>NC_092806.1:3379522-4055427 GCF_040954645.1 Diabrotica undecimpunctata | reverse complement strand
AAAGATTAAAAAGGAATTATCATAGGAGGAGAAATAATTAACAATATACGGTACGCCGACGATACTGTGATTCTAGCTGAAAACATCGACGATCTGCAGGAGCTAATCAATAGAGTTGACATGGAATGCACAAATTGGGGACTGTCGATAAATATCGATAAAACTAAATACATGGTGACCAGTAAAGTGGATACCGGCGCAATCCAACTGATATTAAACCTTAGCAAAGAGAGTTCAGAGATTCAAATACCTTGGATGTTGGATTACCCAAAATCTAGATACATCCTTCGAAATTCGATGTAGAATTAAACAGGCAAGAAACTCATTTCAAAAATTCAAGCCTCTGTTATCCAATAACTCATTAAATTTGGAAATCCGTGAAAAGTTTACAAGATGTTACGTGTGGTCTGTACTTTTGTATGGATGTGAAACTTGGACTTTAAACGCCGATATCATGAATAAAATCGAGGCGTTTGAGATGTGGTTGTATCGAAGGATACTAAAAATTCCATGGACTAGCAGAACTAGAAACGAAGAAGTTCTTCGAAGAATGGGACATCAACGAACTCTATTAAATATTATTAAGAGGCGTAAACTAGAATATCTAGGACATATAATCAGAGGACCAAGATATGAGTTCCTTCGGCTAATTCTCAACGGTAAAATCGAAGGAAAGAAATGGATAGGACGGAAGAAACTCTCTTGGTTGAGGAATTTGCGGCAGTGGACAGGTTTGACAGCGGACCAATTGCTACATGTAGCGCAAGACCGAGATCAGTATAAAAATATTATAAGCATGGTAGTCGCCGACGTTCCGTAGGGATATGGCACTCTAAGAAGAAGGAGAAGCATATTCAACCGCCAAGTATACAAGTCCGAGAGCGAATGATCTAAGTACGGAGACTGAGGATTCCCACATAGCTTTTGGACTATATTATTTCGCGTTTTCAGTTTTGCTGCCGCTCTTTGTAGGTGTTCTTTTAAATTTAATGTTTTGTCGAGAGTAGTGAATCGTATGTGAAGACCCCTGACTCAACTACTTTTGTGTCTATAGTGATTTTTATTACTTTTTTTCCTCCACCAATTATAATTGGAGATGCAGTGTCACATTGTTTTTATTCTGTTTAGCTTTGTCCATGTATTGGGATTCAGTTCAAAGCCTGGCGGTTCCTGACCGATACAGGCCATTTGGTGTGCTTCCTGTGGTGAGTCGCTCTCCGTTTGTCTTCTCCAAGCGTTGGTGAGGTTGAAATTTTCCTGATATAAGGAGTTGGCTCTAAGCAATGGAGGATATCTGGAGCGCAGTCTGTTTATTTCCATATCAAGCTTATCATGGTGGATGGGTAGTTGATTTTAAGCCTTGATTTTTCGATATCCTCTGAGAAGAGAATGACTTCTTCGCAGTTTCGGCAGTGGAATGTGACTCGGAATGGGAAGCCAATAGTTCGATGTGGGTCTAATTGTACCTGAGTTCATTCGCATTGTCTGGTTTAATTGGGTGTCAATAATCTTCGTGTGTTTGCTATTGAGCCATACCGGAGAAGCATTTGGCATTTGATCGCGTTCAGCATACCAGACTAATTACCGCCTTGCAGAGCATCCAACTAGATGAGAAAGACATCAAACTTATTGCCAAACTTTACTGGAACCAAACAGCCATTATTAATACCAACAACAGAGAATCAAAGCCAATCAGTATTGAACGAGGCGTAAGACAAGGCTGTCTACTATCTCCCACCCTCTTTAACGTGTATTCTGAGAATCTATTTAGGGAAGCTTTAAAAGATCAAAAAGGAATTATCATAGGAGGAGAAATAATTAACAATATACGGTACGCCGACGATACTGTGATTCTAGCTGAAAACATCGACGATCTGCAGGAGCTAATCAATAGAGTTGACATGGAATGCACAAATTGGGGACTGTCGATAAATATCGATAAAACTAAATACATGGTGACCAGTAAAGTGGATACCGGCGCAACCCAACTGATATTAAACCAACATTAGCAAAGAGAGTTCAGAGATTCAAATACCTTGGATGTTGGATTACCCAAAATCTAGATCCATCCTTCGAATGTAGAATTAAACAGGCAAGAAACTCATTTCAAAAATTCAAGCCTCTATGATCCAATAACTCATTAAATTTAGAAATCCGTGAAAAGTTTACAAGATGTTACGTGTGGTCTGTACTTTTGTATGGATGTGAAACTTGAACTTAAAACGCCGATATCATGAATAAAATCGTGGCGTTTGAGATGTGGTTGTATCGAAGGATACTAAAAATTCCATGGACTAGCAGAACTAGAAACGAAGAAGTTCTTCGAAGAATGGAACATCAACGAACTCTATTAAATATTATTAAGAGGCGTAAACTAGAATATCTTGGACATATAATCAAAGGACCAAGATATGAGTTCCTTCGGCTAATTCTCAACGGTAAAATCGAAGGAAAGAAATGGATAGGACGGAAGAAACTCTCTTGGTTGAGGAATTTGCGGCAGTGGACAGGTTTGACAGCGGACCAATTGCTACACGTAGCGCAAGACCGAGATCAGTATAAAAATATTATAAGCATGGTAGTCGCCGATTGCCGATACAAGTACCTACAGAAGCAGACGAGGACACCACCAAGGAAAATCCAGGAGCCGAGAGAAAGAAACAACAAACACTGGCGGTGCAAAAGCGGTACGCCGAAGAAAGAAGGCAAACATTTTTTAAGTTTGACATGTAAATATATTTTGTAAGGCAATAAACGTTTTTATTTTTATTTTTATTTATTATAGTCGCCGACGTTCCGTAGGGATATGGCACTCTAAGAAGAAGGAGAAGCATATTCAACCGCCAAGTATACAAGTCCTAGAGCAAATGATCTAAGTACGGAGACTGAGGATTCCCACATAGCTTTTGGACTATATTATTTCGCGTTTTCAGTTTTGCTGCCGTTCGCTGTAGGTTTCTTTAAAACCCAATGTTTTGTCGATAGTAGTGAATCGTGTGTGAAGACCCGCTACTCCATGACTGCATTTTGTGGCGCTAGTTCCGTGATGCATGCCTCAGCATTTTACTGTAGAGAAAAAAGTAAAATTCACTCCAGTATCAATGCTTTTATTCAAAAAACGTTTACCTTGTTATTGTCTTTACTATTCGTCGTTTCCAAGAATTAGTTTTAAGGCTTAGTAAAAGATACTACAGGATTACTCAAAATTGACAATGCAAACACCCAGAAGATTTGTATTTTGAACGTATTGGAGCAGCTGACATGGTAACAAAAGTTAAAAATAGAACAAATAACATTAAAGTACTTCTACGAGTATATAGATAAACTACCATTTATATAAAATGAATACGTAAAACGTTATACATATGATAATTTAAAATTGTAAACAAATGTTCCTAAACTTCAGATAAAATTCTCTTGGACAATAAATTGTCTCTCATATTTATTTTAGTGCCAAACTATTTCGATTCTAATTATAACTGATTTGGTTTTATTAATTGATTATCAGAACACGATAAAAGGGTCGCGTCACTATTTAAAGTTGAATTTAATTATTTTTTAAAAGTTTCTTAATAGTTGCTGTGTGTGTATGTGTGTCAATAAATCTTTGGGATTGTTAATGTGTTGTATTTTAGAGAACAAAACAGTAAAATGGTTGTTGTAAATGCAAACGGAAGTGCTCTGTATCAATACTTAGCATGTTATTCGGGTAAGTATTATATTGTTAATATTATTAACTGTTTTATATAGATTTATTGCGCCACTTTCTGTTTTCTTTAACTGCATTTGAACAAAAGTTGATTACTTTTGTTTTTTTTACTATTTTCAGTAAGATTTTTTTTGGTTTTGCTCTTTTATAAGTATATTTTCTTGGTTATTACATTAGGATGTCTTCTAGGGTTCAGAAATTCATTGATTGTTCTAGCATAGTAGTGTTTTGATTTCTCAACTTTTCTTTGAACAGTGTCGCAACCTTATAATAGGCCACTCATAGCACCTTAGGACCTTTTCACAAATATGCATTGATAGATTTCTATTACACATGACTGGTTTCCTAATTATAAAGAAGTTTCGTGATATTTCGGAACTGATAGTTCCGATTATTTAGCTATTCGTCAAGGTATTTAAAATTCATTTTAACACGTTTTATTCTTTCGCCGTCTAGCCAAAACTGGCACTAATCTTTATTCAACTTCCCCACTTTACTCTTGAAATGTTAATTTTGAGCACCTTCGACAACCTACTTCTTTGACCAGGTTTGATAATGTTTGGAATTTGTTTTAAGTTCTTTGCCAGAATGGTGTATCGTCAGCATATATCTTGCATCATTAATTATTTCTTCTCCTATCATTATTTCTTGTTAAAGCCTTCCCAAAGGTATCTTCAGAAATTATGTTTAAATTAGTTTATATTGCATTAAATTCCCATGTTAAATGTCAATGTTTAGTCACCATGAGAAATTTTAACCAAAAAAATCTATTTATTTATCTTCATCTTCTTCCTAAAATTTCTTTTACCCACCCGCTAGTTGGCATTCATTTGATTTTTTCATTATTTTTTGTTTTCCAAGATTATTTTCATTTCTTTGTAGTATATACCTCTGGCTATACCTGCTTATACATTTCAACAATCCTGCTTTTTCCCTGGCTGTCCTCTCTCTCATTTCTTCGTTTCTTTATACTTTTAGTTTATAATATTCTCTTTGGCTATCTTTCATTTTCCATCATTTGTACGGGCACTAAGCATTCCACTTGATTTCTGGTTATTTAACTTGCCCACTTTGTTCTTAAAATGTTAATTTTGGGCACCTTCGACAACCTACTCCTTTGACCAGGTTTGATAATGTTTGGAATTTGTTTTAAGTTCTTTGCCAGAATGGTGTATCGTCAGCATATATCTTACATCATTAATTATTTCTTCTCCTATCATTATTTCTTGTTAAAGCCTTCCCAAAGGTATTTTCAGAAATTATATTTAAATTTTTTTATATTACAATAAATTCCCATGTTAAATGCCAATTTTTAGCCACCATAAGTAATTTTATCCAATAAAACCTATTTATCTATCTTCATCTTCTTCTTTCTAAAACTTATTTTACCCGCTAATTGGAGTCTATTTTCTTTTTCCATTCTTTTTTGTGTCCCAAGAGCATTTTCATTCCTTTGTAGTACACCCCTCTAGCTATACCTGCTCATAAATGTTTATAATCCTGCTTTTTCTTTGGCTGTCCTCTCCATCGTTTTTTCGTTTCTTTATTCTTTTAGTTTATAATATTCACTTTGACTATCTTTTATTTCCCATCATTTGTACGGGAAATAAGCATTTCACTTGATTTTTGGTTATTTGATTTCCCCACTTTGTTCTTAAAATGTTAATTTTGGGGCACCTTCAACAACCTACTTCATTGACCAAATTTCATAATGTTTGGAGTTTGTTTTAAGTTCTTTGCTAGAATGGCTGTATCGTCTGCATATATCTTACATCGTTAATTATTTTTTATTCTATCCTTATTTCTTGTTAAAGCCTCCCCAAAGGTTTCTTCGTAATTTATATTTAAAATTGTTTATAAACCATTTATCTATTTATCCATCTTCTTTTTTTTTCTTAAACTAATTTTATCCGATTGTCGATGTCTATTTTCTTTTTCCATTCCTTTTTGTTTTCCAAGATCCTTTTCATTTCTTTGTAGTGCTATACCTGCTTTTATAATTCCCCTAATCCTGCTTTTTTGGCCATCTTCTCTTTTGTTTCTTTACTCTTTTAGTTTGTAATATTATCTTTGACCTTTTTTATTTTCCACCATCATCTTTTGTTCTGCCGTCATCTCTTTTGTTTCTTTACTCTTTTAGTTTGTAATATTATCTTTGGCCATCTTTTATTTCCCATTGTCATCTTTTTTTTTTTGGCCGTTCTCTCTTTTGATTCTTTACTGTTTTAGTTTGTAATATTTTCGTTTATAGTACCTAGTCTGATTTTCACATTAAGATTTTTGTACAGTTCCCAAGTACTGATATTTTTTAACTTGTTCTTCCACGTTACCATTTACTGACAATATGTGGTATATATTCTGTGGTCTTTTTGTAATTAACATATATTTCGTTTTTAGCGTTTATAGTAATTCCCATCTCAGCACTATTCATACTTAAGTTTTTCATTAGATGTTGTAGGTCTTCTATGCTAATTTGTGGTTAACGGTAACTCCAGCTTTGATGTTATTGAGCGTGGTTCTGAAAATGTCTTCAGAATATAAGTTAAACAAAACTGGTGATAAAACGCATCTTCATCTAACTTACTCTCTACAGATCTTCATTTCGTCTTACTGTTGCCCATCAATTTAAACTAGCACTCTTTGGTTCCAATTTAATGTTCCAATATGATTTTACTGTCAATGTGCTTATTCATAAGTATTGATATTAGTTTTTCATATCTTTTTCGCAGTCAAAAAAAGCATCAGTGTAGGTCAACGTTTACATCACGAACTTGCTAAATCAGTATTTTGATGGAAGAGTTCTTTTCGAGTACTCATTTCATTTTGGAACCCGAACTGCATCTCACTAATCTCCTCTTTTCGTAGAATGTCTTATGTATTACTTCAAACAGTAGTTTTAAAGTATGATGAATGATAGTCAGAGCACTCCCTTGCTGTTAGTTTTTTAGGGATGGTTATAAACGCTGACTTCAGCTACGTTTGCGGTATAATCCCCTTATCGTTGAACAAATCTGCCTATACTTCCAAGTTATCCTCTTCCACTAGTTTAAACAGTTCTACAGCTATTTCATCTATCGAGATCTATCTACAGCTTTTTCATCTATCTCTAGATGAAATAGCTTTAGAACTGTTCAAACAGATAGCAGTTTGTTTTGATAGCATATTTGATAACATCTATCGAGATCTTCTGTCTTTTAAAAGGATTTAATTTTTGTACCTCCTACATTTCACCCCTTTTATCTTAGAAAAGTTGTTTAACATACTTCCTCCATCTTCTTAGTTTCTTGGGTAAATCTATTAGTGGTAATCCTTCCTTGTCTTTTATGTGTCCTTGAATTTTTTTATCCATTTTCATTTTTCCATAGCTACCTCTGGATTTAAGGTAATTATGAAAAAATCAACGTATGTTGACATAAATGAATGCATAGCCAGGGTTTAGTGAATTTTTTTTTTATTGTTGAAAATAAATAAAAAACCGTAATGGTAATATTTTTATTAAATATTAATAAAAAGGCAACGCAACAAAAGGCCTCAAACAGGGATGTGGTCTCTCACCTACACTTTTTAACATATATATAGATCAGGCTTTGAAAAGATGTTATAGAAAATGCGGAACAATGGGCATACCAGTACAAGAGAATATATAATATTCACTACTTTTCGCAGATGATTAAGTCATTTTTGCACAAGACAGGGAGGATATGGAATATATGATAAGGAAATTAAAGCAAGAATATGAACTTTGGGGACTAAAGATAAATATGTGCAAGACCGAATACTTATGTATTGGACCCGAGGTTGCAGATTTGAACTTAAGTTCAGAAGAAGAGACTATTAAGAGTTGTAAGGCTTTTAAGTATTTAGGGTCAATGATTAGCCGAGATGGTACTTGTATGAAAGATATAGAAATGAAAATAGCACGGGGAAAACAAGCCACAAGAGCACTTCATGGAGTGATATGGAACAACACTCTAACCAAAGAAAACAAAAAGAGGATCTTTCAAAGCATAGTGATGAATATTACCCTATATGGAGCGGAAGTATGGCCAATGACAACAACAATACGAAATAAAATAAGAACAGTTGAACTGGACTTTATGAGAAGATGTCTACAAATCACAAGAGCGGATAGAATAAGAACGGAGGATATATGGAACAGAGTGGAAGTAAAATGCTCAATTACAAAAAAGTTGGAAAACAGAGCCCTGTAGTGGTACGGGCATGTACAAAGAATGCCAGTGCATAGGTGGCCGAAAAGAATATTAAACTGGAACCCGTTGGGAAGAAGACGGAGAGGAAGACCTGCTACAAGATGGAAAACATACGTCGGAAATGCTATGATAGATAGAGACCTCAGAGAAGGTGACTGGGAGAATAGAGTGCTGTGGAGGACGAAAACGGAGAACTCATAATGGGAAAAGCCGAAGAAGAAGAAGATAAAAAGACCGTATTAATTAATATGTAAACCTATAAAAACATGCAGTTTAATTTGTTTATGGTAATCGACTTAAAGTGCAAATTTTATAGGTGGGCCAACTGATATGGGAAGGGGCTCGTATATCTATATTTAGCTTCTCCTTCTCTTTGATAACGTTATGTAGTTTTCCAGGCTGACACAGAATTCTTACATACATTCCAGGTAGCTAATTTTATCTGAGTATATTCAGTTTTTATTGCATTTGTGTGTAAGGGTTTGGCATGTTGACGACTGAGGAGGCCTTGCATTCTGATGGTTGTCTTCTCTGCCTGATTCTGATCTCCTATTACCATAATCAGGGAAGAGATGTCATCAGGGACATTTAATGCAGTGGTTTCTCCTTGCATTTTGCCGTTAACCACTTTTTTGGTCATTTCGCCCACAGACCAATTTCTTAGTCTTATTATAACAGAGTGCCTGGACAAAGGTAGTACATAACTTTCTTGGGAACGATCATGCAATTTATTCCCCTGCCCTATTGCTTCGCAATATTACAACCATTTTGCTAATACAGCTCTACTTATGAAAATCCAATGATTAGCCGGTCCAGGATCATTTCGTATGTACCTTATTTGGGATACTGTTGTTAATTAAAACTATTTGTATATTAGCCTGAATAGTATATAGCTAGAATTCATTTAAATTTATTTATCTTATACTATTTTTATTACAAAAATTTATTGTTTTAAATTTTTAGCCATATTAGCAATAGTATCCAGCGGCTTTCATTACGGTTGGCCGTCACCAACATTACCAAAACTTCTAGCCGAGGATTCCCTAATTCCCATAACCGAAGATGAAGGATTTTGGCTTGCCACTATGCCTTTATTCGGAGCTTTCGTTGGTTCACTTACAAATCCGTTGATAGTGGACAGAATAGGAAGACACAAAACGATATTATTAACATCAGGTCCTTATCTAATGGCGTGGATTATGATCTATTTTGCAAGAAATGTTCCTATGATGTATATTGCCAGGTAATATTTTTGTATTAATAGTATTTAGAAAATAGAATGAAAATAGGGAATTTCTTATTGATAATAGTAAAAAACGTCAAACGACGCATAAAACGTCGTATAAACGTCGAACTACGCATTAAACGTCGTAAAAAACGTCGAGCGAAGCATAAAACATCGCAAAAAAAGTCGAGCGACACATAAAACGTCATACGTCGAATGTCACATAAGTGTCATACGTCATATGTTTGTAAATTTACTGGAGGTCTATGTCTAGCGGCAAGCACAGCACGTGGGGGCAGGAAGGTGTTACTACATATCAATGAAACAGCATTTTGACGTCACCTGAGCGGGATCGGTATGCCGATTCTGGACCATGATGGGGGCCAACGAATACGTACGTCATGATACATTGGCATAGAACCCTCTGACCACGTTGGTCAACCCTCTGATAGTTTCAGACTACGTTGGCCTAGAACCCTCTGACAGTTTCAGGACACTGTGATAAAGATGTGTCCGGAATTTCTCTGACAATTTCAAGACACTGCGATAAGGATGTGGTCGGGATCTCTCTGACAATTCCAGACCACTTTGGTTGGGATCTCTACTATGATAAAGATATAGTCGGGAATTCTCTTTATATATCTACTGTTATAATAACACTAGGGTACTTTACAAATTTCCTTTATCTTTCTTTATGTGGACCAGAGTAACATACAGGGCAACAGGCAGTGCGAAAATGCAAATTAAACGGATAAAAATATTTCAACAGTTCTTTTAGAACCTTCTCATGTTGCAAAAATCTTACCTAAATATATTGGGGCTTTCTTAGAAGACTAAATCTGTGAGGGCTTTAGTCTTTGGTTAAGTATAAGTACTGGTAAATATTTTATATTCACAACACAGCAAGGAGATTCCTCTATAGTTTTAACAGAGGAGTTTGTCGCCCTTTATCAACAAATTCTATTATAAAACACTTTACAAATAATTAAGCAAAAATTATATGATAAACGATATAAATAGCATGCATCTCAGCTAATTTATATTTAAGATGTCCAACATGACGTATGTTATCATAAATTTAGTGTATATGTAAAGGTTTTTTTAATCCCTATTTTTTAGGAAATATACAAATCATACAAATTCCAAAATAAAATCCTTATTCTATAAAAATTTATTTTCGATAAAATTTTTGATCTTATCATCCAATTGAAGAATGCATCAAACTTTTGCAAATGAGCTAAAAAATTTCATTTTGATGTAAAGATAATAACAGATTATCACAGGAAATAGCATATATAAGGAACATTTTTCAGACTACTTTACATACTTGAAACAAATATTCCACTTAACTTTTTTAATTGGCGATATTATACTGACAACATAATACTGATGGATTATACAAAAATAGTTAAGTATTTGACTTTTAAGTACTTATCTTGATTGAATTTGATAGTTTTACTAATATTATCTAACATCTATTGTGTTTTATATTACAATAACTACATTTTTGTGATTTTTTAAATTCCGAATACAAAAAAATATTTCCTGATTTAACGTTTCAGCTGATTTTAATTTGGTTTTTTATATTGCTTTAATTTGTTTTTCATTTATCTTTTTTTTAACATCTGTTCCCTTAATAAGACACGGGATATAAGGAGAATTAATTTGTTTGTTCATATACTTTTGGTATCTAAAGGAGGTAAATAAAACATATTTTTATTGAAATAACAAATAATTTGAAAAAGTAATAAAAAGCAAAGTGGTGGGAACTATTTTCCCGTTGTTCCTTAAAAAGTGTTTGTAGGTGGGAAACAATTACCCTTGTACAGTTTGTGAAACAATTTACCTATTTAATAAAAAAATACAAAAATGCACATATGGGTGACAAAACGTTAGGACAAAGTTAGGTCTCAACTATAGCAGTGTGAAATGATTTTTTTTTAGGCATTAAGCTACTTGACAATAACTAGATATAATGTTAGTTCGTTTTTCTTCTTTTTTTTGGTCCTAAATTTTTCAGACGAATTTCGTCTGGAACACCAAAGTCCCGTTTTTTTTTTCTCCCGAAGCCTAAAATTCTTGTATGAAGTATTTTTTTGATCATAAATTCTTGTGTATAACAATATATGCATTGATCACACTTGTATCTAAGAGAAAGAAGAACAATCTTATTAACGATTCTCTAGACTTCCTATTTATGGGTTATGATGCTCTAAACTGGCCAAAGTAATGAAAACCTCCTATGTTTAGTGTATAATCTGAAATAATTTTTGGGCACATTGCATCTTTCTTTGTGCCATCTCTTTGTGTACGTTTCATCATGGTTACTTCATGTGGTTGATTGGCAGTTGTAATAACCGTGACTTTTTTGGTATCCAACCACTTTATTGCTGTTATAGAGCCACTGCTCAAGCAATAGAAGTAATTCTTTCAAAGTTTTTCATTTTTGGTTTGCTTTTTCAACATGAAATCAGGTAAACCTTTGCGATTAGGTCTGACTGTAAAAAAAATTATCAGTTGAATGTTCAAACTGAGGTACTGAAGAAAAAAATTGTCAAAAAATAAGTAAAATTTCAAGTCAGTGTATCAAGATGTAGGTAAATCAGCATATTTTAGCATAACAGACGTTTCAACACCTAGATCTTTATATTTATTGCTAATATTTGTGGAAGCTCCCTGGTAAGATTCATTTATATCAATATCGGATCGGTTTACTATGTAAGGAACCATCGCTTCATCTATTCTCTGGTCTTCTTTCAAATAGGCATTTTACAAAAACTTTTTATTTAGTTTAGGCCTAGTTTATTTAGTTTATTAAAAATAGGCCTAACTTTAGCAGATTTGTCTGATTTGTCCAACGTGTTGTCTTATAAGTGAATGTTGAATAGTATAAAATCAAATTTATTTGATTACAGTACATTCTTCTTCTAGTGCCGTCTCCAGTAAAGAAGGTTAGCTATAACTATTGCAAATTCGTCTCTATCTTCGGCTTTTCTTAAGAGCGTCTGTGTGTTTAAACCGGTCCAGTCGCGAATGTTTTTCAGTCAGGATATTTGCCGTCTCCAGGACCCCTTTTTTCTTCGATTTTACTCTTTATAATCAGCTGCAACAACTCGTACTTATTATTTCTAAGTATGTGCCCAAATATGCTGTCTTTCATCTTTTAATAGTGGTCAAAAGTTCTTTGTCTCTTCCCATTATGTGCAACACCATTTCGTCCGTAATATGATCGGTCCATGGTATCTTCAAAATTCTTCTAAAAATCCATATCTCAGAAGCTTTCAGTTTTCTCATTAAGTCAATATGAACAGTCCAGGCTTCGACACCATAAAGAAGAATAGAGTGAATATAACATTTTACCATCCGATATCGGATTTGCAGATTGAGTCTTTGGTTACTCAGAAATTTCCTCATCTTCAAAAGGGCTGCTCTCGATTGCTCTATTCTTTAGCGAATTTCTGATTTCGGATTCAGATCTTCCGTAATCCAGACTCCTAAGTATTTCATTTTGTCCACTTGCTCAATATCTTCACTTTTATCTGGATCCTTGTAATGACTTTGCCCCTCTTACTGATAACCATGGTTTTTGTTTTCCTTGTGTTTATTGTTAAACCAAACTGTTCCCCAGTATCACAAATTGTGTTAGTATCGTCTGCAGGTCTGTCTCACTTTCAGCGATAATGACTGTATCGTCAACATAACGGATGTTATTTATATTTTCACCAATTATCTTGATCGCTTTTGTACAGTTTTCAAGTGCGTGCGAATTAATATTAAATAGTAATGGTGAAAGTACATAGCCCTGTCTCACTCCTCTACTTATCTCTTGCCCATCCGTGCTATTTCCATCTAATGTTACCAAAGCCTGTTGGTTCCAATAGAGATTTTTCACTATGTTAATGCCATTTTAGTCGAGTCCTTTTCTCTTAAGACATTCCATGAAAATGCTATGTTTAACTTTATCGAAAGCTTTCTTATAGTCTACAAACACAACGAAAAGATCTATTTGTTGGTCTCCTTGTTGGTTCTTTCATTCTTCTTCTATGAAGTGGAATTATACCACTGAGAAGGACTGCTAGAAAACATCTCATTTCAGTCCAGTTGATGCGCCTTGCTTGGATCTTCTGTGACGCATATCCATTCGTTTTTTTATGTAAGCATTTCTGAGTTCGTCATAAAAAAATTAGGAAAAAATGTTATCATGCATTAGCGGATTTCGAAAATAACAAATTAACACACAAAAGTAAAAAAAAAACCTACTTATAACATGTATTTTCTTTATATAGATTCATCGCTGGAATATCAGATGGTTGGAGCTTCTCCTCCGTTCCAATGTACACTGGAGAGGTATCAGATGCAAATAAAAGAGGCATGTTTGCCTCTTGGAGTAGTATTTCATTTATTTTTGGAATTTTGGCTGTAAACTTTGTTGGATCCTATCTGAGTATACAACATACTGCAATAGTAGGCGGCGCCATACCTGTATTATTGATTTTAACGTTCATGTGGATGCCTGAGTCTCCTTATTATTACATCGTCAAGAACAATTTAGAAGGTACGTAAAACAAATACATTAATTTAAAATTCTGTATGGCGATATAGGCTAACCTTGATATTTAGAATCATACTAACATATTTTCCCATTCGTTTTATGTTCTTTTCATTCTCAAGATTTCAGGAAAAACTGAAGAATAAAGTCTCTTCTGGTATAAAAGAGTACTACTTTAATGTCTTAAATAGATAATAAAGTGTCATTATATACATATTTAATTTTTTTTCCTTTGTAATTTTTTTACGAAGAAATTAGGAAATCCATCAATATATAAGGAGTTGAGATTACATCAGTGTATAATCAGCTGCTTACCGATTAGGCCTGTTTAAGATTTCACTAACGGAAGTATTTATTTTGATGCGTTAAAATCACTGTTTCAATTATGAAAGGAATCATTTTCTGGTCTAGTATAGATTTGAAGTGAACAAACCACACTTCGGTCTTAAAGTTCGGTCTCGGTTTTGGGAATAATTCAATTTTTGTGGATCATAATATGGAATAAGTTATTTGATTTTCTATTGGATGTGGATTGATAAATGATAATGATGATAAATGGACAATATTTTATATAGATGATAACCTAGGAAAGGGTTTACATATTGAAGTCTGATGCCGTTATGTTTTTTATTGTGACAATTAGTGGGCTTTTGGATCTCAATGATTTCTTAACTAATTCCTGGTTTATAGAAATGGGTGGAGGCTACAGTTCTTCAATTTTCAATATCATTGCTGTGACCTGTGTGGAGATGATGTTCAGATTCTTCGATTGATACAACGAATTTCAAAAACTTCATGTTATCAATTCATCTGGGAAAAGATTTTTATCTAATAAGGAACTGATTGTTTGGATTTAGATTGAATGGGAGCTAGTTGCTTATGTATACTCCTATTGATATTATTTTAGTAGTAATCACTTTCGACAACGGCTTGTTTTAAACAAAAAAGTTCTACAGATTCACAGAATTTTGTGAATTAGCAAAGAAGTTTGATCTAATGAATCGACGGCCAGAAAGCCAAAGAAAAAATTCTCGAAGCTGTTAAATATACACAATCTTTAAATTCAACCATCGTTCCTTAAGGTCATGCCATTATTGCTGAGATATAAACAGTGTTAAAATTATGGTGTGATAATCAAGTAAATGTGAAAAATTGTCCTATTGATTAAAATACAGAGTTTATGAATTTGGCGTAATACAGTGTAACAGAGTATGTAAAATATTAATGAAGGGCTATGGTAAACATGCTATGAAAAAAACAAGTGTTTACGAATGGTATAAGCGCTTCCAAGACGGCAGTGAAGACGTTGAAGATCCTGAAAGCCCCGGGCTCCCCAGCACATCAAGAACCGATGAAAACGTAATAAAAGTGACAGAAATTGTTATGAACGACCGCCAGATCATAATCAGAGAAGTCGCTGATGAAGTTGGCATATTAATTGGCTCATGTTAAAACATTTTTTTTTAAACGTTTTGGGTGTGAATCAGCAAAATTTGTTCAAAAAATTGTTGAATATTAAACAAAAACAGCGGCGAATATAAGTTGCTCAGGAGTCACTAAAGAACATAAACAACAACCCTAACGAGATTTGCTCAAAAGGAGGAGGCAGTGGAGGCATTCTGGTTCACCAAGACCAAAAAAGGCTCGACAAGTGCGGTCGAACGTGAAGGTTATTGCTCACTGTGTTCTTTGATTTTAATGGCATAGAATGGACCATGAATTTTGACACAAGGTCAAACGGTCATTAAACCTAAAAAGACCGAATTTGTGGAAAAACATCTCATGGTTTTAGATCACGATAATACACCAGCTCACACTACGTTGCTTGTTCGGGAATTTTTGGCCAAAAACAATACTGTTATGATGCTCTAGCCTCCATATTCGCCAGAAAGAGCTCCGTGTGACTTTTTCACACAGCACAGATGATATTAAAAGCGCATCGCTGTGAGAATTAAAGGCTATCCCAAAGATCGAGTTAGAGAAGTGTTTTAACGATTCGTAGAAGCGTTGTCATAAGTGTATAATATAGGATGGGGACTGCTTTGAACAACATTATTGTAGGTTTTTTAAAAAAACGAAACTCCTGGTATTTTTAAATCTGTGAAAAAAAGTTATGGGTTAAAAAATTGCGTTTTTTGTGTTTTTTGCTTCATTTTTTTTTTTAAATATTTGGGGATTTGAACGATATGAAATAATAAACCCACTTTAAAGTTGTAGGTCCTTTATAAAGTTCATCATCAATGGCCTATTTAGGAAATTATGAAATGACGAAAATACGCTACGCGGTATTATATACCAATTCATATTCTGCACATAAAATGGTAGATTTAAAAAGATTTTATAATCATTTTGTATGATCACCTATTAAAAAACAAGGCAAATATTAATATTTTTATACTTTTTTCGATAAGTGATTTTTCATGATCAATATACTAAATACTAAAAATTTTTCAGGTGCCAAGAAAAGCCTCAAAATTTTAAGGGGATCAGATGACGTGGATACTGAACTGAACAGAATCGATAAAGCAGTCAAAGCCGATCTTACAAAAACCCGCACAAATCCGCTACATTTATTCACCCTAAAAAGAAATCGAAAAGCTGTACTCATAATGATGTTATGCCGAGGAACACAACAGTTTTCTGGTAACTCAGCGATATCTTTTTACGCTCAGAACATATTTAACTCAGCCGGTAACTTCATGTCTGCTGAACTGGCGTCCAATCTGTTTTTCCTAACGCAGTTAATAGTTACAATACTTGCATCTACCATCGTCGATAAAGTCGGAAGAAGGCCTTTAATATTGATATCTGTATCTGGAGTAGGAATCACTTTAATGATAGAAGGAATATATTTTTATTTAAAAACCTTAATAGATGTTAGCAGTTTTGCTATGGTGCCAGTAATAGCACTCTTAGTGTATGTTATCTTCTTCAGTATCGGTCTTCAAGGCGTTCCAATTATCATTTTGAGTGAAGTGTTTAACGCTGATATAAAATCAGTTGCACTGGGATTCGCCGACATATATTTTGCTATCATTGCCACTTTTACGTCAAAGTTCTTTCAACTTACCAGAGATCACTACGGTATGTTTGTACCATTTATTTCCTTCTCCACAATTTGTGCCATTGCTGTTGTTTTGATGTTCTTTATGGTTCCTGAGACGAAAGGAAAGACTTTAGAGGAGATTCAAGATTATTTTAAAGGAGTCAAACATACCAAATCAACAAGTGAATGTAGTAATAGTTAAAAACCACGGCAAACAAATTGTTGTGTTCAAGTCAACTTCTTCTTTATAGAACTTCCAAGATTTAGGTTCAATATTTTTGTACTTTTCTATATACTTTAATCTATTTTTTAAGCTGCACTCCCAATGTATTATTTCTTCTGGTGCTTTACGGTCTATTGCCTTAAGTTTTATGTTTATCTTTTAAGAAGAAAAATATAGGAAATTAATTTTTTTTTCAAAATTATACAAGCTGAAATTATGAATTATAATATAAGTGACCAGCTCACAGTAATAAGAGACCTGCAATTAAAATGACAAACTCCTAAGAGGTTTTGCAGTTTAATCACAGGTCTACATTTTTTTTTTCATGAAAAAGTGTTTTAAATTTAATAGGTGTCCTATAGTAAATGGGATGTGCTGATCACGAATTTGTACTTAGTTTTTTTTTCAGCACGTCAGGTTTTCAAGAAAAGTGTGTTTAAATTTTTTTATAGAAGCTGCCAAAAATACTGAGAAAATATTTATTAAACTTTTGGTTTTTTTAAATAACACTGTTCTCCTTTTTCCATGAAAACTGGGTTTTGTAGTCTTTTTTTATGGATTTTTGTGACCGAGTCTCTCTTCAAGGTCCAGCAGTAATCAACCATCATTCTTATATCCCATCTTCCTTGGTAACGTCTGTCCATCTTCTTTATATTTTGATGGAACCTCTCACCCTGCTCCTCGCTGACAGATCGAAGATTTTCGGGAAAATAGTCAACATGGGAATCCAGAAAGTAAAGTTTGACGCTCATATTGCATTCCAGTTTTTTATAATTTTCGACCATGTTGGCTAAAATTTCTTTATAGTTTGGAGACTTGTTGTTTCCAAGGAAAGCGTCTATGACTTCTACGAAAGAAATCCATGCTTCAGATTCATCCTGGGTCATTGTATTCTGGAACAATCTGTCCGATTTTAAGGTTCAAATTTGAGGGCCTACAAAAATTCCTTCTTTACATTTAGCTTCAGAAAGTGCAGGAAATTTGTCGCACAGATATTTAAAGCAGACACCTTGATTATCTAAAGCTTTGACAAACTGCTCATCAATCCTAACTTTATGTAAAGAGGAGGCAAAAGAACTAATTTTGTGGCAACTAGTATATTACGTTTACGTTGCACATTTTTTGTCCCGGTATGTCTTTCTCTACAAGTAATATTCATTTCGAGTTCGACTGTCCCACTCACACAATAACATGGCTACTTTGTGAATCCAGACTGCCGACCCAAAAGCATGGATATTATTTTGTGAACTCCACAGAGCTGTCAACAATATTTGGTATACTTTATTTTATTTAGCAACAGCTCAATATTCTCATATGTTTCATTGAGATGCACGGAATGAGCAAAACGCACTGAGGCATAAGTATTACCATTGTGCAACAGGACACCCTTCAGACTTCTTTTAGAAGAATCAAGAAATTACCTCCATGATGTGGAATCATAATTGTCAGCTTACAGTTTCATGACTACTTCAGGAATATTATAACAATACACCAGTGAGTCCTCTTGAGAAAAAAATTCCACGAACTCTTTTTCACGATACCTATAACACTAAAATGTGGTACCTGGATCCAATAGATTTTTATCTTTCAGTCGTGATCCTAAGATTTGTGCAGCATCCTTCGATAGGTCCAAGTCTCTCACTAAGTCATTTAGTTCGCTTAGGATAAACTTTTGAGGTTGGACTATCACAGGATTGAATTCGTCTTCGTCGGTTTTTCGTCTTAACTTTCATCTAATGATTGCTGTTGGATGATGTAAAGAAAAGGTGCAGGAATAGGGATTCCTAATCCATGAGATACAGGTCATTTAGCAGAAGGTAAATCATCACCACAATATTGAATTTTATGTTTTTTTTAATCGAAACACTTAATACTGTAGGAGCAAAAGTAGTAGTCGTCTACATGGTTTTTTGGTTTCCTCCATACCATAGGAATGCCGAAGTGTAAAGAAATACGTGTACCTTTTGTCCATTTTCTCAGTAGTTCGACACACTGATAGCACACTTTGTCTGGAGCCCAAGCTTTGTCCTGATCACCAAGCTTTACACCGAAGTAACCGTGATAAGCTTTCTTTATAAAGTCATAAAATAGACACTCATAAAACAAGGTATTTGTTTGCTCTAGTACATAATATTTCACAATGTTTTTTTCATCTGAATCAGCGTACCCGTATTAGCTAAGGACACATGTCAAACTAAAACAGCAAAAATCATGTCGGCCTGTGAATCTCAAAATAACAAACGGTTTCTTCATTAAACGATTTATTAGTGCAGGGGCGGTGGGGAACCAAAATCTACAACAGATTATTAGATAAGAGATACGGAGGTCTTAAGGAACCAGAGCATTGGCCAGACTATTTTCTATTAATAAAAACAATAATGAATTGAGTTAGCAGTTACTTGATGTAAATTCAAGTTCAATACTAAAACAAAACATACAGAAACTTTATCATTATCATCATCTAGCTTTAAAAGTCCCTTGCTGAACATAGGTCTCTTTCTCGTATTTCCAACCCCGTCTATAACATCCAGTTTTTATTTATCGCTTCTCTTATCTTCCCTTGGTCTACATTCCAATAACTACTTTGTCCATCGTCCATCTGTCATTCTAGCTATTTGTCTTGCCCACCTACATTTTAGTCTGGGTATCCTTTCGATGACGTCAGTCACCCTGGTTTTGCTTCTGACCTATTCGTTTTTTACTTTGTCTCGTAGTATTATTTCTAACATGGATTGCTCCATTCTTCTGGAATGCCATCTAACAGAAGTACTTGTTAGATACCTATATCAACTAGTCTCATGAAAAAATCGTTAGTTTCCTATCCAATATGTTGAAAAGAAGCAACGATACCAGAAGATTAAAAAATGGCTAAAATAATAGTCCTTGTAGGACTATTTTATATTTTTATATTTAGGAGGCAATTATGATAAGGCATTTATGACCTACTAGTTAATATTGGTTGATGATTAGATTTAATTTATTTTATGGTCAACATGTTGGTATTTTTATTTATTTCAAATGATGTGTTGATGTACATACGGTATGGTGCAAATGAAAGGAATAAATTTCTATTTTGTAAACCGACGACTCTAAGGAAAAATCCTATAACCCGTTGATTTTTATTTTTTAACAGGCTATTCGTTAGAATACCTTTTTATTTTAGAGTAAACTCTACTTTTTAAGAATAGCCATAAATAATCAAGAGGAGTCAAATCAGGTGACCTATGCGGTCATTCATTGTTCCTCTTCAATCTATCCACCGATTTGCAACTTGTTTTTAGTAACGAATTAGCGAAGCGGTTGGTACTAGGAAAAAACGTTTATCACCAGTTGTGGTCGTAAAAATGATAACTTTTTATATTGAGAAGAGGAAAATTAGGGGTAAAATAATATCAAAGGGTGTTTAGATACTAAAAGAAACCACTTGTTTTAGCGGGCGTCTCAACGGAAAACGTACTAAACAAAAAAATTCGTTTTATTGGAGCTGAGATATATCGAAAATAAATAGAATATGTTTTCGTGTTTTATTATTAATTGTAACAAAAATGATAAGAGATTATTGGCGATATGTTAAGACTTTAACAACGTCATTACGTTCACATGGATGACGTCAAAAATAAAAGGAATCCTTTCGAATATTTCGTTTATTCCTTTCATTTGCACCATACTGTATATAAGTGCTGAAATAGACTGTATATATTACTTGTTTAGTAGTTTTATCCTGTCTACAAGATTCTGATATCTTTGGGACAGTTAATTAATACATTCTGCATACTGTGATATTATTTGTATATAATAAATATTTTACGAATTGACTTCACTGTACATAATAATTAAAGAAATATTTTTTAAAAATGTTTAGCTAAATACATTTTTGTTATTTAATCACATTGTTTTTCTATTCAAGCTTCCCTGTTTATAGAAATCCTTTATCAATAATTGCTACAAACTGCTTTAAAAGGGTAAACAAATGATTTTCAATTGCGATGGAGTTGATTTATTTTAATTAATTACTGCACTTGATTTACTGAAATATTCTCTTTTAATAGGATTAAACCGGTCAACACAAATCTAGTAAACAAATTTAATCTACGAATCTAATTGACGACAAGAGAATAAAATTACAGAAATTTGAACTAACGAAACCAATTAAAATTGGATTGAATACACGAAAGTACGGACAATTGCAGGGTTCTGTAGGTCGAGCACTTAAGGGTATCGTGTGTCCAGTAGAAATGATGTATCAGTGATTTAAAACAAAGAAATATACAGAAAAGCACATCAGCATAAGGGAAATGTGCCTATGGGGAAATCAAAGCCTTGAATGCATTCCGCTATATCTAATTTCTAATTTTGTAGCATTTTACTTAAGACATCAATTTTTGCTAATAAATCATGCCAAATTACAATTGAACACAAAAATTTAAATAGGAAGAAAAAAAGGAAAAGACAGTTAAGATTTGATTTTACGTACAGGGCGCCTGCGCATCCGCTTATACGTATTTCGGCCTAATAGGCCTCATCAGAACGGCTTTCGCAGTCGCTCTGAACGTGAAAATAAATCTTTTCTGTCTTAGGAAGCAAGTCTAACATGGCTTCGTATAGACGCAAATAGCGAAATCTGATAATAAAATCCGTAAACTAATTTTCGAAACAAAATTCAGAATTTCGCTTTAATCTGTGCCTTCTAAGAATTGCAAGGCAAAACAGACGTTGATAAAGATATTATTAAAATGTTTTAAACTTTTAATTATTGACTTAGTACCAATTTTTGTTTTCATGTCTCTGGTGGTATGGGGGTGGGTGGTAGAGCCGATCTGCCCTCCCTCCAAATGAAAGATGACTGAAAATTGAATGTTTTTATAACCTTATAGTCTTGGATCCGCCCATGTTCCTCAGCTTGTTTCATTTAACGGTTTTAAAATTAGACTTGTTACATGATCTTTTTGTAAATTCCATCGATATGGGGAAGCAGAAAAGTAATTATAAACCTCTTGTACCATATCAAAAAAAAAATAAATTTCCTTTCTATACATGGCAGCCTCATTAACGACTAAATTTAATGTATGGGCACATAGAACACGTATAAATCTCAAGAACTGATATATCAAGAATCCGTTTTTGAAGCCCTATATTTTCCCTTTTGTGTTCGATCCACTATCGTAGCCTTGACCCCGTATATCTTTAACATGTAAGACATTTTTCTCTAAAATGTAATACAAGAATAGGGGAGTGGAGAATTAGTGATCCTCAAAATTGGAACATCAAATGCTGAAAGCCAAATACTGGTGGAGAGCTATGGTTCACCGTTTACGGTAAGATTTATCAAACCTTAAAACAAAATTCTCTACAAAAATGGTCTTCAAGAGTTTTCATTCCTTAGAAGTCGCAATTCTAAGCGTCACGTTATACATGATATGACCACATTTCTACGCCACCTGCGAGGTAGTGTACTCGGCACGTTTTTTTTTTTACCGTGGTTTTCCCTGTAGGCATATTCTACTCCATTGTTTTGATTTCTTTAGATATTTTATTCAGATACACACTCCTGACAGTCTACTTCAACAGTCAAGTCGTCTTTGATTTCTTCTTCTTCCTTTTGCTGGATGGTTATAAATTGTTCAAATGTGGCTGAGTCATTGGTCTCTTTATTAAAATCACAGGAATCATCCTCTATTGTAATCAACTGGACATTTGACCAAGACTGACCTTGGCAATTGGTACACGCTGGAGAACACAGCAACCCTTTTTACAGCCACATTTACCACTACGACCTTTTTTGCAATTGTAAAAAATAGTGTTGAGGAATTTTGCTGGGGCAGTTTTTTTTTAAGTTTTAATCGGTTCCCGAGTATCATCTATCAATTTCCAAACCCAGTGTTCTGGATTAAGTTGATTTCTTAGTCATATTTGAATGAATAGTGATAAGGGGTAAGGAGCTAATTCATACTAAAAAAATTTTTCAATCTCATCCTCAAAAGCTTCAGTGATACTCATGCGTTGAAATAATAATACAGAGTCTATAGCTACTTCTTCTTCGAGAACTTTTACGGTGCTACTCGCAGATAAAACAGGGATTTTTTTTTCAGAGCCTTTTAACTTTATATTATTAAATGTTTCACCTCCTATTCTAGACATGGAAGCAAGCAATCCCAACTTCACGTGTTTTATGGCAAATATACTTATCGTCACCAACAACTCCAGAATCAATAGATATGGGTTTAATAAGTTTAGGAAAAGGATCATGTGACGAAAACCAGTCTAGAAGTTTTTTAATATCTTTAGCATTTTGTTTAGCCGGCGAATCACTTGCATCTATATGCATCTATATCTTTTGTATCCATTTGAACATTACCAAGAACTTCCAACCTCTCACGCAGTATTTATTACTTATCACACTTTCTTTCGTACTTTTTTTCAATATTGTTCTGAAGCTATTTTTTTCAAGTAATGTTCTGTAAATCTGTTTTCATAGATTTTATTATCGATTGTTTAATAATCCTGTTGAAGTTCCATTACAAAGTTTATCAGAACGTTGAACAGTAAAAATCCTTTTGTAAACCTTTAATAAATACGTCTCGTTGGTTATCTTGTCCTTCCATGATATCCTTAGGATTCTTCTGTATAGCTACATCTCGTAGGCTTCAAGATTTTTTCCCTCGCTTCAGTGAGTGTACAGAATTCATCTCAGTAGTATAATATCGAGAAGATATAACATCGTAGGAGCCCTACTTTTATCTCCAGATTAAGGTTGTGGCTTTTAAAGAGTTTGGCCATGTTGTTGAACGCACTTCTAGCCTTCTCTATTCTACATTTTACTTCTTGTGAGTGATCCCATTGTTCATTTACCATTGTTCCAAAATAGGTAAACTGTTTTACTCGGTCCACTGGTGTATTCTTAATAGACAGTTGGACTTCTCTAATTTTATTTTTGCTGATGAGCAGCATTTCTTTAACGCAGTTCAAATGTGCTTGCCAGTCTTCCATAACTTATGCTCTTATAAACTCCTTTGCAATGAACACCATCCGAAAGTATTGTACCCATAATTGTGCGGTTGGGCCTAGTTTCTGATATTTAATTAATTTGGTACTAAACTGGTGAAGTAATTCCACAATCAACCACAACTGTTTTATCTTCACTTAAAATTTTTGCAAATAAAGCAAAACTGAGACATTTTTTAGAGCTATAAAATAGTACAAATAACCTAAATGGTAGACGCTGGTAATAAGTACGAATTTACTTGAACTGAACCTTTAGCACTAAAACTCAGTTAGGAACTGACTATCTTTTGAATAAATGTTTTCAGAATAGTATAATATTTATAAAAAAATATACAATATACACAAATAGGTATTTATACTTGTCTTAAGTGCCTGATATGTATATATGTGGCTGATATGTATGTAAATATCATGTATAATATGACTCTTAGAATTGCGTTATCTCAGGAATGGTAATTCTTAAGAAAAAAACCATTAAAAACTATTTTTGTAGGAAATTTTAAGACCTACAACTTTAGTTTAAGGCTTTTTTTGATAAAATCGCGCCACATTTGTTTATTTAACACCTTTATAAAAACTGAGTTTATTCTCGGCAAAATACAAAAACTGCGTACGAAAGTTGCGCTCTTTACCATTAAAATGCATCTTTATTTTTGTGGATAGGACACTTGGATCAAAAGATATCGATTTTTACCGTCGAGCTGATACAAATTTTATTGAACATTAATTTTTAGGGATCAAATCTGTGACGACTGGACAAATAAATTATAACAATAACCATATCTACTTTTGTTTTTTATGTTATCCTATTAGAGTTAATTTGTTCACGTATGAGCCATCTGATGATAGACCAGATAAACATCAATATTAGTTTAATTTCGAAAGAATGAAGTAAAACGGTAAAAAAAATTGATCATAAATACAGTGATGTATAGTGTCGGAAATTCTCGATTGCCATTTAAATTTTAACTATATTTTTATATTTATATTTTTTCCGAAAAATACACCAATTGCTTAAAAAAATTGTATTTTTTGTCGAATTTTTACTGTGAAAAGTTTCCATAAAAAAGTACCAATTTGTATACTTTTTTGATATTCGAAGGCAACATACCCGAACAATGGAATACTGCTAAAACAATACTAATACACAAAAAGGGAGACACCATAGACCTGAAAAATTATCGACCAATTTCACTTCTTTTACAACTTTACAAAATCTTTACAGATTATTACAAACAGGTTAACAATTAAATTTGACGGATATCAACCAGTAGAACAAGCCGGATTTAGAAAAGGGTACAGTACCTGTGAACATCTTTATACTTTGAAAATCCTAATAGAAAAGACTAACGAATACAATCTCCCATTATGTCTGCCTTTTATAGATTGTGAAAAAGCTTTTGATAGCGTAGAATTGTGGGCAATAGAAGAAGCATTAGTTAACAACCGAATCGATTCCAGGTATAGAATATTACTTAATACATAATATTTACAAACAAGCTGAAATGATAGTGACGTTGGGTAATGAAATCGAAACAAGACCAGTAAACATCAACCGAGGCGTAAGAGAAGAAGACACAATATCTCCAAAATTATTTAGACTGGGAGAATAAGGGAATCCCTATTAAGGTAAGATACTTGAAGCATCTTAGATACGCAGATGATGTAGTACTAATAGCCGACGCGTGGAATGCACTGAATACGATGATTGAGGAGCTACACACAGAATCCCTAAAAAAAGGACTTAAAATGAATTTCAGCATAACTAAACTAATATCAAACGAAGATGACAAACCTATGATAAACATCCAAGGGACAGAGATAGAACACGTAGATGAATATACATATCTGGTTCAAAATATCAAGGTAAGCAAAGAAAATCATACTACCGAAATAAGCAGACGTGTAAAAATGGGATGGGCAGCATTCGGAAAACTCTCATACGTACTTAAAAATAAAAATATACCTCAAATACTGCGAACCAAAGTGTTTAATTCCTGTATTTTACCTGTACTTACATATGAAGCTCAAACCTGGACATTCACTAAAATAAACATGGAGAAGATCAGAAAAACTCAGAGAGCTTTGGAAGGACACATGCTGGGTATCTCACTCAAAGACCATAAAACCAATCAAGACATTCGTAATAAAACAAAAGTAAAAGATGCTGTCGAACAGGCAGCTAAACTGAAATGGAAATGTTCTGGACATAATGAACGTCTTAAGAATGGCCGCGACAATTAGGAGAGGCATATACTCGGCAATCCGAATAAAGAGAAGGCTTAGAAAAATACTTTTTTGAGGTACTAAAAGAAAACTACAAATTTTCCAATAACATTTAATAAGATTGAGTTATAATTTAAAAATAAAAAACATTTTTTCACATTACACAATGACAGTATTTATGTACAATGATTAGAATATTAATAACTACAAAATGCATTTTACCAATACACTGCAAATAGCCTTCATGCTTGTTAGGATTTTCAATGAATTTTCATTATATTTTCAATAACAAAGGATCGTTTCATTTTGTTGAGTTGTGTACTAAATTTTAACAAATGCAGCTTTGCTATTCCAACTCGTGACAGTCCTGCAGTAATTATCTGCAATGTCAATAGGTATATAATTACAACAATTTTTAAGTTTATGTAAGTATTGTTAAAATGAATCACTTGTAGAAGCAGAAATACAGTAAGGTCTCGTTTCATGCGGTGGATACGTTCCACAGAAAAACGGAAATATAAAAATGTTGCATAAAAAAAGACATTACTTGCCTTGAAAAAGTAGAAATACGTCCTGTAGCCCTTTAAAATTACATAAAACCAAGACAAAAACAAAAAAGTTTCCATAAATTAGAAGAAATAGGCTGCATGATAAATTACTTTGAATATCTGAACTGAATTTAAAAAAAAAACAAATTTTTACGGGGTTTTACCCACATATTTAGTGGCTCAATACATGTATACCCACCTAGTGCACTGATGATGGAATATGGATTCCGAAAACGTTTTGTGATATAGCCCGATTGGGTTTTAAAATTATGTACCTGTTATATAGGATTTTTAATAAAATTTTTTGTTACATATGATATACAGCCAACTACAGGAACTTAGATTTCTTGTGGATATTAAAAAAAATTAGACATACGATATTGAGATGGCAAAAACCTCTTCTAAAGAAAAATAAAACTTTACGACCCTCACTTGAAATCTTTCCATCCGAAAACCACCATCCGTGCTGCTTATTATACTGCAACTTGGAATCAGCCAAATTTTAAACAAGTTATTATAAAACGAAGCACCGCTAAGAGAAAAATTATAAAAGGTATAACCTGACAGGTTATACATTTCAATTCGAAACTCGCAATGATGCAATAGGGACATCAGGTAACATGGGAATCCCCGAATTGCAAAGGCTCACTTAACTGACATCTGACAAACCGTACAACTTTAAAATCGCATAAAAAGATTATTATATACCTATATACCGCCTTACGGTATATAGGTATATAATCAAAAATCATTATAATCAACTAACGTATGGTCCTAAAGTTTTGGGAAAAATTTCACCTGGTCTGATTGAGAAGCAAAATGCATTTAACAAAGAAGGCCATGGAATTGAAATGTCATCAGCTATTGACATTTAATAAACAAAGCAGAATATTTTGGTTTGTGCTCTGCAAAATGTCTTATAAAATTGATATTCGTCGAGGTGTTTATAATATGGTTGGGCGAATGTCGAAACGAGATATTGTTAATATTTATCGATATCAAAACATAAGCAAATCGACAATTTATCGCACAATCAGAGAATGTGAAGAAGGGATACCATGTGTTAACTTGCGTAAAAGTGGCCGACCGCGGATTTTGAACCATATAAGAGAGGCAAGACTGATTGAAGCAGCTAAGAACAAAATTGGGGTCTCACAGCGAAAACTGGCCAGAAGATTTCATGTTGGAAAGACTACAGTATACAGGACCCTATCGAGTAACAATATTATCTACCGGAAAAGAAGGAAAGCTCCAAAATACACAGAGGGTCGATTAGAGAGAATTCCGAGATGTTGCCGCGCGTTAAGGCGAGTGCATTTCGTCAACAAGTTGATCATGATGGACGATGAAAAATATTTTACTTTGTCCAACTCTGAGATGAAGGGTAACGATGGGTTTTACACGAACGATTACGAAAATGTACCTGACGAAATAAAATTCAAAAGTGTTCTGGGCAATATTAAGTCGGAAAGTCTATAATAACGGATGGGAAGCACAAAATCAAGAACAGTTAAGACGCCGCATATATACAAAAATTAGAGAAATTGACGCCGAGGTCGTCCAAAGGATGTTGCAACGTGTCAGGGGAATTATTAGGCAAATCGAAAATAATGTCCATTATCTGTCATTTGAATTTTGATTTATAATAAGGATAGTTAAGTTAAATTATTGAATAATTTAATAAAAATATAAGATTATTGTGGTCAGAGTTATATGCTTTTGAAATTTTTCCCAAAACTTTAGGACCATACGTTATAATTAAAGCTCGGATTTATAGACAACAACAATTGAAGAAAAAGGCGCCTATATAGGAAAAAAATTTTTATTAAAAAAGGCAAAAATATTAACATTTAGGCAAAATATAGGCAATAAAGGAATATAACTTAATATTTATTGTACAAAGTGAATTAACGTAATATTAACTTAAGGCAGGTATATTTACACATCCTAATCATAACATTAGTATAAATAAACTAGTAACTAAATAACTGTAAATTAATAATTAAACATTGTAACCACTTAAAATTTTATCATTAATAGAAACAACTAAATGTTTTTCAATATTTTCGGTCTTAAAACTATGTCTTCGATCACTTAAAATTAATTTGTACATTGAAAACGAACGTTCGACATCGATAGATGTAATTGGAGCATATTTCAAAGCGGATAATAAATCTGGCATAATTTGAAATTCCTCAGAAAATGTCCCATTCAAAACTTTAGTAACATTAGATAAAAACGAAAAACCTTCATTCTTGTCGAAAACATATTTCATTTTTTTTTAATTAATTGACCGTTACTTATTGACTAATTGACGTGACGAGGTGTCGATTTAATTTTCGTCTTTAAATTATCTATTAATTTTACTGACTCACATAAATTTATCTCTTGTTTGTGTAATAAGGTAATTGTGGTAACTATTAATTTATAATTGTCATTGATATAAGCGAGTTCCTGTTTCAATTTGGAATTTTTTAATATTTTTTTTGCTTCTCGAATGGCTTCGGAAATATCATCATCAAATTCTGACATCACTAATTCTATTTTATTGCAGTGTTCAAAGTAAAAAAAAACTGCTTCGAGCCAGGTTCCCCACCTTGTAATTACTGGTTTAGGTGGCAAAGGGACACCGGGAAGTCTTTCTTTATATATTTGCACCTTCAACGGAGCCTTTACAAAAAGTCCTTTTTTTCATAAAATTTATAAAATTATTTACCAAAGAAAACAGATTTCCAATTTCTTTAGCAATTCTATTTACCCCGTGGGCTACACAAGTGCAATGAATTAAATTAGAATAAAAAATCTTTAAATTAATTTAATGCTGAAAGCATTAAAACTATTTTATTCACTGGTATAGCGTTGGGTAAAAAGAGGTTTGTTAAACTATCTTGTATAAATCGACTTATTGTTAAGTTGTTTGTTTTTTCCAATTCTTTAACGGCAACTAAATAAGGTTTTCTCGGAAAGTTTTCGTTCAAAATTCCAATCATTAAATTAGCTATATACCTGCCGCATACATCTGTCGTTTCATCCACGATAATATACAAAAAATTGCCCTCTTTCTCCCGCTTAATTTTTGAAATACATTCCACATAACATTTTTCCACAGTATGTTTTCTCAATGTACTCTCGTCCGGTAAGGATTTATTAAGATATTTTTCGAAAAAGCATTTAAAACTAGGGTTATTAACTTTATATAGAGGAATGTTGGATGCAATCATCATCTGGCATAAATCAAATTTAAATGCGTCTTCCTCCTTTTTTTTGAACTGCTTAAACTATCCCGCAGAGATATTTGGGCTAACTTAGAGGAATTTAATTTTTCCAAATTACGTTTATGAAGTGGGGTTCCACAATGCTGGTCAATAAAGTACTTTTTTCTACTTGAAATCTGAGAATTTAAAAAAAAAATAGAATTCTAAAACCGCTTTAGGATTTAGTTATGTGGGACGAGAAAATATAAAACTTACCGATTTGCCGCATGGTTTACAAAATGCTCTATCTCCTTCTAGAGAAAGTTCCGAATAAGGTGCGATGGGTCATCTTTTCACACAAATGTCTAAAACGTTTTAAAACGTGTTCTTTGCTTTTCGGTATACGCAACAAAACTAAACTAGGATATAGCAATTTGTGACTAAACTCTGATACAGTAACCGACTGTACAACTGATAATAAACTAATTAAGCTTAGGGATTTCCAAATAGTTAACCCTCAAGTCTCGATCAGGTACATTTTTCGAGAAATCTGTTATATAAACAAACCATTGATATTTTATTATTGACCCAAAATTTTATTATAGAATGGTTTAGTAATAGAATAATATCATGGGTAGTACCATGAAATTTTAAAAAGGCACAAATAGGCGGAATTTACGAAAAAAGGCAAAAAGTGCAAAAAACAATTATAATAGGCAAAATAGACACCAAAAGCATTTTGCCTATAATCCGAGCTTTAGTTGTAATAATATAATCAACTCTTGATGCTTTTAATATTATAGACTTTCGCAAGGCTTTCGACCCAATAGATATTGTCACTATTTTAAATTCATTAGAGCAATGCAACATCGATGATTAAAAATAAATTAAATGCAACATTTACTATAAATCTCCACACGACCACCAAAAAATCACCAAAAAAAGAAATCCTGAAGAAAACGTCATAGAGGGAGTCGAAAGCTTGGCGCAGTCGATTTAATTTTCCTCAAATTGCACAATCTTTCTATTCATTTTTTGCCAATTGACAAACTATTAAAATAAAAATTAATGTTTTAAATTAGAGCAATTTTTTAATGATTTTCCTTACGCGTATTAACCCAGCAATACCTTATCTTTATATTTATTTTAATTTTTAACGAGAATTATTTTGTATTTACCCTCTTATTTACCCAATTCGCCACCGGTGACTTGTCTTGTATTGTTTAGTTTTTATGTTATATTGACTTATTTAATTAGAACAAGATCTTGAGATACATGTAATGACACCGGTTGTCCTAGTAAGGTAACATAATAAAAAGAGTATCGACTTGAAAAAGGAAACAAAATTGCATCTTTCGTACTCATAAATTAAGGCTCACGTGCGAGTTTGAAGGTTCAGCCGTCATGTTGGTTTTGAATGCCGTAGAATGATTTGTATTACAATAATCGTTTATGCAGGTATTGCAGTCGAAGGAAATCGTCAGTGGAATTGCGGCACATAACGAGGTTGGATACTAAACTAAATAAATATTAACTACACCTTATGTTACACTACAAAATTGATTGACAAGATTTCTTATATATCCATTATTTGCGTTTGGATTATAAACGTTTTTAATTTGGATATCTATTTTAGTTGATTTTTTTTATTTTCTTCCGTGTTATAAATAGTAGTTTATTTAACAGCGTAATATTACTATAAAAAAGAAGGTTCAGCCTGCCCGACTGATAGCAGACTACAAAATGCACTCCTCTAGGGTTACTGATAGGTTTTTAGGCACAGTAGAGAAGCATGATGGAATAGAAGCATGATGGAATAGAGCCGTGGCTGTGAACAATTACATATTTCACACGTTTAAATGGGGGTTGAGGCTCTCTAACAACAGACATAGAAAGAAAACGATGCACTTCAGTTCGAGATGACCGCTTCATTGTCACTATAGTATTAAGAAATCGCTTTTGCACCGCTTCTGAAGCTCGTAGGTCTCTTTTCTTGAGGTGAGAAACGTTAGTGTGAGTAGACAGACGATTAGAAGAAGACTGTCCGAAATAAACTGGAGGGCTTTTCGTCCAGCTCGCGCACCACAACTGCTCCCACACCACCGTAGGGCTAGACTTTATTTTGTGCGCGAGAATATGCTAACTGGACTATGGCGGAATGGTTAGAATATACTGTTCTCAGGTGAAAGCAGAATAGCCCTAAAAGGTCCAGATGAACGCCAATGTATCTATAGGCGTCAAAATGAAAGGTTTGCTGCATGCGCTATAACCGAAACTGTGGCTTACCGAGGAGGGTCATGCCTTTTGCACCATTCATTGGTGATAACTTCAGACTAATGCATGACAATGCACGTTGCCATATAGAAAGATCTACCCGTGAGTACCTTAATTAGGTTCTTCCATGGCCAGCACACAGTCTCGATCTTAACCCAATTGAGCATATCTGGGACAACCTTAAAAGACGGGTAAGAGGAAGAGTACCAGACCCTGCATCCTTTCAAGAGCTGAAGATAGCTGCAGTAGAGGAGTGGCACAATATCTCCCAATCTGATATCCAGGATATCATGAATGGATTGCCAAACCGGGTCCAACAAGTCCCAAGGGCTAGAGGCGGCAACTAATTAACGGAAGATTATTTTTTCCCTTCCGCGGAGATAAAAATTGATAAAAAACATGTCTAGTTGCTAAAGCAGCTAACTTTTGTATTATTCAACATACGCGAATCAATGAAAAAACAAACTATTGAGGAAACATGAGGCTATAGTTACGATTTAATTTCAGTATTCTACAAATGCTAGAATATTCCACAGGGCGATGCAAACAAAAAACACATTTTGATTCGTACACCCGGTATACAATGAAAATTTACCTGTTTAGCAACAATATTATTATAAAGATATTGTCAAGGAATAAGGCTATAACATTAAAAAGATCACTAAAATCGAGCAACAGGTTTAGGAGATATAAGAAATCAAAAATTACCCATTTTTAAGGTGGCCGGTTAATTTTGGCCAAAAGTATATTTTCATACCGATTCAACCCGCTCTAACAGTGTGATGCGAAAGGGAATAGGGTGTGATGATGACGATAAAGAAAACAATATCGATCCCCATTTCCTGGCAGCTCTTAGACGAAAAAGAATTGGGTAAGGGCTAAAAATCCCAGGTTTAAAATAGTAAAATCAAATATTAACATGGGTACCTGGAATCTTAAGAGCTCTTTTGCAATAGGTACCAACCCTAATGTAGAGAAGAAAATCGAAAGACTGAAAATAAACATCATGAGCGTGTTTCCAAAAATTTATTTGTTTGTACTAGTTCTCTGTCCTCCTCTATTCCTGATTACGCTTACCTGCAAAAAATCTTGGAGTCCAACTCTATGGACAATGATGACGAAAGTGTTAGCTCAGCCTTAGATCCTCAACCCAGCACATCTGTTTCACTCTCACTTAATACTTCAAAGAAGAAGCCTACTGATCCATATTTTCATAAAACTTCAAAAGCAACTCCTACGAAACTTCTACAAATTGTGTCACCAGTACCAAAATGTGATGCCCTGCCGTAGCGAAAAAGAAACAGCATACTCAACTTTTGACAACGCCTGAAAATATAGAAGCTAAGTAAGCTAAGCTAAGCAGATCAGTATAATGGGGTATGTGATACCCCACGATACTAATCTGCTTATGTTATTAACTATTTGGAAAAAGACTTTTGTATGTTAGTGTATATATGATGCCATAAAAACCAATTTAAATCTGTTTTTATTATTACTTGTAAGTAATCCTTCATAATTTTTCCCTGTATTATTTTTAGCATTCCATTGTATTTAACTCTCAATATATATAGCTCTATTGGATGATTTTCGTCTGTCACGATGTTTAATCTCCGTCGGAATTCGTTTACAACATACGAATGGCATAAGACTGACATATTTAATTATCAGTGCAACATTCGGCTTTGATTTTTAGCAAAAAATTGAATTTTGCGTGGTAGCTGTTATATTACTTCTCTGGACATAAACAATATACAAAATTTTACAATATCTAATGGATTTTAATCCATAGTGATGAAAGTTCAGTATGTAAACAAAATACTGAAAACTTATATTTGTTTAATTTTCACAAAATTTTAAATTCACAAAATGTACTTATAATAAATTTTTACTGTTGCACTCTTTTGCTTAGGGAAATATTCGTATTTATTTATTTGTTAGCGGATAAAGCATTTTAAAAAGCTACAAAATACAAAGGTTCGTATTTCTGTATATTATATTCTTTTGTAAAATTCACAAAGGCCTAAAACAGGGATGGTGCAGCTCTCCAATATACTCTCGAATATACCTTGAACAGGCAATAAAAATATGGAAAAGGAAATGTGAAGGAATTGGCATTCCACTAAACAACAATAAGGCGCTGTATAGGTTGTGCTTCGCAGACGATTAGATAGTAATAGCACAGGACCACTTCGATCTGGAATATAAAGAGAAACTCATATAAACAATACAGTAAATTGGGATAAGAAGTGAACTAATACAAAAAAGTAATATTAGAAAATAGCGAACATATTAGGCTTTAAGAAAACTATAAATATCTAGGCTTGCATATTAGGAATCATGGCACAATGGACCACCCAATACGGTACAAAACGCTATAGGGCAGAAGAGCAATATCTATACTAAATAAAGTCTCTTCTTCTTCTACTTCTTTTGATCTTTCGATCTGTTTAATTCTGAAGCTGCCTCTGGTTAGTTTCCTGGGAGGTAGATTGCCAACTATCTCTCCATCTTTTAGGTGGTCTTCCGGGAGGTCTTGAACCGCGCGGGTTGTTTTCTAGGGCAATTTTTAGGAGTCTATTCTCATCCATTCGTCTTAAATGAATGTATCACATCCTCTTACGCTGCCTTCCCCATCTTACAATATCTTGAATTTTGCACTGCTCTTTGACGTTTGTATTTCTCACCCCGTCTTCACCTGAGTTGTCTGATGGGTGAATTGAGCAGCTCATCGAATGAAACTGCCGGTCCCAAGCCCGGATAGAGGAGGAGGGTTCCAAAGGTGAGGTTAGCCACCTATCTGGGGTAAAGAATCCATAGTGGCTCATAGAACTGAAGATACAGCCTCGGATATCGGACTAAATAAAGTCCTCTAGATAAACAAAAAATATGCGAGTCCTAACAACTAAATGTTCGGACAAACGAAAATTTAATGAAAATTTTCAACTTCACGATCTTTCTTATCGAATCAAAGAATTAGGTCAATAATATATTAAACTCTATCATTAGTAACAACATGATGTAGACGAGGTGGAAAGATTCTATGACGAACTTCAAGAAGTATGTGATAAAGACACGATGTCCAAAGACACGATGCTGTTATAACATAAGGCGACTTTAATGCTAAGCTGGGGAAAAAAGAAACTTTCGTTATCATATTTGGGAAACATAGTTTGCATAATGAAATCAGTCAAAATGAAAAATATATGGTCTGATGCAAGAGGAAGACGGCACATGGAAAATCAGGAGAAACGATGAGGTTAATGAACTAAATGAAAGGTATGTCATTGTAAGATTTGTGAAAAGTCAAACGCTATCATGGCTGGGACATGTTCAGCGACAAAAAGACACGAAAACGATACGAAAACGACAAAGAAAATGTGAAGTCGGTGAATGAAAAGTAGAAGCCGGTGGGAAGGCGGAAAAACGGAAGGCCCAGGACGAGATGGATGACGTGGAAGACGACCTGAAAACCAAGACAATAAAGCAGAAGGACCCAAGAGAGATCTGAATGAAAGGACATAGCCAGACAGGCAAAGACTCATCCAGGGTTGTGATGCCAAAAAAAGAAGAGGAAAATTAGTAACAAAATGTTAAAATGGCTCGATCTTTATAAACTTTGAATTTCAGCGTTGGCGGCAAAATCGAAATTGTTGCATAGCATCGTGGCAACTAAATATCCGAACAATTTACGAAATTACTATTTTAATATGGGGTTACATCGTCAGGCATCTTCATCCACTACAACTGCGGCAATCCTGTCTAGGATTGTTCGTACTAAGGATTTAAACAAGACATGTCTTAATCATAGATCATTCTCCAAATCTCTACCTAAAGTTAATCCATCTTAACATTATTTTACCAATTAACATCAACAATCTGTTAAATTAAAGAAATCTATATTCTATATTTTAATTGACTTTATAAACGAAGCTAAGATGAAAAATTTAACATCTTTATTTTTATAGTTTTGTGGCAAAAACAATCTTGTCTAATGCAAGCTTTCTGTCTGCATACACAAATACAAAGCCTCTTGGGATAGTTGATATTAACAATTGGAATATTAGAATTGCATCTGAAATTTTAACACCACAGTTTCGGTATCCACTCTCGTACATATCGATGGAGTTCGTGACATGATTATATCACACCGCCGAATTAGGTTAAAACGGATACCGAGGCACTGAATATTTCATATGAACGCGTACATCATATAGTTCACGTCGATTTAGAAATTTCTGCAAAATGGATCTCCAAATGTCTGAATATTGACCAGAAGCGTACAACAAGATAAGTATCTCGTTAAATGTTAAGTTCCCAAGTCATGTTGTTACCATAGAATAAACTCAAAAACGAAGTCAGCAGTAATTATTGCAGGCGAAAAATTTGTTAGTAGAAAAAAAACACAAGAGCAAAAATGGATTGGCTAACATCAGATAATATATTCCTTAGAGAACTGCAGTCATAAGAAAAAGATAAACAAAGAATAGAAAGAACAACACAAAAGGCGTTTTTTACAGATAATAGAACACCAGGCCCAGAAATGATAGCAATGTTTTAGAGGCTATAACTTCGTTTTTCAATACCATTTATACCAGCGGACAGCTACCTGACGGTTGGTCTAATTCACTGTTTATAGCTCTACCCAAAAAATTTTTCTAAAGGTAATACATGGTCGTATCTACAATAAATGCGAAGAGTACCTGGATGACGCACAGTTTGGTTTCCGTAAAGGGTTTGGAACGAGAGAGGCACTGTTTGGAATTAACGTACTTGCTCAAAGATGTCGAGATATACCTGTAGACATATACTGTTGTTTTATTGACTTCCGAAAGGCATTCGATCGTGTTAACCACTCTATATTGATCGAAGCTCTAAAAGACATTGGCTTGGACGTCAGAAATGTTCGAATAATTGCAAATTTATATTGGAATCAAACAATACCAGTTTTAGTAGATGGTGTAGAATCACAGGCTCTTAATATTAAAAGAGAAGTACGGCAAAATTGCCTCTTGTCACCCTTGCTTTTCAACGTTTACTCCGAAAGAATTTTCAGTAAAGCACTTTCTGAAAAACAAGAAGGAATACTTGTGAACGGTGAAGTCATCAATAATTTGCGATATTCGGACGATACAGTACTCCTAGCTACTAGTCAAGAAGATCTGCAAACACTACTTGATAGCGTCGTTGAGAGTTGTAGGAAGGCAGGTCTGGATCTGAACATACGGAAAACTAAATTACTCGTAATAAGTAAACAACAGCATATAAACCCGTCTATATATGTAAATAATACCAAAGTTGAGCAAGTTGATAAAATCGTTGACCATGGGCAGCAATTAAATTGTAACGCAGAAAGTCACGGCGAAATTAGATCTAGGATAGAACAGGCTAGAGCATCTTTTAGAAAGATGTCCAAGGTGTTATGTAACAGAGACCTAAAATTGGCATTGAGGATCCTCCTACTTCGCTACTACGTGTTCTCGGTCTTACTTTATGGTGTAGAGTCCTGGACTGTGAATAAAATCGATCTAAATTGCCTTGAGGCTTTCGAAATGTGTTGCTATAGAAGAATTTTAAAAGTTTCCTGGGTGAAGAAGATTCGAAACTCCAAAAGACTACTGAGATCATAAAAAGCATCAAGCAGAGAAAGCTGGAGTATTTCGGACATGTAATGAGAGATCCCAAATATAGGTTGCTACAAACTATCATGCAAGGAAAAATAGCAGGCAAACGCAGTCCTTGACGAAGAAGAACCTCATGGTTAATGAACTTGCGAGATTGGTTTGGTGTTGATACAAGCATGCTATTTAGGATGGAAGTGAATAAAATTAAGATAGCTATGATGGTAACCAACGTTCTGAAAGGACATGGTACATGAAGAAGAAGGCGAGAAAAAATTCTAGTTCAGCTAATACAAATTTCAAACGATGAAAATATAGAGCATCTAACTAAATTATTTAAGAAAATAGAATACGAAGGTCAATAAAAATTGTCTTTTTACGATTGCCCAAGAAAAATAATACGTCCTGCGATGAGTGCCGACTTCGTAGCCCTAAAAGCCACATATTAAAAATTCTACTGAAAGTTATTCAACAGTAGATATATAAGTTGTCCAGAAACTCTCCTGACAAACGGAAATCGCAGATTCCTCAGATAATTTTAAGACGATTCAACCCAATTCACCTAGTCTGAAAATGCTTCCTAAGGGAGATAGCGCCTTGTAAGTAGTTTTGTTTTAATAACTCTAGAACGGTTCTATTTAGAAAAATGAAAACTGGTACAATTATTTATCCTCTAGAGTTGAATCGATTCCATTAATTGCAAATTTCTAGTACCGTTCATAGGCGTCGGTTTTAGGTAAGTCAACGGATATTTTAACGCATAACTTTTTTATCTGTAACTTTTAAGTATTTGTGATACTAGATTATTAAATTTTCAGATATTCTAGTACTAAAAGCAACTCTTACTTTAAGTGTGTAGGATGCGCCGTTTTCTAAAAAAATTGATTTGCAAATTTTTAAGCAGAAAAATCTTGTAGCAGTGCTTGTATCTTTGTAAAATAATAGGATATAAAAATCTTCGTAACACTAATACGTCGCTAAATAATTCTGAAAAGAACTGCTTTAAAAGAAAATACAAAAAATCGCCGATATAAATTTTGAATTTTAAAATTTCATAAATGCCGTTAGTGTCAAAATGTCATATTTTAGTGGAGTAAACTTGTCTGCGGTTGGACCAATTACAAACAAGCATTACGGCGCGGTAAATTTGAATTACTCCTGGTTAAAAAACACGGCTGGCGAACTTTCGACACCAAATTGTCTTTGTACCTTGGGTAATCGAACGGTCAAATTTTATTATAGGAAATTTCGACACCGCGGCGTAAAGCAGGTAGGTAGGTAATTAGCGGCGATGGACATTTGCACCCAAGCAGGACAAGCGGGTTTTCCCAATATTTATTGTCACAGCGGGGGGCGTGGCACTTGTGTACTTGTGACTAAATTATTTCAGTTGTAATTTATTTCTTGTTTGACGTTGACTTGTGCACGTATACGGATATTTAAAAAATGAGTTTAATAAAAAGTTCCCGTGGTCGAGATTTATTAGTGGTGGAGCATCATTCGTTCTCGAAACAGAAAGTGTTAAAAAGCGGCGAGATATTTTGGCGCTGCATTTAAAGAAACACTAAGTGTTTCGCAAAAGTGTTTACAATAGGCTGCGAGGACCTCACCATCACAAGAAGTGATTTGGTACATAATCATGAAGTCGATCCAAAAAAGCTTGAAGTAAAGATGGTAACCAATGCATGTAAAAGAAAAGCCCAAGAGGACATATCGGAAAAGCCTGCCAAAATTACAAGAACTGCTGTTGCTGAGTGTGATGCCAATTTGCTGACGGTTCCTGACATAGCTAGCATAAGAAAGAACATTTACAACTGTCGTCGTAAACTGTTACCAGGTCCGTTACCAAGAAGCATATCAGAAGTCCATAACGCGGTTAGTAATTATTCTCCTAAAACCTGTCGCAATGAAAGTTTTTTGTTTTTAAATCATCCTGAATTAAATGTAATTGTATTTTCATGCGAGACAAATATTCGTTTGTTGTGTAAATTAAAAACTTTGTATATGGATGATGCATTTTCATACAGTACCAAATATTTTCTACAATTATTTACTATACATGCCTTGGAAAATGGACATTATGTTCCTTTAGCATACTGTTTGTTAAAGGACAAATTGTCAATGACATACAAAAATTTATTCTCTTTATTAAGGTCTAAGATTTTTGAAACATTTCAATTATCATTAGAGCCAACAGAAATATTTGTGGACTTTGAAAAAGCAATTCACTGTGCTTTATTGTATATGTGGCCCAATGCAAAAATTAGTGGATGTCGTTTTCACTTACACCAAAACTGGTTTAAAAAAATTCAATCTTTGGGTTTGGTACAAGAATATAAGGATACAAATTCAGAAATTGGAAAATGGTTAAGGCATACGTTTGGTTTAACTTATTTAAATCCAGCAGAAGTTGAAGAATGCTTTCTTTATGATTTAATGTCATATAAACCTATAAACGCAACACTTGATATATATGCAGATTATTTACTGGAAAATTACATTTTCGATAGCACTCTATTTCCACCACACATATGGTCTAATCAGAATCCGTCTATTGCGAGGACCACAAATGCCTGTGAATCCTTTCATTCGAGATTTAATTCTTGTTTTTATTCAATACATCCTTTTATTTTTATTGAAAAGTTAAAAGAATTTCAAGTAGACACTTATGTCAAAATAAATACATAATTATGTTTACATATACCAGCAAAAATCAAAAATACTACTGTTAAGGCTAAATTGGCATTTTTGGAGAAAATGATGGATAAACTACGATCCCAACAAATACGTAGGTTAGATTTTATAAAAGCTGTATCTTATCATTCCTATAATAGCAAAAATCATTGTATACAAGTATATTAACGGTAAAATGTACAAAAATTAGGTACTAGTTGTATTATATTTAGATATTATTACAGTTATAAAGAAATAAAATGCACATTACTTTTATTAAAATAAATAAATTAATTAATTATGGTATTTTATTTATGTTGCAGCTATATTTATTTGGTGTCGAATATACCTGTAAGATAAAAACGGGAATTGGGGCTGGTGTCGAAAATTGCCATTAAATTTTAGTCGCTACCTGCTTAGTGTCGAAATTTCCTACGCCCAAAAAACAAACCATAGTAATACTAATAGTGACTATCGAAGAGGATACTTACTTGAGAATGACTGAGTCGTTCGTACGTAAAATAGCATTTTGAATAAATACATAGATGTATTATTTGTATTTGTAAAGGTAAAACGTATGGTTAAATAAATTTTTTAAGTCAAATATTATTGTAATTGTTGTTGAATACCCCAAACTAAGGCAACACCATGGCCATTAAAATGGTTAAAAAACGCGGAAAAAAATTTGTTTTTTAATTATGAGATATATGAGATGAGATCATTAAGGTCATTCGCTTTGCACGACAGCTGGTCAAAAATATTATACTTATATTTATTCAAAGATTATGAGCCATATTCCTACAATTACAAATACGAAATCTGCAAAATCATGTAAACAGTTTGAAACCCAAATTTTAATATTTTTTATTATTATAATTTGCAAATATATTGATAAATATTATTGCTATCAATATATATAATTATTATTTTTTAAATTTTAAATCGTATTATATTTTAATCATGTTTATTTTATGAATAATATAGATGCATTATTAAACAAGTCTTGATACATACTTGAATGCGCAAATTCAAATACGTATACTAATAATTCTAGCGATACTCTAGTATCTGACATATTTACCACTATCTCGCATGATAAAATAGAGAATAAGCTATTAAGTTTGAAACTAAAACTAATTTTATCATTGATTGTCGAAGAACATTCTAATTTCACGTGTGAAGTTGTGATTTACAGCTAGAGCTTTCTGTACAGTGTTTTCTAGGTCCATAATATTGTCTAATACTGATCTTTTTTGTCGAAAGCCAATTTATTCTTGGGAAATTATATTTTATTGTTCGAGTTAAAAATTACCTAGTTAAATAAAAACTTAAACTAAGGTATCCTATCAATTTTACTAAAAACTTAGTTTTTCTCGCAAAAGTTTTCCAATTAATTCGTGAATTAAAATGCACAATTTTAATTTCATTCGAGATGATAAATCTTTGTTTATTAAGTCCTAAGTTTAATAAATTTACTACCCTTATAAATAACGCGAAAAAGCCTTCTTTATGGTTAATGAGAAGTGGATGACTTCAAAAATACGAGATATCACTGCCGGATACAATATTTATCGGAAGGATCGCAAGGAGAAGAATCGAAGGATAAGTTGGTATTTATATTTTGGATACTATCTTACAAAATTCGGTTCAGAACAATTTTTATATTCGTGCCCCAAAGTAGTCTTATGAAGAGACATTTAACAAACATAATTAAAGCTGCTTCTTTACGCCTTAAGTTGGCAACTATCTCGGTTGGCAATGGTTCTACCACGGGTTCTTTGTCCTAGTATTTTCCCTTGCATGATCATCTGCAGCAGTTCGTAGTGCTCGCTTATCACAACATGCCGAAATTTGTTCCATTCATCTCATTCTTCACAATACTGTTGTCATTTGTAACCCTATCCACCCTGCGTATTCTAAGCGGTCTTCTATAAGTCCACATTTCGAAAGTCTCAAATCTACCAGCAGTCTGTTTCTTTATCGATGTTGATCCCTCTGTGAGATTTAACGTCATTTATCGATTGTTTGTGTGTGTCTTTTTAATCAGTACAATTTCCCTCCAGACTTCCTGGTCTCATCCATGTTATTTTGTGTACGTCTTTGTGTTTATATCTCGTGCTACTCATGTCCATGTTTAATGCCGCTGCTAAATTACATAGTCTTTCTCTATTATTGTTTGTTTTTTCATGTATTGAGTTTGCACCTGCAACCTATCTAAAGCTATTTGCTTTGTCTATTTGGACATTAATATCTCCTATAAGGATTAATATATGTTCTCCCGAGATTTTCTCAGCGTTTTCTTCCAGTCTTTCATAGAACTGCTGTTTTGTCATGTCATTACTGTTTTTTGTAGGTGCATAGACATTTATATGGACAACTTGTTCGGTTTGTTGTTTACTCTTATGGATTTAAATTCCATAACTTTATGTCTCATTTCTACTATCGCCATAAAAGCCGTTCCTCCATATCACTGTTTTTCTTCGCCTGCAAACCAAACTGTATAATTTTGCTTTCCGATTTTTCCATGTCCCTCCATCTGGTATCTGAATTCCTGCAATATCTATCTTATATTATTTTAACTGTGTCGCTAGTTCTGCCATTTTTCCTGTTTCCTGTAGCGTCCTCACGTTCCATGTTCCAATGTTTTTGTCATTTTCTTAATTCTCATTCTCTTTTTGTATTTTTCTTATTATTCTGAATATACTGTAAAGTCTTTTCTTTTTCAGACCATCCATTCGCTCTTGCGGCTGATTCGAACTGTTTCATGTTGTTGTTCCATGATGATTTTCCGTCGAAAGTTGGGACTTTAACATGAATAGAACCTCCACTTCCTTCAAATTTCGGCCGTGTCTCCAACTTACATTTTGTCTCGTCTTCTTTTATCTCCACTGTAATCGGATTGTTACCTTTCTCTGCTGTCCCTGTTTCCTCCATCTTCCTTTCCATCTCTTTCATCTTTTCTTCGAAGGCCAACATATCGGCAGCAACTTGATTTTTTAACGAAGATATTCTATCGTTGAGGGCAGACATCTCAGAAGTTACTTTAGAGATGTTAGCAGAAACTTTACTTTCCAGAGACGAAATCTCGTTAGAAACTTTGTTCTCTAATGACGCGATGTCACCAGAAACTTTGGCTACATCACCAGAAACTTTGGCTACATCACCAGAAACTTTGGCTACATCAGAAGAAACTTTCGACATATCGTCAGAAACTTTGTTCTCTAATTTCGAAATCGACGAGATGACAGCATCATGTTTATCTTCAAATATATACGTTTCTGGATTAAACCCATCTTCCTCCAGAGCGTTCTTTAGTCGTTGGACTAACTCAGCCTTTTTTCCGGTAGAAGCTAATTCTCTATCCTCGATATGTATCCTTAAATTCGTCACTGTGAGCTCATAAATCGTAGCCATTTCCACAATTTCCACTTATTCCACTTTTCTTCTGACACCACTGTAAAGTCTTTTATTTATTTATAATTATTTATATTTTGTTGTAAATTCTTTAATTTACTAAAGGTTCAATATTTATAACACTTACGAATTTAATTTATTTTCTTTATTTATATTAATTTATCTTCCAATAATTTATATATCCGAACGTAACAATTAAAATCGCGAGCGCGTTCAAAATTAACTGTCCCTTCCATGAAAGCTCCGTTATTATATATCAAAACACAGCCGGTCGAGAATTCAGCCTGATTATACTAGAAGGTCAATCCGGGTCATCGTTTCGACCGTTTTCTGGAAGCTCCGTTCAGGTAAATAGAAGCCTCTCGTAAAATCTAAAACATAAACATGTGAATAAAAACATGTTTACAGGTTTTTAAATATGACTCATATTTTTACGTAACAATACCTAGACTCATTTTCTTCTTCGCTTGCATTGTCTGTTTCCTTTTCATCCATCCATTCTTCTTTTTCTAGCATTTTTAATATCTGTGGGTTTATTTTCTTTTGCATTTCATTTCAGCACCTTGTGATCTGTTTCTAAATTGTAAATTAGTTGTATTTCTCTTGTCATTACTGTGATTTAATAATCAGCATAAATTGAGTTTTTTTCGTATTCAGAGCTATATCTATTTCTTCTCTGTGTTACTCAACTCGATTTACTGGTTGCTGTAGATCTTCAAGGCATTTTGCTATCAGTACCGTATCATCAGCGTATTTCAAATTCTTGATAGGTTTTCCGTTCACTTTTATGCCTATTCTTTGTCATTTTAGCGCTTCGTGGATAATTTCTTCAGAATAGATATTGGACATATAGGATAGGTGATAATATGCATTTTTGTTTGACATCTTTTCTTATTTCAATTTTCCACTCTTTCATTACGACTGTTTAGATATGGTAACATTCGGTAATATTTCTAATGTCTCTATGTGTATGATTTTATTGAATGCTTTGTTGTAGTTTAAAAAACAAACATAGAACTTTGATAAATATATCTTTTGAAGAAATTTTCTCAAAGTATTTATGACATAAAGTATTACAATTTAATGGAAACTTCTCTTTACAACATTTAATTAAAATCACAAACATATTTTTCCTGTAGTTGGATTTACAGCATTTAAATCTATAGTAAAAACATACAATGCACATTTTTATTTAAAATGTTCTGCAGCTTTTAATAATAATCAAAAGATATTATCTGGAGCTAAGCGTAATGCTGGGAGAAACATCACAAAGGATTACTTTATAATTCGTTATCTCTCGCTTTAAATTTCAGGAGTTTACGAAATATTAGCTCATAACTAAAAGAAATTTTAGAAATGTTTTTTACTTCTGTTTTAAGTATAAAAAGTTTTTAATAACCTTATATTTCAAGGAATATTTTACAATTATTTTACACTAAAAATTAAGGAAAATCATGTTTATCTAAATTATATTAGGCTCAATATAATGTTCAATAACATTTGCGGTTCGATAAGAGAGGGCATTGCTAATAGTCTAAATTGTTATATTGGTACACTCTTCATATGAAATTATGTGAAGTTTTATTTTAATCTGTTAATGAATTCTTTGTTTACAAGCCGTTTAGTATCGACGTGTCACAGTATTATTTTACAATTCATCGTGTAGTATCGTGCACTGATTGAACTTTTATTTTGGAGAGTTTAAAAACAAAGGAAATTTATAAACGAATGTTAAAACTGTATAAAGATTCTCCGCCTTTAATTAGTACAATAGAAAGGTGGGTTGCTGAATTTAATCGTGGTCGTGCAAGCCGTGAAGACGATTCACGTCAACGACGTCCAAAAAAGGCAACAACCCCAGAAATCTTGGAAAAATATAAGATTTCGTATTGGAAAATGTATTGGATTTCATTCAAAGCTGTGTTCGCAATAGGTACGGCATTCGATAATAATGGAATAAAAACAAATTCGAATTTGAAAGGAAAAAGTGGGATTTTGTGCTTCGATTCATTACTATAGATGAGACTTTGGTCTACAACTATAATCCTGAATCAAAATAAGAGGCTAAAGAGTGGCGTCCATCTAGTTTTTCGGCTCCAAAACAAGTTCGTGTTCAGAAATCAGCCAAGAAGGTGTTACCATCAGTTTTTTAAAATTGGAAAGAAACTTTCCCATATGGGATGAGGAAATATGGATTTAATTTTGGAGATAAGACCTACATGCCATACTTTGTCGAATGCTTGAGAGACATCTAGAAATGCAGCACTACACTAATTTTTTTGTTCGAGCGAATTTCTGATAGTCTTTACCACCCTATGAATTTGCTTGATAGTACCATGTTGTTTCCTAAATCCAAACTGATAATTCGGTAAAACATTACTGTCATATACATAAAATAAGCTCCAGTTTTCTCAGAAAAAGCCGTCCAAATACTTTGGATATAATAGGCAATAAGCTAATTGGGCGATATGAAGATACTTGTGTGATTCTTATTAGGTTTTGAAATAAGAACAATTTGAGCAGCTTTCCATTGGAATGGAAAATAACCTGTTTTTATTATTGAATTAAATATAAGTAATATAAGTAATTAAACTTACGCCTTCGTTGGGTAGATTTTTTAGTACTAAACTAGATATTAAGTTATATTCAGATGACTTTTTAATTTCCAGATTATCAATTATTTCTTTGATTTCAGATTTATTAACATATTTAATAGGTGGAGCCATTTAATATGGTGAATTTACGATTTCATGGATAGCTTGCTGTTCTTCAACTGAGACTTCCTTCTGATGCGGTTGAAATACCTTGTATAGATGATTTGCAAAAGTATATGTTTTATCTATGTTAGTTTTAGCCCAAGTGCCATTTTGTTTTCTAATTGGCATATTCATTTGTTCATTGTGTTTAAATTTTTTTCTTAGTTTCCATAGCAAATTTTGTATCATCTGCAGGTGAGAGGATCGTTAAATATTTGTTGATTCCATCTAATAAGTTGCAGTGTCTTGCATCGATGATTATAATATGATCTATTTGGTCACTCGTTTCAATAACAGGAGATTTATCCCTTATGTATATCTTTACAACGAAATCGTGTATACTATATTTGACGTTGCTGCTTACAATAAATCTGGTAATAAATTCGTGTCGGGTAGGATTTCCACTGTAGCAAATATTGCAGTTATTTTTTTCCAGGATGCCTTAGTTAGTCCACCTCATTTCCCGTAAATCAATGATATCTGCTTTGGCTTTATTCATCTCTTGTCTGAGCAGAGCCGTGGCTTCAGGCTGATAAAGGCTTCTTACATTACACGTGAAAATTTTCATTGTAGTTCATCGTAGGTTAGACAGTCCGGTTTCTTTTTTTGTAGCTTTTTGAACAAAAGGTTTTTTTACAGGGTTGGGTAGTTAACCCAACGCCAAACCTCCGTTTCGGATGGCCATTTCACCCGCTCTCGTCACTTCCCGACCCAAATTTCCACCCGGGTTGGATACCTGATCTAGAGTACAGATCATACACCAGTGTAAAGGTAAGAGTCGGATTTGAGTAGAGGAGGCAAATTGGAGTAAACTGGAATCAACTCCATGTTTTCGTATTCTACCCCTTTATCCCCCATATTCATAACCTTTTTAATATATCCTTAAAATTATCGAAAAAAAAAAATGAAGATGAAGATGCCGAGGGCTTTGAGTAAATTTCTTTTAGTCACTCGATGATTTTCCAATGCGATATCCTGTATTATTTCTACAATTTCTGGTGTTGTTGCTGTTTTTGGATGTCTTTGACGTGGATCATCTTCAATGCTTGTACGATCACGTTTAAATTCACTAACCAGTCTTTGTATTACTCTAATTGAAGACAAATAATCCTAATACGGCTGCTAAACAAAGAATTAATTGACAGATTAAAATGAAACTTCACATACATTCATATAAAGAGTGTATAAGCATAACAAAAAAAAATTAGACCATTAACAATGCCGTCTCTAATCGAACCGCAAAACATATTGAACAGCCTAATATAATTTAGGTAAACATTTAGAAAAACATGACTGTCATGTTTATTTTTACAGTGTAAAATAACTGCAAAATATTTTACGAAATATAAGGTTATTAAAGGTTTTGAATACTTAAAACAGAGTAAAAAACATTTTTAAAATTTCTTTTAGTTATGAACTAGTATTCCGTAAAATCCTGAAATTTAAAGCGAGAGATAACGAATTTTAAAATAATCCTTTGTGATGTTTCTCCCAGCATTATGCTTAGCTCCAGATAATATCTTTTGATTATTATTAAAAGCTGGAAAAAAGCTGAAAAAAGTGGAAAATTTTAAATAGAAATATGCATTGTATCTTTTTACTGTATTTAGGTTAAATACTCTAAAGAGTAGTTTTCATTAAATTATATTATTATATGTCATAAGTACTTTGAGAATATTTCTCCGAAATATATATTTATCAAAGATGTACGTTTGCTTTTTATGCGACAACATAGCATTCAATAAAATCATACACATAAAGACATTAAAATTATTATCGAATGTTACTATAACCAAACAGGGGTAATGAAGGAGGGAAAAATCAAAATAAGGGGAGATGTGAAATAAAAATGCATACTATCACCTATCCTATTCCTAAAAGCGCTAATGGGACAAACAATAGGCATAAAAGTAAATGGAAAACCTATCAAGAATTTTAAATACGCTGATGATACAATACTGATAGCTAATTGTCCCGAAGATCTACAGCAACTAGTAAATCGAGTTGAGTAATACAGAGAACATGGGGACAAAGGAGTAGGATGCAAAAATATTCAGTTAATTCCAGTTTACTCCACTTAGCCTCTTCTACTCAAATCCGACTCTTACCTTCACGACAGTGGTGTCGCAGCCCAACTGGAGATGCGGTATACAACCCGGCTGGAAGGTTGGGTCGGCAACAGACAAGAGCGGAAAAATAACAAATTCCCCGGTTTAGACAATCTTCCTGCCGAACTTTTTAAAAATGATGGTGACACCCTTTTTAAATACATACATAAATTAGTAACCGAAATCTGGCAACGGAAGGAAACGCTCGCGGACTAGAAGTTAGTTGTAATGCACCCTCTTTACAAAAAGGGAGATGTGATGGTGTATGATCGTGTGGAGAAACCACATATTCGTGGATTTCAAAGCCGCATACGACTCGCAAAAATTTCTACAGGCTATGGTGGAATTTCAAATGCCGATTCATCTTGTTCAACTAACGAAACTTACACTGACAAGCGTAGAGAGTGTAGTCACAATCCAAAACGACTTTTCAATACCCTTCCATTATAAAAATGTACTGAGACAGGGAGATTGACTGTCGTGTCTCTTATTTAACCTTGCACTAGAAAAAGTAATTCGAAAGTGCCATAATAATACGAATGGCACCATCTTTAATAAATCTGTACAAGTGGTCGGATATGCAGATAAATTAGCACGCCTTCGATGGATAGGACATGTTATTAGGCGAAATGAAGATACAACGATCAGAAAAAATTTCGACCGAAGAGGACCAGTGGGAAGACGAACCAGAGGAAGATCAAAACTTGAGTATTAAGATAACATATAGGATGATCTAAAATCCGTTGGAAATGAAAGCATACAGAATAATTGCCAGAGACAGGGGCGAATGGAAGATTGTTCTGAAGAAGGCTTTGGCTCATAACGAGCTGCAATGACACTGATAATGAATACAGAGAACAGAGAAAAAATATATAACTCTGAATACGAAAAAAACTCAATTTATGGTGATTACTAAATCAGAATAACGACAAGAGAGCCTAATAATCCACGGAGAACATATAAAACAAATCCAAAATACAAAAATTTAGGATAGTTAGATAACGACAACAACTATTATACTGAAGAAATCTAATTCAGAAGTTGACAAGCAATATTAGCCTTGACGAAAATGATTAATGGTTTGTGTAACAGAGATTTGTCAATAAGATTAAGAGTTAGAGTGTATGGGGCGGAGGCATCGCCGATAAAGAAACTGATCGCTGGTAGATTTGAGACTTTTGAAAATGTGGACAACGCAGTATTGTAAATAATGAAAAGAACGAAACAAAAAGAAGTTTTAAACACTATCAAAATTAGAAAGTTGTAATATTTAGACCATGTTGTAGGAAGTGAGCTCTACATACTGCTGCTGATCATGCAAGGAAACTACAAGGACGAAGAAGTCGTGGTAAAACTATTGCCAACCGAGATAATTGCCAAGTTAAGGTGTGAAGAAGAAGCTTTATCTATATTTTATACTATTGCTTTAAATATGTTATAAATATAAAAACTAGTTACAACAGATACTAATGTAAAATTAAATGTAAATATCAACTCATTATTCGATTCTTCTCCTTTCGATATTCGAATTACGATAAATAGTGTATCCGGCTGTGTTATCTCGTATTTTTGGAGTCTTCCACTTCTCATTAACCATGAAGCAGGCCTCTTTTCCATTATTTTATAAGGGCAGTAAATTTATTAAACTTAGCAGTAATTGAATAAATATGTATTTAGCATCTCGAATGAAGTTAAAGCTGTGCATTTCACGAATTAATTAGACAACTTTTCTGCGTTTTATCAAAATACAATAACTTTTATACAAGTGAAAAATTAAAAACAAAAACCTCGAAAAAAAGACGATTTTCTTCATTTTTATATTGTTTACAACTTTCGCACCTCAAAATTTTTTGATAAGGTGTCAAATTTGCCGAAAAAAAACATTAATTTTATGTATTATACCCCGACCTACCTTTACATCATAAAACTTTATATAATATTTTTCGCCCTTTTTTGCTAATTTGCCTAATGTGTACATTTTTTAGATACTAATATTAACGACAATCTCAATCGTTCTATAGCATTTATTATTTTAACCCCCTTTTTATTATGAATCTAATCGAGTGAATATCTCACACTTTCATATTATTTTTTTAAATTTTAACAAAGCACGAATTTACAAAACTTTTATAATTAAACTAAAATAGCTATTTATTTCATTCCATTTCCAAAGTCCATTGTTCTTTTGTAGGCATATTATCGATTTTTCTTTATATTAAAATTGTCAGTCTGCATTTCTCTTGAATTTAATTTTAAATGGTTTTATGAACCAGAACCTGAAAACGATGTAACATTGTTATCTACAATAGGTTATGTTCGATATTTAAGTTATTGATATTTCAAAACTTTTGTTTTCAAATTTTATATGGTTTTTGCTGCGAAAGTATTATCTAAAGTGTATCAAAATATTGGAAATTTGTTATATTTTAGTTTATAAAATGGTAAACTATAATATTATAGCTTTTATCTTATGTGATTAAAAAATTGAATTGAAAATTCATTTTGAAGGCATTTATGGATTTCTTAAGCCGCGTACACATTTGATCATTTGTCCTGAATGAGCATGCGGTTCCGAGAGAGGGGGAAGCAGTTCCCAGCACAGTCACGCACCGCGTGAGTACTAAGACCACACCAGAGAGAAAACAAAACACCAGAAGGAAAATACTCCAAAAAACAACAACAAAGCACAATGAAGATAGTTCGTAGCTCAAAACACTCGTGGACAATCGCAAAATGCAACGTGGGCCCGGTTGCCTTAAAGAAGACAAACTCTATATTGTTTTATTGTCTCATATTTTTTTATATTTTTCAATATTATGATATAGATATTGTCATAATTATGATTTTTGTTTCAGGGTTACCTACAGAAAAAAATTAAAAAACATACAAAAAATCGGCCTCGGCCACCAAAAAAATCAAAAAAATACCAACAAAAACCAGCGCAAGCTAACAAAAAAACCCAAAAACCTGGACACGTAGGGCCAACCCCTTGAGCACCAAGTCGCTAAACTGAGCCTAGTTCAGAGCGGAGACTTAAGGCCCAAGTAAGCAATTTTAGTTCGCGGATAAGCCACATTAAGATAACAGGAATATAGCGACAATGCGCTGTCCTGAGTTTTGAATTCGGTTAGGAAACCATGTTGGGGTTCTATTACCCAGGACCTTCACATGAAGAGCATTTGGCTGATAGTTGCGCCCCTATCGCGCATCAGAGTGCTATAGGGGGGAAAGGGATAAGCATTGGGGCGCGGTGGAGTAACTCCTGTTTTCCACAATTAAATTATTAAATTAAATGCACAACTGGATTTAATTACATTGCTTGCTTGGTTGCTTGAGTATTAAGGCGAAACTAGAGGCCCGAACCTCGAACACGGAACGGTCTGTTCTATCAAGTCGTGATAAACTGAGAGCTTCTAGTTGGCAGTTTTTTCAACATTTATGTTCAAGGAACCGTAAAAAACAACACAAAAAGCAATGGGACTACAAAGGGAAAAGAAATACTCAAATAGTACCCCTACTGGACATGAAACAGAAGAAAACTTAAGAAACTTTGCTTTAATGTAACTAATGGATTTTGGCTTTTATTTTCGCATACAATGGTAATACTCTTCTGGATTGACGTTACTAAAAACATGGCTATTTTGGGATAGATTTACTTTTTTAATTTTCAAACAAACGTAAATGATGCAAGATAATATAAAGATGAATAAATTTTGTATTATATTTCACAAATTTTGAAAATTACTAAAATCATTAAACAAAAAGAAACAATTAAGATTTTTGAAATTTTAAAGAACTTTAATGTGTATTATTTAAAAACAAATTAATTAGTAATAAGCAGACACAAAATTCCATTAACCCACCTATAGTAATAACGCTCTATAAGAAGTATTCACTTCTGTCGGCACTTCACAAGTACCACGTGCCGTTTTTTAGCCTAATTTAATTAGTTTTATTTAATTTATTCAATTCTTTCCTGACCTCTTTAACTGCTGCCATGTTGAAAACGTTTTAAATCAATCTTTGTTGTTGACGTGACAACGTCTTAAATTAGGTTGTGGCTCGGAGTCATTCATGAAAAAGTGTAACGCCCGCTCACGTCTGTTACGATGAGTCACCGAACGAGAGAGAGGCCCGCCGGACCGGCGAATGCCTTGCGTCTCTCTCCCACTCAAACATGATCGGTCCGCTGCGCGCGCAGCACTAGAGAATTAGGCGCGTTGAATCGGTGCGTGCTTGTGTCTCTTTCTCGAGCGTTCTTGGCGTTCACTACAGCAGAAACACTTCCTTTCATTTCATATTTCTCTTATCATCGTCCTATCCTCAACAAAATCACTCAAATAGAAATTAGTTAAGTTTAAGTTTACATGTACAATGTTTTAGTAAACAAAATATATTTCTATAGTTAAAATTTGTGCAATTCTTATTTTCATCCAATTCCTTGTTCCTATTGTGCAATTTAATAATATTCATATCAATAAATATTCTACCGAGAAAAAGACGTTGTCACGTAAAATCTTCGCCCGTAAAACCGACTTTACAGGCAACCGATTTTTTACTTTGAAATAAATTTATTTATTCCCAACAAAAATAGTAAATTGCATTTCGATGTCACAAGAAAATAGCTTCAGAACAATAGCAATAAAGATTAGCGATAATAAGGACTTACATTGGGTAAATTTAAATAAAAAGTGCCTGTTTGTGTACTGAGAAAGGTTTAATCAATATATTCGACAATCTTTTCTTATTTAATTTCGAAACACAAAAAATTTTTTTTAGGTTCACATTTTTAGTGAACTTGAAGAAATCTGTTGATAAATAAATGCCTACTATTTCATCATACTAAATTAAATCGATTTTCTTATCGAATCCTAATAAAAAAAATCGTTCAAATACCCCGCCAAAACAAAACTCCCATCGGCGCTCTTGTTTCCGAACATAATTTACCTTGACTCAGTTCGTATTGGATGCACCGTTGCAAATTCAAATAGTATAATTGAACTGATGCTGGTGCACAAAGCAAGCACATCGTTGCTCTGAAAATTCAAATTCCGTAAATACTCCAGTCGAGCGGTATTAACTTATCACCTGCGAGAACAGAGCAGTTTTTAGCCGTTTACTGTGGAGTAGCAGTCTCAATTCTCATTTTCGGTCAGTCGACAACTCAGATTTGCTGAAACTCGGTGCTGCGTTAGAAGATTACTGCGATTCGTCGCATGAATATGTTTCGCTCGAATGTAGAAACGTTGTGCTTGTGGAAAAATTAATTAAAACAGCTTGCCTCGAAGTTTTTGATGCAATAAAAGGTAAGAAGCCTTTGATTTTATTTAATTAGTAGCCATTGTTTTAAAATTTGCCAAAAAATTATTACTTAATAATGACAGCAGTTTCAACGTCAGCTTAGTTTTACCAAGTGCATTAACACATTTACCACGATTCTCTATATATTCATTTATATTCTTTCAAGTATTTATCTTTCTCCCTCGCTCTCTCTGGAATCTTTGATTTGATTATTCAATTCAGCTTTGAATAGTTCTCCTTTTTATGTTGTGTAGATTTGCACTTCAAGTTTAATTTAGGTTTTTTCTCTGTCATTCTTTGAACACAGCTGTTGTTTAATTTAAATGCTATCTATTTTTTTTTCTATTTGTTATGAACTCACACGCCCTGACTCTCTAGCTGTGATGTTGTTTTGATCCATTTGCAGTGTTAATCTTCTCTTCTGATTTTTTTGTGTCTTTATTTGACTTGTGTACGCTACTTTACAGTTAATTATTCTTCTTCTTCTGCATCGCTATTTGTGTAACCTATGGATATTTCCTTCACTAATAACTTTTGATTACCGATTAACGCCCAGATTTTTTTTAATTTCTTTAACTATTTTAGTATTTTTGAATTACTTACTTAGTTCGCCGGGGCTTTACACAGCACATTATATTTATCCCCCCAAGTAGCCTCCAAGTATTAATATTCATTTGTTTGGTTTATTGAGTTGTTATTTACCTCTAGGTTCTTCTGCGGTATTTTTAATGACGATGTAGTGCCCTTTATCGCAGTTAATTTTTAAACTACAGCTTTCAAATTCTTCTTTCAACTTTTCTATTATGTAGACGTTATTGTTTTTGTCTTCTGCTAAAATTATTTATTCATCGGCAAACAAAAAGGTTATGGATATAGTTGTCGTCACTTTTTACTCCCATCTGTATGTGTGGTTGGAATATTGACTGCAAAACCTCTACACCAGGGCGGATTTATGAAAAATCGAAAATTAAAATATTTAAAAATTACTAAAAATATTGATATTTTCTACTTTTCCTGCTTGTATCTTTAAGGGCCGGTTGTTCGAATGCTAATCAAAACTCAAATATTTAATTAAAATTAAATACGTCACATTTTGAGGTTATGTTGACTGATTTATTTTATTCAATTTTAATATTTTGCGTTTTAATTTAAACAAACCATAATTAAACTTTTTCTGATGTTAATTTCATGTTTTTATTTACAAATCAATATTAATAAGCAATTTTTAATAATTTTGACAGCTACGGTGACGTATTTGCTTGTAATTAAATATTTGATTATAATCAAGTTTTGATTAGCGTTCGAAAAATCGGCCCTAAAACAGTTCATTTTGGAGCAAAATCATAGTGAAATAAAATAACGAAAATTAAATTTTACGTAAGATACGGCTGGTTAAAAATATTTTAATTCATTACACTTAGCAAAATAACAAGAAATACAAAAAAATTAGGGGAAAACAAACCTTTCTTTATACAATGTTTTTCAAACACTTATATTAGGTCAAGAATATTTATCACTAAAAGATTCGATTTTTAACGATTGCCAAAAATTTAATAAATGTCATCCGAATAATAACAATATTGAATAATAAGTATGTTTACGTCAAATTATGTCGCGGTTACTTATCTGTACAATAAATGTAAAATTTATTTCGGAACACACCAACATTTAATTAATTGTCAAATAAATCATAATAATATTTTAATATCTCTTTTGAATACAGAATTTGTGGTGGCAAGAATAAATTAAATAATCTATAGAAAAATTTAATGACGAATAAAAAATAATACATGTTTAATGATTCTTCCCAGGTTTTTCCATAACACTAAAATATTATATAAGGTTAGCCCAAATATCTTTAACTTTAAAAAGTTCAGTAATGTCTTAATTTAGCAATTCATGATCAAAATTGTCTTTATTTTGATCTCTCTCTAGGTTATACTCGTAGAATGTTACTGTATGAAATAGTACCTAAACCTCTTCCATACATAAAAAGTTATGTTGCATATCTGGTTCTGATATGAAATTTATTATAGAAATTAGATTGTTTAGTGGACTTCTTAAAAATGGCTTTACTTTATAATCAGAATCTCCTTGTAAGAACCCATTTCTATCATCTTCATTTAAACTTCTTATTAAGAATACCGAATTATTTATTATTACGTGGTAGGTACATAGAAAAACGTATGCAAGAAGTATCACGAAATTGTCAGAGTTTAAAATCAATAAGTATTTCATATATTATATAGAAGATTTATTGAAAGTTTTGAAAATTTTCTACTACACTCTGGATATTTTGTATATCTACTCTGAGTCTTTTTTATATATAATTGAATGTATTTTATAATTATTAAAAGAATTTTTTCATATTTTTCATTTTTGAATTCGATATTACTATTATTGAATCAATAGCCCCAATATCTCTTGAAAAAGGTTAATTAATCTATTTTTTAAATATCAAAATTATGAAAATATTATATCCCTAAATTAAATAATTGAAAATATGTATACACCTACTTTTATAATCATTTATGAACAACTATTTACAATATTTTCTCAGAATATAGATTACTGTCGGTTTACTTAATCTTAACCTTTTAAAAAAGCCTTTACCAATTACCAATTCTGCATTAAATATTATATTCTCGAACTAAGTTTATAAACATTAAACATGATACTGATCATACTCTCCGATTAGATTAAATCTTTTAATATTCATGTCTCTAACCTACACTAAACTATTTAGGTATATTTTTTATTTCACGATAACCTGAGGCATTAAAACAAACTACAATAAACACAATTTATTTTTCAGATAACTTTTTATTTAGTACTTTATTTGGCGAATAAATATTTTCTATTTTATAAGACAGTTAAGTTTAATTTAGTTTATCTGTTAGTTTATCTGTTCAGATTTCTTTCCTAAGTGACGCTAATTTGAAATCTGAACTAACATGAAAGTTTAAATTATTTTTATTTATTAATTATATGAATATGTAATTAATATTTTTTGTATTATTAATTAAACGATCGTTTCAAGAAGAGTATGATAGAAAATACGACAGCTTTAACATGCATAAAAAAATAAAAGAAATAACAAATACCAAAAAGCGAGCACACTATGGGGTACTCAAAGATGATAATGGTTAACTCATTGCAGACATCAAAGATATACTAAGATTTTGGCAAGAATACATAAGGAGTAATACCCAAAGATTGGTTGCTGTCCACTTTTGTAACACTATCAAAGTCAGTACATGCGACAGAATGCTCCCAGTACAAAACAATTTTTCTAATAAGCCACACACTTAAGATATTTCTCAAAATAATACATGGAAGACTGTACAAAAACATAGATAAAGATTAAGATGACACCTAGTTTCGATTCAGAGGAGGAACGAGAGAGGCTCTGTTCGCTTTTAACGTTCTCGCGCAAAGAAGACTAGATATGAACCAGGATCTCTATGTCTGCTTTATAGATTATCAAAAGGCTTTTGATAGAGTACGACATCAGTAACTCGTAAAATTGTTAAAAGAAAAGAATGTGGATAGTCGAAATATACGGGTTATTGTCAATCTGTACCGGAATCAAAAAGCAGAGTTTAGAATGGAAAATGTCGATATAGAAACTATAGAAATCAAAAGAGGTGTTAGACAGGGTTGTGTGCTGTCCTCATTGTTATTCAATCTGTACAGCGAAGCTTTTTTAAGGAAGAAATATTGGAGGAACAACAGAGTATATCAATAAACGGAAAAATCTTGAACAACATAAGATTGGCAGAAAATACCGCTGTTTTTGCAGATAGTCTAGAAGCACTGCAACACTTAGTAAATAGATTACATCAAGTCAGTATAAAATATGGACTACAAATGACCGTTAAGAAAACCAAGTGCATGATTATTTCTAAGCAACATAAGTAGGAAGGCTAGACATCGAGGAAAAACAAGTGGAAAGAGTGAATAACTACAAATATCTGGGAACCTGAGTAAATGAAAATAATGGCCTAGGTAAAAAAATAAGGACACGTATTGAAATTGCAAGACAAGCAACTAAATAAAAACAATGTTTGTTAATCGAGACCTTCCTCTGGAGCTGAGGATAAGATGCCACGTGTTCTCGACTTTGTTTTATGGAATGGAAAGCTGGACACTAAAAGTGGATAATATAAAGAAGTTGGAATTATTTGAGATGTGGTGCTATAGAAGGATTTTAAAAATACCATGGATCCAACGAATTACAATTGCAGAACTGTTAAGAAGGCTACAAAAGGATTGCGAGGTCATAAAGGTCATAAATCACATCAAAACAAGAAAGCTGGAATATTTAGGCCACATTACTAGAGGTGCAAAATAAAGATATTAAGCTAAGCTCAGTAGATCTTTTCAGAGTAGTCGCTAATAAGGTACGGACAGCTGTGATGATAGCCAACCTCCGATAAGAGAAAGAACTACAAGAAGAAGAATCGTTTCAAGAACAAAATATGATTGATTCATAGGTTGAAATGTCAGTAGTTCAGATTTCTTTGCTCAGATGGCGTTAAGATTTTAAATCTAAACTAATAAATCTAAATTTTTACTAATTATAGTAATATAATAAAACTAATTTATACATCTAAATTAATACGGTATTATTATTTAACTGTATCGTTTAAAAAACAAAACATGATTGAAATATCAAATGGTGGTAGTTTAGATTTCTTTTCTAAATGGCGTCGTTAGTTTAGTTCATCATAGCCTTTTATATAGACAGATTATTAATAGTTGATCTAAATTGGACAGGTTTGTCGTAATTAAACAACATATACTTTGTTAATACGTCAGTAGGTGGCGTTAGGAGCAATCATAATTATTTATTAAATTTGTTTAAAATATAAAATTACTTTATTTAATTTTAAATATATTATTTAAATGAATATTCAAATGAAATAAAAATATAGTATGAAACTCCTCATTAGTCTACAGTACTGCCTGCTCATCCACTTTTTTTGCTTATTTTACTGATTTATTATTTCGGATACAACACGCAGTACAGGCAGCATCTTTTGTACCAATCACGAAAGGTTATTTACATCCACCATTTTATCTAACTTAGTCAAATTAATATCGTTGGATCTTGGACGACTTACGCACATAATATCAACATATCATTTACATTTCATTATGTAATTTTGAATTTTTACGTTCGGTATAAACAGGTATTTAGTTTTAGATTGACCACGTTGTAGTATTCATTGCGTACTCGTCGTGTTGATACAAAAAAATAAATAAAACAAACTGTATTATCAGAAAAATTAGCGATGTTCTGACATTTTTCTAATCAGTTGTTAAAAAACATCGTGGTTCAAGGATGTCTTAAAATAAATAGTACTTGTGTGACTTACAAACACATGTAAGTTAGTTATCTCTATGTTATAACATTATATAAGATATATATGTTGTGATTCGTGAAAAACATTAAAAATATCAAAGTGATTGTACCAATAGGTGACTGCAAAGGCACAGAAATCCAAGTACAGGTATGTTGTTTACTTGTATTTTTATAGAAGATATATTTTTATAACCGCTAAAATAGATGTCTTAAGGGCACAACCAAATTGTATACTCACGCTAAGTTTTAAAGCCTTTTTTGCGATGGAAATGCTCCAGAGTGTTTTCCAATTATAATCTGATCAATAAAATCAACAAACAATTTTATTTAACAATAACTTATGTACAAGTCGCGTAGATTTTCAGGTTATGCATAGTTGCGCCGGTCCAAGAGAGCGGTATTTATTGAACATTTATTTTTGGAAAAAATATAATACTTTTTAATTAGTAAATAACAACGTGGGGTTTTAGGATTAGTAATACACACATAGTACCGGGTGGTCCAATAAGGCGATCTTCAACTATATATCAGAAACTATTCATGTTATTATAACTTGACTGCTTTTATTTATTTTTTTAAATAAAGGGTGGGGGAGAGTGGGAAAGTATTTGTGGATAAATACCTATAACTTTGGTTTGGATCAACCGATTTTAACGAAATTAGTATCATTAAAAAGAGTGTGGATGATTTTATTTACATTTAGATTTAATTGTCATGGATAGAGAGTACTTTCGATTAGAAAAAATTTAAATTTGTTTTTCTTTCAAATGTTTAATGGAAATACCTATTTATTGTAAATTATAATGGAACTGGATTAAATTCGTAACAAAATGTTACACAGTGTTCTAAACACACAAAAATCTTCACACACGTATCTAGTTTTCCTGTCTCTATTTCTGAGGCATTTTTAACATCGTCTTCGCTGATTAGGTTTCCTCTTCTTTGCAGGCGGTTTGGAATTTTCGATAAGAGATGCAAAACAAACTTACTATGAGGAAAAACGTAAAGAGATAAAAGATCTTCAGAACAAATACGACATATTCAACCTACATAAAAAGGTTTAAGAAATGGCATTGCTGCAAAAAAACAACCACAAAACAACTCTTTTAGATAAAAATGGAATCTATGATAACGACTGACGAAAATCTAAAACGATGGAAAGAATATATGGAAGTGCTCTTCGACGATGAAAGAGGAAACCTACAAGACATATCTTTCGAAGACAGAGAAACAAGTATAGAAATTACAAAGGAAGAAATATTGTATGCACTAAAGAATACCAGAAACGGAAAAAGTCCGGGGCCAGATCAACTACCTATCGATATCCTTAAAATAATAGAAAATGAGTACATAGATGTCTCACAGACTTAAAATGTTTTTAAAGATCATCCATAAACGCATTTATCAAATACTTGATATGGATATTGAAGAAACCGAACTTGGATTCCGTAGAGGCGTAGGTACCCGTTAAGCTCTCTTTGTATTCAACGTACTAATCCAGATATGCTTGGATGTGATCCAAGATATATACGTCTGTTTCTTACAATAAGGCTTTCGATAAAGTCTGCTACAAAGAGCTAATGGACGTCCTCAAAGCAAAACAATTAGAATACAATTACCTTCGAATTATAACAAATTTATATTATACACAGCAGGCACACATACGCAATAATAAACACACATCAAAAGAGTTCGAAATTTAAAGAGGAGTTCGACAGGGCTCTGTATTGTCACCGCTACTATTTAATGCATACTCTGAAGAAATTATGAAAAGAGCTTTTGAGGAAGAAACAGCAGGAATAAAGGTCAATGAAACACCAATTAACAACATTAGATATGCGGACGATGCTATCATAATAGCAGACAACCTCCAAGACCTCTAAAAGCTAATGAACAAGACAGTTGAGTATGGAGAAGAATATGGATTATCAATAAACATCAAGAAAACTAAATTTATGAGAATATCAAAAACACAAAATAATGATGAAAGCCTGACAATTAACGGTAAAACTTTAGAACAAGTTAAAAACTACAATTAACTTGGTACAATAATTATTCACACAAACGATTACTTCAAAGAAATCAAAGTTCGAATAGAGAAAGCACAAACAAACTTCAATCAAATGAGAAAGGTACTTTGTGCAGGAGAACTGAAATTAGACTTGAAAGTTAGGCTGGCAACGTGTTATATTTTCTCGACTCTGCTTTACTTCAAAAGTTAGAAGAATTTGAACTGTGGATGTATAGGAGAATCCTGAAGATATCCTGGACCGAACATGTAACAAACAACGAAGTCATGAGAAGAGTCAACCAAAGAATGGAAATATTGGAAACCATCAAGATGCGAAAGCTGCAATACCTGGGGCATGTAATGCATAATGAAAGATACAAAATAGATCAATTAATTATACAAGGGAAAATCTAGGGCAAGAGAAGTGTCAACCAAAGAATGGAAATATTGGAAACCATCAAGATGCGAAAGCTGCAATACCTGGGGCATGTAATGCATAATGAAAGATACAAAATAGATCAATTAATTATACAAGGGAAAATCTAGGGCAAGAGAAGTGTAGGAAGGAGAAGAATCTCATGGTTGCGTAGCTTGAGGGAATGGTAAGGATGCACATTAATCGAACTATTCAGAGCGGCAGCATCTAAGATCAGAATAGCCATGATGATTGCCAACTTCCGTCGCGGAGATGGCACGTAAAGAAGATTATAAACTTGAACACTACGACTTCGCAGAAATGTCAGAAAAGGCGGCAATAATAGATTTTGTTAAAAAGACTGGGCTGAAGGACAACTCTAAGCTAAAAATGATTTACAATAGCCTTCTAAGGTCGAGTGGAATAGTGGCAATGCACCCATTCACTATGAATCCATAGACATATAATATAAACCAACTGATCGCTACAATGCATTACCGTTCTTCCAGTGCGATAAAGAAAACTGATGTAAAGCAGAACCTGCATCTTTTTTTAATTAACCCCATTTATCAATTACATGACCTTCCTATCAGTGGCGCACCCAGAATTTGTCTTAGGGGGGGTTTTGAAATTTTTTTTATGCTACCTCCATGTTGAGTCCCTACAATTTGGGTTTTAGTTTAATTTAAAGTACTAAAGATAGCAGTTCCAAAGATTCAGGTATCTATTATCCTACCAACTAACTAAAACCACCCTCTCTTACTTATGCGCAGTTGACTGTCGCACGTACCGTACTCCGAAAGTGGGATGGCCACTGTAAGGCTGACGACATTTTTGGAACACTCCCTTCTCTTATCTAGATCTTATCTATTGTTCTGAAGCTATTTTCTTGTGGCATTTTAAAGTAATTACTATTTTAATGAGAATAAGCCAAAATTTAAGGTTAAAATAAGGTTATTGACGTTTGACATTAATCGAACTTGTAAATACAATACATTTTGAAGACGGCTATCGCCGTATTCCCGTTCTCCTCCGGGAATCCTTCCGGTGCAAGGCATGCTCCTCCTCCAAACCTGTCGATTCCATCGCTCTTCTAATTCCTTCATTTCAAGAGCGTCGAGGTCTACTTCTTTTTTTTTTCTTCCAGGGGGCTTCGATTTGTAAAGTTTTTGGGGCCAACGTTTGTCAGACATTATCAGTTGATGTCCAAACCATTTGGACTCTTCTTTCTATTCTGTCAATGACCGTTTCTGTAGCATTCATGTTATTTCTTATAGATTCGTTAGTCTTCCTTTCCTGCCTTGTCATTCTAGCACTTCTTCTCAAATAATCCATTTCAACTGTCAACAATCTTCTCTTCAGGTCTGCATTAATTGTCCATACTTCAGAGCCATAGAACAAAGAACTGATTCAACCATGGTTTGTCCTATTCTTTTTTTGTTCCTTTTGGAAATGTGGTGATCCCACCATAAGGAGTTCAGACATCCTACAATTTTACGTCCCTGATTACTTCGTGTTTAATTTCGGTTTCTCCCAAGCCGTTCTTAGCAATGAGTGGATCTAAATATTTAAATTTTTTCACTTGTTTGATTTCCACGTCCTCGTCTATCAACACTTCAAACCTTGCATCTGAACTGATAATTAAGTAAATATTCTGTTTTCTTCATGCTGACTTGTAACCCCCATTCTAAATATTCTCTCTATAGACACTTTAGCATAAATTCTAGATCATAAGAATCTTGAGCTAGGATGACTTGGTCATCCGCAAAGCTAAGGGAGAACAGTACGTCATTTCCAATGGGGATTCCCATTCCCTGGCAGTGGTTTTTCCAATTTTGGAGGGCTGCCTCAATATATAAATTAAACAGTAAGGGTGACATACTGCATCCTTGTTTTAGTCCTTTAGTTTCTTTTATTGGCTCTGATAGTCTATATCCGATTTTTAGGTAAGTAGTGTTATCCCTGTATACTTCTGTCATTATTCCTAAAAGGTATGGACTAATGTCGAGTTGTAGTTAAGCTTGCCACAATTTAAGTCTTGGAACTGTATTATACGCGTTTTCTAGGTCGATGAAGGCTAGATGTACTTCTGTATCAACTGTTATTCTTTTTTATATTAATTGTTGGAGTATAAACAAGTTATCAGTGCAAGATCAAAGATCAAAAATTCAAACGTCAATAAACTTATTTTAACCTTCAATTGCAACTTATTCCCATTTAAATAGTAATTAGATCTTATCTCTGTCATTAGCCCGGTTGGTATTTCTCTTCTTCTTCTTTCTTTTTAATGACTACTTGGATGTAATTGTGAACACTATTCCATCCCTCCGTATTTCCCGTCATCTTTACGATCATCTCTTACAGTCACAGGGTTCATACCTATTTCTTTATACATTCTGTTTCTCTCCACTGTACATCTATTACACTCCAGCATTGTGTGAGTAACAGTGTCGGAATATTCGCAGTATAGGCATTTATCTGCATCTGTCTTTCTGAACCTATGAAGATACGCCCTAAAACAGACAATCTACCCAGTCCCTTAGGCTCGGGATCAGCATCTTTGTCCACTGAGCAACATTTATCTTGTTGTTCCACTCTTCTTGCCATTTTCCATTGATCTTTCCCTTTCTTTTTTTTATAGCTGTTGTCAAATGCTTTCTTCTCCCATAGAGCTGTCTCTTTTCTTTTCTACTGCTCTAACACATGCAGAGGAACACAACCCGTGATAGTCCACAAGGCCGCCGCAGATACAGTCTTGTAGGCGCATGCTACTCGCAACAGACTCGTTCTGTCTAATTTTTTATAAGCCTAATATTAGGTATCTATATCTAAATATAATGAAAAATATTATTAATTATTGCGTATTTATACAATAATTATTGTGTTCTACATATTTAAAGTGGTAATTTAATTATTCAATCAGCGTTTTGGATTTTTTGTATTGTGTGTGAAAGACAAGTTACATTTTTCTACTATTCTTTATATATTGTTTACTTTATATGCCCTGGGGGGGGGGGGCCTTTTTAACCTTCAAAACGCCCCCTGGGTGCGCCACAGCTTCCTATTTGACATTTAGGTCACGTGGTAAATTATGAGAGGGCATTAAATAGATGCAGTCAGTTTTGTCTGTCGCACTGGCGGAACTCTTAAACTCTTCCTTGAACACTTTACAAAAACATGCTATTAAATGTATTACACCCATTTTCTTATTAAACGTGTAGTTTACAGACGCTGTCTGATTCTATTTTCATTTATTTATTGCAGTATGTTGTGTAAAGAAGTCAGAACATGCGACGACTCTGGAATGTTACACAGGATATTTTATTTATAAGTTTCGATCAATTTGAATATGTTCTCTTGGAGAATTTCAGAGTAAATCCAATTTTCGTGATGATATTTTTGTAGTTTTTCTCTTTTTTCCAGCTTCTTTAGAAAATGTACAGATACGTACATTGAAGTTTATTATATATATCCGGAAGCAAAACCATTTTATAGATTGAACATTGTTACGGGAATGTAGATATTGCTTCACTAGATTAAACATATAGTGGATTTGGTAAATAATAAAAGTGGTTGACTATTTTCCTTTAATATAAATTAAAAAATGTTTCGTTAGAAATATATAAAACTAATAACAGAAGCAAGGTGCAGATTTCCAATTTTCAGATTTATTAGATTACAGATTATTAAAGGGAAAATAGCAGGCAAATGCAGTCCAGGACAAAGACAGACTTTATGGTTGAAGAACCTGCGAGATTGGTATGGTATTGTTACAAGCATGCTATTTAGCATGCAAAGAAGGTGACTTTGAAAGTGAAGAAATAATTCTCCCCAATGATTGGAATATTGGAATACTTTGCACAACACACAAAAAAGGAGATATCTTTAAATGCTCTAACCATAGAGGAATTACGCTTCTAAATGCCTGTTCTTCGGCCTCCTTATCACAGAAATCATCTTCCATTTGCTTTTTAATGAGTTTACCTTGAACTCTCGAGATGGTGCTAAGGACTGCGATTCCTCGATAATTGTCACATACATCTTTACTTCCCTTCTTATGTATTGTCGTGATAAACGATGTTTTCCACTCCACCGGTATACTCTCTTCGTTAATACATTTTTGGTAAAAGCTGACTAGCTGCTTATATAAGTTGCTGGTTTCATACTTGAGTAGCTCAGGTGGGATATTGCTAGGGCCTGGTGATTTTTTATTCTTTAATGCTTGGCATACTCGTGCTACTTCTTTGTCATCAATCCTTATTGGGGAAGCTGTTGTATGTACTTGCACCTCTGATTGTGTTTGAGGTGTTTGCAAATATTCTGCCCTTTCTTCCGCCAGTAGATTTGCGAAGTATTTGTCTCATTTATCTAGGCTGATCGGTGAGATGATGTCTTTACTGTTATTTTGTCAAAAAGATCGAAGTATTTTCCAGCTTTCGGTGCTTCTGCTACTCCCCAAGTACGTATTTATTTAGGTGCAGTTTCTTTTTAAGAAAAAAAGAAACTGCACGGCCAACAGATGCTATTTTGAGCTTACTATGTTTGGAATAAATCCACAATTATATGGAAAAGTACAAAAATTTAACTCTACAAAAAAATAATACACCCAGTCCTAACATATGGTTCAGAGATCTGGACAAAAAATAATAAAAACATATTAGGATGTTTCGAAAGAAAGGTACTAAGGCTAATCTATGGAGCAGAGAATGACAAAGGAGTGTGAAGAAGACGATACAAGTTCGAACTTTATAGAAAATGCCAGTAACCTGATATAGTAAAACATGACCCAGCAGAAGAAGAGGCAGAGCCAGAACAAGGTTCTTTGATTACATCGATGAAGACGTGAGAAATATGGGAATACGTGCTTGGCGGTGAAAGGCGATAGATAGGGACAACGAGATAGATAGAGACGAGAAAGGCGAAAAATTCTTGAGGAGGCTAGGACCCACACAGCGTTGTAAAGCCAGAACGATGATGATGATGCTATTTAGGGTGTCAGTGAATAAAATTAAGATAGCTATGATGGTAACCAGCGTTCTGAAAGAACATGGTACCTAAAGAAGAAGGGACTGGGCTAATTGTATTAGTCTAGTTATTAGTCTAGTCTATATAGAAAACATTATGAGTGACGTTCTTCTTCTTCTTGTGCCACTCCTATCGGAGATTGGAAATCATCAAGGCTATCCTAGCCTTGTTTACAGCTGACCTTAAGAGTTCATTAGTGGGACAGCCAAACCACTCTCTCAAATTACGCAACCATGACATTCTTCCACGGCCTGGATTTTGTTTTCCTTCTATTTTTCCTTGCATTATATTTTGAAGTAATGCGTATTTATGTCCTCTCATTAGGTGACCCAAATATTTGAGTTTTCTTCGTTTGATCGTTAACAAAATTTCTGGATCTTTTCCTATCCTTCGCATTACTTCAAAGTTTGTGACTCCTTCAACCCAACTTATCTTCAGCATTCGACGGTAGCGCCACATCTCGAAACTTTCAATATTTTTTATGTTGTTCTGTTTGAGAGTCCAGGCCTCTACACCGTATAATAGCGTGTTAAATACGTAGCCCCTTAGCATTCTTAATCTGAGAGGGATGCTTATATCTCTGTTGGAGAAGAATTTCCCCATCTTTATGAAGGTGGCCCTGGCAATTTCGATACGTCTTTTTATTTCATTATTTTGGTCTCCAGTTTCGTTTATTGAAGTCCCCAAGGTTTTGTAACTTCATACGTTTTCAATTTGAATGCTGTTTATACGAATATGTGTTGGTTGTGTCATGTTCTTACTGAAGACCGTATACTTGATTTTTTTGATATTGATACTTATGCCATAATTGTTGCAGGCAATATTTATATTTGTAAGTAATCATTGTAATTCTTCCACTGTTCTTGCAACTAGTACAGTGTCGTCTACTTATCGAATATTATTTACAACCTCTCCATTGATTACGATTCCTTCGTTTGCGTGCAAAAGGGTTTCCTGGCAGATGCTTTCACTATAAACAAATAGCAGCGGTGACAAAATGAATCCCCTGAGCATTTCTATTGCTTGTAATATCTCACATGACACGTAATATGACACATTAATTAAATAAATTTTGTAAAAATTTCCTTATAAATGTTTATAAGATTAAATAAAATTTTACGACTGCTATACTTAACGGAACACTTGTAGTGTTCTCTTTCTACATTTTTAAAAGGCATTTAAAACTTCAAAATCAAACTGCATCGATTAAAACAAAATTTATGGTTAGAATTTTATAGTTGTTAAAGATTATTATTTCCAAATGAAAAGTTTTAAATGAAAATTAATGAATAAAAGCAAAAGAATAATAGTAAAGCTAGTTAAGAAAAGTGGCAGCTCTATAAAAAATTATAGTAAGTAACGAGCTTTTATGTAAGAATAAAATTTTCATCACAACTACAGTTTCTTTGGATTTTTAATTTTAAAATGACAATTATTTAAATACAAACCTCGTACTTTTTGCATCTGGCACTGAACTTGATTTTTTCATTACCTAATAAAATAGTTTTATCAAGCCAGGATACAAATTTAATTTGTTAAATAAATATACTCTATAAATATCTTTCTTTAATTGTGTTATGTAATTTATTATACGGCTTCAAAGATAAATACAATGGGTAAGACGCGATCAATGGAAATTTTTTGAATACCAATGTCGTCATAGAAAATTTTAAACCGAGACAAAGATTTAATGCTTTTTTTTCTTTTCTCGTATAACCCTCCTTCCCACGGGTGGGGTCCATCAGGACAACTATAAATGAAATTGCTTAATTTTTTCATTTTTTTTTGTATTTTTTTCTTACACTCGGCGTACCTTTTAATGGCAATGAATAGTACACTTTAGCATAATTTGGTGAAATTGTATGAATCCCTTCAATCGCTACCTGTAAAAGTGTCCTGACAGACCCCACCCGTGAGTGGGCGTTTCTTGTTTTGTGCTGTGGCTTGGCTAACATTGCAGCTATAAATGCATTTATTATATACTAAGATTCAATAATACGAATGCAGAATTTCGGTCTTGTCGTCGATTGTTTCTGAAGTCTTTAGGAATTGCGGTAGTCCAGAAAAAAATAAAAATACGAGCACCAAATATGCGTATACCGAGAACATCACGATTACTTGCTGCAAAATTTTCTGGAATTGAGCAAACGACGAGGGATGACCCAGCCCCAGGAAAACGGGGATGTGAAAAAAGAAAGGAAAAAAAGAAAAACTAGATATTTTTGCCAATTGTGTAAAAACTGGTTATGTATGGAACATATAAAAGCGTGTTGTGCTGATTGTGTAGAAACAAAATTAACATTATTTAACCCCCTCTATTTTCTGTTTCAAATTTTAATTTTGGATATTTAGTTTTTACTTGTATTACTGTAAGTATATAGAGTAATAATGTTGTCTCTTTTTATATTTTTCTTTTGTATTTTGCCGTTTATAATTTTTTTAATAAACTCTTGTAAAAAATAATGGTGTTAATTATTTCGCAGTAAACTATACCAATACATATTGATACACATATAATATGTACATTTAGGTAGTACAACGTTATATTAGTAAGCTTCCTTAAAAACATAAAAAAAAAAAATTTTTTAATGAGAAATAGGATGTTTAAAATTTGGTCCTGATAGACCCCACCCGTGGATTTGTGTCACAATAAAGTCACCCGTGGAAAGGAGGGATAACTCTATACTTTTCGGTGTCAGGTTTAAATTTTAGTTGCTGGTAATTAAAGCTTGAATGGTCTTCTTGAATCCAAACTTAAGTTTCTTCACTTCGTCGAGTTGGGTGAAAAATGAATGATATGAAAACAGACGATTTGTGTTGGAAAGGCTTGACTGTAATGAATGCGTCGAAAGTAATGAACATTTACAGGAGCTTTGAAAAGGAAGTAGAAATAGCCATAAATTCACTCAAAAATAGATACCAGATAGTATAACCAACAAGCTTCTAAAATACGGAGAAGAAAGTATAAGCCCAAAGATGACAAAACTTATACAGAAACTAATATTGCACTGCAAGATACCAGATGCATGGAGAAACGGCATAATGATACCGATGTTCAATAAAGAAGAAAAAGAAAACCCCAACAATTATAGAGGTATAAAACACCGCATTTAGCTTACCACAAAAGTCCTAACCAACAAAATCAATAAACTAACAACTTAATCAGATAAACAACAAGGAGTCAGATTTAGAAGATCCTGCGTAGACGCTGTATTTGTACTAAGAAAAGTCACAGAAAAGACCATCGAGTACAATAAACCAGCATATCTATGTTTTATAGACCTGACAGAGGCTTTCAATCGCATCCAAGTCAAAGACGTCTTACTCCTACTGTATAAAAGAAACATACCAATCAATTATATACAAACCACCGAAAACATCTACTTCCATAATGGAATACAGGCAAAGATAAATGGAAAACTAACACAGTGTATACCAGTACAAAGCGGAGTCAGACAGGGTGACTCGTTAAGTTCACTTCTATTTCTTATAATAATGGACGAAATAATACAAGCAGTACATAAAGGTCATGGTTACAAAATGGAGAACAAACAAATTCAAATATTATGTTATTCAGACGATGCCGCATTAATCGCCGAGACAGAAGACGAGCTCCAAAGATCAGCAGAAAAAACCAAATGTATGACAACATCTAAAAACCCACTCCGATGTAAAATCGAAATTATTTGGGAAAATAATAAAGCAGGAAGCAATGTTTAGATATCTGGGAATATATAAAACTAGTTACGTAGATGTTGAAGAAAAAATACTACAACAAAGCTTAAAAGCAACTAAAGCGGCGGGATCTCTTAATGACAGAATTTGGAGGAACAAACACCTACGACAAGATACAAAAACAAGAATCTATAAAGCAGCAATTAGACCTATATTAACATACACGACAGAGACAAGACCTGCAACTTCTAAAACGAGACGACTTCTAGAAACAACAGAGATGCAAATACTCCGACAAATATCAGGGAAAAGTCTGTTGGATAGGGAAAGAAGCGAAAACATAAGAAGTCATGCAATATAGAAGACATAAATGGATGGGTGACAAAACGGAAACAGGAGTTTAACGAACACATTAGTAGAATGGCGGAGGATAGATTAGTACGAATAGCACGAGATAAGTCACCAAATGGCACTAACAAGTATTGGCATACCAAGAAAAAGATGGTGCGACAATTTAAACAATTTAGGAGGCTAATATTGAAGAAGAAACAGGCTTTAAAGCCTGCATACAAGAGGGAAGAAGAAAAAGAAGAAGATCTGTCAATAAAAGATTCAATTCACATTCAAACGATTGTCAAAATTTAAACGTCATAAATGTCATCCGATTAATACCAACATTTAATCAATGTTTAAATTTTTAATACACTTCTTGTTTTAAAATAATTTCATAAAAATACAATTTTATATAATAATTAAATTTACTATCAAATGATATTTATTGATATTTTATTATAATTTAATATTTCGTTTGAATTGGACAGGTCAGTCAGAAGTAAACAACGTATGCTTTGATAATACGTCAACAGGTGGCGTTAGGAGCAAACATAATAATTCATTGAAATATTCGAATATAATTTAACTTGTTTAAAATATAAACAATAAATATTAAAATTACTTTATTCAATTTTATAGGTATTATTGAAATATAGAAAACATAGTATAAAGCTTTAAACTAGTCTACTGTACCATCTACTGTAAAATCTTTTTTTCTTTGCGTAATTTTGTCTACCTTTTATCCATTTGTAATAAAACATTAGTTTAATATTTTAACAGTAGCTTATCTAACAAGTATGTAAGGTAATACTTTTTTTCTTCAAACGTCAAATAATGATGACATTACTTATCTAACTTGATCCTGTCAAAGTTTGATGTCTCCGCCGGCAGCAGTTTTTTTTCCCATTTCTTTACGGCGGAGGGAAAAATGTTGTCATGGCAACAATATGAAACATGTCACAAAGCAACAATACAAATGTCATTAACAACAATTAAACATCATTTTTATTTATAGTAATATTAAAAGTACAATTAGTTAATGAGGCATTTTCAAAATTGAAACCGTGCAAAAATGTTCCCGACTTTTGATACGCATTGGTAATTGTTGATGATACTGATGGTCGAGAACAACTTTCAGCAATCATTCCCGATGTTGGCGAATCATGAGGGTTTAAAATTGTTTGAGCATTATCGTTCTTATTTCTTATTGAATCCTCTCTATATCCTTCGGCAACCGTGCTTGATTTCCAGCCCCCATGTCGTTTGAGGCATTCTAGATTTCCGCCTCCATCAATTAAAAGTGTTGCTGAAGTTCGTCGTAAAGAGTGACCCGTGTATGCGCTTGCATCGTTTAAATTTAAATAACTAGCTACTTTTTGGGCTACTGCGCTGATCGAATGTATTCCCATGACGTTTCGGTAACACTTTCCATTTTGGTACTTGATAAAAAATCGGTTTTCTGTGAAATTTTCAGGCCGCAGTGATGCATACTTTTTATACAGTTTAATGTAGTTTTGACCAATTATCGTAAAAGATCTAATTTGTCGTGTTTTACTGTCTGGGATTTTGATAATTATTACATTTTCTTTATCCTCAATGTCCACAGTCTTCATTTTTACCATTTCGTCGCATCGACAGGCGCCGGTAACGGCGGTAACCCCAATTAACAAAACAATCTGAAATATTTTTATAATTTAGTAGAGTATACTACATGCTTTGCAATATAATGTTTTTTACCTTTAATCCTAAATACAACTTGAACAAAAATTTATCAAACTCGTCTTTAGTGAAAACTTTAGACTTCTTTGCAGTATATCCTTCGCTTGTTTTTTTTTCAGAAAGGCACGTAACTTTAAAAATTTGCTTATATCCACATTTTTTCTAATAACTAACTCGGATTTTATCATAGAGTATCGTGACCACATTGTAGAAGATTTCCATTTATTTTCATTTTCCATTATATTAAAATATGCCAGTAAAACGTCTTCGGTAACTTGCGGTACTTCTCTTGTATCGCACCACTCTTGGAAGTGCTTGTACGCTAACCGATACTTTATTCCGGACTTGGAGGGCCCCAAACGTGCTACTGCATCATTAGCCGCGGACTCAATTTCGTTTAGGTTTTCCATTTTCGCAATAAATTTGCGCTTGCGGTTGCAACAACAATAACCTGTCTTTAATAATTGCAAACAACTGTAACCAGGGAGACGCAAATCCCACCGACGACTTAATTATTTTAATTTCTAACATCTAGACGACTTTGATAGAGTTGTCACAGTTAATTTCGAGTAAAAATAGCGTATGAATTGTACTATTTATGGTTGAAAATTGCTACGTTTGAAGAAAAAATAGTATACTTTATTCGGCAAAGAAGCGACTTTTCTTGACTTGCCCTCTATTAATATCGGGCGTATCAAGAAAAGTCATGCTTCTCCGCCTCATAAAATAATATACTATTATACAAATGAAAAAATAGACATGAATACAAAAGAAAAAAATTTGGCACAAAAAAATTCCATCTACAGTTCTGTGCAAATACTAAAAATTAATATATTTATTTGGATTTGTTAATTAAAAAGCTTTTAAAAAATTACTATTACTAATACAATTAAATATCGCACCTAAATTAAATATCGAATCAATTGAAAATTGTATAAAATCCTAATGCAAAATGAACAATTAAATTATCTGTTTCCGTATACATTTGCGACATTAAAAATATTATTGTTATTTTTCTTTCTTTTTATCTACAATTTTTGTCGCATAAAATATCCATGGTTATTAGCGACATGTAAGAAAATTATGCACATTCGGCGACGCAATTTTATATGGAGACCACACAGGAAAATATCTTGATAAGTCACATTTTTGGTTTTGTTCAGAAGAACATTTTTAAAATTTAAAACTCTGTGATTATGATAAAATATATCTTACAATTAATCAGCAATAAAAGGAATAAAATTTGCTATATTGGTTGTTGGATAACGTTTTAGTTTTTTTTTAAATTATATCTAATACTACTGGTATTAATTGTTTTTTATTCGTCTATGGACAAATTTGTTCTCTGTAAAGAAGGACTTTCCCGTTTTTCCCTATAAAATCATTGGCTGTAGGCAGTTTTCCATTTATTAACAATACCCTGTAGTCTTCTTGTAGTCACATATTTTTGACCATGCCCTGTATATATGCTTCGACAGACTTATGCCTATCAGTGAACGTTACCCTTCATATATGTTTACTCATATCTATCAGTGGACATTACAGACTTTGACGATACCCTGTATTCTCGTTTTTCCTATATACGAGTAGTTTTATTATACATAAAATCCAATCGTTTGATACCTCATACGATCACGATCCAATAAAAATAAACCACAGTGCTTTTTTGAAACAAAGCCATGTTTGTTTTAATAATCGTCTCTCCCCACCCTTTTTATCGTATTTTCATACCTCATCCCCATACGTCATACCTTATGATCCATCTAGCTGTTTTTGACCTGTACGATTTGACCAATTTGCTATTTTGGACCTTTAATTTTCTTATGAAGATTTACATGGGAAAATGATCAATTGTGTGCTCGGAGCAAGGTTGTTACCCTTCTTAGAGTTTTTCACACGAGCACAAGATAATTGATCACTCGAACACTCACCCGTATCTCCAATGATTATTTTAATTTATCAGATAAAAGTATCAAACGTCGTAAATAATCACTTTCACTTTAAAATAAAACAAACTGAGCAATAACATAACCTTCAGAACACAGAAACTGAAAGCTTCTGTGAAAGCATCAATTACTAGAAGAATTTTTTACCAAGTAACAAAAAATAAAATTTGGCTAGTATATTAATATTTGTATTGTGTCTTATTCCTAACAAAAATAGTAAATTGGATATTAACATATATCGCTCCTTCCCGTATATATTTTAGAATCTTTGCTGTAAGGTTATCGATTTATTATCTTTTATAAATATACGAATCTTTTTTATACAAACTTATTCAGTTTACAAAGTTTTAAAAATATTTTTACGTTTTCCAAACCGAAAATAAAATATGTACTTTCATTTCGAGCTAGTAAATTTATCATAAAAGCTATAAATTCTTCTATAACTTCCGCCGTTTATAACTCTACTCTACTATTTTAAAAGGAAATTACTTGTTTGATGTCTTTCTTCCGTGAAGGGAACTTTAATCAAAATCGCTCGAACAAAAGAATCAACCCAGATTAAAAATATCATGTAGTAGTAAACAATGCGGCGAATATAAAAATTTGAGCTTGTATTGTAGCCAGCAGCGCAGTGGCTTGTATTTCAAACAATTTGTAATTTTAAAGCTTTGAAAGTCGCGGAATAAAATCAAAGTACCGTTAATCACTAAATAAATTTGTAGGTGTAGGTGAAAATATCTACCAAAACAACACAATAAAAGTAAAAGTAGAAGAAGAACTAACCGACTCTATTGAAGCTGGCAATGGGATAAGACAGGGAGATTCCCTGAGTCCTCTATTGTTCAACCTGATTATGGACGAAATAATAAAAAACGTAAGAACTAAAAAAAGATACCAAATGGGAGAGAAACAACTTAAAATAATCTGCTATGCAGACGACGCAATACGTCGTTCACCTCTCTCAAAGTGAAGATGATTTACAACGTATGCTGCACCAATTTAATATAACCGCCAGAAAATTTCCTCAAAAAAGACAAAATGCATGGTTACAATAGCAAATTTACTAAGACGTAAATTGGAGCTGGAAGGTCAGATAATAGAATAAGTGATGAAGTTTAAATATCTAGGCACCACATTATCTAGCTACGGAAAGCTCGAAACCGAAGTGAAAGATCTAGTGAATAGGGCAAACAGAACAGTAGGCTGCCTAAATGAAACAATATGAAAAAATAAAAATATCGGGAAAGAAATGAAAGGCAGAATTTACAAAACAGTCATCAGACCAATAATGAGATACGCTGCAGAAATAAGACCTGACACAGAGAGGACAAAAAGGATGTTAGAAACAGCAGAGATGAAAATACTTAGAAAAATTGATGGTAAGACACTATGGGACAGAGCTAGAAGTACAGATATACGACGTAGATGCAAGGTGAAAAACATCAAGAACTGGGTAAGAAATAGAAGAGTAGAATGGAACGATCATATAAGCAGAATGACAACAAATAGAGTAGTAAAGACGGCAAAAGATAGTTCCTCAATAGGAAGACGATCAGTAGGAAGACCACATAAACGATGGAATGACAACTTACTGGAGGCACATTGAAAAACAGACAGAGTCATGTCTATTATAAGAAGAAGAATAGTGCTATTTTTACCGGAGTTAAATTGCTGATGTTGTTTGGGTTTAATGAGGTTGGGGTCTTTAACCCTTTGAGACCCTGTGTACATGTGTATGTACATAGCTTTTATTGTTTTGTTAAATACCAACTACTCGCTTATCTATACCGAAATAGCATTCAGTCACTCAAATATACATTTACGATCCACATTTTTAACTTCTGTTTCCATCTAGTGGTCAACAGGTAAAGTTGTCAGCGATTTTATTGTAAAGTGTCAGCTGTTTAGTTGGTAACCGATACTGCTAGTTTTATTTTACGAGAAACTGTTATCTTTTGTGAAACGAAATCGATCCAACTTTTTAAGTGTGATTTATAAGGTAAGTAGTTTTTCATAAAGTACAAAACATTGCCATAAAAACGATAGTTTTGAAATAAACAAACATTTTTTAGATGCACATGAGCATGTACAAGTGGTCTGAAAGCATATTTCTGATTGTACATCTGTATGTACATATGGTCTAAACTTGGGTTTTAACTTAGTATTGTTGATTGCAGATAACATGGATTAGAAAAGAAAAAAATATGATTTCGACAACCCAAAACATCTCCAAGAGTTAATTGACCTGATAGAGGACGGTAACGTATCAGAAATAGACAATTTGGAAGTTCTCGGAGGAGAGAGTTCTGACGAGGAGGATGGAATTCTGGATAACTGTGAGAATAAATCTATTATAAGACCAGGGGTTGATGCTTTGACCAGACGTGACACTGAGACACTGGAAGAAGGTGATGGCAGCGAAAATGATAATGAAGAGTTAGGGAGAACTTATGATTCAGACGACGAATATATACCAGATGAAGTTGCAGGTTACTCGGGTACCAAAAAAAATTAGGAAGTAAAGTATGTTTCTCAGAAAAGGATTGTTCTAAAAAACCAAAACAAAGAGAAATTAAAACAAAAAAGAGAACCGTAGAGTAGACTAAGGCATCGATAGAGACTCCTACATTTACATGGCATCCTCCTTTCCCAAATACAAGTCTTACAGAGCCACTGTACCCAATTCAGTATTTTTCGAAGTATATTTCAAATGATTTGTTTGAAAATATAGCAACATTTACAAATGTATATGCCTTACAGAACGGAAAAAATTTTAGACCAACTAATGAAAGAGAAATTAAAATTTTATTTGCACTTCATATAATGATTGGAAATTTAAACAAATTTCCCAAAATTAAAATGTACTGGGAAAGAAGCCTTGGTATTAGAATGTTCCTAGATAACATGTCTAGGGACAGATTTTTCCAGCTTAGAACATGTTTACATCTAGTGAACAATTTGGAAAGACCAGCAGGTGATACAGATAAATTTTATAAGGTTCGTCCTATCATCGACGCTGTCAGAAAGAGATGTTTACAGCTTGAACTTGAGGAAGTACTTAGTGTTGACGAGCAAATAATTCCTTACACAGGAAAACTTTCCGTAAAACAATATGTGAAGGGGAAGCCCTGTCCTTGGGGAATAAAATTATTCGTTTTATCAGGGTAAATCTACAGAACTGAATGCAGATAATAAAACAAAACATGGATTAGGGGCATCTATCCTTCTTCAACTAGCCGAAAGAATTTCCACCTGTGAAGGCCACAAATTATATTATGACAATCAATTATTTCTCATCCTATGAACTACTTGAAATATTATTGGCCAAAAAAATATATGCTGGAGGGACTATTCGAATAGATAGATTTTACAAACCTCCTGTGATACCAGACAATGAAATGCTGAAACTACCGAGAGGTTCCGTAGATAAAGTCGTCCATAAAGAAAAAAATTTGGTGCTAGTCAAATGGTTAGATACAAAGACTGTGAAATTAGCCTCCAATTATGTTGGTGCAGGTAATTTAGACATAGTTAGAAGATGGGACAAAAAAGGCTCTTGTTACGTAGATGTTAACCGACCTGAAATTGTAAAAGATTATAATTATGGAATGGGCGGAGTTGATCTAATGGACCAGATGATTAATTATTATCGAATATTTATTAGATCGCGAAAGTGGACATTGCGTGTTATTATGCACATGATAGACTTCGCTCTCACCAACAGCTGGCTGGAATACAGGAAGGACTGCGACAAATGTAATACAACCAATAAGGATCGAATGAAATTTCTAGACTTCAGAGTCAGAGTTGCCGAAAGCCTAATAAATATGGGCAATTCAGTAAGTAGAAAACGAGGAAGACCAGCATCTTCATCTCCTAAGCCTTCTATTTCAACATTTAAAAGACGAGGAGAGACGAGACCATTTTTGGAAATACAAACGGACAATTTTGGTCACATACCGGAGTTTGATTCTAAGAAGGAGGCTACTAGGTGTAAAAACACAGATTATAATGGACGTAGTCATGTGTTCTGTACAAAATGTAAAATACATCTGTGTTTAATTAAGGCTAGAAACTGTTTTGCAGCTTTTCATGAACAATAAATATGTAATAATAATTACTTTGTAGTAAATATATTTTTAGTGTTGAGTTTATATTTAAGACCATATGTACATACATATGTACAATAAAAAAAAATTTTTTAAAAAGCGTACACAAGTTTTTTTCATTTTATCTTACTAATTGAAGACTTTTGAAATATAAAAACACATAAGATTTTTTTGTTGAAAATAAAAAAGTCAGGTCTCAAAGGGTTAAGCAGGATATTTCACTTATATTATTTATAAATCCTCTCATGTTGTCGTCAGTTTCTATGGTTTGTTCTGTTTGGTTATTAGATGAATTTACTGTACTTATTATATTTTAAGAAGATTCTAAATGTTCATTAGAATCGGTTGGATTAGCTTTGTCAGAGCTTCTGCTTCCTGGTCGCCAATAGTCTTACATTTTTACAGTTAAATCCTTTGATAGAAAGGTATAATCGGTACGTGGTATTATCATAAAAGAATCCGGAATGGGCATATTTTCTAAACGTGTGATAAATATTCGGCTTCTAAAACTTAAGACATGGCTGTATTCACTTTCAGGCATTCCACTCTTAGGAAAGTAATTTTTAAGACGGCATTTATAACCATCTTATGTAGTTCTTGTTTAATTAACGTGATTGGAACAGTAGCACAAGAATTTGATGTTACAAGTCTCTGAGCTGTAGTGATGAGTCTTCTTATTTCTATGTCAGTTACTTAAAAGTAAATTAACTGTATTTTTAGAATGTCTTGGACGACATCAATACATAAGTGAGCTTTTAGAGATGATGAGCAAATATACTGAGAACTCTCGTTTTCCTAAGCTGCTATTTTTTATTGACCCCTTTGAAATATCGACACTCTTTGGCCACGAAATAAGAATTTATTTCACGTCAAGTATTTCTGTTGGATTTTTTTAAAGAATTAACTAACTACAATTAACTCTAGACAATAATTAGTTTGCGTATGATTTTGTTTTTTATTACCATAAATCTTAAAGTAATTGAATAATTCTTACATTATTTTGAAACAGTATGTTTTTTATTTTTTGCTTTATTACATGATTAGGATTTATGGTCTGGTATTTAATTACTGTTTTTGCTTTAAGTAGTTTATTTATTAAGTTTCATGAGTTGTAAACAATTTTTTTAAGTAACGAATACTTCACAAATGTAAGAATTCTTTTAACTTTAGAAAACTATAGATTAGCATGCAAAAATATTCTCTTTTAAAATAAAAAAAAATCTCACTAGGTTTTTTCAATCAGAAAGTTGGAGGAATGGTGGCAGTCTACGTTTTAAGAAATTTTCAAACGATGAGTCAGTATTCAGATCCAAAGATCTTAAACAAGCACGTGAAGAAGTAGAGCAAACAGTATTTTTATCATGGCTGAATAATTCAGTGGAACTTTGAACAATAATGGAAAGTATTCATAATAAGACTAAGTGTCGATTTTCAATTAACCTGATTAGGGAAACATATATTCCCTTTTCCACAATAAGTGAGCGACGCAGACTATGTCGAAATTTTCAGACAATACTTCTTGCTGTACCAAAGGGACATTGTTACAATTGCTTTATACAGAGCATTAGGTTTAAGTCAGCATATGTTTGAGTACTATTTCGTCTTTTATCCTTTTTTATTCTATATATTTTTTTCCAATTCCTCCATCGGTTCTCTCCAGTCTTCTGTTCCTTGCATGTTGAAATTCTCGGGTGCTATAAAGGTTGCGTTCTCGATTTTAGGTATGTATACAAGTTCAGTATCATCTATTATTACAGGTATATCTTATTTTACTTGTTTCTAAAACTTATGCATCTTTGTCTAGGAGATTTTCTTGTTCGAGTTTTTAAGGAAATTTCTACTGACGACTTTTCTGCAAATGCTGAAAAGATTTGTTTCAATATTTGGTAATTATCAGATTGAGTTTTACAATTATTTCGAGATAGCTGTTTAGTTTTGTCATTGTTCACTATTTTACAAAATTGTTTATAAGAGATTGTTGTATTCGGATCAATAAGTGTTGGCAAATTTTTGTGCTCATCCAGATTACCTTCAGTTTTAAATTCTTTTCTAAGACATTTTGAATAGTCAAGTGCAGACGAATTCCAAGGGAATATACCGCATGCCCTAAACCCGCTTCAGATAACATTTGGATTTAACATATCTATAGTAGATTTTAAAACTAGAGCAAGTTGTACTACTGTTAACCCTACGTGGCAGAAACACGACCTGACACAGAGAGAACAAAAAGGATGTTAGAAATATATATCAATCGGTTTTAAACCGTCTTGCGACGTTGTCCGATGTCTAATTTCCATGACATTCTATCATCCCATTGGCCCTCTCTAAGATCTCTTGTGCTCATCGCCTTCGTTACTCCCTATTTCCAAGATTTCTTGGGTCTTCCTCTCTTTCTGCGGTTTGGTGGTATCCATTGCATAATTATTTTTGGGAGTCTTGAATTATCCATCCTCTGGACTTGTCCGTACCATATCAGTTGTTTTCTTTCTATGTCTGTTGTTAGAGAGCCGTCAACCCCCATTCGCTGTCTTATCTCATCATTACGTATTCTCTCTCTGCGTGACACTCCTACTGATCTTCTAAAAGCGTCCGTTTCTACTGCCTCCATGTTAGAAATAGCAGAGATAAAAAATTGATGGAAAGACACTATAGGTAGGGCTAGAAGTACAGATATACGACGTAGATGCAAGGTGGAGAACATCAAGAACTGGGTAAAAAATAGAAGAGTAGAATGGAACGATTATATAGGCCGAATGACAACAAATGGACTAATAAAGATGGTATAAGACGCTTCTTCAATAGGAAGACGATCAGTAGGAAGACCACGAAAACGATGGAACGACAACTTACTTGAGACATATTAAGAAACAGACAGAGTCACATCTTCATAAAAGGAAGAAGAAGTGCTTTTTCTAGTTTCCTATTATTTCAGGGCAGCAAATGTATTTTTTTAATTCTATTATATTCCCCGTCCTCTATAACACTTGGTCTTTTCTTTGTTTTATCTTCTTCTTTTTCTTCTTTGGCTTTTCCCATTATGAGTTCGCCGTTTTCGTCCTCCACAGCACTCTATTCTCCCAGTCACCTTCTCTGAGGTCTCTATCTATCATAGCATTTCCGACGTATGTTTTCCATCTTGTAGCAGGTCTTCCTCTCCGTCTTCTTCCCGGCGGGTCCCATTTTAATATTCTTTTCGGCCACCTATGCTCTGACATTCTTTGTACATGCCCGTACCACTGCAGGGCTCTGTTTTCCAACTTTTTTGTAATTGAGCATTTTACTTCCGTTCTGTACCATATTTCCTCCGTTCTTATTCTATCCGCTCTTGTGATTTGTAGACATCTTCTCATAAAGTCCAGTTCAACTGTTCTTATTTTATTTCGTATTGTTGTTGTCATTGGCCATACTTCCGCTCCATATAGGGTAATATTCATCACTATGCTTTGAAAGATTTTTTTTTGTTTTCTTTGGTTAGAGTGTTATTCCATATCACTCCATGAAGTGCTCTTGTGGCTTGTTTTCCCCGTGCTATTTTAATTTCTATATCTTTCATACAAGTACCATATCGGCTAATTATTGACCCTAAATACTGAAAAGCCTTACAACTCTTAATAGTCTCTTCTTCTAAACTTAAGTTTAAATCTGCAACCTCGGGTCCAATACATAAGTATTCGGTCTTGCACATATTTATCTTGAGTCCCCAAAGTTCATATTCTTCCTTTAATTTCCTTATCATATATTCCATATCCTCTCTGTCTTGTGCAAAAATGACTTGATCATCTGCGAAAAGTAGTGAATGTAATATATTCTCTTGTACTGGTATGCCCATTGTTCCGCATTTTCTATACCATTTTTTCAAAGCCTGATCTATACATATACATATATGTTAAAAAGTGTAGGTAAGAGACCACATCCCTGTTTGAGGCCTTTTGTTGTGGTGATTGTTTTTGTTATTTCATTACTTAAATTTATTTGCACTTGTGTTTCTTTATACAGTCTTTGTGTTATATTCACCCATTTCTCTCTAACGCTCATTCTTCTCATTGCTTCTCATAGTTGTTTCAAGTCATATGTGTTTCAATGTTTTTTCTTTGTTCTTTTCAATCACCTGTCTCATAATGAATATATTATCTAAACATGATCTGGCTTTTCGGAATCCGGCTTGTTCTTCGCTATAATGGTCCATGTGTTGTTCTATTTTTTCTTTTATAACTGATGAAAAGATTCTTGCTAGTTAAGGCATTACACTGATCCCTCTGTAGTTATTTGGTGACCTTTTGTCACCTTTTTTGAAAATGGAGGACATGTATGATAAATTCCACTCATCGGGAATCTTCTCTCCTGCTTCGATTTTATTGAACAACATTCGTATAAAGGATACTATCGTTGCGCCTCCATATTTCAGCATTTCCATTTTTATGTTCCCTGTTCCTGGTGCTTTATTGTTTTTGGATTTCTTTAGTGCTTTATTTATATCTTCCTCTGTGATTTCTGCTTCCTCAGTTGTTATTGTCACAGGGTCGTATGAGATATACTCCGGCCAATTCTCCTGCGATAATTTTGAGTAATGCTTTGTCCACTCTTTTGATGTAATTACCTGTATGGTATTTTTACTTCGTTTATTACTTCTGATGTTTTTTATTTTTTTCCATGCTTCCATTGATGTGTTATACCCTATCGTGTTGTCTATGTCCCTGCACATTCTCTCCCAGTATTCGTTTTTCTCGAGCTTTATTCTTTGTTTAACTTGTTGTCTGAGGGTAACATATTCTCCCCGTGTTCCTTGGGTTCTGTCGTTTAGTAATTTATGAAATGCACTTTTTTTTCTTTTAATCATCTCTTCTAAGTCGTCGCTGTATTTCTCCAAATATGTATTCTTATGTTGTTCAATACCCAGCACTTCGTTTGCCGCTTTGTTTATTTTTTCCTTTAGGTGTTGATACATTTCTGTTGGGGTCCATTCTTCGTTCATCTGTAGCATATTCTGTAGCCTATTCTGATATAGTGTTCGAGTACTAAATTGTTGCAGAAGCTCTACTTTATACCTCGTATTTGCGATTTTTTGCATCTCCTCATCTTTCTGGATATTGTCTTTTTGTCGTCTTCCCGTGTATATGAATTTTCCTAGCACTAATCGGTGGTTACTTGCACATTCTGCTTGTCTGTATACTCTTACATCTTGTATTATTGTTTTGCTGGCTTTTCTTACTATTATTAAATCAATAATTAATCTTTGGTTTCTACTGTTTTGTTTTATCTTTCGTACTATATTCGTCGCAGTCTGTTTACTCACATAGCGTTAAATGGGCCGGTTTAAAAGTGTTTAAAATTAGAGTGTGTAGTAACTATGAAACAACGCTTGTGTACAAAGCAAATCAGAAATTACGAGCTCTAAAAGTAGCAGTATAATGTTATTTGTTATGCTATTTTAGGTATTACTTTAAGCGTATAAGAACAGATTAAGCACAAATAAGTTGTTTGGCTACCATGTGTATAAATATTTTAAAAATTTTAACAAAAAATAAGATCAAAGTATTAAATTACTAAATATAGGATTAAGTATTTTATTAAAGCTGTTATTTATATATATTATGCCATATGTATTTAACAAATTCACATATAAACATCTTTATTGCAAAATATAGTTAATTTTTAACCGACTTATCGGTTAACACTTAACGCGATAATAAAATAAACAACAGATATATCATGTAAATGTAAGTTTTTTCTGATAAAACGATGACATTTGTAACACCACATGTGCTAAATATTACATTTATCATATAATTTAGTTTTCTTCATTATTAAACTTCCCTGTATTTCATGATCACAGTTTGTTTATATAATATTTAACTAATCAATTAGTTGTGAATACACTGCCCAACAAAAAAGCGTACATTAATTTTAACATCGTATTATGAAATTAATGAAATGAATATCTTCTTCTTATTTTCTTTAATTCTTTTTACCCCCTAGGCTGTCGGATTTTTTATTGTATTCGTGTCTATTCTCTTTTTATTTGTCGATATCGTTTTCAGATGTCTAAGTTTAAGTTTCAGAAAACCTCAAGATGCAAACTGTCATGAAAACTGTAAGTGAGAACTTGAAGAGCCTTGTTAATGTCTTGACGAAGATCCAGGTTTTCACCTTTAGTTGTATATTTTTTTTTTGTTTTTTGTAATACTTTTTGTTTTTTTCTAATTATTTAAAACATATTTGTTGTTAACGATCATATTCACGAAAATAAAAATAAAATCATTTAAAACTCAATATTTATGTTAACCTACTCAAAAAAAAATAAGTCCATAAGATGCAAGCAAAAGTTGTTAATTGCAAAAATTAATATGGTTTTATAGGGCTGTTATAGCATTTAATTTACCGCTAATTATTATATGAGCTAAGTAGAGTAATAAACATTTTAAAGGTATTTATCCGCATAAAAAAATCAGTTGCTTCAAAGAGGCAATAACAAAAGAACTGTATTTTCGAAATGGGTTAAATTGGACCTATAGTAGGATCGTTTTAGCCTGTCGCATAAGTAATAAAAGTGTCTGTTCAGATTTGCCTCAGGTAGTCAGCGGTTCTCAAATTAAAAATGTACGGTTTTCTTAATTTGATAATACGACATTATGGATTTTTTTAATAAAATAACTTTGTATTATGTTTAATAATAATTGAATATCATAATGTAAATTGATAAACATTGAGTATGAAATATACAGGGTCATTCACGCAACATGTTGGTTAAACGTTTTCAAAGTTCTGGTCGTCACTGGTTTCTGCAAACTTGGAATAATGGGTTATGCAAAGCATTCTTCATCTTTTAAATATTTGCATTCTTCTAGCACTTCCGGTTGTACCGGAATTCGTCATTAAGTTTCTTATTTTAAATAGAAACTGTGCTTTTTGTTATTTTTTTAGAATCTAAGTAAAATTCTGGATCGATTTTTATTCGGATACCATTCTCGAAAAAATAGCCATTTTTGAGATATTTTAAGTTTTTGAAAAATTTTTCATATTACACATGCAACTTCAAAAATTAATATTGTGGTTGATATTTATGCTGAAAACACAAAAATTCTTTTTCAGCGTGTACTAAACTCTATTTTTATTTAAGCATAAAAAAATTTGCCAATGTTAATACTGGGTGTTCAAAATTTTGTATTATATTTTTATTTTTATATATTTTATAAATATATCTATAAAAATATATATCTATATAAAACAAAGACTTATTTCTACTTCCCACACACACCTAACCAAACCCACCGAGGTAGGTTGTCCTCCTGCGGTACAACCAGCCCCGGCTTTCCTCCGCCCCCTGGTCTTTGGAGCCAGGTCTCGACTATTTCGCGGTATCCCCCGTCAGGCAATGGGAGATTTCCGTGTATTTACATTTAAGTGGTAGGTTAGCCCATTTGGCTTTATCACTACCGGCCAAAGCAATTGCTCGGCCATCTAATGATGGTTGTGTGTGCCGATACTTGCTTTCCCTTTTCTGCACCAAGTGCAGTCGACAGCGAGCAAGCATCGAATCCTTTCATCAGTCGTCTAATATCCAGTCATTCGTCCAGTCATGTCCTTTTTCTACCTTACTTGTTAATCTAATTTTTTTGGTGCTTGCATTTAAGAGCGTCGTGCGGCGTGCCTCCGGCTCTCTCCTGCATGTGGTTTTTGTTTTATATTTTTTTATTTTTTTTTTGGTGGTTGGTACCCTTTTGTGTTAATTTTTCTATCTACGTCTTAATCTATGGACAGATATCATCGCTATCCGATTCATCTAAATCTTCATCATTAGGAATAATTAAAGGTCTTACTTCATCAATAACTTGTTCTATTTCATATGACTCTAAAAATTTTTTTTCAGTATGCTTAATACATTTCCGCCATTGTTCCTCATTGACTTGGCTTAGTGCGTCTTGCCAGAGTTGTAAAACGCTGGCTTCGTCGGTGGTCTTACATGCATGTTTATCATAGTAGTTTTTAGTGATGCCCCACACCAATTCAATTGGATTGTATTGGCAGTGAGATGGTGGTAGTCTTAGGACCTCATGACCATATTTTAGTGCCATTTGGTCAACGACAAATTTTTTCTCAGTAATGTGTTCTTTGCACTTATTTAATAATTTAGCTTTTAAAACTATATATTCGTGTTCTATATTTTTCTCCGACAGCCACTCTCTTAAGTCTTCTTTTTCCAGCTGCTTGTGGGAAACTTTTCCTCCTCTCTGGTGTAATACGAAGCATTGTCCAAGATTATTAATGACGGATTTTCCAGATTTTTTAATAATTTTTCCTCAAACCAATGTTCAAAAATATCGGCGTCCATATTTCCGTGGTAATCATCAGTTTTTTTTTGTCAAAGAAAATATAAGACTTGGGTATAAAACCTTCCGTATTTCCTGCATGCAATATAATATATCTTTTGTTATTACTCGCACTAGTACTCGAATAGCATTTGGTAGAATCATCTTGCCAGGATGATTTGGTATTATTTCCTTTCGCAAAAATCTGTGTTTCGTTAAGAAACATAAATTGTCTGGCAAATTCGGAATTCTTGTTTTTTAAATAGTTTCCTTTAAATTTCCACCTTTTTCCATCAACATTGGACAGCTTTTAATACTTTTGATAAACTGGTCAAACCCATATCACAAAGTTCTCTGTCCTTTATTTTTTGAATAAGTGTCTTTCTTGTAACATGTTCTTTTGCTTTGTATATGTCGTAAATGATATTTCTGATTGAGATTTTAATACCTTGTGGCAAGTCGAAGGTTTTCGGATGCAAACGAATCCTTTTCCTTACTTAATTCCTCCTCACTCATTTTGCGAACTCTTTGCAAGGTCCGTTCTAAAATTCCACAAGCTATCCTTTTTTGAACTGCCAGTACTGATGTAATTGGTCCCATGTTGATTTTTTCTAAAGTAAAATAATTTTCCACTTTCACGAACACAATTCGACGCTCACTCGGAGATAAAAACTTATATTTAGGTGTTCTATCGTTTTTTTGTACGTTATCCATTGTCACTATTAAAAACCGGCGATCGTTGAATACTAATTTTTCACGTTTTTTCACGATTTATAAAAAATTGTTTTGGTAGCGCTGATTTATCCTCAAGTACTACAGCCGACCAGTAGGAGGTTCGGTACCACAAAGCAGGTAGAAAAGGGAAAGCATAACAGAGTGGCTGTAACTAGAGTCATAAATTATTTTTCGGGTGTTAATCTGAAATACGACTATAAAACGACTTCACTATATCAACTTTTGCGTGAATGCTCTTCAATTGGAGCTGTTGAGAGTCTTCATTTTTTGATAATCTGATATCTAATAATACCGTTTATAAGATAACAGATTGTTGAATCATTGTCTATATATTCACTTCATTTATTTGCTTAATAAAATACCTGATCGATACGACAGAGTTGTATGTAATTCATCAAGGTATTTTAACGAAAACATATAATTTTCGGCATCAAATTTATATTAATAACTTCAAACGAGTTTTGTCGGCCTTGCTACATAATATATAGAAAAACTATTAAAAAGATTATTTATAGTGGAGTCAACACGATAATTATGATAATGCAAATATTAATAGAAGCTTTTTAAGAATCATTTACTTGCAAATTATTATTTGCAATGTTATCTATTGAAATTATATTTAAAACTAAATATAGCCATACTATTTTGATAAATAGGCTGTTGATATACTACATCTTAAAAATAATTATCGCAGTAAAAATAATTGGAAGAATATCAAAAATTTAAAGTGCATCGTGTTACATATAAAGTTTATAAGTCAACTTACATATTGATAGGAGAGAGAAAATTTATTTTATTGTAGCATCTTCTTTACTAAAATTACATTAATCATTAGACGTATCTAGAAAAATCACTATTAGTGATTAGAGCTTGGTTTACGAAATGATCTTTCATTCTGTAACCTTCTCTACTGACTACAGTTTCTGTACACTAGTATTAGTATTGTTTTGGAACTAACTTGAGTATGGTGGGAAAAACAAAACGCCTTTCTATCAACGAACAAATGGATATAATTAAGGAAAGTGAAAAAAGTGGCATACGTACCAAGAAGTCGACTGAAAAATTTAAAGTAGCCAAAAGGCTAACAAATTTGTTGCAAGAAGTTGGTAACGCTGATCAAAAAAAAAAAAAATTCTAATACCGACGGACTTGCTGTATATCATACAATGTACCATTAGTTTTGTAAGGCTCGAAAAATGAAATTGCCAAAGTCTAGGCCTATAATTTAAGTCAAGGCCCTCAAAATTGTTCTCATTAATAAAGAAGTTTTCTAAATCTCTGAGATTTACATAGGCTTCAGATAGGCTTGATATATGTATTTACTGGAAACACTTCAGGTTCCTCTTTGTTCGTTTCAGAGTTGGGGACATTTTCAATAATTCTTGTATTTCTTCAATACAGTCGTTAATGGTCAATTCTCCACTTTCTGTTGGTGGTCAAGTCTTAACTATCAATCAAGGTGAATTGTTTTAAATACACTAACTAATGTGTCGTTAATACTGAAGATTAAATGTGCAAGTGAAATATTATCATCTTCTCTAAAATCATTCTCATCTATATTACACAAAAATCCGGCTCTAGTAAAGCATTTTTTTATTATGATAAAGCCACTGTAACCCATATAAAGACGTTGGTTATGGTAATGTGTTTCTTCTTTTGCTTTTTCTTGAAGAGGACAGCCACTGTTTATACAAATGAAAAGCCTTTTAATAAAGTAGTATCTATAGATCATTTTAAAATTCTGGATAATGCCTTGGTCCAAGGGTTGGTAATGTGAGGTAGTATTGAGTGAAACAAAAATAAATTTCACGTTATCCAGTGCAGTGTTGGAGAAAGATCATTATCTATATGCTCTCTCCAATACCTATTTCCTATTCTGCTTTTTATCTATGTTTCAAATTTGTGAAGCCATGTCATCATAATATCTGCTACCATTCACACCCTTTTTTTTCGAAGTGGAAATTGAAACGTCAATAAACGTACTTTAACCTTTAATTGTGGCTTATTCCCATTTAAATATTAATTACTTTAATATGCCACAAGAAAATAGCTTCAGAACAATATTATACCCTTTTGTTGGAGATCCATTTAGTAGGCAACAAATTATGTGCCCTCTTAAAACATCGAGGATTGTTGCTTTTGCTATGATAAATCGTTCCTTCTTTTCACCTTCCATATTTGCCCAGAACTAAATTGTTATATTGTAATATTAGAATAGCAACCAGCTTTTCCTTCCAAGATTTCACGTTTTTGAAATTAATATCAGCGTATCGTGTTGACGACGAACTCTTTCTAACCAACTATTTGATGCCTTAAAGTCACTTAGTCCTAGACATTGGTTACCTTCGAGGACTTTGGCTTAAATTATAGGTCCAGATTTGGCCAACTCATGTTTCGAGCCTTACAAAATCAACTAAACAGAGTTTGATGCTCAGCAAGTTCCTCGGTTTTAGAAAATTTTCTTTTTTGATCAGCGTAAGCAGCTTTTTGAAACACATTTCAGACATCTTCTTTATTTTGAATATGGTCACTTGAGTCTTGCCTACTTTAAATTTTTCGGCCAACTTCCTGGTACTTATCCCATTTTTTTCACTTTCCTTAATTATATTTGGTTTTTCTTTAAAAGAGTGGCGTTTTTGTTTTCTTATCATACTCGTTAGTTCAAATAGAACATTCACACCATAGAAAAAAAAACTGGCCACTATTGCGTGTCAAGCCAAAAATCATTTAGCGGTAGGCAACACTAATTAACACATAAAAGTTTAAAATTGAACTGAATAGTAAAACCAGATCTTAAAATCTTCTTCGTCTTCTTCTTCTTCTTCCTCTTTATAAGCAAGTCTGTTTGTTCATTGGCGGAATAATACCTCTATGGAAGGTAGTCACTCCATCTTTTGCGCAATCGTCCGATACTTCTTCTGCCGATTGGTGACTTATTTCTTGCTATTTTGACGGCACAGGTCTCCTCGATTCTGCTGATGTGATTATCCATTCTTTTTTTCTATTTTGTGTCTATTCATTTACACACTGCACGTTACATTTTCTTCTAATGTCTTCACTTCTCTTTCGATCTCTCAGCGTATTTAGTGTAATTCTTCTCAGTACTCTCATCTCTACCGTTTCCAATAGCCTTTGCTTTGTGGTTGCTTCTAAGGCATATGCCATTATTGGTCTTACACTAATTTTATAAATTCTTGACTTCATCTCAGTGTTAATGTGTCTGTTTAGCCATATAGTGTTATTAAGGCATCCTACCAGTCTATTAGCTTCTTGTACTTGAGCTCTCACTTCTTTGTCCAGGTCTCCATAGATAAACAGTGTATTCCCGGTATTTTACTTCCAAAATTATTCAATACTGATGCCTACTGATTTCTATTTAACATCTGGTTGGTTCTTTCCTGACTACTATTGTTTTAGTTTTCTGAGATGAGATTGTCATATCAAATTCTTTTGCTCTTATGTTCAATCTGTGGACCAGTCTTTGTAGACTATCTTTATCTTGTGCTATCAATATTGCGTCGCCTGCGTAACAGAGTATTTTAATTTCTTTGTTTCCCACTTTGTATTTTCTTCCTTTGTTAACGCTTTTGATGATTTCATCCATGATCAAATTGAAGAGCATGGGACTCAATAAATCCCCTTGTCTTATTTTGCTCCCTATTTCTATAGGTTCTGTAAGTTGTCCATCTATTCTGACTTCCATTTTGTTGTTTTGGTAGATGTCTTTGATAGCTTTTATAATATTTGGGGGAACTTCTCATTTAAACTTCTCTACTTATACAAACGTATCTGAAAAGCTGGAGAAATCAATTTTGTTAATTCTCTTTAAAGAATCTAAAGATTAGGAATTATCTTAAAAGAATTTTTAGCCTAATTATATTTCTTAAAAATGGTCGACTGATTGACGCAAGCGGTTTTTTAAGAGATTCGTCGGTATTAAGACATATAGAAGAACGAGGATTTCCATTTCTAATGATCAGGAATTCAGAATCGGTCATTATAGGTAGGTGGTCACTTTATAGGAGTAGTCGCTTACAGAGGTTTTACTGTAGCACCTAACCTTATTACCAGACTTTTAAGTAACCCTATATAATACTAAATCTCAATATTTTCATATTAAAAAAAAATCCCCTAAGGTGAAGAAGAAGATTATCACTTTAACTTTACACTGCCCAATTTTTTACTTAAAAAAAAAAGTTTTCCTATATCATTAGAAGGTAGGTACAGAATATGGGAAAAAAATTAAATAATGTTTTGATTAATATATATACTTATCAATAACAAAAAAATGGGTTGTATCAGACTTTCCTTTAGATTCTTTAATAGTAGTTGGAGGCAGCAAAACAGATCCATCTTCTAATTTGATACCTATTGACTATTCGTCCATTCGTTACATTAGATCTATTCGTGTTAGAATAAATACACCTCAAAGCACAATTTCGCGGGTTTCGCTTGTAAATTCCTACAAATAACGGTATATAACGGTGATAACCTTCCAAACACCACTTACTCGAGTGTAACTCAGAAAGAACTGACCTGTTTAATCTAACTTCAATAACAAAATCCCCACAATATGCTTTGTAATTTGATAAATTAATAAGGGTATTGCAGATGTGATACACTAAGCATTCAAATAAAATTTACTGTATTATAGAAATAGACGAAATTTTACCAGACCGTACCAAATCTGCTACAGTGGGCAGTGTATGGTTAAACTCTTTTCCGTTCAGTCAAGCATTAAAAAACAATAATTATAACAGCACACTTAATTTTTTATGTGCATGTTTACTATCACTATTAGATTTTCGTCTAGCATATTCTTATAATTAAAGTAAATCGAAATGAATTATTTTTAAGTAGTACTATAATAACACCTTAGTAATTAAATTCTTGTTTTCTTTGTTTCAGAACATTACCTCCAGATTAAGATAAAACCGTCTGACGTTGTTTATGTAAAAAGTGCTTCATATTGCGTACATTATCAATAAAAAAGTAAACTTGAAGTACAATGCTAGTAAACATTTTATTAGTCTTGCAATGTTGGAGTAATGAATTAACGAGTACTTAAAAATAATCGTGTCAATCGCCAGTGCTTTGGTGAGCTTAATATGGGAGTAAGCAACATTGTAACGTGGTAAGTGCTTTATTTGTTTTTATTACTTATCAAATAAGTTAAATGTGGAATGTTAAGAGCATTCTTATTATTCAACTAGCCGATTTACTTATAAGTTGGACTGATAATTACAAATATCAATTGCTGTTGTTGATAAAATGAAAGGTTTGTTTGGATTAATGACGAATATCAAAATAAAATCATTTAACACAAATATTGAGTATCAAATTTGTTGAATTTGGGAGTCGAAAATTTCTGTCATATATGGATTTATTTCATACACTGATAGAACCAATTCCAGTCCGTCTGGATACTTTTGGCTCCTATATCTGTGTGATTAAAATATAGGCCAAGGAAAGTCTCTTATCTATTATTTTAAAAGTGTCGCCTGTATGGATTATGGTATCCATAGGTAGTCATTGTTATTCATTTTCCTAAACCCAATTTCGTTCGACTCGAGCAAAAGCTTTTTCGAAAATAATCAAAACTTCAAAAAATATTTCTTGTATAATTATTGTCTTGCTTTTTTTTCAAAATCTCGGCAATTATGCCATTGTGTCCTAGAGATTTATTAATTTTTAGGTTTTTTAAAGGTATTTTTATTTCGAATCTCTCTTTTAGTAGCATCTCAGATTCCACGTTTTTTTCTTTAGTTCTTGTTTTCTTTGCTACCTGTAGTCCGGCTTCGAGAAGATTTTTGAAGTGAATACTTCTTATGGCTCGGTATGATGTTTAACCTTGCGGTATACTGTAATATATATTATGTATATATGTATAATAGGTGAGTTTTCTACAACTGGCGCCTTTTCTCGCATTCTAATTGCCAGCGTTTTCTGTCGAAGCAATCTTCAGTTTTTAAATCTCTGGCGGTCATTGAATCTTTGAAATCTTCTTTCCATGTCCGTCTTGGTCTACCTCGTTTTCTTCTAGTGGGCGGAGTTCATTTTTCTATCTTTTTTGGCCATCCATTTTCAGGCATTCTGTGCAGGTGTCCATACCAGTTTAGTCTTTTGGCTTCGATAGTATCTATTAGGTCTAGGCCCATTTCCATTTCTCTCCTAATGTCTACGTTCCTCGTAGAAGAAGTAGAGAAGTGTGAAAGTGGGAATCGAAACGTCAAAAATAAACCTATTTTAAACTTATATTGTGGCCCATTTCCAACAAAAACAATCATCAAAATTATATAAAAATAAAAAAAAATAGAATTAAATAAAATTAAATAAAATTATAAAAAATAAAAAAAATTATAAAAAATTATAAAAAAAAGTCTAAAAATTAAATATGATAAATAAAATTATGTAAAATTAAATAAAATGAAATAACATTAAATAAAATTAATAAGACTTTACAAATAGAAAGTCTTTAATGAAAATTAATTAATATATTCTCCCATTATTCATGATTCTTTTTAGAATATGATATGAACAAGCAGGGGTTGGAGCACTTAAAGTGAGAGAATTTTTCGGATCTTGGGAAAAAGCGGCATCCTTTGAAGCCGGGTGTGGCACGTGGCAGGTGTGACAGGAGAGCGTGGGAACTTTCTTCTGGTCTTCATTTCGGACCGCTGTTAATTAATTTTTTTGGTATTTGTCACGGCGTCTGTCATGTCAGTTCGTCTTCTTTTCGTCTGTCAACTGTTAATTCGTCTTCTCGTCCATTAGCTATCACGTCTTCTTTTAGACTACACTTTCGACAAACAGATACTATGACGTATCAAAATCAGCGACCATTATGTGATAAAGCAAAATTATTAGGGATGGATAAGCAACAATATTAGGGATGGGGGATAAGCAACATTAGGAATGGGAATAACCAACAACAACCTAATAGGACAGCACCCGGAGAAAGCCGTCCAAAGCGACAAACGACCCAAAAAAGCCGGCGGAGAAGTTATGGCCACTGTATTTTGTGATCCGCAAGGAATTATTTTTATTGACTATTTAAAACATAGAAAAACAATCAATAGTGACTACTATATCGGTTTATTGGAACGTTTAAAGGTCGAAATCGCATAGAAACAACCTCATTTGTTAAATAAAAAATAATTGTTGTTTTACTAAGACAATACATCATGTCACAAGTCGATAAAAACGATGACAAAAATGCACGAATTAGGCTTTTAATTGCCGTGTAGTCAATATCTGATTCTCAGAGAGTTCCATCTTCTTTCCGATCTAAAAAAAGCTCCGTAACAAGAGATGTCGCTCCGATAGGAAAGTAAGCTCCAAAATTAAAGCCTATTCTAACGGCAAAGATAAATCGTTTTAAAAGTACGGCATTGAAAAATTAGAAAAGCGTTGGAATGGTTGTATCGTCTCTAAAGCAGAATATTTTGATGAATAAATAATAACCATATTAATCAGAAAAATGTAATCGTCATGGTATTGGAAATTTTAGAATTATATTGATTAAATAATCAAAAACATTTGTTATTATTAATATAATAAATTTTATGAAATAACGCTTTAAGCCTAATATTCTACAAAATAATAATTTTAATTAAATAGATTAGACAATTGTACGCAACTGATACGGAAATACTTCAAATTTTAATGACAGTTCAGCGTGTGGCAAAATTGTATAAAGTGTTGCCACTTTTTTAGAGTAAGAATTTTGTTTATGTTTTAATTTCTTACACAATTTGATCATAATATATTATATTATACTAATAAATACATATTAAATTTAGATTAATAGCTTTAAAAATTAATTATTGTTGTGTATTGTGATTGTGCTATGCCAAAACAACTAAATAGTCTGGAGAAAGCTAATAAGCTTTTATATAAGATAGATTATTTTGAACAAGAAATAATAGCGGGACGTTTTTACTATTAATGCTCTAAAAGAGGTAAGTTTAAAATTTAGAATACATAATTTTGTATTAAAATGTTTTCTTATGTATTTTAGTGTGCTGCAGTAGTCCTAAAAATACTTTTGACAAATATTTGACATTTTAAAAATTCCTCACTTACTAACTATTCTGATGTTTTGGCAACGCTGTGGGGTTCTGACGTCGTAGATCTTGAATGACGTGCAATTTTTATATGAAAAATTCTATATTAAAATATTTATTTTCTAATGTATGATATATTTCATTTAATTCATTATTATTCAGTCTGATTGTAATCGTAAGAGCGAAAGTTTAATGAAGTTCACTACATCCTCTCATATTTCTGTGCGGCAGAGCACAATCTGGGGAACTAAAAGACTTTGAAAGGTCGATATTGAAATAATCTTAGTATAACAATAAAGTTTTAAACTTCTATTTAGACAGTTGTATTTTATTTAATACTAGAAATTGGAAGAGAAATTATTTATAATTGAACAAAATAAGATTCAGTGTAATAATAAGTGTAAATAATATTTAGTACCTATACAAGAAATTCCTCTAAAGTAAACTAACAACCACAATAATTTCCGCACTGTAGGCCTGGATACACAAGTAAACTCCTGTATAAACTTCCTAAGTTAGTGTTAGTCTAAATTTCCTCGGCTTTAATAGTTTTAGAACTAAATATTCATTAAATGAGCAGCAAGTTGTTTCATTAGTATACAAAAAGGCAAACTTAAGTTACTTGTAGCTTCGTCTAAGTTATTAGTTTGTGTTCCGCTCTTATAATAAAAACATATAAGTTTAAACTTTAGCTTATATCGCGTGGCTCAGAACCAGAGGTGACTATACAACAAATTCACGCTTTTGAGATAATTGAGAGTAAAGTTAATCGGTTATATAAATTTCTAAATAAAGTAACATAACTACATTTTGGGGTTTTTGTATAGGAGAAACTAAAATAATTCAGGTAGAATAAAGCAAAAAAAATTATTTCATAATTAGCTTTATTTTTAAAGAAAAAAGGAAAAAAATGTTGTATAGGCGTTTTTCGCACTAATATCGTCTATTAAAATAGTATCGTCTATTGAAATAGTTAAAACACGTATTTACGTAAATATAGCTATTTTATTAAATTAAATCAAACTCGTTCACAATGGTCATAATTAAATCACACCAAATTATTATCTCTCGTTCCGCTGTGTTTATGTGTCATCACCGAACAACCCGTGACCATATAAGGTAATTAGTGACTCAAGCCAATCACCGTATTAGAAGTTGAGTGTGTCTTCACAATGTCATAACAGAACTACCAGTATTCCATCTTAAGCTGATTAGGACATTAGGAAGTTAGTGACTTAAGCTGATCAGCGTATTAGGATAATAGTGTGACTGCATTCGACCATCCTGACGTCACGATCGTCCTCGATCGTACAACACCTATTAAAAAAAATAATATGTTCTTTATTATTAAGAATGCTAATTTATAGAAAGGCTCCATCATTCTGCAGAATGACATAGTCTAAATCAATTCGTTTCAGATAGCTACAACTATCCATACAAGCTCATTTTTAAACATTAAAACATATGGCTGTCATTTTTCAGAATGACAATGTGAATAAATTTGTTTCACATAGCTACGGCTATCCAAACAAACTCATTCAAGACATTAAAATATTTGGGTGTCATTTTGCAGAATGGTGAACTGAATATCCATTCAGAACATTAAAACATTTATTTGTCATTTTTCAGAATGACGAACTGAAAATCCATTCAGAACACTATAACATTTATTTGTCATTTTTCAGAATGACGAACTGAAAATCCATTCAGAACATTAGAACATTTATTTGTCATTTTTCAGAATGACGAACTGAAAATCCATTCAGAACATTAGAACATTTATTTGTCATTTTTCAGAATGACGAACTGAACATCCATTCAGAACATTAAAACATTTATTTGTCATTTTGCAGAATGACGAACTGAAAATCCATTCAGAACATTAAAACATTTATTTGTCATTTTGCAGAATGACGAACTGAAAATCCATTCAGAACATTAGAACATTTATTTGTCATTTTTCAGAATGACGAACTGAAAATCCATTCAGAACACTATAACATTTATTTGTCATTTTGCAGAATGACGAACTGAAAATCCATTCAGAACATTAAAACATTTATTTGTCATTTTGCAGAATGACGAATAAAATAAATTTGCTTCAAATAGTCAGAACTACTCAAATAAACCCATTCAGATCATTGAAACACTTTGTTGTCATTTTTCAGAATGACAATTAAAATATATTTTTTTTTGTTCCAGCTATTCAAACAAATTCCTCTTAAACAATAGAATATCTTTATGTCATTCTACAAAATGACTACACTATCATGTAACTAACCTGAATAATTTTAAGATCTTTGAATCTTAAATCTCTTGATGTTTTCTCCACCAACAACTCCTTCATAAGGACGCCTTTTTCTTGATGAATGTACATCTTCTGTTACACGATATCTATCATTTGGTAGAACCTCAACAATCCTGAATGGCCCTCTATACTTTTCTAAAAGCTTCTTACTTTCATTGTTTGCTGGAAAACTTGTAACTTTTGTCAATACCAGGTCACCAACAGCATATTTCACTGGAGAGCATCTTTTTTTATTAAATTCGTTATTCTGTTTGATTCTGTTTTCTTCTAATCGTTTAGCTACATCCTTTCTCAATAACATTACTCCAATAATGTCCATATCATTATCATCTATGTATTTGTCTCCATCAACTCTTAATTTGTACCCGAAAAACACTTCACTGGGAGAAGATTTAGTTATTCGGTGTTTTCTTCCGTTTATTCCTTGTTAAATGTTTTTTAAATTCTTATCCCACATATCGGACTCAAACTTTGCACCCATTGTGGCCATGGTATCCAGTAATGTTTTATTTGCCCTTTCTACTTGGCCGTTGCCTCTTGCCATTCCTACTGCAGTTGTAAACACTCTAATTCCTCTCTATGCCATATAATTCAAAAATTTTTTTGAAACAAAAGCTGATCCTGCATCTGATATCATTCGTTTGGTGTTACCAAATATTTTAAAAATTTCTTCTAAAGCACGAATAACATGTTTACTTGATGTATCTGGGACAGCTTCAACAAACACAAATTTAGAAAAGGCATCAATCAAAACCAAGACGTATTTATTTTGTGATTTCGTTAACACAAATGGCCCTAAATGATCGGCATAGAATGTATGAAACGGTCTAGCATATTTTGGAATGGAATGTAGATAGCCAGGCTTTTTTCCTCCCGGTTGTTTATGGTATAAACAGGCAAGACAAGCCGAAATGTATTTCTTAATAAATCTTCGCATTCGTGGGAACCAATACCGTTCTTTTATTCTTTTAATTGTTTTATCCAACGCAAAATGTCCAATATCGTCATGATTCATTTTGACAATTTGCCAACGACAATCTTTAGGCACATACCATCTTCTACCATATTCCGTTATTTTATAAACTTTGTTTCCTCTTAAATCATATTTCTTGAAAGTATCCTTATGATTTTCCTGATCTCCTGACAAAAGAATAATCTTTTTTTATTTATTTCCGTATCTGTATCCTGTGCTTCTCTTAGATAGTCGTCTTCTTTGATGAGCATCACTTTAATTTCAAGACTTTCCCCTGCTTCAGTTCTTTCAAAGTTCCTATTTAAGGCATCTACATGTTGTAGTTGTACTCCTGATTTATGTTTTATTTCAAAACAAAAATTTTGTAAACACAAAACCCATCTTGCTATTCTTGGGATTATTGTTTGTTTTACTAATGCATTTTTAACGGAATTGCAGTCTGTTATTACAGTAAAAGATCTTCCTGCTAAATATTATCTATACCTTTCTAGGGTTTTGACAATAGCCAAAAGCTCTAATTCAAAAGAATGATATTTCTTTTCTTCTTTTGTGGTTTGCTTGCTAAAATAGGCAATTGACTTTTCACGACCATCAACAATTTGAGTTATTATGCCTCCAAATCCTTCTCTACTTGCATCCGTGTAAACTATTATGTCATGTTTCGGATTAAATATTGTTAAAATTGGTTCTGAGACTATAACTTTCTTTATTTCTTTAACAATTTTTGTTTCTTCTTATGTCCATGTCCAATTTACATCTTTTTTTTATCAATAAGAAAAGAAAGGCTTGCGAACGATGAATTACTCTTTCGAATAATATTTGCATCCAATAATTCTTGTACTGTTTTTTGTAAAATTTCTTTGTCAGCTGCAGGTGTTCTGTAGGGACGAAACTTAACTACATCTGAACTTGTAATATCGATTCTCATAACAACAGAATGCGATTTTTTTTTAGAGCTTTCAAATTTGTATAAAAACAGTCCTCGTGATTTAGCAAAATATTTTCCAACATCATTTTCTCGTGTTTAGATATATTTCCGGTACTTATTTCTTTATCTAAGTCTCTCTTATATTTAAATGTTAAACTATTATCTATCCTATAGTACATAATATTTACATCTTCTGTAAAATTTCTTCCTATTAGAAGGTCATTAACCCAATCTTTATCCATGACATATAACATAATATTTAATTCTACAAAATCGATTTTTATTTTAGCAAATACATAATATTCAACTGATAAAGAATTTCCCAAAAATCCAGAAAGTTTTACATCTTTAGTTAATGATTTTATTTCTAATTTAAACTTATCTGCCAATTCTTTTGAAATTAGCGAACAATCGCTGCCAAAATCAATGAATGCAGTATGGCTGTGCTCATTTAAGAAAATAATTTTATTAAATTTATTTTCGAATGAATCAAACTGTATTTGTTTAACAGATTTATTTTTTTCTAAATTTTTGTTCGTTTTATTTACTTTTGTCTCTTGACATTCTTTGTTCTTTTTAAAACAGTATTGTTCAATATGACCTTTAATTTAAAAAAAAAAACCTGCATATTTGGTTTCTGTGGTGACAATCTTTTTTTAAATGACCCTGAATTCCACAGCACATACAAGGTTTATTCTTGTTAAATTTGTTATTAACAAATTTGTTATTATGTACAAATTTTGATTTGGAAAAAAAAACAATTGGATTTGTTAAATCAGGCAATTTTTCTGGACTTTTGTGATAAAGCTTATTTCTTAAATAAACTGCCAATAAATTGACATCTTTGATTTGAGCAACTTCAATAGCAGATTTAATATGTTCGTCTCTAATAGCACCAATTATTAAAGAAATCTTATCTGACTTGGAAAAATTTACTTTAAGTTTATTAATTTTTGCTAAATGTTCAAAATAAAATTCATATAATGAAGAACCCTCTGTTGGTTTATGATGGGCTACGTCCATAAAAAGATCATAAGTATTTCGTGTACTTTGAAAAGTATTTTCTAACACTGATCTCCATTCTGCCCAAGAAAATTGAGACCATGCAACTTCATTTTCAATAAAACTAGCGTACCATGTTTTAGAGGTACCTCTAAGCTTAGAAATCGCTTGAAATATCGTCGGTATACTGCGAAAACCAGGTAAATGACAAATTTTAAAATATTGAGTTAAGTATACCAAAATTCTCAGCTTTTTCCGCTCTACATACAGGTAAAACCAAATAAATGATACGACTTACCATTCAGCAGATAATTTGTGTAATAAACAAATAAGTTACACCTAATCAACTTTTCGTTTTCAAATAAAACAATATATCGCTACTTACTTCCATAAAATTAAAGTTCTGTTGCATGTAAAACAAAGTAAGCCCACATATATTATTATGCCGGACAACAATATATTTCTACTACTGCAAACCATATTCAGTAAAAAGGTGATAAGTGTCTTTAATACATTTTACGTGTATGATTTATTAAAATTTCTCTTCCATATCGACTAGTAAAAACCTTTAAGTACACTTACTTCATTCTACGTGTTCTTTTCGTTTTTGTATACCTTGACTACCTTCTCGGCGAAGAATCGGTAGACGAAAATTGTTGTGGTTTCACTTGTGTATTCATTGTACCATGACTGGAACTACTATCTCGCTTGGACTTTTTCCTTTTCGGCATTTTGGACACTTTTAATCACTTAACATTAAAAACAGTTCACTAAATTCTACCGTAGGTTCTTTAACACACTTCTGATATCGTCTATTAAAATAGTATCGTCTATTGAAATAGTTAAAACACGTATTTACGTAAATATAGCTATTTTATTAAATTAAATCAAACTCGTTCACAATGGTCATAATTAAATCACACCAAATTATTATCTCTCGTTCCGCTGTGTTTATGTGTCATCACCGAACAACCCGTGACCATATAAGGTAATTAGTGACTCAAGCCAATCACCGTATTAGAAGTTGAGTGTGTCTTCACAATGTCATAACAGAACTACCAGTATTCCATCTTAAGCTGATTAGGACATTAGGAAGTTAGTGACTTAAGCTGATCAGCGTATTAGGATAATAGTGTGACTGCACTAAGCGATTAAGAGCATAAGTTTTGTTCTGAGTTATCTTTGTTTATTTATAAAGAAAAGGAATGAAGAACGTTTCTAATTTTGTGTTTCTTAATTTTTAGATAAACGAAATTAAGGCCTTTTTCTTATAATATAATATAATTTATTAGTCATTTCGTTGTGTTAAAAAATTTAAAGAATTAATTACATTAATTTGCTTAGTAAATGTAATTTCAGTTTATTTAAAGACTGCAACTTGTTTTTTATTTACTTATAAGTATACCGAAAACAATATGAACTTTTTGCAGTATTTTATTAAAAATATAAGTAGTTGTGCATTTTATCTTATTGATGATATAATTTTTCTGAACTACTTTGTTAAAGATATAATCTTTTTTAGCTTGAGAATAAATATGTCAATTTTAATAGTTTTGTATTAATAATTCTTTCAGATACATATTAATATATAGATATAATATACGTATTTTTGAGAGACTGGACTGAAATGTCGATCTATTGTCTAATTAATTTTTTCTCGAGTCCTTTTTAAGTTCTGGTTCAGATTTGTTGACGCCCTAATTTTTGCAGTGTCCAAAATTCAGTATTTCTTGTCCTTTTTTTGTCAAATTATTGTAAAACTTTTATCTATGCAATCAATTTAATCAATTCAATCAATAATATACCTACTTACCTTCAATAAAGCCTCCGAATTGAGCAACGCATCCTGTCTAAACTACTTGTGAACAATCAGCTTCTTACCATATATTCTTTTTAGCTTTATTGTTACAAGATATGATCTATGAGCTTTAAAACATTAAATAGAGACTTTCGTAATAACTTTCCTTAAAAACCAATTAACAATCCAATCTAATATTGTTGCAAAACAGATATATTTATTTATTCGTATTCCATTTATTTAAAGTTTTAAATTGACAAAACTAAATTAGATTAAAAGTTTTAATAGGTTTTGGCTTTAGTGTTTTTTAAACAGCTTTGTTTACTAAAGTCACTGATAGAGTTTGTTGGATAATTAGCTTTTAAAAGTTAAATGAAGCTTTGGTATATACATTTATATAAATCATAGACTTCAAACTAAAAAAATTGAAATGTCTGTAATATTCCTCAAATAAATGTTTCAAATACGCTTTATTGAAATCAAAATTTGTTTCCAAAGGTATTCTCCAAATGTTAGAGGTCACTTTCTAAAGTATATTTCACGAATTTGTCACCATTTTGTATTAGGGATGAAAGCTAATGTATTTTACATTCATTAACAGAAATGTACAATTATTAGAGCAAAAATAGAAAAAAATTACAAATTTTATTGTTTCTTAATTGTAGTGATAAATATTTACTGATACAAGTGATAACAATAACTTTAAAATTTCCACCTCATACGTAAACAGGTCGCCGCCGAGGATCTCTCCTCTACCACTCTTGAATCTCCTGATGGTTACGTGCCGGGGCACCAACACCACTCTTGACACAAGGCCAAGAGAGGTGTGTACGGGCCCAGCTCGTTCAACCTCGCCAGGTTCTCTTGGAATGAGAGTAGAGTGGTCCCACGAGAGTCTCGTTTCGGATACTAGGAATTTGACCGGTGACCGTGTCGCCTAAGCGACCGTGTGCGTTTCTCCAAACCCGACATCTCAAGCGACGGCTCTCCACCTTTCGATTTCTACCCATTAGTCGCCTCTTACGACAGGCAGGGCCTTCTGACCTCGGCCGTATTATCTCCGCCAGCCGAACGGAGATGCGTAGTCAATTCTTCTTGTCATGTTTCCAAAACTGCTGCTCCACTTTAACCGTTGCGTCCAAAATAGTTGTATTGTAGTAAATTTTGCACATTCCCCATATTTTATTTAATATTTAATTTAATTTTCAATGGTAAATGGACAGTCATAACATTTTATATCCAAAACGGTGTATAAACTCATCTACTATAAATATTTTTGGCGTTTCTTTATTTTTGACCAACTGTATTCTTTTATTTGATGTACTGTCTAGAAATTTGTTGGTTGCTTATTTAAAATTTCCGAATAGTATGGGACATTATCAAAAATTATAACAGATGGTTTATGTAAACTTAGAAGCAGTTTTGTTTTCAAATATTTCACAAATATCTCCATATTTATGTATACCTTATAATCAGCTGATTTTGATTTTAAAGAGAAATCTTTTTCAAATCACAAGTACAACGATGACAAATTTATTAGGGTACCATTAATTTGCAACCGGTTTGGGAATATCGCTAAAGTCGGGTATCAGTTTTTTTTTCGATTTTCAAAAACCCAATTACAGGATATGAGAGATTCATGACAAAATCTACGCTTGTGTTATCTTTCAGAGCTCACTGATTAGAACCATATTAAATAGTAAAGTATACAGTAAGAATAAAATCCTATTAATACTGTAAAATTATTAGTAATATTAATACTGCAAAAAATGATCGTAAAAGGATTTTTTATTTCAATTTAGAAATTACTTGTTTTATATTAATTACTATTTAAATAGGAATAAGCCACAATTAAAGGTTAAAGTACATGTATTGACGTTATATAATTATAAAATTATATATGACGTTATACAACAAAAAAACAAAATTTGTTTAATTAACTAATGTTTTTATTTTGAGAACGATTTCCGAACTGGAAATTGAAACGTCAATAAATGTACTTTAACCTTTAGTTGTGGCTTATTCCCATTTAAATAGTAATTACTTTTACATGTCACAAGAAAATAGCTTCAGAACAATATTGTTTTATGGTTTATTCGTCTTCCGGGTTTGGACTGTGTCATTTGTAAGTGACCCAAAAGTGGGTTCATCTCGACGTTTCGCTACAATTGTATGTAGCTTCTTCAGGAGAACAAAAAGAAAACAAAAGACAGGAAGATGGGTAGTTAGCAACGGTAACTCAGTTACTCAACGCAACCAGAGGCGAATACTAACTACCAAGATGGGCATTTGGTCACAGTAACTCAACTACTTAACGCAGCCAGAGGTGAAAACCAAATGCCAGGACAGGGATTCACGTCCAACAGCTCAGAACACTATCGCGTCGAGAGGCGGGGAGTGAATCCGACGATTACTCCGCTGCCGCTCTATTTATAGTCGCGGTGACCTGTCGTGTCGGGACGTATCGGCACACTCCGTGGCGCGAACGTCAAGAAGCGCGCGCTGGCCAATCATGTGGCTGCATCGTGGTAGCGGGACCGGACGGCGGCTCTAGACTGAGATTCCAGATGGGAGACAAGTAGTATCCTTCCTCTCGATTGATATTATGTGGATTTTTTCGGATCTCTAGAGATTCGCGGATTTTCCTGGAATAAAAGAAGGGGCTCTTAGAAATAATATGGGTTTTTTCGAACAATATGGAATGACCGGTTTCTTGGCAGTGTTTTGCAACTGCAGAATGGGAGAAAAGACCTGATCGAATGCATCTTTGATGCTCTTGAATCCGAGTTTTGACGGAACGACCAGTTTCGCCAATATACACTTGTCCACATGAACAAGGAATAGAATAGACACCACAGGAAGATAGGGGCGGTAATGGGTCCTTAGGAGAGGGTAGATATTGTGAGACTTTCTTGGGTGGTCGAAAAGTAGTCCTGATACCTTCTTTGCGAAGAATTTTGCCAATCCTATCAGTGACACTTCAAATATACGGAAGAAGCGCGCGTTGGCCAATCATGTGGCTGCATCGTGGTAGCGGGACCGGACGGCGGCTCTAGACTGAGATTCCAGATGGGAGACAAGTAGTATCCTTCCTCTCGATTGATATTATGTGGATTTTTTCGGATCTCTAGAGATTCGCGGATTTTCCTGGAATAAAAGAAGGGGCTCTTAGAAATAATATGGGTTTTTTCGAACAATATGGAATGACCGGTTTCTTGGTAGTGTTTTGCAACTGCAGAATGGGAGAAAAGACCTGATCGAATGCATCTTTGATGCTCTTGAATCCGAGTTTTGACGGAACGACCAGTTTCGCCAATATACACTTGTCCACATGAACAAGGAATAGAATAGACACCACAGGAAGATAGGGGCGGTAATGGGTCCTTAGGAGAGGGTAGATATTGTGAGACTTTCTTGGGTGGTCGAAAAGTAGTCCTGATACCTTCTTTGCGAAGAATTTTGCCAATCCTATCAGTGACACTTCGAATATACGGAAGAAAAGCCACAGGAGTATTACCCGAAGATTCTGAATTTGTCGTCCTAGGGTGTAAAGGGGGATGTAGATGTCGGTGTGTAATGTTTTGAATTGTGGACTTGAAGTAACCGTTGGCGACAAGTTTTTTCGTCGGATTCACTCCCCGCCTCTCGACGCGTTAGTGTTCTGAGCTGTTGGACGTGAATCCCTGTCCTGGCATTTGGTTTTCACCTCTGGCTGCGTTAAGTCTTCTTAAATCGTCAGTCCATCTTGTAGGTGGTCGACCGACGCTTCTCTTGTCTTCCCTTGGCCTCCATTCCAATAACCTCTTTGTCCATCGCCCATCTGTCATTCTGGCTATGTGTCCTGCCCATCTCCATTTTAGTCTGGCTATCTTCTCGATGATGTCAGTCACTCCGGTTCTTCTCCTGATGTCTTCGTTGGTTATTCTGTCTCGCAGAGTTATTCCTAACATGGATCGCTCCATTCTTCTCTGCGTGAAACTCAGTTTGGTAGCTGCTGCTTTTATTAAGGTAAGTGTTTCTGCTTCGTACGTCAAGACTGGGAGGACGCACTGATTAAATACTTTTCTCTTTAGGCATGTGGACAGCTCACTTTTAAAAGTTTCTCTCAGTTTTCCAAATGCTGCCCACCCAAGGCCGTCTTCAGGTTATGAGTCTGGTTATCCCTGCCAATCATAATTTCATGTCCCAGGTATTTATATCTATCTACGAGTTCTATTTCTTCCCTACCAATACTGATGTTCTGGTTGGGTACCAAATTGGTCATGATTTTTGTTTTCGAAATATTTATATTTAAACCTAAAGTATACTACCTTATATTAATTTATTGTATTTGTTTTAGCTGCTTTTACCTGATATTACAATTTGCCACAATAAACACGCGACCTGGAGACCACCACCGCAACACGTGTAAATACTTAAATGATACTCTCAAATGCCACGGGAATCTCCACGATGGAATCAGTTATCCATCGACTGTCTCAGAACTTAATTTATCCAACTTAACGATTCGAACGTTAGATCTGAATATTATAGTAGAAAGATTTCCTAATTTAAAATTATTAGTGGTAGAGAATGGTGAGGTGACGAATGTTGTTCCGCCAGAAGCGGATAACGCCATTACTGTAAGTTTTTTAAACATTTTTTGTATAGTTTTATGTTGGTTTTAGGTAATTGTGGGATAATGTAAAATAAAACTTTTTGGGTCTGGATATTATTATGTTAATTTATTTTTCATAACTTTATTAGGATCTAGATGCAAAAGATTTTTAGATGCCATAAAACTACTAGCACGAGGTCCAACCCAAGATGAGATAAATAAGTTCTGACAAAACCAATTCATAAAACCAAGCGATAAGTTGGTTAAGAATATGAACACTTAAGTTTTTAATAAACCTTCAACCTATATTTTCAATTTAAATACAACTGATACAATTCTTAAAGCGTAGTTTGTAGAAAATTGAGCAGTGTATTTTGAAGGATAAATATTTATTATTTACATCTTATCACTATCACAGGCAAATCTTAAAATTTGTGAGATAACTTATTCTGTTGAACCTTAAAAAATGGCTTCACATGCTAGCAAAGAACCAAATTGAACAAATTCGTGATTCGTAATTCGTTACAAACGAATTGTAACGAATATCTACCGCTCATGGTGATCGTACGCTTTGGAGAGATTAGAAGAGAATCCTTTTGAAGATGCGAAAACTGCAAGAATTATGTGACAGTTTCCAGGAAGAAAGACAACAACTTGGAGCAGAATTAAAGCATCGCATTCTAGGTACTGAACTGTAGGAAAAAAACAAGCTCTTACAGCACAACAGAAGCAATCAAAACTTATTTGCTATTTACTATATTTGCTTTAAACCATCAGTAATATTTACAGATGAGAAAATTTTGCAATCTTCTAAATTGGGCAAAATTGAGATGTATATCCAGATAATAATATATTTAGTCCTCTATATGTTGATACATATCGAGCAGCTGGTCATTTTAGCGCCAATGTATGGGAATGGATTTCATCTAGAGGAATGGGAATGGTATGGCATATTGATGGCAGGTTTGTTGAGCAGACTTATCTGAACATTCCAGAAAACCTCATGTTTCCCAGTGTAGAATAGTTGTATCCAGAAAATAATTTTATCCTCCAACAAGACAATTGTCCTGTTCACACTGCAAATATAATAAATCGGTGGTACTAGAATAACAACATCGAAACCTTACCATGGCCCAGCCACAGTCCAGATTTAAACCCAGTTGAGAATGTGTGGAGGGATATTTTAAAACAGTTGTATCGGAGTAATTTTACACCTCAAAATGCTAAATAGTTGTGGCACAGTATACAACAGATTTGGGAAGAGCTCTCTGGAGGACAATTTCATAGTTTCTTTCACGCAGATGGACCGAAGAATACAAGGTGTTGTCAATGCTGATGGAGATATTGTAAAATATTAATTTTATTTTTACATACCTAAATTTAGTATAGTTTTGGTCTTCCAGACCCTCGCTTTCTTTCGATAGTTTTTTGTTTCCTCCATTATTTATTAATAGAAAAACTGTGGTTCTGCTTACGTTAAAATGTTGCTGCTCTCGATAGTGCCCAGTTATCTTTTAATTTGATTTTAATTCTTGTTTTAATATATTGTTGAGTTAAGTCGTTTGTTTTATTCCTTATTAATAATAAAAATAATAACAACAACCCTAGTCAGAGGAAAGGTTCAGCCCGGAGGTTTCGATATGCAAGATGGCCAAAACATCGTGGCAATGGGTGAAAATGATATTTACAAATATCTCGGAGTAAAACAAGCGCGGAAAATTGACCATAAACAAATGAAAACTGAACTAACTTCTGAGTTCGTGCGAAGAGTAAGACAATTAAATCAGTTATATCTTAATAGTAAAAATTTGTTTAAGGCATTAAATACGTACGCCTGTTCCGCGCTGAGCCACTCATTTGGTATTAAAAAGTGGTCAAAAACGGATATAGAGGGTATTCAGCGGAAAGTAAGAACACTTCTCACAAAGGCGCAAAAACATTATCCACGCAGTGCAGTAGAAAGAACAACATTGCCACGGTATCAAAAAGAAAGAGGACTTATGGATATAGGTGAGCAATTGAATAAACAAATTGCTAATTTAAAAACTTATTTTCAAGTTCAGGCTGAGACATCTACTTTAAATCGAGCAATCTGCGCAGTAGACGATACAACGCCACTTAAACTGAGGGAACAAGAAATGCGCATAAACCATCTGACTCAGCAAGAAAAAATGCGCCCCTGGATCAGTAAACCTCTGCATGAGCGACATCTCAATGAGATCAGCCACGAATATGTCGACAATACAGCGTTGAACTATTGGTTGACATCAGGAAAGATGTTTCCTGAGACTGAGGGTTTCCTACTTGCCATTCAGGATCAGGTTATTCCAACAAAAAACTACCTGAAATATATTATTAAAGATCCTCAAGTCCAAAATGACAAATGCCGATATGTATGTCAAGCCCAAGAAACCATCCAACATTTTACCGATGGCTGCCAGGCATTTGTCGGTACAGATTATAAAGAACGCCATGACTCAGTAGGAAAAATTATCCACCAAGAACTAGCCGACAAACTGGGACTTCTCCAAACCGACCATCTTCCTTATTATCAATACGTCCATGACAGAATGCTTGAAAATGACAACTACAAGCTATACTGGGACCGCACTGTACTCACAGACGAATCAGTGTCGCATAATAGACCGGATCTCATACTAGTTAATATACCTTCTAGGAAAACAACACCTATTGATGTGGCGATACCCAACGCCAATAATTTACGTGTTAAATACAACGAAAAGATCGCCAAGTACAGAGATCTAGAAATACAAATCAGAAGACAATGGAGAATGAAAAGTACTCAGACAGTACCCATTATTTTATCTACTACTGGTGTTATTCCCAAAAACCTCATAGAGAACATGAAACAGCTTAGTCTAAATGAACATCTCTATAAGGCCATACAGAAAGCTGTACTCCTCGCCACGTCCAGATGTGTACGAAAATTTTTGGGAGATACTCCAACATACCAAGTCACCTAGGGCTCGATAACACGGAAAGAGTCCCACCAGAGCTCAACCCTTTTGATACCGTAGGTATCTGGGATAAGTGAATTTTCCCCTTAGAGGGAGTGAGAGCCGTATGGATAAATCTGGACAACATCCCTATTTTATGTAGAAACTATTATTTATATACTCTTTATAAAATGCAGAAATTCAAAATAATATCAAAATTTAGACAATAATTATTATTCCAATTTATGAATTAACATATGTAATTAATTGTTTGTTGTTGGTTTGTTTGTTTTGTTATTTCTCTATCATAATAAATATAATATATTATCAGATCAATCAAACACACTGCTCAAAAAATCAAATCTTACTCAGAGTCGTATCAGTTTCTTTAGGAACCAGCTGTGCATGCAAGAGATTCATCAGAAAGAATATACTATTATTCCTTCAATTAAGTTTCCTTCATAAATATTTTGACAGCATTTATTCTACAACGATCTCATAAGAAGTTGATAAAGTTGTCGTTGTCCAAAAACTGGGATTGACAAATTAATCACAACAAGCGATCGTGTTTGACTCTAAGTCTTGATTGTCACAGCGAAAGCTCTCTTAACAGAAAAAGTTTGACGACAATTCCTAAATGGGAACGCCCTTTCTAATTGGACATAAATCTGTTTTATGGATTAACTTCTTCTTCTTCAAGTGCCATCTCCTTGACGGAGGTCGCCAATCATCTTAGATATTCGGACTTCAGAAACTTTCCTTGTATCTTTCCCTGCATAATCAGTTAGAGGAAGTTATCTCTCTCCACATGTAATTTGTCCAAAATATTAAATTTTTTTTTGTTGCGATTGTATTTAAAATTTCCATTTCTTTATTCATCCTTCTCAGAACCTTTGGTTTTAAGAGTATCATCTGTTATACGGTATTTCTGTTTAACGTGATTATTTAGCTTTGGACGGTTAATTGGTGTTGTTACATAATGTTTAATAATCTTCCATTCCATGATGTACAATTACAAACAGAGGGCATACTTTTTTGTACTTTTTGGAGAAGGTCGCCCTTCTTCTATCCTCTCTGTATCTTTCCATTTGCTTTAAGTTTGAGCTTTACTTTAGCTACAAGGAGAGTATGATCTGAATATTAGTGAATATTAGTGAGGATGTTAATATAATTAATTAACTAATTAGATTGAAATCACAGAATCTTTAAAATATTGCAAATTTTAATTTACCTTTCTAATAGAAAAAATCTGTTTTTTTTCAGGAACTAGTGCTAAGCAACTTAAAAATAAAACATATCCACAGGGATTTTGTACGATTTTTTCCATTTTTAAAAAGGCTGCATTTAGAAAAGAATTTTCTGTCGGAATTAAGCAGCCGCTTTCATACTGGGACATTGGATGAGCTTTATATAAAAAGTAAGTAACGCTTGATAAAATATTATTTTCTCTAAATTCTCTCGTCTATTTACGTCGCAAACTTTTAATGCAGTCGCAACGTTAAGCAACGTTAATAACTTGCTAGTATTCGTGCTCCCGTTTTTCACTTCACTGCATTTTATTCTTCAAATATTTTCTGACTTTATTCAGACGTATCAAATATTTTACGTATTGACACACTTTATTGTATCGACTATTAAAAGAACTTAGAAGAAATGGAAATAATGTGGGTATTATGAATTGAAAAAGGACAGGAAAACGGACAACATATTTCCTGCTATCAGAGCTATGACTACTTGGGTGTTGCCTTTGACAATACAGGAACTGATACACGGGAAATAGAAAAACGAATCACTCAAGCAAAGAAAGTCTTAGGATGTCTCAATGGTATACTGTAGAGTAAAGAGATAACGATAGGAAGGAAATTTAATATATATGAGACCATGATTAAAACTACTCTTCTTTATGGCGCTGAAACATGGAGAATTAGTGAAAAGAACAAAAAGCGAATAGAAGCAGTAGAGATGGATGCAATGAGAAGATCTTTAGGTATTTCCAGACGAGACCGAACCAGAAATGATGTAATAAAACAACGTATGGGAATAGAAGGAAATATAACTCAAGATATAGAGAAGAAACAATTAAGGTGGTATGGGCATGTTCAACGGATGCCAGCATCAAGACTCCCCAAAAAAGTAATAGAATGGCAACCGATAGGTCGACGGAAAAGAGGAAGACCCAGATTAGAATGGCAACACGGCGTAAACAAGTCCATGAGCGAAAGAAATTTAACAACAAACGACTGCGAAGATAGGAAGAGATGGTGTTTAGGTATCGGACAACGTCGAAAGACGTTCTAAACCGATGTGTATATTATGAATTGAAAACATATATACATATCATTCAATCTTTGCTTGTCCACTGCCGGACATAGAACCCCCTCAAAATATTTTCTATCTGTTTTAATTTTGTGTCTGTTGCATCCAATTCCTTTGGCAACGTTTTAGATAGTCAGTCCAATATGTTGGGTCCTGTTCTTCGCAGGAGATCACTCCGCCTTTCTTTGTTATCTTATTCTTTGTTGCCTTACTTCCCAGGTTGTTGTGTGTTTTCACCCCATTGGTGATTAACCTCCATTTCGGTCTATTTTCTATTCTTGATCACCATTTAGGTATCTTTATTCTCTTGATATCTTCTCTGACTTGATCTTCTCATCACCTTTATTGTTACACCTGGAATTGAAATTTTAAATAAAAGTAATGACTTTTATTTAAAAAAAAAAATATATATATATATATATATATATATATATACAGGGTGAGTCATGAGGAACTTTACATACTTCTACCATATGTAGAGTCCCTCAGGGAGCATATCATGTGTCAACTCCTCTTCTTTATTAATTAACAGTAGTGTTTATACGGCTCATTTGATTTTTTTAATTTTTGCATGATACAGTACACTACTATCAAGCATTCAATTGGTATTAGCTAAACTAAAAAAATTCCAGGACTGGCTTTGGAAAAATTAATTTAAGGATTCGTATTAAATATTACACCCTGTATAATTTTTTTTTAAAATGCAATAAGTGATTTTCAAACTACATAAATAGCCAATAAAAACGAAATATGCGACAATGTTGTCGCACTTTTATTAAATTTTTAGTGAACGATCAAATCTTACCAAAAATAGAACAACCATAATGAAGTATCAAATTATAAGGTATTAATTTAAACAAATGTTATAAATTTCAAACATTTTAATTAAAATGAGTTCCTACAACATAATCTAATACGTAGAAAATTAACATCTTTACTGTCACTTTATATAAATTTTTACTCATAGATCGTATTGGGGCATTATTTTCGATAAATAATAAATTAAATTGATTAAAAAGTCAAACCTCTTGTATGTGTTAGTTTTTGTTGATTGTAAATGATTAAAATTTTATGTCAAATAATAATACATTGCATCAACTGTACTAAATAAAAATAAATCTAAAAAAGTTTAAAATGAAGGTTGGCGTTGACCGTTTGACGTTTCTTGATATTTTATACCCATTGTCATTATTGTCATTATCAATTGTTATTTATGTGTACAAGAATACATATTTCTTCTGTCATATCTACGTTAAGTACATTGTGTTAGTTTTCGTAGAGCTTTTGTTACTTTCGTTCAAAATGCCACATAAGTTTTCGACCACAGAATATGCAGACATAATATTTGTTTATGGATTCTGTAATGGGAATGGTAGGGCTGCTAGTAGAGAATATCGCAGGAGATTTCCTAATCGTCGAACTCCCAGTCATCCAACATTTGGGTCAGTTTTTAATTATTTACGAGAAAATGGCACTTTTCCTAGTAGAACAACAGAGCGACATGTAGATGAAGCGCAGGAAGATGACATTATGGACGCCGTTACTATGAACCCTACAATAAGCACTAGACAAGTAAGTCGAGAACTCAATGTTACTCAATCAAAAGTAAGTAGAGTCTTACAAAAAAATAATCTATACCCATATCACATTCAAATGGTTCAGCGACTACATGCTGGAGATGAGATCGATAGGTTGGAATTTTGTAGATGGATTAACAATAATCGACCAACGGGAGAGACGGGATAAATAATTCACGAAATTCACATGTGTGGGCAGAAGAAAATCTCCATGCTATTCGAGAACGTCGTTCTCAGTTAAGGTTTTCGGTTAACGCGTGGATTGGTGTCATAAATAACCAATTAGTAGGTCCTCACTTTTTTGATGGTCCTTTAACAGGGCAGGTCTATTTGAACTTTCTACAAAATATTTTGCCGAATTTGCTTGCCAACGCGAACGTTGCTATCCGAGGGATGTATTTTCAGCATGATGGGGCACCCCCACACTTTTTACTGGCAGTGAGACAACATCTCAATAATGTTTATGGCAACAGGTGGATAGGACGTGCAGGTCCTATTTCGTGGCCTTCAAGATCCCCTGATTTCAATCCCGTTGATTACCATATTTGGGGACGATTGAAGCAAATAGTTTACGCAGTGAATATTAATAACCGACAACAATTAATTGATAGATTTATACATTGTTGTAATACTATTAGAAACGATCCCCAGAGTATCCGTAATTCAATACGTCAATTAACAATTTGGCAACAAAAATGTGTACAGGCTACAGGGTTCCATTTCGAAAATCTATTTTGAATTATTTTTATTTTGTTACCATTATTGTATCTTTTCCAGTTCTAATTTATGGGTTTATCATAACTATGTACATATTTTTAGTTTTTTTTTTAATTGTTCTTCGTTATTGTTAGTAGTTACTGTTTTTTGTTGTGCAGTGACTCAGTTTATCATTTCAATTAAAATGTTTGAAATTTATAACATTTGTTTAAATTAATTACCTTATAATTTGATACTTCATTATGGTTGTTCTATTTTTGGTAAGATTTGATCGTCCACTAAAAATTTAATAAAAGTGCGACAACATTGTTGCATATGTCGTTTTCATTGGCTATTTATGTAGTTTGAAAATCACTTATTGCATTTTAAAAAAAATATATACAGGGTGTAATATTTAATACGAATCCCTAAATTAATTTTTCCAAAGCCAGTCCTGGAATTTTTTAGTTTAGCTAATACCAGTCGAATGCTTGATAGTAGTGTACTGTATCATGCAAAAATTAAAAAAATCAAATGAGCCGTATAAACACTACAGTAAAATGAAATAAATGGTCAATTACACAAATCATCCTGTTAATTAATAAAGAAGAGGAGTTGACATTTTTTAGTGGCCACATGATATGCTCCCTGAGGGACTCTACATATGGTAGAAGTATGTAAAGTTCCTCATGACTCACCCTGTATATATTTTTTAAATTTAGACCTAAAACTATAAATTACTAGAACATTTTTACTTTCCTTACCAGTTTATGTTCTTATGACAACATGTTGTGGTTTATCACGTTTTGGAAATTATTGCTATTTTATTTCGTTTTTTCCTTGTCCAGTTTAATAAATTTGGTGGTCCGATAAGAAATCTGTTTCGCCGACTAAGATCTCAAAAAAACTATTAGTTCTAGTAAGTCTAACCGATTTTGAGCGTACACGTCAAACTTTAGTTCGATACAGACATTAGTAACTTTTTGACAGCTGCTTAAATTTGAGGTGCTTGGGAAAAAGACGCATATGGAGAAAAACGATTTTCGATCTCTCATTAAACATTATTTTTTAAAAAATAAAAAGGTTAAGGAAACAACAGAAAAGTTGGCTAAATATTTTGACTACATCAACCACAGCCTAAACTGTCAAATTTTGGTCACATAACCAAACTTAATTTGGGATTATACGAAAAGTTCCGCCAGAAAATTTGAGGAAAGTTCATGTAATAGTTTTAGCTGATTGTAAAGTAAAGCCTCAAGAATTAGTAATAAGCGCACTTGTGATTTTTGCAGGAAGATTTAAATATGAAAATGATTCCTGACGATTGGTGTCACTTTTGTTGACCATTGACCAAAAGCATAAGAGTTTGACCATTTCTCAGAAGTGTTTGGACCTTCTGAAAGAAATTTTGGTATTGACTGGTAACAGTTGATAAAAGCTCTGGATCCACTGCTACACATCAGAGAAGTAAATGAACGCACGGCAATATTCGGATGTGGCAAAGAGCAATGACTCCTATATTTTAAAATTGTAAAGGCATAATTTTTTTTGACTATTTAAAAAAAAGTAAAACTATCAGTTAGCAATATTATTATACATTATTGGACAAATTAAAGTAGAACTTAGTGAGAAACGGCTTGTGTAGAAACAAATAAAAAGAAAAATACACCAAGATAATGCACCGTCTCACAAAAACGTTATGACAATGGCAAAAATTCATGAGTTCGGCTTATAATTGTTTTGTTCTCTGGCTTATTCTCCTTATTTGGTCCTCTTCGATTATTATGTATTCTTAAGTCCGAAGAGATGGGTAGTAAATAAAAACATAACTCGAACAAATAGATAATTAAGATACAAACGCCTTTTTTGCTGATTTTCCAGAATCGTATTATTCATACCGACATAAAGAAGTTCAATAATCACCGGAATCGTTCTATTCTCATTACTTTTCAGACCCTCTTAGTAGATCCAGTAGACTAATATTGTTTTCTTTATAAAAAGGATGCTGCTAGAGAAATGAGAGATAGAGCAGATGAATCCCAGAGTTGGTTGAAAAACTGCTCCTGGAACGCAAATACGTATAAAACTTTAGAAAGGGCGGGTGAAGGTGATGCAAACGTAAGCATTTCTATTCAACTGGGATTTTATTACCTCTATATTCTAGGTTCCCCTAAATATTAAAAAAACCATCGAAAAAATCTACTAAAGCAACAAAATGGAAGTCAGAATAGATGGACAACTTACAGAACCTATAGAAATAGGCAGGGCAGTCATTGATATCTTTGCTCTTCAATTTGATCATGGATGAAATCGTCAAAAGCGTTAACAAAGGAGGAGCATACAGAATGAAAAACAAAGAAATAAAAATACTCTGTTATGCAGACAAAGCAATATTGATAGCTCAAGATAAACATAGTCTGCAAAGACTGGTCTACAGATTTAACATAAGAACAAAATAATTTATTGACAATGACGATGACAATTCAATGACAATCTCATCTCAAAAAACTAAAACAATAGTAGTCAGCAAAGAACCAACCAGATGTAAAATAGAAATTGATGGCATCAGTATTGAATAAGTAATGGAAATAAAATAACTGGGAATTACGCTGTCCAGCTATGCAGACCTGGACAAAGAAGTAAAATATCAAGTACAAAAAGCAAATACACTGGCAGGATATCTTAGTAAAATCCTTAGATTCTTTTAGCACTATATGGCGAAACAGTAATTGGTAATAAACTATATGGTGACCAATAATGACTATGCCTCAGAAACAAGACCCGACACAGCCACGACACTACTGCAAAGGCTACTGGAAACGGCAGAGATGAGAGTACTGAGAAAAATTACAAGAAATTCCCTGAGAGATCGAAAGGAAGTGACGGCATTAAAAGAAAATGTAACGCACAGTGTATAAATGAATGGACACAAAATAGAAAAAAAAGTTGGAATAACCACATAAGCAGAATGGAGGAGAGCTGTGTCATCAAAAAAGCAAGATATAAGTCACCAATCGCAGAAGAAGTATCGGACGACCGCGTAAAAGATGAAGTGACAATTTTCCATGGAGGTATTAATCCGCCAATTAACAAACAGAATTGCTTATAAAAAGGAAGAAGAAGAAGAAAATGTATTCTAAGCAAAGATTCAAAGAATCAAAATATGTACAGAAGTCAAGTATAGATGAGCCCCATTTATATTCTCTAGGAGAATATAAATGGGGCTCATCTATACATTAATGGGACGCAGATAGAGCGAGTAAAGCAGTATTGCTACCTGGGAACCATTATAAACGAACAGTGGAGCAATGTACAGAAAATAAAGTGCCGCATAGGAAAGGCAAGAATGGTCTTTAACAAAATGAGCGCCATCTTCACAAGTCACAACATATCCCTAGATACAAAAATGAGACATTTGAGATGCTACGTTTTCTCTGTGTTGTTGTACGGGGCGGAGGCATGGACGCTTACAGACACCACTATTAAAAAACTTGAAGCATTTGAGATGTGGCTTTATAGAAGAATGCTGAGAATATCATGGACAGCAAGGATCACAAACAAGGAAGTTCTAGAAAAAATGAAGAAGGAACCAGAGATTGTGTTTACGATCAAACGCATAAAATTGCAATATCTGGGACACGTTATGAGAAATCAGCACCGTTACTCCCTGCTGCAGTCTATATTGCAAGGTAAAGTCAAAGGTAAGCGAGGACTGGGTAGAAGGAGAAGATCATGGCTGTGGAATTTGAGAACATGGTTTAAGAAAACCTCAACGGAGCTGTTTCGAGCCGCAGCGAGCAAGGTCATGATTGCCAATATGGTTTCCAACATCCGAAACGGATAGGAACCAGAAGAAGAAGAAGTCAAGTAGTTCTGTTGGGATCAATCGGTGTTATCGGTGCAGATCAATTGTTCTGCATTGATACCCATCACGCAGATTATTCGAAGAATAGATTTTCTTCCTTAAATATTTGCCCCTACTATGAGTCTCAATATTTCATATTTTAACCCCTTCATCACGCCATCCAGGCATTCTAGTTTTCATGTATGTACAATGGTTATTTGTTATAATTTTTTCCAATCCTCTCCAGTACATATTTATCTTTAATAAGTCCATGATATTTTTAATCTTCTTCCGTACAGCCGGAGTTCCGAATATATTTTGTGTTTCTGAAATACATGAAAGAGATATTCACGTATAAAGTCTTTTTTAGAAAGCTGGAAATCGAGAATGTCTAATAACTATATTCTTTTCTTGACAAAATTATGTCATCCTTTTCCCTCTCTTGGTTCTAGTTCCTACTATGAGCAATCTTACTATATTTTCAACAATAGTTTCTCTATTTGTTGCGCTATTCTACTTAAATGAACAGAATATTTATAGATTGTGCAACTATAAATAAAAAATCTGGATCTTATATTTGGTCTTAGCAGCTATGAAAGCATTACTTAAATCATATTAATATTGCAGTTCCGTGTTTGAATGTTTATCATTATTATTTTTTCTTAAATTTCAGCTACTCGTAGCACAAAATTTTCTTACCGTGTTATTTATGATGCACGCTTTTCCATATGATGATCTGATTCGTCGCCTTCACTGTAGCACATTTTATATTTTTTTTTATTGATATCTTTTATTTTCGTGACCATGGTACATCAGTAACAGCAAGTCTATCTAACATTCTGCAATCTTCGAGACTGCTATTTTTGCTTTTGTATACATGGATTTTTAGTAATGACAAAATTAAACAGGGTTTGGCGTGATTGTCACATTACTATGACAAACAAGAAAATACTCGTTTCAACTTTAGTCCTTTTTATATTTTACTATGCATGCAAGGCATGGACAGTCAGAGAATCAGATGGACGACGCAACGCATAGACGCTTTTGAAATGTAGACATGGAGACGACTGCTTCGAATTCCATGGAAGGCTTGCCGTACGAATATCTGGGTTCTAGATAAAATAAAGCAATTGGTGGTCTAATGAAGCACTCAGACTCAACACCAAAGCAGCAGATCTCCACAGCGATGAGCAGACATTACAAAAAGCTTCTCAAAAAGCAGTACATGTAATAGATGACCGCGACCAGTAAAGAAATATCATTAATCAGACTATCTGAGCTGCTCAAGCTGATGTTAATGACTATGATGATTATGCAAGGGTTTCGCATGTTGACTACCTAGAAGACCTTATATTCTTAGCTTAGTCCTCCCCTCCAGTTTCAAATATTCTCATTATCTGCCTTAGTCATAGCCATACACGTGAGATCCTTACAGGATGCTATCAACTAGATCAATTGAATCTTGATTTTTATAGAAATGTTACTCATGCAGGTATTATGAAGGTAGAAACTGACACAGTGGTTAAAAATGCTAGTACACAATTGGCTCTCGTAGGACCGTTTGACAAAAAACGACTGCCAGAAAAACAATGTTGATAACTTATCTTCTCCAAGACCTAAACTAGATGGTGTTATTATTTTTGGATTATATCTGAAGTTTTTAATAACTTTTTTTTAGATAACCGATGGAATTGCTCGAGGGATCTATCATGGGCCATTCATTTAAACAAAAGTGGAGTCTGCCAAGATCTAAGAAACCTTACATGCAAGGATAAACTTTTTTCCGCAAAAAGCGTTTTATTAGTTGCTCAATACAAAAAGGTAATTTTTAATTTGAAAACTTCTCACCATTATTATCTTTATTTTCGTAAATATTATTAAAAATCGAGAAAGGGGGACAATTATTGAAGCCAACCTACTAAAATCACATTGTCTGTCTCTTCCCTTTAAAGGACACTAGATGGCGCCGTATACATTTTATAAAATATCTAAGAACGCACCGTTATGTAGAAATAATTTGCAACTTTTTACTTTAAAGAAAGTCCAAAAAAGCTGTGCAAATAAACCTGTCTAAACCAGTAATTGAACGAGGCGTACGACAAGGCTGTATACTATCTCCCACCCTCTTTAACGTGTATTCTGAGAATCTATTTAGGGAAGCTTTAAAAAATCAAAAAGGAATTATGGATGTGAAACTTGGACTTTAAACGCCAATATCATGAATAAAATCGAGGCGTTTGAGATGTGGTTTTATCGAAGGATACTAAAAATTCCATGGCCTAGCAGAACCAGAAACGAAGAAGTTCTTCGAAGAATGGGACATCAACGAACTCTATTAAATATTATTAAGAGGCGTAAACTAGAATATCTTGGACATATAATCAGAGGACCAATATATGAGTTCCTTCGGCTAATTCTCAACGGTAAAATCGAAGGAAAGAAATGGATAGGACGGAAGAAACTCTCTTGGTTGAGGAATTTGCGGCAGTGGACAGGTTTGACAGCGGACCAATTGCTACACGTAGCGCAAGACCGAGATCAGTATAAAAATATTATAAGCATGGTAGTCGCCGACGTTCCGTAGGGATATGGCACTCTAAGAAGAAGAAGAAACCAGTAAGGTGTATCTGACGAGCTACAAATATGAAAAAAGCATCATTTTCAGAGTAAAAAAAATAAAATTAATTAATAAATTCTAAAACAAAATAAATACGATAAAAAATTAAAATTTTTATTTATTTTTTATACAGACAATGAAGGAGAGCTGTACCCAAGGCTGTGATTGTTCGCTGGAATATATAGCTCCTGATCCAATAACCAACATACAGTATCCAATAATAATGGTCAATTGCTCAGGAAGGGGTCTAACGGAGCTACCAAGCCACCTGCCCCACGACACTAGAATACTGCATTTGGAACACAACAAAATTAGCAATATAAAATCTCTTAAAACCGATCCCGCGTTTAAGCAACTTTGGGATTTGTATTTGGACAATAATACTATCGAGAGTGTCTCATATTTGGAAGGATCGTACTGGTTGTCTCACTTCAGAGTGTTTTCGCTGAAGGGTAATCGATTGGCCAAGGTAAGGTGAGTTTCTAATCTTAATATGAAATAAAATTTATTAGATATTTCGCTTATTAGTTACTTATCTATTTCTTTTTGCGCATGACTTTTTTTTCGTTGTAATCTTTAGCTGGAATTGCACCTGAATGAAATATTTTATTGTATTTCTTCTTCTTCTTAGAGTGCCATATCCCTACGGAACGTCGGCGAATACCATGCTTATAATATTTTTATACTGATCTCGGTCTTGCGCTACGTGTAGCAATTGATCCGCTGTCAAACCTCTTCACTGCCGCAAATTCCTCAACCAATAGAGTTTCTTCCGTCCTATCCATTTCTTTCCTTCGATTTTACCGTTGAGAATTAGCCGAAGGAACTCATATCTTGGTCCTCTGATTATATGTCCAAGATATTCTAGTTTACGCCTCTTAATAATATTTAATAGAGTTCGTTGATGTCCCATTCTTCGAAGAACTTCTTCGTTTCTAGTTCTGCTAGTCCATGGAATTTTTAGTATCCTTCGATACAACCACATCTCAAACGCCTCGATTTTATTCATGATATCGGTGTTTAAAGTCCAAGTTTCACATCCATACAAAAGTACAGACCACACGTAACATCTTGTAAACTTTATTAATATTATTGTATTTAAAAATATTGAAAACAGTTTATGATAATATACAACATTAGCAGACTCATCCTTTTTATTGGTTTTACTTTTGTTTAACATACCAGATATATGAATAGATTAATAATAATTTGTATAAGTATGTATATTATTGCAGTTACCATCGTATGCCTTGGACAACGCATTAATGAAGAATCCAAATATGCCAAAAGCAGTGCGATTATTTCTTGGTGGAAATCCATGGAAATGTGACTGCGTTTTTACACCAGTGTTTCAAGTAGGTACAAAAGTATATTTGCAAACTATTCTAATAAGGATTTATACTATAAACCTCAAGTAAAAGAATTTACCATTTTATTATACATTTAATAAACCATTTTCGATCTCTTCAGTCATCATTGAGTATTTGTATCAGTGTTTTTTATAGAAAATGACTGAACTGCTCTATTTAACGGCAATAAATTACACCTAAACAGTTTTAAGAAAGAACCTGCAAGGTTAACCAAGGAAACATCCAAAAGAGGTTTGGCAATAAATCAAAATAAATCAAAATAACCAATATGCTCGAGAAAAAATACAGTTAATATGACAAGGTTAAAAATTGGCGAATATGAGGTAGAAAAGATCTTCTTCTTCAGGTGCCATCTCCGCTACGAAGCCATCTATCTTTCCTTGCATTGTGAGTCGCAGGATGCCATACTTCTCACCCCGCATCACATGTCCGAGATACTGTAGCTTCCTTACTTTAATTGTAAGTTCAACTTCCTTCTCTTTACCTATTCTTTTCCGTACTTCATTGTTCGTAACTCTATTTACCCAGGAAACCCTCATAATTCTTCTATAGGTCTACATTTCAAAGGCGTTAAGTCTCATTGTGTCTAGACTTAACGTCCATGATTCCACTCCATAGTATAGTACACTGTATACGTAACATTTTGTTAGGCATACTTTAAGAGCTAATGTTAAATCTTTGCCACATAGAACCTTTTTCATTTTCATAAAATTAGAACGTGCTTTTTCGATTCTGACTTTGATTTCTGGAGTGTAGTCATTATTTTCTGTTATAAGTGTTCCTAGATAAGTTTATTTTTTTACTCTTTCGATCTGCTGGCCTTCTACTATCAAGATTTCGTTAGTATTATGGTTGTTTTTACAAATTTTCATAAACTTCGTCTTTTTGATATTGATCGGGAATCCGTACTCCCTACTATACATTACTATTTTACTTATGAGTCTCTCCAGGTCTTTTAAACTATCGGCTATTATTACTGTATCATCTGCATATCTGATGTTAACTAAGACACCATTTACTCTTATGCCGACTGTTTCATCTTCCAGAGTTTCTCGAATTACCTCTTCATAATAAGCGTTAAATAATAGACGTGATAGTATGCAGCATTGCATGACTCCTCTCTTTATTTCCATTTCTTCAGATGTCTCTTTTGCAGTTCGTACTATCGCTCGCTGATTGTAATAAATTTTTGTTATTAGCCTTAAATCTCTTTTATCTAGGTTTTTATTTTTTAGAATTTCCATAAGTCGGTCATGTTTTACTTTATCAAACCTACTAAGATTTCTTAATTTTCTCCTTAAACCCCAAAAAATTAAGTGGCGCCATGTTCCTATCTTATCTTATCTTTGGTAATTTTACCCATCTATCTTTTTGTTTATTTCGGTATCTTTTCTAATACGTCTTATCCTGTCATATCTTTACTTATTTCGTCCGTTTGACCCATTCCCGGTTCAAAAAGCTAGTTTCGAACCCACGACTCGCTCTCCACCAACCATCTGGCTGCCGTCCGCAGTGTCTCCATTGGTAACCTTTCTATCACCATCCAAAAAACGTTTCCGACGTTACAATATCATGGACGGAAGATAATCAACGAGAGTGTACGACGAAGAATGGGGAAAGAAAGAGAAGTGATGTATACGATTAAAAGTAGAAAGTTTCGGCCACATAATGAGAAACGGCACTAAATACAAATTACTGAAAATAATCCTTCAAGGCAAATATTCGGAAAGCGAGGAATTGGGAGAAGAAGAATATCATGGTTAAAAAACCTGACGAAATGGTTCTTCACAACAACAACTAATCTATTTACAGCATCAGTTAATAAAATAATTATAGCCAGAATGATCGCCATAATTCGAAACGAATAGGCAAGAAGAATTAGCGATTATTTCAAGTTATGGGCATTTCCTATAAGTTCACTTTAATTAGGGCATTAGTATGCATTTGTCTTAAAATTTGTTAAGTTTATTTATAAACATGTTGCAACTATAGTGTTGGAATATTTATGTATATTGTGCCCCATTGTATGTGGAATATACATAAATGTAAGAATATTTAAGTATTTGATGATTATGTTATATCTCGAAAAGTAGAGCTGATACAAAGAAAAGGTTTGTATTTTTGGAATCAGCACAGATAAATTAAGCAAAACCAGTTGATTTTTTCGACAGCAAGACAAATTTTTTTTGTTGAGCTGTGATTATCTAACACAATCTTTATATAATTCTTTATACAATTCAATTATACAACTCATTTACTTATATACTTTACTTTGAACTGTTTGTATTTTTTTAATTTCTGTATATATTATTTTAGGAACTGGTTTTGCAAAAATATTCTTTTCAAATTGATGACTTACGAGATGTAAAGTGTTCTTATATGAGAAACGATGAAAATTCTTTAAAACCGGTAAGTAAAGGTTTTCCGTAAGATTCCTTCAACGAGAACTGTTCATTAAGTAGCTGATATAATTTCTAATGCGTCTACTAGCTTTATGCTTACAAAGGGAGGTTCTATGACAGAAGAACAATACATAACTGTAACGAAATATTTTGCCTACCACATGGGGTATTATTATAAGGGGGGACAGAAATTATTGGGGGTGGAGATAGGGCAAGCAAAATAAACGATACTGTGCGGACGGCACTCAGGGGTTAGTTGGAGAGCTGAGGTCGTGGATAAGTAACTGGCAAGGGGTCAGATTGGGGCAACTACAAAAAATTAAACAAAAGGTCATGAATCTCTTGGGACAAATAAAACAAAATACAGAAAGGAAACAGGAAATACCTCTAGTAATTTGAAAAGGACGCCACTTTGAGGTGCCTAATTATAACTATTACAACAACTAGTTGTAACTAGGGAAATAATTATTAGAAATGCAGAACATATCTTTTTCAAATGAAACTCAAAAAAGGGTTAGTTAAAAAAAACAAAATGTTAAAAAAACGGGTGTGGCAGTCCAGTGGGACTGCCGGTGGAAGTTACACTTCTATACACGCATTCGCCGTTACAAATTTATTTGGGAGTCAATCTGCACAATCATTACATATGTAATTCTATAGGTAAGACATAGCATAAAGAGAAACAGAATTAATAACAACTTACTAACAATGAAGGATTGAATCAATATTTTGATGAAAATGTATATTTTTATTTTCATATATGTATGAAAGGAGTTGAATGCAAAAATTTTTTTACACATACTCTGCAGTAAAATTCATTGTTTATTTTGTTACTAATATAATAGTACAATACAAATTAAACTGCAATATTCATAAGTATTTAAAAATGAGAATAATATACATAAAAAAAATACACTACAATACAGTGCAACATAATTCCATATAATAATACAATACAAATTAAAATGCAATATCCATAAGTATTTAAAAATGACAATAATGTAATAATATTAATAAAAAAGTCCTCCCCGACTGGGAATCGAACCCCGGTCTCCCGCGTGACAGGCGGGGATACTGACTACTATACTACCGAAGACATGACGCAAATATATTTCAAAATTGACAGTTCTGGATCATACAGTGATTTATTGAGATTATTATTTTGAAATACAAAAGACTAATATAATTATGAACATTTAATAAATAATACAAAACATATCACATAAATAATAATATTAATAAATATTTTATTATATGTATAATATTATATGTATATATATCTTTATAAAATATATATATATATATATATATATTAAATATATATATATATATATATATATATATATATATATATATATATATATATATAATATTAAATTATATATACAAAAGGAATATTTTTGTATTCGAGAGAGGAAGAGAGAGAGAAAACATATCTTCTGTCTCTCTCTTACTCATTATCTTACATATGTAATGATTTTACAGATTCACTCCCATACAAATTTCCAACGTGGAGCGCGCGTATAGAAGTATAACTTCAAAAAAATTTAACATTTATTGTGTCTTACCACAAACAGTTATAAAAATAATGACACAAATTACATGGGTTTACCAAAATAAAATATAAAAAAGACTTACATATGTCCCAAAACAAAACAAACTAACATCAAAAATAATAAAAGGAGCTGTCATAAGTTAACATTAAATTTAAAACAACAATTAAAATGACAGCTATAGTTAAACCATAAAATTTACAACTTTAAATATTACAATTTTTATCCTGTATGAAAGCAATTATTGTTTTTTTTTTAAATGTCTACCTTACTTTAAAATTCATACACAAAAAGTTACCTGGATTTCACTTTATAACTTTAAGTTCCTGAGGTTGGAAACTGGAGTTGAACTCTCTGGACACGAACATACGAACAAAAGGACTGCATCTCACACTGCGAGTTGGACCGACCATTTGAGGCTGAAGCCGGCACTGAACACAAAACTTTGGACTCTGCCTCTTAAAAATCAACTGCCACTCAAATCACTTTCCATAACGTAAGACGAAGATTTCCATGAAAAGGGGCAAAAACATAAAACTTTACAAATTCGACGAATGAATTTGGATCCAGACCTAAGCCGACTGTCTTTTACAGCGACTTAAGTAAGAATGAGCAATTATCTTCCAAAAGTTAGAATAAACAAAACGCTGGGTATAAACAAACACAAACGGGAATTGAATTAATTTGAAAAAGACACACACTGAAAAGATGCATTCGCTCAAGAGTAGCATGTGCTAATAAATTGGTACATAAGCTTAGTACAACGCTAGATATTGGATCAACTTGACATTCAATATATAAGTAACTCAATGCCGAAACGTATTTATGATCGCCTGTATTAATTAGAATTAAATATTATTTTCTTCTAAATTTACGTTTTTTATTTAAGATACTTTCTTCAGTTTTTCAAATTTGATAATATTGCCACATACTTGATATAAATAACCAAATAAATAAATATATACATATATAGAGATTGATTTGTATATTTTTCAGATTATAAATTTGTCAAGGAGCTCCGTTTGCATCGTCTCGTCCGATTTTTCTTTGCAAGAGGGTCTGGATCTCCTGAATGCGGTTCTGGCCAGCCTCATAATTTTTATTTTGGGCAAGCTAGCTTATGATTACTACCATTTTAAGAAGTCGGGGAAACTTCCATGGATAGTATCGAGAATGCCTTAGCTGACTAATATTTAGTTTTACCCTTTAGTTGTATTTATGACCAATTTTGTAGATATTGTAAATAAAATGACTCTATTTTTAATTGTACGCATTTTTCATCCTTCCAGTCACTTCCTAACAGACAATAAGTTACCTAGTAAGATAAATTTCCATGCCCTAGTACGCATATGTAAGAGTCCAACAAAACAATAAATTAAACCTATTCTTCGTTCACAAATTGTTGAGAGCACGAAATATGCCTCAAACTCATAAAACGGTCGTAAATCATAGGCGTTCCTAAGGTGTTTATTCATTAAATAATATTATAATGTTTTAATACTGTTATATATAATATTGATAATATTTTAATACTAATATATTTAGCAAAAAAACAATTATAATTTTCACGACTAATGTTGGTTATTATATTATAATAATAAAAATAAGAATTTAACCATTAACAATTTTGTAAATAAGAATACCTTATCTCTTTGGATATTTCAATACTAATCTTCGCGTTTAATCACTTTACTAGAAAACCTGGAATTCATATCCGAAGGTACTATTCGTTGCAAGATAATTAAGATGGAATTCCCCAGATTTTTAATAATATAATTATATTCGAAACTTAACTTGAAAGGGTGAAGCTATTACGAACGAAAACAATTTTTTTGTTTAGTACGTTTTTGATCGCATGTAATTTACGGCTCGTCGGTGTTTCCGCGTCTACGGCAGTAATTAGCGTCTCGAATATTTCTTCGACTGGCGTAGGAGAAGAGTCAACTTTATATAGGTTCCTATCAGAAAGAAAAAAACACGGTATAGCTAACCCAAACACAAACGAACACTTAAAGAGAGGGAAAAAGCCTATTGAAATTTATGAATTTGACAAAAATGGTATTCGAAGGAAAATTCATGGATTTTTTTTCAAAAAAGAAATACCAAATCTAAACAAAATTTTACAAGAAGTTAGAGACGACCCGAATTTGCCTCATATCGGACGAACTAAATTGTGCCAACTTTTAAAAGAATTAAATTTCCGGTGGGAAAAATCAGACCGAAAATCACTTTCGATTGACCGGGAGGAGAAGAGGATGTTGGAGAAGAAATTATCTAAGATTCATACGAAAATTCCGGGCTGAAGAAAGGCCCATCTTCTATCAGGATGAAACGTGGGTAAAACTCAGGTCATACTCTAAAAAAAATTTGGTCAGATAAAAATATATTAAGCTCCAGGCAAGCCTTTATGGAAGGTTGGTCTACTGGTATCTCCCCACCTTCTGGTAAAGGCAGTAGATTAATAATTTCATAATTTCTCACATTGGCAGTGAAAAAGGATTTGTTAAGCATGGTTTGTTGGAATTTCATTCCAAAAGCACAAAAGACTATCACGAGGAGATGATAGCTGATGTTTTCGAAGAGTATTTTGAGCAAATGATTGAACACATACCACCAAATTCAATTATAGTATTAGATAATGCACCTTATCATTCACGACTAGTAGAAAGACTTCTAACGAATGCGTGGAAGAAACAGGATATTCTTGACTGGCTGCGGAATAAGTATCTGCCTTACGAAGATGAAATGGTAAAAGCAGAACTTTTAAAAATTGCCCGGCAACACAAATCTAAGTTCAAGAAATACGTAGTTGACAAAATGGCGGAAAGGCGAAACATCACAGTCTTTAGACTTCCACCCTACCACTGCGAAATAAATTTAATTGAACTCATTTGGGCACAAATGAAAAGTTATGTGGCTAGAAAAAATACGTCATATAAAATACAAGCTGTACGTGAATTGTTATACGAGTCTTTATAACATATTACAAAACAAAACTGGAAAGATACAGTAAGACATGTAATAGAAGAAGAACAAAAAATGTGGGATCTTGATAACATAATTGATGCGACCGTAGAGATTATTAACCTAATTATTAACCCTCAAGACGACTCTGATTCCGAAGTTGATCCTATTTATTTTGAATTTGAATAGTTTTCTAATCGTAATTATATAAGGTAAGTAATAGTAGTTGTAATCGTAAGGTATTAAAGGGGAAAGGCGCAAAATGTCGCCTGTCAAAATGTTCAATGTGTTTTAAATGTATCCATTTTTTTTCAAATCCTGAGAAAACTAAAAAGCATTTTTGAAAAATTTAAAGGCAGAATGAAATATTTTTTAGAATAAATAAAAAGTTTCTTTTGCATGCAATATTTTTAATTAAAAATTATACTAAGTATATTTTCTCTTTTATTTTTACCCCTGTTACATAACATATTAAAATAAACATTGTAGAAGTTTTCAGGGACTTTCTGCCCTGAGTAATAATGTAATCTTTCATTCTGCGTTTAAATTTTTCAAAAATATTTATTAGTTTTCTCCGGATTCGAAAATAATGGATACATTTAAAACACATTGGAAATTTTGCCAGGCGACATTTGGCGCCTTTCCCCTTTAATACCTTACGATTACAACTACTATTACTTACCTTATATAATTACGATTAGAAAACTATTCAAATTCAATTTTCTGTATTTCAGTTTTCTAATTAGGGTTAAACTTGTAGTGAGCTATCAACAAATTGTGAACCGGGTATAGGCTAAAGTATAAAAGTAGTTGTACATTGTAGCCAGTACCAGTATAACGCCTTAAGTCCTCGATACAAAACTGTAGTCAAGTAATTAAAAAATGATTAGTTAAATTGGACCAATATTTGTTATTAAACAACCAATGGATTATTTACCTGCATAAATGTCAATATTCTGGCGGAACTTGCGTCTGCCATTAATTCCTCAATCATCTCATCTTCTGTACCGTAAAATGGGATAAAATTGATCCAAAGGCGCAAAATTGACAACTGTAAATGATTCTGAATATTTTAATTTTCCCTGAAATCTAAGAAACTTAACAAACGGTTGACAACGTCGCTTTAGTTAGTAAACACTATGTAAACACAGTAAACACAGTGTAAAACCTTGAAGTAAGTATATTTTTTTACGAAAAAAAGCTTGTTTTAATTATGGCTATAATTTTGATAAGTTTCTTTAGCTGTAATTTATCTGTCACATATTGAATGATTCCATTTGAGAAAAAAAGCTTGCAACTGCCCCTATTTTGGCCTCTTTAGCAACCGTTTACTCCTGTAAACTGAGTAACTATATCTAAGGTTCAGTTTTACCAAATATTTTTATCAATTAATAAATAATGGCTTTCTACTAGGCTTATTACATATACATAAAGTCCTAGTCACAGCTTGTAAAAGTGTTAACGCAATCTAACTGAAAAATAAAAGTTGTACACCAGAAATCCTTCACCAGATTTATTTATCTAACAATGTTACTTAATATTAAAAAAAATTATAAATATTTATGCTTAGTACTATATTTTCATTTTAATTAATTTAAAACATATTGATTGTAATCATTGAGTGCATTAAGGAACACCTTCTCGACTGTTAGTGGTCCATCTAAAAATAAAACAAAAAATTAAAAGATAAACGAAAAGTAAATAAATCTAAAAATTTCTATGGATAAAAATGTTTATTAGTAGCTTCACATCTCCTTCTATTTATGTATTTTCGGTACGAACTAGTTGTCCCAATAAAAAATTGTAAAATTTTAAAAACAGATCTAAATACTCAAATACTATTATATTATTTACTTTAACCATAAAGCTATCCCTATTCCATAAACCCTTACCATGAAGCTATTGCCACAATCGAGGTGTAACACGATGGTGCTTAAGCCAGTCTGCTTGTTCATTGGAGGGTTAATACCTCTAGAGAAGATTGTCTGATATTTCCTTTGTTGATTTGTGATTTTTCTTGAGACTCGTGACTCGTGACTCTTTCCAACTGTCATTAGTTAAATTTCGTCTCAACTCGAGTTAATAAAAATGAAAAACGTAATAAAAAATAAAAGAGATGCCTCAGAAGAGAAAGGGACAACTCTTAAAACAAGTCAAAGTATGAGTTTAAAAACAAAAATCTGACAAGAACGATCAGAGAGGTAACTTCGTTCACTGACCTATCTAAGTCCCAAATAATAAGTCAGATAATGTTCTCGATAGGAACAAACTCTGAATCAATTAAAAACGCCTATCTGCAAAAGCAAGCTCAGCAAAAGATCAAGAAAGACGTAAAAATAGCTGATAAAACGTGATCCAAAGAAAATTCACACAAAACCAGAGCGACGGAACTGGTTAATCCTGAGGGTTAAAATAGACTTCTAAAGAGTACCAACAACGGGTGGCCAAAAAGACTAGAAACTCTAACGAGCATACTGTTAAATAGTAATGTAATACCAACGAATATACCAAACATGAAATTGACTGTGGTGAGGGATATGAAAGGTATATGAGCAGACTTGTAGTCGGTCCTAATAAAATAACTAAGTGCCCCATGCACAGTATGCGTATAGAGCTGGATTTGAAGCAAACGACACTGCACTATCCCATCCAGAGGGTAAAGTACGTTCTGGAAAATTAAAAGGTGATGGTGGATGCATTTCTTAATATAGAAGCAGCATTCGACAATGCCTATAAAGCAATCGCAAGGGCAATTTGTCTAAAAGGTATGGACGAAAGGTATATCCTAACAGGTATGGACGCAGATGGATAGAGTGTATGCTGAGGAGCCGTGTGATATACACAACGTTCTATATCTGTAGAGTAGGGAGAGCTAGTTTTAATCCACAGCACTTAGGCCACAATTGCCCCATTGTGCGTCCTCCTAGGGAGCTGTCGTCCTTAGCTCATTGTCCATCCTACCATTTGTACTAAGGTGGACAAGTCATCAGGAGACATCTTCCTTATGTAGGCAGGTATGCGTCAGGACTCGCCAAACGCGTACTCTCGTATTAACGATAATCCATACATTCACATAGGCCATACTCCAGAGTTTTGTCCTCTCGTTCGCACTTCGTGCATTGTGATACACAACGTTATTGGGGGATACAGTGCCAGCACAGATAGATACCGAATGACCATTTACTCCAGAAGAGTCAACTAAAGGAATGTTCAGTAGTTGTGGAAATGTAAACATTTTAATTCCACCAGAAGAATATATCCCCATATTCAAGGCTTTTTGAGATTTTTAAAACTTTCTTTCTTTCTTTCTTCATTTCTTTTATACTATAACAGAGAAATTGATGTGAGGACTTTAGAACTGAAGCTAAACAAGATATGCACATATAGTCAAACAGTCATGGGGACTTTTACAAGCTCTTGGGAAACATCTACTCTCATAAACTAATAGCCGAGTACTCGATATGCTGGTGTCACAAGTTCTAGGTAATTGGAAACTGCACGGTAATGAAAGAGCTGATGAATATTTGTTATAATAGGGCTAAAGTGCTGCAAAAAATAATCAGGAATCAGTTCAACAGGAAATCTCACTAGATATGCGCCAGTCGAGGAAGACCTACATAGAATGTAGGTGTAATGTCCTCTGTATTAGGGAACCTGAAACAGTAAACCATATCTTGCATGACAACGAGGCAATAAATAGTAGGGGAAAACAAGTTTTTTTTTGGAAACAACCAGGTACTTCAAAAATATATGGTACCTATCCACTATACTTGTACGAACTGGAAGAGTTTTAGAATCCTGGAATAACTATCATAAAGAAATAGAAAATGTATAATTAACCAGTTCGCTGTAGCAGAAATATTTTATAACAGACCGCTCGCGAAAATTAAACATGTAAGAGCTCATTCATTATGTTACTTATTTTTTATTTTTTTGTAAAATTTCAATATTGTGTTCACGAGAATTGAAAAATATAAGTGGACTAATATTTTTAATCATCTTCTCTTGAAGTTTCATCTATATCCATTATCGAATTTTGATTTAATTTTGAATTTGAGAGATTACATTAACTTTTAGAGATGTAATACTCACCAACGGGTACCAACAATGCTTTACTTGCGTCAGAATCCTGTCTAGCAGAGGCTAGTGCATTCCGAAGCGCAAGCATGACGGATACTGTTAAACACATGGGCGGTTCAGCTACAGCTAAAAAGTAAATAAAAATAATATTAGTCTTTATAAATCTTTATAAAGCATACAAAACAATATACTTAGCGATTAAAATTTAGCAGGATTACCATGAAAAAAACATTTGAAGTGAAGGTATATTAATTAACTTTTTAAGTCTCAGAAGAAGTACCAGTAACCCAGATATTGGGATTATAGAGATAATACTTTTTTAATGAATAGAAGATCCTATAAACATTTTTTAATAGATTTTAAACAGTTTAATTTTCATAATGGATGTTGTGTTGTTAGTACCGTTGGGATAAATTCAGAGTGGAAAAAAATATTAAGGCATAATATAGTAACTATATATTTCAATTATTTATCTCATTATATTCTACGAAACAGTTCTTATTTTGATTAATACATAAAAAAACTTAACATAAAAAGCACATTGGCATCGGTTTAGATTGGATTTTGTTCATACTACAAACTTTACATATTCCCCTTTGATTAACGAATTTTGGCCATTAGATAGATTTTGGCCAATAGAATTTCCTCTATTAGACAATCTTATTTCCACAGAAGCGCTAAAATTATGCCTTCGTTTTTTTCCTTGGAGTATTGTTTGTTCTGTGAGAGGATGCAAAACAGAGGACACTAGTAAGGTCTCTACGAAAATCCTACAAATTTTTTGGAGGTGGCTCTAATACATTTTTAGCTATAACGAAACTATTTACAAAGTTCATTTCTAGGCATGCCCAAAGAAGTCGATGCCACCATTTATTAGATCTTCTGTCCAAACCGTAACATTGAATAAGTTGGTCGTGGTGGTCTACACCGCCCATAGATACGTTATAATCTTTTATTAAAAAAAAATACGGTAGTCAAAGTCACCTCTAGCAAGTTTTTTTATCTTCTAACAGGTTTTTAGGAAGATTCTTTCTATTAGCTCGGATCGTACCAAAGGCTAAAGTAGTTTCAGCTTTCAGTTTCTAAAATAGTTTTATAGTGGTGTAAAAGTTATCAAAAAATTTTTTTTTATTTTTTCCCCAGTCTGCTTCTGTCAAAGATAAAACAACTCGTTCACCTAAATTATATTTGGAGTATTTCTCTTGAATGTTTTTGTTTTTGCCTTGATATACTTGAAATTTTTTTGCAAAGCCATTTGCGTCAGTAACACCAGATATTATATACCCATTTTTATAGGTTTTACTGGATCATATTGTTTAAAAGATGATCGGCCCTTAAATTTTACAATTGACACCTTTTTAGATTTGATACACATTTTCTGTCCACCACAATAATTATTAAATTGAGAATTTAGACAAACCAGCAAAGGTTTATTTTTTTATAACCGATCGGTATTCTTATTTGGTATTAGCAAGTTGTCGTTTACATGAAAAATCTTAAAATGGTCTGAAACCTTTTCCTTGGCATATTTTCTGCAACAAATGAAACAGATAGATCTTTTTGACTTGACCAATAATTTCGGCCTCCAGGAACTATATGGTATCTCATTAAAAAGTTTATTCCAATAAATGTTAAGGGTTCTTCCTTGGACATATTTAGTTGTTTTTCCTTTTGGGTGACATAAAGGTTAATCTGATAAGTTATATTTTATTTTCTATGCTTTTATCTAAAAGCTTAACAAAAGTATATAAAGTGTACATTCTCTAAAATAAACTTCTTCTCAAATAAAGGCAGCTTCTGTATATTGAGGAATTTCTGTGGTTTTTTTCCAATTTACTTTATTTTCTTTCTGTACATTCAGGTTCCATGTAGTTATAGCTCTTGATCGTGATGTTCATTAGGTTCCTGAATTTGTCGTTCGTTAGATTGGTCATCAAAAATTAATTTAGGGTCTTTATTATTTGCCTCTTCTTCTCGATTTGTTTGTAAATATATTCCAGTGTTAGAAATATTTAGCTCATCATCGACATCTGATTCAACATCAGTACCTTCTGCATTATCTTATGGAGGCACAAAATCATTAAAATCATGATTTTCTATAAGTTCTAACAATTCGGCATCAGCCAAACCTTTTATTTTCCGCCACTGTGAACAATGTCTGAAATGAAATTCAACAATAAAAAATACACTTTAAAGGAAACACTAATAGACATCCACTCCTGAATGTAAGTCTCTCCCAATTGCTTTCATCTTTCTCTGTCTTGCGCCAATCTAATCCACTGTTTGCCTGCCACTGCTCTTATGTCATCTACCCATCTCTTTTGAGGTCTTCCCATGCTTCTTGTTGTCGTCCTTGGTCTCCATTCCAGAATTCTCCGTGTTCACTTGTTGTCATTATATCGGACTACGTGATCTGCCCAGCGCCATTTCATTTTTGTAATTTCTTTCACAATATCCCTAATCTTCGTTCTACGTCTTATCTCGGTGTTTCTAATCTTGTCTCTCAGTGATACTCCAAGCATGATTCGTTCCATTGCTCTTTGCGTTGTTTCTAATTTTTTAGCAGATTTTTTGGTAAGGACTACTGTCTCCAAGCCGTAGGTAGAAACTGGTAGTAATGCGTGTGTTATACACCTTTTTCTTTAAGTTTACAGGAATTGAGGTGTTTTTCAAGATGTATGCTAGATGCTTCTTTTAATTTCAGCTCCTTATTTTGTTTTTCCTAGTTTGATGACATGACCTAGATATACACAATGTTCAACATTTTCTATGACATCTCTGACTACCATAAAAATAATACAAACAAATGAAGAATTCGCACGGCACATCGCATGATAGTAACTACAACCAATGAAATCGCGTTTTTCAAGTTTAGACTTAAGGTTCAAGGGTTAAGTGATTATATACTGCTAAATCCTTTTCTTTGTATTAGCTATTTAGACTGAGTTGACTGTGTTTTAAATACTTTTGCAAGGTATTTAAGCCATCTAATTATTTTATTTCTGCAAAATTGATACTATTGGTATTAAATTTTTCTATATTCAATAACATAAAAACATCAAAACTGATTTTACAGTGATCCTTTAGAATCTATTTAGGTACTTCATATTGTATTATTTTTTTGATAAACGAAATTTTAAAACGTTTCTTTCAAGAGTGTGTCTTGAACTCAATCATAAATTACGACTGCTGTGGAAAGTTCGAAACCATCTCAGCCATGATGGTTCTCAACTTAGTAACTGCAAATCTATAAATAACTTATAATTATTAATAAATGATTTTACCTACTATGTATCAATGTTTCAAACATACATATATCCACATCGAGTTTATTATTAAACTAAAATCAGTACGCATAAGGTATTTTCCTAAATCAAAAAATCTTTTATTAACACATATTGAAATCTTTTACCTTTAGACTTGAGAACTCCCACTGGATTGGGACTATTTTCAGCAAACTTTACATTAAATTTCTGAGGAATGTCTTTGGCACCAGGTGGTTTGTATGTCCAAGTTCTGTTAGTCAAGAGTTGACCATCTTTATCAAAAATAAGTTCTTCGGTTGTGAAGTAGCCGATACCTTTAAAATAAAATTGAGCTCATAATATGTAGACGTGAATTAAAAGTCCAAATTACTAAACATACCCATTACAAATGCTCCTTCAATTTGGCCTATGTCTACTAACGGGCTCATACTCTCTCCTAGATCCTCAATAATATCTACTTGCAGTATTTCGTGATTGCCTGTCAACAAATCTACTTCGACAGTTGTGCAGCAAATACCATATATTGGATATTTTTGGATCATAGGGTCTTCGCTACCATAGCTACAAAAATAATAGAAATATTAACTTAAATAGTGGTGTTTATTTATTTATTTCACATACAAACTACATGGCTCAAAAATCTTACAGTTACAGTTAAAACAACTTATTCTTCTTCCTCTTCTGCTGCCTCAGTTTGTTCAGGATATTCGATGGTTAGTATTATACCCAGCCGTTAGATCAATAAACAAGACTCCAGTCTTTAATAGCTTTTGTTATCCGTCCTCAATGTACTTGGTAAGATTAAGTATTTGGCTTGTACATTGCCTTCCGGCTCTAAATCCTGTCAGCTTCTTTATAAGGTTTTCTTCTATGTGTAGATTGAATATATTAAAATCATGAAATCATATGTGTTGCCTGTGTGAGTCCATTTCAATTAAGTAAAAAGAAATAAAATAAGACTTTTTTATGCCCTTTTCTCTATTCGGATTACCGAATATAGGCCTCTCCTAATTCTCGCCATTCATATCTGTTGTTTGTAAGACGTTTCCACATTGGCTCTGCAGTTCTTTTAATATCGTCGCTCCATCGCATTTGCGGTCTTCCTCGTGATCTTTTGGCTTCATATGGCGGCCAATTCCCGATTTCTTTATTCCATCGGTCATCCGTAAGACGTTCATTATGTCTTTAAGTGAGATACCCAGCATCTGTCGTTCCATAGCTCTCTGAGTTTTTCTGATCTTATCAATGTTTATTTTAGTTAATGTCCAGGTTTGAGCTCCATATGTAAGTACAGTAAGTTTTTTTTTGCTGAAATTCATTTTCAGTTCTTTTTTTAGGGATTCTATGTGTAGCTCCTAAATCATCGTATTCAGTGCATTCCACGTGTCGGCTATTAGTACTACATCATCTGCGTACAAAATAAGACTTACAATCAATTTACTTATACATAGACATAGTCTATAACATAGACATATAATATTGGCATGATTGCTATAATTGTTCTCTTTATAAGACAACACAATAATGTGGTTTTTTTGTAATTTCAGCATTTAATTTACCAGATACCGTTAGACCTGACGATGCATAGCATATTGTAGTATGCGAAACCGGTCGTTGGTGGTATAATTAAATTGATTGTGAGCAAGTCTTATTTTATTTCTTTTTACCTATTTGAATCTATTCAATATTAATAGTTCGTACAGGTGATTGTTAAATACAGGAGATAGATATAGCAGTAGTTTTTGTGTCCTGTGAATCCTTTTCTAGTTTTAATATAGCTACCACTTTAGATTATCCCCATAGTTTGGAGATCTTAGCCTGTGCAGAACATTGATTTAGGAGATTTAATAGCCATGTTTTCGAAAAACTGCTCACACTTTTAAAGATTTCATTAATTAATAATACAAAAAGAAGTCCATGGAGCTTAATTCTTTTAATACAGCAGTTACAAAGCTCGATGCCCATGCACTCTTTAGAACCACACAAGACCGAGAGGAGTATGCTAGAATTGTCGCCAACATCCACTAATTGGATAGGGCACCATAAGAACAAGAATACAGCAGTTGTCTAGGATGACTAAATTTTTCATTTAAAAGAAATGAGAACCACTTGTCTTAAATTTAGAGAATAATAATACGCGCGCATCCTATCTAAGGAAAAAAATCTTTTTAATGCAGATTTAAGCATTAAATTATACTATATGTGGATTTTAAAGATAAATATTTCTGATTTCTACTTACAATCCTGTGGCATTTAATTGAATATTTGCAGCAAATGAAGCGGCAACTACCTTTTCCCATGATTTATCCTCCAATCCATCTTTTATAGGCTGCATGCGGTCCAGAAGCTTATCACAAGCTTTTATTACACTCTAAAATAAGTCTGTATAAAATTTCTGCACTTTAGTATATAATATTATCCTTACATAGCAAATTGCTTCACTGGTTAAGCTACCTCCTGTGGCAGTCGCATTCGGATTAATGAAACTGTATGTAGGCTTAATAGATACTTTATCGAGTGGTATTCCAAATTTATAGGCACAGACTTGAGCTGCCTACAACAAATTAACTTATGAACCAATCTCGTATAGGAATTTACATTCAAACAAATTTAGATACATTTACCTTTGTGTTAATACCTTGACCCATTTCTATACCTGCATGAGAAATGGCAACCCCTCCATCAGCGTGGAAAATTGAAACAACTACAGAGTAAGTAGCTGCAACCTCCAAATACCACTCTATTGGAACTATTGAGATGCCTTGTTTCTTCCACCTGTTTTCCTATAATTAATAACAAAGTTACACCAATACTGATTTAACGAAAGCTAGAATGAACGGTGAACAGTTTATTTAATATTAACAAAATTTAGTATTGGACTAGCTTCCAGAAGAAGAAGAATGACGTCATTTTATTGCAATCACTGCAAACGAGCATTTTGCGAAGAATACCGTGCTTGTTGTTGCGTTACCTGTGACGTAGATAAATAAATTTTGAATTTTTTTTTGCATATTTTAGTCACATAAATGTCCCTTTGTTTATTTAAAAAAATTAATTGAAATTTCATCTTTTTTTTTTACTTTTTTGGAACTGAAAAAAAAATCATAAATATTACGAATGGTCAGTGTCTACGAGAGTGTAAATTAAGGGTAGTGTTCTAGGGTTAAGAAACCATTAAATAATAAAATATGTTATTATAATAATACTACTGTATCCGTAGCGGGGACACCAAACGTGTTGGCGTCCCACTAAACCAGACTTGCGTATTATATCAGGCTCAATAAGGCCATGCCAACGCTCAAGAAACAACCCTCTAGACTCTAGAGAATTCTAATTATGCATAAAATACAAAAGTAACCGTTGGAATTCTATGAGCAGCTTAAACAGCAGATCAAGATGACAAATTGATAGAGTCACCTGTTGGAGATTAACCAAAAACTGCAAATACTTGGCATAATACCATTTCCATCAATATGTTTTACGTATTGTTACATCTTTATCGTATTGTTGCTTATATATACACCGGTATTTAGGCGCCACGACCTTCCGGTAGGGATCTATGGAGAAGTATCACCGAGCCGCAAGCCCTTATCTCTTGCCGTACTGCTCCACCATAGGCCGATCAGACACCAGCATATTCTAGCCTAAGCCGCAGATTCATCTAGAATTTTAAACTGCTGCGTTAGCCTTTTTTATTTTTTTATTTTTCTGTACACCGAGCTGGGGCGTTTTGTTACTTACTTTATTAAATTTAGCAATTTCGGTTTTTCTCTTTTCAACATCAGTCCAACTTTTTAAATCCTCCAAGTACTTGGGAATTTGTGGGATAATGATGTTGGCTAGCCTTACATCCATTGGGTCCAGATTTGCGGCGTAGGCAATTTCATCAAATATAATTTCTGTTGAAGCAACTCCTTCCAAAGTTCCTACAAATATTCATGTATTACTTAAATATTATTTACATCGTATGATAATTTTTAACTAAAATTATCAATGTCCTTTTTAAAGTTTTTAGGGTTAGGGTTTAGGGTTTAGTTTACTAAATTTAAAAATCTTACCTGGAGCTCTTGCGTAACAATATGGTGCACTGTCAGTCGTCACTTTATACGCAGAAAATTGCCAAGTAGAAACATCATAACAGTTTCTTAAACCATCCATCAGCATATCTCCCAATGGCTCGTTACCTCCAAGACCAAAATCGGAATATACTTTAGAATCCAAATATTGTACAACACCTGTATCGTTCACTCCAACCTCATACGTTACATACGTAGGATAGCGCTTGCCGATAATGTTCATATTTTGTTGGAAGGACATGATCATTGTGGCAGGTCGCTTAAGTTTGTATGCGGCTAGAGCAGTTGCCGATGAGACTATGGAATTTCTGAACATTTTGCCACCGAAAGCTCCACCTAGACGTTTGACTTTTACATTCACTCTAAAATAAAAAAAATGTTGCAATATCATTAGCACAGTAAGAGAAAATATTTTTTTAGGAAAAGCATCCCTTGAAGAGCATTCTAAAACAAAAAATAAAGAGGATATACATGAATTAAACAACTAGAGACCGTATCTAAAGTGCTGTCCTATTTTATCTTCCACGTGATCTGAACAACACGTTTACATCAATCAGATTTCTTCTATTAAAGATTTTATTGTATTCAAATATAGAAAATGCACGAAATCATTCGTACACATATGCAAATTTCAGGTCAATCATTATATCTGTACGGCTGGGTTTCTTCGGAAGTCCTAGATCTAAAGATGCGCTATGGATAGGTGCGGCGCAAAGTTTCTTAAATGACTACAGCAAAGCGAGATGGTTGATATTTTCCAGACTTTGCTTCTAAACTTTTTAATAAGAAACTGAAATGGATCAATTAATGCAGAGTGAAGACATCGTCAGACAACACGGGTTAGGTAAAAAAAAAAACGAAAGAGGAGACTTATCCAATTTTGTCGGGAAGAAGATTTTACCATTGCTAATACTTTTTTAGACTTCTTCCGAGACTAATTTATACGTGGAAGTCACCTGCAGATACAGCCAACAATTTCGGCAAAAACCTTCCCAGGAGCAGACGCCTCATTGGACCACGATCCATTAGTTGGCCAGATAGAACTCAAAATAATAAACTCATCAAAAGGAAACCTAAACAGAACCTGGATTATGACCCTCTAAAAGACTCCGTAGTTCGTCAGAACGTGAGAGATGTAATGAGAGAAAAACTAGAAACCGCTAAACAACAAGAACAGAGTGTAGAAAAAAAATGGAGTTATATCAAAGACGTCATGCTAAATGCGAAAAAAGAACATCTGGGAAAGATAACAAGAGCAAAAAATACAGAATATATGACTGATGACATTTTGCAGATGATAAACCAAAATATATTATTGAAAAACAGGGACGCGAAGAAATACCAAGAAATAAACCAAACAATTAAAAAGGAAATACGAAGAGCCAAGGAGACATAGATACAAGAAAAATGTAAACTAATCGATGAGCTCCAAGTGAAACACGGTCATATAAATATCCACCGAAAGATTCTAGAAGCCACTGGTCAATACAAGAGGTGAAACACACACCTCCTCATAAGCAAAGACGGGAACCTGGCGACGACAGTTAAGGAGAAGTTGGTGACCTAGAAAATGTACATCGAAGAACTTTTCTGAGACTACCGAAGTAATCTTCCAGAAATAAATTGCATGACAGGACCTTCAATACTAGAAAGCGAGGTGAAAGCAGCTTTAAAACAGTCCAAGAATGGTAAGGCCACAGGTCCGGCCGAAATACACGTTGAACTTATGAGTGAAGTGAGCACGAAGGAGTTAACTGAACTGTTTAACGCTATACACGATTCAGATAATATCCCAGAGGAATGGCTATTGTCAACATTTTTAACACTACCAAAAAAAAACGACCTGCGAAAACTTGCCAAGATTTCCGAACTATCAGCCTTATGATTCATGTACTTAAGATTTTTCTTAAAATCATACATGCCAGAATTTACATGAAATGTGAAGAAAATGTCGGTGAAATGCAATTTGGATTTCGCAATTACATGGGTACACGTTAAGCACTTTTCACTTTACAAGTCCTACTTCAGAGATGCCGCGATGTCAGTTATGATGTTTATTTGTTTTATTGACTACGCCAACGCATTTGACCGTTATCAGCACCAGAAGATGGTCGTTGACATACAAAGAGTAGGATTGGATGAGAAGTACATTCGGATCATCATGAATTTATACTGAAAGCAGCGTGCTCAAGTCAAGGTAGAAAACAAGCTGACCGACCAATTGAAGATCATGCGATGAGCAAGGCAAGGCTGTGTACTTTCGTCGATTCTTTTCAATATATACTCTGAGGAAATTTTTACTGAACCCCTCACAAACTTAGAGATGGGAATCCGGGGAACGGTGAATACATCAATATTATCCGCTACGCCGATGACACTGTATTACTAGCAACCAGCCTAAATGATCTGTTTGTTGGCCGTGCGAGTCGACAGATTCACTTACCTCGGAACTACCCTCAACGTACAATGGGACTACGCTCAAGAGATTAGATCGAGAATTGAAATGGCACGGTCTACATTTATCAAGTTGAGATCCTTGCTGTACTGCAGTGATCTCAGTTTGGGAACCAAGATGCAGATAGTGAGGTGCTACATTCTTCCAGTATTACTATAAGCGGATAAGCCACAGAAAAGCGGATTGAAGCCTTCGAGATGTGGATTTACAGGAGAATACTAAAAATATCGTGGGTGGATCATATCACCAACGTTGAGGTCCTAGAGCGCATGAGCGCAAGAAAAAGAAGTGCTTAATTTAGTGAAACAACGTAAGCTTGAGTACCTCGGCCACGTGATGTGGATCGAAGAAAGATATCTAATTCTTTAACTCGTTATGCAGGGTAAAGTATTTGGCAGGAGAGGACCGGGACGCCGTCGTATCTCGTGGTTGAAAAACCTCCGAAAATGGTTTGGGATGACTGCGGAGCTGTTTCGCAGAGCAGTCAACAAAATCATGATAGCCTTGATAATCGTCAACATCTGGACCGGATAAGGCACTGAAGAAGAAGAAGAATGCAGAGTGAAGCATGGTGAAGAAACCAGTTATGGAGTTAAAATAAATTCAATTGTGAGTTTTAAAAAAAAATAGCCCAACGAACAAGAATTGTTGAAGATAGCGAACAAGCAGAATTTTTTCCTAAAAAAATATCTCCTAAAACACAGTTGGACAATTTTGATATTAAAGTTTTACTACAATAAACCATTTGTAAAAAAAAGATTAAATTTAGTTGAATAAAAAAGAACCAACAGAAAATTCTTCTTATAAAGAAGCCCGAGAATTTGAAAAGCCAGGTCCGGGCCGAAGAAGTATATCCTGGTTAAAGAACCTTATAACCTACTTTAGGCTGTAGACAAAATTAAGATTGTCATCGTGATCACCAACATTCATCACGGATAGGCACATCAAAAAGAAGAAGGGAAGCCCGTCATTTAACCAAGAGGGCATATTTTTTAAAGCAGTAAAAAGCAGTCTATAGTTTTCATAGATAAAACACATATTCAATATTTTCACACGCATTTTAAATCTTGGTGTGATTATAACAATCAAGGACTTTTTCAAACTATCTCCAAGTGAAAAAGGCTTAAAATTCTTAAATATATGTTTAAAAATTTTAGCAAACTTACTTATTTGTAGGTAAATTCAAAACAACTGCAGCTCCGATCTGGTTGCCATCGATCCATTGTGAAGTAGGAAAAATGTCGATGCCATCTTCAGTTGGTACAACTTTACAACAGTGAACTTCCATATGGTAATGGTATTGTGGTCCTAGGTAAATGTCTCCTTTAACAACTTTCTTCACATCGTCACCTAAAAAATTGTTGATAATAGTAACTTTATGTTCATAACACCGTGCTTTGTGGATTTCGAGAAAGTTTTAGGTTCACTATAAAACTCTAATGGAATCATTGAACAATTTAGCCATAAACAAAAATAATAGAAGAATTATAAAATATCGCCATGGCACAAAAAGACACTCTAGGAATAGAAGATGCTTTGTGCGAAGATGCTACAATACAAAAAAGGAGTGTGGCATGATGGCTGTTGTTTTTATGCGCTCTTGAAGAAAATATATGTCAAAATAAATTTACTCTGGCAATTTATTGGAGAAAGTGATTCATTGGTACGAACTAATTTTACCAATACACCATGGTTTAGAAAAGAAATAAAAAAAAAATGTAAAGAGTAACGAGAGGCCTAAGTACAAAACAGCAAATACTCCAGAATCTCGAGACACCCATAGAAGAATACGAAATAAAACGAAGCAGTTGGTAAGAAGAACAAAAAGTAAACACTGGAATAGTTTATAAAAAGGATGGAAAGCGTCTTCTACGGTACACAAAAACAAATATGGAGATTCATAAGAAACCAACGGAAAAAAGGCAGGATTGAAGGAATACAATAACATACCAGCAAACGAATGGGAAAGATACCTGAAGGAACTGTTTAAAGTAAAGGAAAATAATAATCAAGACAATAACGTACCTGAATTAAGACACGAAATAGAAGGCAGTTTTCAGGAAGTAGAGATAGCTATAAATTCACTCAAAAATAGAAAGTCACCAGGACCAGATGGAATAACCAACGACTTCTAAAACATGAAGGAGAAAGTATAACTCTAGAGATGACAAAACTTATACAAAAATTTATATTGCACTGCAAGATACCAGACGTATGGAGAAATAGCATAATGATACCAATGTTCAAGAAAGGAGATAAAGAAGTCTTACACCTAGTGTATAAAAAAACATACCAATTAATATTATACAAACGGTAGAAAACATCTACTTCCCTAATCGCATACAGACAAAGATAAATTGAAAACCAACACAGTGAATACCAGTACAAAGCGGATTCAGACAGGGTGACTCGTTAAGCCCACTTGTTTTTAATATAATAATGGACTCTTTAAAACTTATAATTTCCTACCTTTTCTGAGTCGTTTCTGAGTATCTTGTAATTCAATTCTTGACTGAACATTATCGTTAACCACATCCCTAACGTCCAGGTAGGGTTTACTGGTAGGAGCCTCATACGTAACACTGACCAAGGGGACAGCTGTAAAGGTAAGACCTGATGATTCTGTAACAATTATTCCAATGGGTTGATTGTAATACGTGACTTTTCCGCTACAGAATAACTCCTCTTCTACGGAAAACACGGTTACGTCTGTTGGCGTGAAGATGTTACTTCCTGGTATATCGTTAATGTCATAAAATGCTACAACTCCAGGAAGAGCCTCAAAAGAAAATAAATTATCTGTTAACGATAATATTAAGGTATTTTAATATTTTTTATATAATTTCGAATTTATAGCAGAAAAGTTTTGTATAGATCACATTTGTACGTTCAAATAACTTATGGCTAAAAATAGGCTCGTCTATTTAACGTTTATAGACCTTAAGAGGAGTACGCATCAATACATAGAACAAAATTATGTAAAATAATGAACGATATCTTAGTTTTACAAAAACTGACATAAGCATTAAAAGCACTAATAACAAAGTAGACAATTTAATCAAAACCAATATATAACACCTATTTAAAACGAAAAAAAGGTCTATTGCAAGTTTGCTTTATTTTATATCCCCCACTCTCTTTAAAATATTCCCCATGATAAAAATTACTATTTTATATTTTTAATGAACATCTAAGGGCAGCCACAAGTCACAAAAAGGGGCAGAATAAATAAACAGATGTAACAAGAAGCCCCCAAAAAGGCCAGAATAAATCAACAGATACACAAACACATACAATAGATAAATCATTAAATTAGAAGACGATGAAGCTAGATAAAACTAAGAAAGGGAGAAAGAAATGTAGAAATCCTCAGTGTAGAAATTCAAATTGCATTTTTGATATTTCTTTGGAATTGCGTCACCATAAATCACTTGATGGAAACTCTTTACGCCGTGGGAGAGACGTGGGAGAGACACCCAACACAATAATCGATAGCAACAACGCTCGGGGAATCCCTGGAAATCATTTGCTTATCATCTGCCACTACGAGTTGCACCGAATATGTGAAGTTTAGTTGCGCGCTAGCGAAGACACGCTACTCTGCTATATTCTTAATACGTGTTTCCAAAATGGCAATAACTAGGGTTAAACGCAAAAGAACTATTTTACCGATTGAACAAAATCTAGTGATTTTGAAGCTATTTATAATTTACTAATGTTTGTATTTTGAGAACGATTTCAGAAGTGGAAATTAAAACGTCAATAAACGTATTTTAACCTTTAATTGTGGCTTATTCCCATTTAAATAGTAGTTAAAAACTAGTGATTTTAAACAGAAGTAAAAAGGGTGAATGTGTGGCACAATTGTCACAATTCTATGAAGTTGGCAACCTCAGTCTGATTCTTTTAAAAACATATCTACACGAAAATCATTGAAAAAAATCGACTTCTCAATAACTCGATGAAGCATTCAAAGAACCTTTCAAACTGATTTATCAGAAAATGAGAGTCAAGACCAAGGAAATGATAGGACGGGATCAAGCAAAAGAGTAACTAAGCAGGAGGCTGACGAAGCTGCCAATATTCTACTAGACTATTTTGGGAAACGGAAACCTTCGAACCTCGACACATTCAAAAGAAAAGTACTGAGGAGAATACTAGGACCTGTGGGGGAAAAGTGAATCTTCAGAAGTCGATACAACAACGAGCCTTATCAACTTTATAAGGAAGCACCACTGTCAGACTTCATTAGAATACAAAGATCGCAATGGGCCGGACATGTGATGACAACTGAATGCTAGAATGCAGGGAAAGAAAACGGTTGGAAAGCCAAGAAAGCGATGGGAAGATACAGTAAACAGCGACGTACAAGCCCTTTTAGGAGTCTGTGTATGGAGATCAGCCACAGACAAACAAGTGTGGAGGCAAAAAATAAAGGAGGCCAAGGCTCAATTTGGGCTGCAGTGCCGTAGAAGAAGAAGAAAAAAATTGGAAACTAGTCTATATCTTGGGCTTGCGCAGAATATATCAGAAGAATAAAAAAATCGAAGACTTTTAACAAAAGCCAAAGTGACTGACTTTTTTCTCAAGAACTCAGCTACCTATTTAATATACTGTTTTTTTTGTTGTGTATCTTTTTATGTAATTTAAAAGTTAGTTTGAACTTACGATACTTATTTTTTCTGCTATCTTTTTATTATAGGTACAATATGTATGTGTGTACATATGTATCATATACAATAAATTATCCGTGCCATTTGCGGTTTCGTGGAACATGAATAATCGGGGTTATACTATAATAGTTGTATTATGTATTTTAATCAAGTAAAACAACTTACTAGAGCTTTGGATGCATCGATTTTAACAATTGTCGACCCAGGGGGCGCTTGTGCTGTCACAAATGAACAGAAAACTTCATTTGGTCTAAGTGGTTTGTCCATGATGTATTCTGCTTCACCTAAAATGTTAATAAAGTGATAAAGTGGATATGGGAATCTACCGAGGTATTATAATTGTCCAAAAGCCAACTACTTCTTTGTGATTCACGTCTTGTTATCGAAAGGGGTACAACTATTTATTACATTATTCTTATTACTATGAATGTAGTCTTTGTCCTTATGTTTTTTGCCTAAGTCTAAGTGAAAAAATGTTGCAATTATTTTTTTCTGTTTGTCCCTAGATTTTTTTTTCTGATTTTTTGAAAACCTACCTTTTATTTCGACATTTTATTTTTTAATTCTCTTATTATATTCTTCATTTTTGCAGTTTGAACAGATTCTACAATACGGCATCCTACTACCTCTTTCATTACCCTTTTGGTATCATCATCATTCTGGCTTTACAAACCTCCATGGGTCTTAGCCTCCTCAAGAATTTCCCTCCAGTCGTCCCTATCCATCGCCCTTCTTCGCCAAGCACGTATTCCCATGTCTTCGTCCATATTATTAAGGAACCTTGTTCTTCCTCTTCTTCTCTGACCAATGGGTCTATTAAGGAGCGTTTTTCTAGCTAGGTCATTTTGTTCCATTTGAATTACATGCCCTATTCACCTCAGACGTCCTATCTTAATATGTTTTACGATATCAGATTCCTGGTATATTCTTTTTGAAGTTTGAAGTTGTATCGTCTTCTCCACACTACATTGTCATTCACTGCTCCATAGATTCGCCTTAGTACTTTTCTTTCGAAACATCCTAATATGTTTTCATGATTTTTTGGAAGAGTCCAGGTCTCTGAACCATATGTTAGGACTGGGCGTATTATTGTTTTGTAGAGTTTTATTTTTGTAATTTTTGATTTATAATTGTAGATTTAAGGAGGAGATTGAGCCCAAAATAGCATCTTTTGGCCGTGCAAATTCTACGGTTTATCTCTGCGGTAGTATTATTTTCAGTGTTAAGGAGCGCTCCCAGGTATACAAAATTCATTCACTGCTTTGATGACGTCGTTTTCTATAATAAGTGGTCGTAGGATTTGTGGTTGCGTACTTATTTTCATATACTTCGTTTTGTTGGTGTTTATTATTAAACCCATTTTTGTAGCTGATTCTTTTAATGCTGCGCACGCCTCTTGTACAGCGTTTTCAGGGCCAGATTGAACAGTATACCGAAGAGAGGGTCTCCCTGGCGCAGCCCATTATTTGTGTTAAAAGGTTCAGACACTTCCCTCTGAATTCGTACTCTACATTAAACTTTTTCAAGAGTTAGTTTTGTTAAATTTACCAACTAATTTGGTATTCCTTGTGGTAGACTACAAATTTTTGTGAAAGTAGATAAAACGAACTGGTGTGTTGATAGTTTCAAAAGTACATATTTAAAAATTGTTAAGCTCACTACGTATACTGCATTTGACTAATAATGAGCTTGTTGAGCCTTAGATGGATTTCTTACAGCGTGTTCAGTTAAGACTGATCATCTTCCGAATCGAAATTCTACTCCATACTCTTAAGCGTGCTGACCTAGACTATCCATCTCTTTCTTATATAAGACTCATTAACAGCATGTTAGTTATACAAATCAAAATTATTTTTTGCATACCTGAACATTGTACTAGAGATTCCAGCTTTGGAATGGGTTGAGTTAAAGGCCATTCGTCTTGGATAGTACCATACTCTTGAGTTCCAGTTGAGATTGGTCGATCCAATAGGGTTCCACCACTTTTATACTTTTCCCCTACAATTCCTTCCGGGCATATTTTCAAAATGAACTGGAAGAGTTAATTTGAATCTTTAATTTTTTTTGTATTCAAAATTTTTCTCGGGTAAATACATAAGCGGGGTACAACGACTTATTTATATGTATATGTAAAAAATGTTTATATAAAAATGTATACTGACCTTATAAAACAATGATATTGCTAGATTTTTTCTAAATTCTGGAGAAGGATCAGGCGGAGTATAGTCACAGACAAGCTCTTTATTTAGCGAGTCAAAAACTTGTTGTAAAGTTTCATTATTAAATAAGGTTTTTCCTTTTAACAGAGCTTCTGTAGCATTTGCGTGTATAAAGTCCTTATTAATAGATCCGTATACAATTGTAGCCGATTGGACAACATTTTCGCTATTCAGTTCTACTAAAAATCCGGCGTTTACCAAAGCGTGGGCATTTTGTGCCCTTCTCATAATCTAAAAGAAAAATTGATAATCTAGTATTATAGTTCGAAAAATTTTATTGTAAAAGAATGGACATAAGCAAAAACAAAATTATTTTTCATTTTGTGAAAAGCATGGGCATCCACGAAGCCTATCATTCCTTATTCCTTCGTTATAGTTTTGTAGTTATCTTAATTTTTTTTGTAACCATCATTGTCGTGATCCTATGTTTCTTAAACTAACTATAATGTTGTAATGTATCCAATAGATTTTTTGTTATGTTTAAGTAATTTTTCTTAGCAAATCCCAGTCAATTTTATTTTTCCCCTAATTGTTATTTTAGATATTTTAAGACTTTGACACCAAAACACTTGACGTGTTCCATCTGTCATTAGGTATCCAAGTCCTACATCTACACAGTAATACTGTCTTAATCTTACTATTAAAGTAATAGGCACTTGAAGCTGATGGGATTATCAGATGATGACCTGTGCAGATTCTGTCAACTCGAAGAAGAAACAGCAAAGCACATTTTATGTCAGTGTGACAGTCTGGCAAATGTGCGGTTCTTTGCATTAGGAGAAGAAAATCTACCGCAAATAGCTACATGGAAGGTACAGTCTCGAAGCTAATAGACTTTATAAAAAGGGTTAGGCTAGAGAATATTATCTAGGACTAGAGGACCACAATAGATCTGAAAAGGTTGCAGTGGAATAGGCCGAATAGAAACCTCTCTTAATCTAATCTAATCTACTATTAAAGTGAGGAAGGATTTCTGCCAATTTCTTGAATTTTTAAGATTTTCTTGGCAACTAATGAGCACTGAAAGACACAAGATGGACCAGAAAACTAATTGACTGGCGCCCAAGAGAAGAAAAACGCAGCAAAGGACGACCACCAACACGCTGGATGGACGACATTGGACGAATATCCAAGAAATGGCAACAAGAAGCACAGAACCGTGAAGAGTGGCAAAAAATGGGAGAGACCTACGTCCAGCAGTGGACAGAAGAGGTTGCATGATGATGATGAATGAGCAAAAATATGTAATTATTCTATGAATGCAATAAACAATAAAGCTGAAATATAGTAAACTAGATAAGGCACCATTTATAAGATCTATAAGATCCTTTAAAAGTTCTTATCTCGAGCACTCTGGGGTAATTAATGACAAGTGGTTTCCAGACTTAGTAAAAATATGAATATAGCCAATTTTTCCATGAGAATTTAAAGATAAAATATATATAGTTAAACAATAAATACTTTTCCAAACATATAATGTTGATTTAAAACTTAAAAATTACCTTATAAGAACCAAATTTTAAGGTATCAGCCAAAGAATGCAATACTATGGATTTTATTACACGTTTTGTCATGTCCAGTTTCAAAAATTCTTGGGCAGTGGTACATGTTTCCTTACCATGAACATCAACTAAAAATTTAAGTATTGTATTACATATTTTTATCAATATACTATTACATCAGGCTTTAAAAACTTATAAGCTTGTGATTTATTTTTTTTTCTTAATAAAGTAGATAATAGAAGTGCGACAAGAAAATAATTTCAGCACCATGATAGTTTTTTTGTCATAAAGGGATGTATTGTATCTAGTCCAGGAGTGATTAACCTTTGGCATTTCAGTAATGGTACCTCTATGTCTTGTGTTATATTTACATTTTTACGCTGAATGCACAGTTTTTAATTTATATGAAACTCCTGAATAAAGTCTGAGGAAATCTGAGGAAAAGAAGAAAAATGTAAAAGCTCTCTTTACATGTTTGAATGTAAATGACTCAGATATAAAAATGTTTAAGAAATAAATTAAGTTTAAATGTAATAGTGGAGATTTTTCATTCATTATGATACATACCTGTTATAATAGAGGCTTTGAAAGTTTCAAGTAAGATGAAAACATCTGACTGAAACTCGTTGTATTTATATTTTATCATTAAGTTTCCTGCAATGCTGCTAACCTAAAAGTTGCACAAAAAAAATTAATATGCAAAAGTTTTCTATAGCTAAAATGTGTGTAGATGTAGTAGAAAATGGTCCCTGTACGTTTATAAGTTACCACTTCTCTGGTAAATTTGTCATAAAGAAAATGTCGTTCTCTGAATTTAAATTTGTAGATAAATGAGCACGTCTTCATTGTATATTGTGTATTGCTTTGTAGAATATGTTTCTTATTTTATGTGTATACCCTTTATATGACCCTCTGACTACCCTAGAGGACCTACTGTCTTACTCGCTGAAGTCAAAGATGCAATTAAATCGCTAAAGAGAAATAAAGCCCCAGGCATTGATTCAATACCAGGTTAAATACTACAGTTACTAGGTAATAAAAGATTACAGATATAAAAATCACTATAAGATATACACTGACGCATCCAAATCTTCAAACGGTGTTGGTGCAGCCATCCTTACACCCAATACATCCTTAAAATTTTAATTCAAGCCCATTACTTCGTCATATACTGCGGAGTTGTTTGCAATATTACAAGCACTTATCCACATAAAAGAGTCAAAACGGTCCCCGTCTCTCATAATAACCGATTCACTAAGCTCACTTCACACTATCAAACGTTTATATACCAATAATCCAATTGCCTCACATATCAAATCAGAAATAGAGATTCTAAATAATAATAAGATCACTGTTGACTTCATGTTTGTTCCATCACATTCAGGTATACAAGGAAATGAAGAAGCAGATGAACTAGCACGCTTAGCATCCTTCAGCCAGGACTCCATTCTTATTAATGAGGTTTCTTCAGATGACTTTAAGTCAGAAATAAAACATAAAGTGTTAAGTGCGTGGCAAAATAAGTGGAGTGCATCACAAAATAAACTCAAGGAAATCAAACAATTAGTGAAACCATGGTTCCAACCCACAGCGAATAGACAGGACCAAGTGAGAATAACACGTTTGCGACTAGGACACAGTAACTTTACACATAAACACTTCTTTACGCGAACTGTGCCGCCAATGTGTGAAAATTGTCAAGTAACACTCACCGTGAAACATATACTAACTCAGTGCAAAACATATGAAGCAGCAAGAAGAAGCACACTATACCAAATAATATAAAGGAAGCCCTAGGAAAAAACATGAACATTAAAAACACAATAAGTTATCTTAAAGACTCAGGACTGTATCAATTATTGTAATTTTTTATAACTTTACCTGTATTATATATTTAGGTCGCTAATAACTCTGGTGGTTACAGCGTAAATAAATAAAAAAAAAAGAGAAATATTACAGATCATCCATTTTATCTGTGTCACTGTTTTGAATTCAGGAAAATAGCCATCTGATTGGTGTACTTCAATTTATATCCCGCTACACAAAAAAAGGGACTTTCTAAATTACCAAATACCTAAAGAACAAGCAGCGATTGTAAAGGGTAAAGGTATATGGAAACAAATCCCGAACCTGAGAATTTCAAGTACTTATGATTATAAGCTTCTTTGACTACCAAAAGGCATTTAATTGTGTAATCTGGATGAATCTGTAGTCCATTTTAATAGAAATTGGCACACTAATTCACCTGGAGACACTTATTAAAAATCTGTACCAGTCCAATATAGCAACAGTACGACTAGATCAGAAGTTATCAAACCAATTCAAGACCGAGAGAGGTGCTAGACAAGGATGTGTGTTGTCACCTGACTTATTCAACATTTATGGTGAACGTGTCATAAGCGTGGCTTTAGATGGATGGGATCATGGAGTAACAGTGGCTAATAGGAAAATCTCCAATTTAAGATTTGCTGATGACACTACACTTATAGCAGCAAAGAGCAAGAAATATTAATCTCCTGCGAAGAGTTGAGTACGAAAGCAATAAAGTTGGTCTGAAAATCAATAAAGCTAAGACAAGAATAATGGTGATCGACAAATTCCACACTATTTAACTGAGTAACATGTTACAGGAATACCAGATAGTGGACAGTTTTGTCTATCTCTGGTATAGTATAACTAACGATGGTAACTGAGAAGCAGAATTTCGTAGACGTATTTGTATGACAAAAAATGCGATGAGTGGCCTAACTAAAGATTGGAAAGACAGATCATCATCATTAATCAGCCAATCGCGTTTACTACTGGACATAAGCCTCCCCCCGTTCTTTCCAGTGTTCTCTACACTGGTCCGCTGTAGCCAGTTTCCCGCTACAAGTTTTATATCATCGGTCCATCTAGTCGGTGGTCGTCCTCGGCTTCTTTTATAGATTCTGGGCCTCCATTCCATAATACGTCTCGTCCACCGTCCATTTTATGTTCTCACTAAGTGCCCTACCCAGTTCCACTTAAGCGTCGTGGTTCTTTCGACGACGTCTTGAACTCCTGATCTTTGGCTAATTTGTTGGTTTTTTATGTGGTCTTGAACGCTCAGGAGTTTGTTGAGGAGTTTATTCGCAGATTTTTGCGTGAGTGCTAAAGTCTCTGCTCCGTAAGTTTGTACAGGCAAAACACATTGGTTAAAAACCTTTCGCTTAAGACACATGGAAATTGAACTTTTTAGAATACGGCTTAATTTGCCAAATGCTGCCCATGTCAGGCCTATTCGCCTCTGTATTTCATGTGATTGATTGTCTCTGCTTAGTTTGATCTCGTGTTCCAGATATTTATAAGTGTCTGTTTGTTGTATCGTATTATTGTCTATAGTTATATTTCCACTCATTACGAGATTTGTCATAAGTTTAGTTTTCTTAAAGTTTATCTTTAATCCTGCTCTTTCAGACAGACTTTTAAGCGAATGTATCATAGAAACTGTATCCTGTAAGTTATCTGCGATTTATACAACATCATCTGCAAATCTTAGATGATTTAATCTTTCAGGAAAGACAGAGATATCTCTCAAAATATTAAGATGAGACTGGTGAATGCCCTTTTTACGGACGTGAGAGCCAAAAAATTGGTGTCTATGAGATGTGGTGCTTGAGAAGAATGCTGCTTATACCTTGGACAGCTGATTTCCATTCGGGAAGGACAAAGGTTTCCATTCTAAACCAACTCCAGATTAAAAAAAGGCTGTACACAATATGTCAGCAACGTACTCTGCAATTATTCGGTAACGTAGTTCGCAGAGGTGACCATAGTTTGGAGAGATTATTTGTTTTTGGAAACGTTCCGGGGAGATGTCAAGAAGACGATTACCAACTACATGGTCTGACAAATTAAGAATTAAACTGAAAATTTATTCTGCGAAGCTCCCAGAGCAGCTGAAAATAGACACCAATGGAGAAAAATTGTTAGGAATATTGGGAAGAAATCCTCAGTAATGAGGGAGGGAGAAAGAGAAAGAAAGACCCTTTATATAAAATCTAACAATAAAACTTTGTCTTTAGTGTCTTTCTCTAGTGATCTATTTTTGGTACGCGTTTACACTTTATAATCTTTAACTGAATAAGTTAAGGAGTGAAGAACTGTTTGTCCCAAGTTAGTCATTTAGAATTATGTCTGTATTTTTTAATTTGTTATTTCGTTAATTTGTTTTAATTTCATAGATTCTAATAAACATAGCTTAAGGCCTTTAATTTGCGTGTGAAGAATTTAGCGTGTGAAGAATTTAAAATTGGTCATTAAAAGAGTGATTATGGCCTAGAAAGTGAAGTGCGTACGTAGAATCTGTTTTTCTATCATAGAAACCCCTTTTGTGTTTTGCTATGCATTTGTTAAAAGTTCTACCTGTTTGACCATGTAAGTTTTTGGGCAGTCGGCATTGTATAAGTGTCTTTGGACTCATGTTATTCTTAATATATTTGCATAAGTTGTTGTTAGTTCCGAAAGCTGGTGTTATTATAGTCTACTGTACCGCTTACTATATTTTTTTTTTACTAAACTTTGTGTTAAAACTTACATTTCTTATTTGCACTGTCGCTACCAAAGCAAGATGCTTTTCAATAGTGTCCAAAAATGAATAGTTCGTCTTTTGGGAATTTTCATGGCATATGTGCATCCACTGTGTCAGATTTACATTTCCACCAAGAGTTAGAGATTTATCTGTGATGGAGTAGCCGCTAATCTCAGGGACGTTCTGAATATCTATATAAAAGTCTGCGCTGCCAATACTGCGGAATATACCTGAAACATTTGACATATTTTTTGATATTAAACATATAGTTTTTTTACTTCCAAAAATGTAATGGTTCACATTCACTTCACATGCTCTAGTGTCATGTGAACCAAATTATCGCTGTTAACTTAGACTTTTATTACGATTTTGGTTTTGGTCAGCCTCAAATACTAGAAGAATCTTTAAAGACTCTAATGTGATAAATTTAAATTAAAATATTAATTAATTTACAGAGAAATATTCCATTTAAGACCTTACCTTTAGCTGTATTTCCAGATACCAACATGTAGTTGGTAGTTGTTATACTTTTTAACGTAGATAACAGATCTTTCAAAGAATTAACTTGGACCCACTTCGAATCACCAAGTTCGAGAACTTTAGTTTGTTTACTTTTACAACCATTGGCGCACGTTTTCCCTGTGCTAGGACAAACTTTTAAATCTTCTATGTCAGCAATAGGTTCTTTGTCTAAAAATATTATTTATATTATTATATTATTTTTCAAAAATAATCACTCTGCAACGAATAGAATAGAATAGAATAGAATAGAATAGAATAGAATAGAATAGAAAAGAATAGAATAGAATAGAATAGAATAGAATAGAATAGAATAGAATAGAATAGAATAGAATAGAATAGAATAGAATAGAATAGAATAGAATAGAATAGAATAGAATAGAATAGAATAGAATAGAATAGAATAGAATAGAATAGAATAGAATAGAATAGAATAGAAAAGAATAGAATAGAATAGAATAGAATAGAATAGAATAGAATAGAATAGAATAGAATAGAATAGAATAGAATAGAATAGAATAGAATAGAATAGAATAGAATAGAATAGAATAGAATAGAATAGAATAGAATAGAATAGAATAGAATAGAATAGAATAGAATAGAATAGAATAGAATAGAATAGAATAGAATAGAATAGAATAGAATAGAATAGAATAGAATAGAATAGAATAGAATAGAATAGAATAGAATAGAATAGAATAGAATAGAATAGAATAGAATAGAATAGAATAGAATAGAATAGAATAGAATAGAATAGAATAGAATAGAATAGAATAGAATAGAATAGAATAGAATAGAATAGAATAGAATAGAATAGAATAGAATAGAATAGAATAGAATAGAATAGAATAGAATAGAATAGAATAGAATAGAATAGAATAGAATAGAATAGAATAGAATAGAATAGAATAGAATAGAATAGAATAGAATAGAATAGAATAGAATAGAATAGAATAGAATAGAATAGAATAGAATAGAATAGAATAGAATAGAATAGAATAGAATAGAATGGAATAGAATTTAGATCAGGATTTGGAAGGGAAAATGTTTGAGCTGTGATAATTAAAAATGAATGTCAAGCAAAATATTATAGTTTTTTGTAACTGTGTGTAAACATGTATTACCAATTAGTTCCTTAAAAGCTTTTAAAATTGGTCTATATCCTGTACACCTGCATATATTTCCTCCGAAAGAATCTTCAATTTCTCTTTCAGTTTTAACACCAGATTCATGAAGGGCGTACATATTCATTATCATTCCGGGTGTGCAAAAACCGCATTGCGTACCATAATTTTCCGCGAGTGTTTTCTGGATTTTGTGGTATCCTTTTATAGGATTACCAATTCCCTCAACAGTGTGAATTTTCTTGCCGTCGCATGATAAGAGTGGCATCAAACACTAAAATGTAAAACACTATATTACTTACTAAAAGGTTATAAATCTTTTTTTTAATTATTTTATAAATTTGTCAACTATAGTTTATTTTTATGAACGAGAGAGTAATTAGCATAATTTTAACTGGTACCTCCGACCACTCCATGGGCGTGCTCAAGATTAATTGAAAAATTACTTTGAATAAATGTAAACAAAAGTGACCTCTTTTATCACACACTATATTAGAACTGACTGGCCTACATTAAAAAGGGTTTTAAAAAATTCACATTTTTTTTTAATTTTTAAAAATTACAAAAGAGAAAAAGAGTTTTTAAAACCGTCTAAGGTATGTTAAATAGATGAATAAAAATATTAATATAAAACTTACAGCTACTTGTTACAAATCCAAATCAGATTCAGAAGATGAACTTTCAGAACCAAGATTTATAATAACTGGCTCGATCATTTTATCAGTAATATTTTCCAGCTTCCACATTTTTTCCTCTTCTTTAATAGTGTGATTTACTGCCTTTTCCCAGTTTTCAGGTTTTACATTATTTACGGCCTCCAAAAACAACTGTTTAACATCATGAATTTTAAAAGTGGTATTTTTTCTTGAAACTTCACTCTTTATCTGTGCCCATACCAGTTCAATCGGGTTTAATTCACAATGATATGGTGGGGATCTAAGTACTGTCATTCCACGATTTTTGGCAATTTCATCAATTTCGTATTTTTAAAATTTTTCTTTATGAAGGGCACACAAAGAATAAAGTTCCTTTCTTATAGATCCGGGATTATACGTAATATTTTTTGAACTCAGCCAATTCTGCAAGTCTTTTTTTAACCACTTGGTTGTGGGCAGTCCTTCTATAAGTCTGGAGTGATAACTTGCATTATCCATTACTATTACACAGTTCTTAGGAAGAAGATCTATCATTTGTTCGAACCATTCTTGAAAGACATCAGCGTTCATGTCTTCATGGTAGTCACCGGTACGAGTTGATTCAAAAGTTAATAAACCACCTTCAACAAAACCGTCTGAACTGCCAATGTGTACTATTATCAGCCTGCGTCCCTTTCCTGATGGTGGGTTTAAACCAGTAGATAAGTTATTTACAAAAGCGTGCCTTTGACTTGTAACAGTTTCATCCTGCCAAAATTTATTTGGTGTATGGCCCTCGTTGATCCATGTTTCATCAAGATAAAATATTTTTCTTTTTTGGTTTCTCATTTCCTTTATGGTTCTTAGAAAATGTCTTCTCCATATGACAATATCGCTTCTTTCTAATAAAATAGACTTTCTGGGATTCTTTTTCCAGCGGAAGCCTATTTCTTTTAAAAGTTTCCATAACGTACTTCGACTCATTTCTGGGTAATCCTTATCATCTTGAACTGAGACAAGAACTTTATCCAATGTTGGAAATTCTTGTCTAAAGAAGAATTCATGCACTTTCCGTCGAAGTCCTTCTTTAAAATGATATTCTATTTGAAATTTTGATTTCCCTGGAGCATTACGTGGCATTTGAAAACTACCACATTTCTCTTCTTTAATAACTCTGTAAATCGTAGATTTCCCAACACCAAGTGTACTGCTAACTAACTCAACGGTCTCATCAACACTTTCACATAAACGTTTGTCTGTAAATGATTTAAAACAATTAAATATTAATGTTTTTTCATTAACTGTTAAAGTACCAATTTTTCGGCGTTTACACGGCACTTCCAAATTTTCCAAACTTTTTAGTGAACTGTTAAGAATTTTGAATACGCCACTTGGACCTTCCTACAAAATGGAAAAACCCACTATCACATTTTCTGTGGAATAAGTTTAGAAGGTAATTATCTAGTAAATTACTGTCGTAGATTCCTGGAATTAAAGAATTAAATGTTTGATTGTTGAAACCCTTACTTCGTGGAATGCACTCATTTCAAATAAAATAAAACGTTTTATTTTATCTAAAGAATTAAACTTTATTTTGCAAATAGGTAGTTACTTATTAAACTTTTATTGGTTATATATAACCAATAAAATAAACATCTTACTTTTCTTGCAAATTCATTAGTACCTGTTAACCTCCATCACTCCGACACTGGCAACCTTATTTAGGGATTAGTAACCCTCACAACTATTGTATTCTATTCTGCTCCAACCTTTATACCTGGTGGTCATAGTCAATTTAAAATTGTTTTCCTATATACTTCTGTAAACTTGTTGACAAATATCTGTTTTTCATTGAGTCACCCGTATCAACAGTTTAGGGATTTGCATACATAATTTATTGTTTTATTACTCTCTCATACATAAAAATACACTATAATCAAAAGAAAATATAGATAAAATAATTATCATGAAAATCAAAGTTCTGAAAAACACAATTTTGACAGAAACAACTTAAAAAGCACCGAGGAAAGATACGATTAAATAAAAATAAAACCGGTGTGTACTTACAGACATAACCGAATAAACATTAGATTTGCCATCCACTGTTTCTTCCACAGCCACCGTGCAGGTTCCGCAGCCTCCTTCAAAGCACATTCTCTTGGTGCCTGTAAGGTGTAACACATCTCTAAGGTATGAGTTCAGAGAGTCTCCTGGTTTTACATCATTAGTGTTTACTGAAAATAATATATGATGTTATTAATAAAACTCGAATTATAGTCAAAATGCCTTTTTTATCTTTTTTGCCTATTCTAGGTGTTTTTGCACATTTTGACTTTGTTGCAAATTTTATTTATATTCCTATTTATATTTATACTCCTATTTCTAAACACTTCTATAAAAAGTTTTTGGTCAATAATAAAATAGCTATGATTTGTTTATAATAGATTTCTAGAGAAATTTATCAAAATTTTAGGCTTAACTATTGGAAAGTTTTAAAGAAAATAGAAAGTTTTTTAAAGAAAAGACTTTTGGAGAATGGTAAAAGGGCAGTGCGTCCACAGAAAAACAGCTTCTAACTAAAATAATAAAAAAACAAAGGCTGTTGTGGACTAAAAAATACTCTAATTGTACTATACAGGGTGAGTCATGAGGAACTTTACACACTTCTACCATATGTAGAGTCCCTCAGGGAGCATATCATGTGGCCACTAAAAAATGTCAACTCCTCTTCTTTATTAATTAACAGGGTGATTTGTGTAATTGACCATTTATTTCATTTTAGTGTAGTGTTTATACGGCTCATTTGATTGTTTAAATTTTTGCATGATACAGTACACTACTATCAAGCATTCGACTGGTATTAGCTAAACTAAAAAATTCCAGGACTGGCTTTGGAAAAATTAATTTAGCGATTCGTATTAAATATTACACCCTGTATATATATTTTTTAAAATGCAATAAGTGATTTTCAAACTACATAAATAGCCAATGAAAACGACATATGCGACAATGTTGTCTCACTTTTATTAAATTTTTAGTGAACGATCAAATCTTACCAAAAATAGAACAACCATAATGAAGTATCAAATTATAAGGTAATTAATTTAAACAAATGTTATAAATTTCAAACATTTTAATTGAAATAATAAACTGAGTCACTGCACAACAAAAAACAGTAACTACTAACAATAACGAAGAACAATTTAAAAAAAAACTAAAAATATGTACATAGTTATGATAAACCCATAAATTAGAACTGGAAAAGATACAATAATGGTAACAAAATAAAAATAATTCAAAATAGATTTTCGAAATGGAACCCTGCAGCCTGTACACATTTTTGTTGCCGAATTGTTAATTGACGTATTGAATTACGGATACTCTGGGGATCGTTTCTAATAGTATTACAACAATGTATAATTCTATCAATTAATTGTTGTCGGTTATTAATATTCACTGCGTAAACTAGTTGCTTCAATCGTCCCCAAATATGGTAATCAACGGGATTTAAATTCGGGGGTCTTGAAGGCCACGAAATAGGACCTGCACGTCCTATCCACCTGTTGCCATAAACATTATTGAGATGTTGTCTCACTGCCAGTAAAAAGTGTGGGGGTGCCCCATCATACTGAAAATACATCCCTCGGATAGCAACGTTCGCGTTGGCAAGCAAATTTGGCAAAATATTTTGTAGAAAGTTAAAATAGACCTGCCCTGTTAAAGGACCATCAAAAAAGTGAGGACCTACTAATTGGTTATTTATGACACCAATCCACACGTTAACCGAAAACCTTAACTGAGAACGACGTTCTCGAATAGCATGGGGATTTTCTTCTATCCACACATGTGAATTTCGTGAATTATTTATCCTGTCTCTGGTAAATTGGGCTTCATCTGTAAATAGTGTCCTGTATAGCGTTGGTCGATTATTGTTAATCCATCTACAAAATTCCAACCTATCGATCTCATCTCCAGCATGTAGTCGCTGAACCATTTGAATGTGATATGGGTATAGATTATTTTTTTGTAAGACTCTACTTACTTTTGATTGAGTAACATTGAGTTCTCGACTTACTTGTCTAGTGATTATTGTAGGGTTCATAGTAACGGCGTCCATAATGTCATCTTCCTGCGCTTCATCTACATGTCGCTCTGTTATTCCACTAGGAAAAGTGCCATTTGCTTGCAAATAATTAAAAACTGACCCAAATGTTGGATGACTGGGAGTTCGACGATTAGGAAATCTCCTGCGATATTCTCTACTAGTAGCCCTACCATTCCCATTACAGAATCCATAAACAAATATTATGTCTGCATATTCTGTGGTCGAAGACTGATGTGGCATTTTGAACGAAAGTAACAAAAGCTCTACCAAAACATTAATTTTTCCAAAGCCAGTCCTGGAATTTTTTAGTTTAGCTAATACCAGTCGAATGCTTGATAGTAGTGTACTGTATCATGCAAAAATTTAAAAAATCAAATGAGCCGTATAAACACTACACTAAAATGAAATAAATGGTCAATTACACAAATCACCCTGTTAATTAATAAAGAAGAGGAGTTGACATTTTTTAGTGGCCACATGATATGCTCCCTGAGGGACTCTACATATGGTAGAAGTATGTAAAGTTCCTCATGACTCACCCTGTAGATGACTGGAGAAAAGTCCTATTTACAGATAAAACTTACTTTATAGTTCAGTGACAGCGGTCGAAATTTGTCAGGAAGTCTGACAATGAAAACCTTACACCATCTTTTATTGATGAAACCGTAAAACATCTAACAAAAAAATGTTTGGAGGATGTTTTTCATACTTAGGGTTTGGATCTTTGGTACTAATCGAAAGCATGATGAACAGCCAAAAATACAAATCTGTGTTGAAACAGCGTTTGGACACAGAACTCCAAAAATGTCAGCCCCAAGGAGGAGCAATTCTTCAACAGAATTCTGCTCCTTGTCATAAGTCAAAGCAAATGATGAAGACATTTGTGATGAGAGGATATTTGTGAACTTTCTAAATAAACTGTTTTTTTATTAAAACAGTCTATGATTCAATTAATTCTAACAGTACTCTATAACGATTAACCTATTTAGTGATCAGAAATCATATATTTTTAGATTACAGCATCAACATTACATTTCGTTAGAAACCCTATAAACGGATTTGTTTTACTTTTATTTTTATAATAGAATCCTACTTTATTTATTGTTCAAAAATCCTTATAATAATTTAAGCTCCTATTGTAATTTTTAATACATCAATTATTAAAAATGATTTAAAGGTTAATGCTTTTTATTAAAGTGATATTTATCAATAGATATTAAATTTACCGATAGAAAGTTCGGCCATTGTTTGGTAAAATGCCCTAATAAATGTGCAAATAAATAAATTAGGGTATGGCTCGGGCATAAATATTAATGGTAAAGTGCTATCAAATCTTTAATTCGCCAATTTTTAAACGCAGAGTGTATTAATAGTGTCAAAAAAGTATTAAAAAAGTTACATGGAGTCTGTGAAGATTAGATGAACTTAGTTTAAGTATCGATATCGATGGAACTCAAACAGAGCAGCATGCTTCGTATAGATATCTTCGCATAAATATAAAGATACTGAATGAAAGATTTCATCTTAAACCAAAATCTTTCAATTAATGTGCCTCATCTACCTATACATCATCATCACCACCTTTGTGGATAGTGAGCTACTTCAAGATTTGTCGCCATTCTGATTTTAATCAGACCATCTTTAGTGAACTTTGAAGTACTTACTAAATAACCTTATTACCAAGCAGTGTTTATATTACATATTAAATAGTTAAAATTATAAATTTAAACCACGTATTGTCGATGTTTATGTAAATAATTAACTTTTCATGAGCACTATGGCCTCTACTTGAAACTGCACTAACATCTGAGTTGGTCAGAATACACCCGCTAACTATTTATTGCCTGGTATCTTATTATTGAATGCAATGAAGAAAACATAAACAAAACTGGGAAAAAATAAAGGCTGACTTAATAGAACCTTCAAAAAAAGTATCTTCGCAAAACCAAAGAAAAGAAAAAAGATTGGATGACGGGCGAAATACTAAATTAATGAATAAAAGAAGAGTATATAAGGACAAAAATAAATCATTGTACCAGCAAATACAAAACGAAATACGGCGACAAATTCAAATAGCAAAATAAATTGGTTAAAAGAAAAATGTAAAGAAATAGAAAAGCTACAAAATAAACATGACAGCTTTAATTTACACAGAAAAATAAAAGAATTAACTAGAAGACTAGAATACAAACAAAATATACTAGTTGATGAAAAGGGAGACACACTAATGGATACAGAAAACAAATTGATGGTATGGGCAAACTATACAGAACAGCTGTTTAACGACAAACAAGACAAAATGGATAACGAATATTTCGTTGAAGAGACTGGACCAGAAATAACAGAAAGTGAAGTAAAACACACAATTAAAGAAATGAAAACTGGGAAAGTAGTAGGACCAGACGAAATACCGACAGAAATATTGCAACTTATCGCCGACTGCAATATACATGTTATTGTCGAATTATTTAATATCATATACACAACAGGTATATTACCTAAAGAATGGCCTCTATCAACATTCGTGACTAAACCTAAAAAGAAAAACGCCAGACAATGTTGCGATCACCATACCATCAGTCTAATGTGCCACATACTAAAAGTATTCCTAAAGATTATTCATCGTAGAATATATAAAAAACTAGAACAAGACATTGGACAAACTCAGTTCGGATTTAGAAATGCTCAAGGAACCAAAGAAGTATTATATGCAGTAAAAGTGCTAATACAGATATGTTTAGATGTAAAGCAGGACATCTATGTCTGTTTCTTAGATTATAACAAGGCATTCGATACAGTGAAACATAATCCGTTAATAAAACTACTGAGAAAAAAGAACATCGACACACAGGATATAAGAATAATAAATAAACTGTAATATGAACAAGAAGCTGCCATAAGAATAAATAATTTAAAAACTAATAAAATAAAAATCAAAAGAGGTGTTCTTTCTTCTTTCTTCTTTCTTTCTTCTTTCTTCTTTAGGTACCGTCTCCTCTAAGGAGGTTGGTAATTATCACAGCTATTTTCACTTTTGAGATGCATACTCAGTTTAATGCATACTCAGAAAAAAATTTCAAAACAGCATTAGAAGATGAAGTAGCAGCCATAAAAATAAATGGAATACCCATACGGCAAATTAGATATGCTGCTGATACAATACTAATAGCAAAAAATATTACAGATCTACAAAGAATTTTAGATAAGGTTTTTGTAGCGAGTGAAGAATTTGGTTGTCACTAAAGATAAAGAAAACAAAATTCATGGTTATATCAAAGAAAGATATTAGATACATCAATCTACACGTAAATAATAAGACGATAAAACGAGTTTAGAATTATAACTATTTAGGGGCAAACATAAATGAAGCAAACGATTATACCAAAGAAATTAGAGTTAGAATAGAAAAGGCTAGAAGTGCATTCAATAATATGAAACAAATATTATGTTGTAGAGACCTCAGCCTAAATCTTAAAAAACGAGTACTAAAGTGTTATGTATTTTCTGTTCTTTTATATGCTGTGGAAACATGGACTTTAAATAAACAATGTCTCAATAAATTGGAAGCATTTGAAATGTGGACATATCGAAGAATGCTGAGAATCTGGAGATACTGGATTTCATCAAGATAAGAAACTACAATATCTGGGTCATATAGCACGTGGTGATAGATATGAATTCCTAAAACCAATAATGCAGGGAAAGGTTCAAGGAAAGCTCAGCATACATAGAAGAAGAATGTTCTGGCTGAGAAACCTCAGAGAATGGTTTGGATACCGCTCAACTGAACTCTTTCGGGCTGTAGTGTCAAATGTTAGCATAGCAGTGATGATTGCCAACCTTCGTCGAGGAGATGGGACGTAAAGAAGAAGAATTATTATTATATGGTATTATTTATTATTATTTATATATTTTATTAAACACATACTAAATACAGTCTATTTTTTTACTTCATTGTAAAGTTTTTAGGTATAATTCGAAGTTATATCTGTTGCACCACTGCCCTTACTTGTTTATAGCTCCAAATATTTGCCGTATTTTACCCTTAAAGAATTAAAGTGTCTCATCCTACTGTGTTAGGGTCCATATTTCTGATTCATACCTGAGGAGCTGCCTTAGCAGTGTTTTGCATTTAATTTTATGATTAACTAAAACGTCTTTATAGATTTAGACCAAAAGCTAGGACTATTGTAGTAAAATGTATTACCAGGGCATTAGTGAGCAGTGGAGTTAGCAATATAATGTTTTAAACATATCAATCTCCCTAATACGATTTTTTGGGCCAGACTCATGATAACATCAGACATGTGTGTTTCGTGGATCTCCCTAGCGACTGAAAGTCAATGTAGAAAAAGATAATTAAACCGTTGACTTTCTCTGTCGTAGTCTCCCTGTCAAGTTAAGTCTGACTTGAGCAGCTTTAGAAAGTTCAAAAGAACCATGTTTTCAAATCGTCAGACTTCCCAATATGACTTAAAAGAAAAAAAAATAAACAGTGTGTATTGCCGCTGTTGACTTACAGTATTATGTCGGCGAGACAAGATTCCAAACCGCCAGCTACGACGAAGATCAGGAGTAACTGATGCTATAAAGAGAATAGCAACATCGAAATGGAACTGGGCTTGACTGACAGATAACAGGTGGACAGACGATCTGAAATGTTGTCAACCAAAAAAAACTGGATGCAAGAGACACCAAATTGAAACAGATGGAAATTATGAGGGAGATTTATGTCTAGCACTGAACAAGAGGAGATTTATTGTAAATCAAAGTTCTTTTCAAACAATCTTAATATTTACAATAATTAAACAATTCATATCTTTTTACTGTTAAATTTGTTAAATACATAAAATTATATCGTAACACCTGGACTTTAGGATAAAAAAAAATAAAAATAATAATTAACAAATCAAAATAAAAAACGAAACTTACGAGTATGTTCCTGTCCATTAACATTCAAAGTTATAGTTTTCAAGAGCACCATTTTTAATAACAAACTTTAACAAAAAGGTACTTGAATACTAGCCGATAGCTGAAATATTCTCAACTTATAAAGAATTTGCAGTGCAAAAGATAAAGTCGTGTAGAATTAACATCGGCTGATAAAACTTTGTTAAAAATTTGATAAATAATTAATGTTAATACTGTTATATATAATTTATCGATAATTTGTAACTCTCACAACTTATCAACAATCGAATAGTATAAAGCCGATAGTTTCACTAAAATTCTATGTTTAATATGAGAATAAAAAGGAAAGTCAATGACGTTCTGCTGATTTTAAAGACGTATCAACAGGTCGCATTATCCAAATCGGGCTTTAATGACACCTTTGGGTTAGATAAATCAAATAAGTATAAAGAGATGTTAAAATCACAAGGACATTTGGTTTTATTTTATTAGTAAAAACAATAAAATATTTTTTTATTGTAGTGTAAAAGAATCTTTATAGATAACGAAATTATTTGAATCATCCAAAACTGAAAAAATTTGTGATTTTTGTATGGTACAGAAAACCGCTCTAATAAAATTAAATTCATATCAAAGTTAGGTGTTGGTTTAATCTGCCATTACAAGAGCTGAGGTCCTATGTAACATATATCAGTGATTACTATATCTATTTTAATATCTGCTCTTAAAGATATCTGACAAAGTGATATTATTTTATCCAGGTTGGGGATCCTTGATCATAAGTGTTAAAAAAATCCAACTACTCCAAATACGCCAACTATACTCCAAAATTATTAATAATAAAATAAAAGATGACGTGAGAGAAGAAGAATAATACTATTTTCAAAGAGGCAGGAATGCTAATCTAGCTATGCATTTGTGGTATTTGGCTCTACGTGATAGACGCACTTCAAAAATGTTATTGCAATTTAAAGTCCATCAATCCAAAAATTCATACTACATCATACTACAACTAGAATAACAACCAAATCCCCTTCTTGGATGGCTCAACAACCAAACACCAACGTGGAATACTTGGATACGCCGTTTACCGAAAAGCAATCCATACAGATAGACACCTAAATGCCATCTGACATTATCATCCTTCATCCAATACAAGCAGTTACCAACACCCCCGTGCTCTTGTACCAATCAGTCAGTAGATACAACTACAACACACAAACCAAAAGAAGTTTCTCCATTCTTCAAAGTAAACACAAATCAAATTAGACGAGTTTTAGCAAAAACGGCATCTTTATATTACAATTGTGGTCTATAGCATTTCCTGTGGTACATGTGATATAAGATACGTGAGAGAAACCAGCCAACTAGTATCCGCTAAATTTAAACCCAGCCGAAATATAAAAAACAAGATATGTAGTACGTGACATAAAATCAACCTGAAATCCTATCTACAAATAACAGTCATCCAATAATACAGAACAAAACCAATCATGGAGGTTGTAGACATTAAAATCCAATGCGGATTTATTAGAAGACTACGCTCAGTTTGTGATACGACTTCAGTACTCATAACAACATAAATTGGAGTTCGGTTGGCTCATCCGCCGTTAGATGATCTTCAGCCGTCGTTCTGGAAGAGGACATAGGTTTTTAGATTCTATCTTTTATTAAAAATTTTTATTTAAGAATGTGGTTCGAAAGTCTGCCAACCAGAGATTTTTATGATCTCCAGCCATGACTCTGGAAACATTTCTAATCGGCTGTTAAAATACAAAAAAAAAAAATTTTAAAATATATATGGATATGCTTTGCTTTTAATTTGTATTCCCCATGTATCTCATAGATGTTCGATTGGATAAAGGTCGGGACTGAAAACTGACCAATTCATACGGACAATATCGAGATCCTCTAAGTATTCATTGACGATTCTAACACAGTGAGGATGCGCATTATCGTCCTTAAAATCAATTTTGTTCCTATGAATTGCGCAAAAGATACCATATACTCGTTTAAAATGGTTAGTATATTCCTTGTTTCTGTCTCGGAACTTTCATCTACAAGAACTAAATCAGTACAGTCATCGAAACTTACACCAGCTCAAACCATAACTGAGCTTCGTTGATAGGTTATTCTATTAGCAACATTACATTGCTAAAATCGTTCTCCTTGCTTTCTCCAGATTCTCTTCCGGTCGTCTAATGACTTTAAGAAATACCTGGACTCATCCGAGAACAAAACTTTGCTCCAATCTGCGTAATTCCAATTTTCTTGTTCCCTTGCACAAGCAAATCGGGCTCGGTAGTATTCCACAGATAGCTGAGGACATAGAGCTGGTCTTCTATATAATAAAGTTGCGTTATGAAGTCATCAAAGAACTGTTCACCTACTGGACAGCTCAGTTAAAGTAAGATGTCTATTTCTTAAACACGAAGTAACCAAAAATAGATCTTTGATGATCTGATCCTGACCTAGTGTAGCTATCGTTTTGATTGAACCGCTAAATGGCTTTTTGAACAGCACAACGACTAACACCTAGCACCCGGACGACGTAATATTGGCTGTGACCATCTTGCACTAAAGCCACGGATCTTTCAGCATCCATTGGTGGTAATTTCATTTTAATATTTAAATTAAAAGTTCTGAATTTAAAATGTTTTATTACCAAATTGGTCTGGTTGTTATAATCAGTACAATAACAAGTTAATTTCTTACCGTTTATTAAACTTAAATTTTTGATGAAACATAAATTTCTATTGCTTATAAAGAAATGCTATTAAAAATTTAAAAATAATATATAAAAATTAATAAGTGTAATTATACGAGAATTTCTCTAAATTTATATATGCCAAACAATCAGTTCTAAGTGTTAAATCTCGCAATAAATAAGAAATATGTCATGGATCGAATTTTTTTGGGTCCTGAATGTATCTATCTATGTATCTAGCATGTGAGGGTACTATACACACAGAGGACTCACTTTTAGATAATAATGATTTTTTACAGGATGCAACCAGCACCGATTTCTGAGCATCAAGGTCGCGCACTGATAGAAGCCCACTTAATGGCCAGATTCTCCCAGAGATCGGCTAGCCAGGAAAGCAAAATTTATTTTACTAAATCAGCAGCTGATCGGCCGGCACTCATGATCTCTGGATAGATAGTTAATAAAGAAGTCATTGGCCCTCTAGATGGGCACACATACAGTGAAGAGGCATAATTAGAGTTACATAATAAAAACACGGACAAAGGGGAGAAAGACGCCTAACATTACCTCCTATATTAGGCAGCATCATCGCAGCAACCTCTCCCAGGTGCCTCATTTCCCAAGGCATAGAAGATATAAAAGAAGTTAAGTCTCTCCAACGTTAAGTCATGCCATTGGGAAAGGGATGTGTACCGCTTCAGACAAGATACTTTTTTTCTTAAGTTTCTAATCTTCGGATTTGAAGAACTCCCTACTCCGGAATCTCATTTCATTGAAGCTGGGACTTACTATTTATGTGCATGTGTACAAACAAGCCATTCTTTATCCTATCATGGAAAAACATCACAATTTGAAAGGCTGCTGCAAACAATGCAATGAAGATTTAATACCTAGAAAGACACATACAGATAAACTAGTACGATATCCGAGCGTGAGCTATCGCTGAAAGAGATGAAGACGGCTTTTGCTTAAAATCACGAATGAATAAGAAGAAAAATGAGAAGAGAAAGTTATCTAAAAAATAATTACACTAATTTTAGACTTAGTGTTTCATTTTCCAGTAATTTATTGGCCAAAACTACTATTATTGACATTAAAATAGATATACATACTTACATGTATATTGTTTTTCGTTAACGGTTAACGTTATCGTTTCCGTCTGCTCCATTTTTAGACACAATGATTTGTAGTACACTTCAAACTTCCCACTGATAAACAACTATTCAGTTCCAACCGGGTTTTATTGCAACAATTAAAATAAAAATGCACTGCTTATACTTATATGGATCTAATATCTAAAGATAATGTCAACACAAAAAAATCTATTTAATAAATTGCTATTATTGTAAATATTATTTTAGACTCATTTCAGTTTTCATTAACCGCATTTATTACTAAAGCAATATAAAATAATTGTATCAAGATATCAAAAAGTTTAATTGTCAAATTAAAATAATAGCAAAATTTCATTAAAACTAGAATTGTTTTATTTATTTACATAAAGTACCTCGACAAGTATAGTCATTGGTACAGGAACACTAACATTAGATATAAATAAAATGACGAAGTAAAATAATAATTACATCACTTTAATTAATGTCTATTAGGTTGTCTTGTAGTAAAGCTGAGCGGTGTATAGTTTTCGTGATCGCTCTAGGGTTGTTGAGCATTTCCTGAAGAGTTGGTCTCAAGTCCAATGCTTGATCCAGGTTGGTGAATGATTTGCAGTCGATAGGATGTGTTTCACGGTCAGGAAAACATTGCAATGGTGGCAAGTTAAAGAGTTCCAGAAGACATCAAGAAACCATTGGTAAGTTTGGTGTGGTTGGTTTGGAGTCTTCAAATTATCGATGCTTCTCTTCTAGTTAAGAAGTCCAGGGAGAGGTCACCAATAAATGGTTGAAGTTCATGAAGAGTTGTTTTGCTCTTTTGTTATAAGTTTTGCCAGATATCCTTTTCTGACTTTAGAGTTTGAGATCGTTTCATCAGAAGCCGGGCTCAACTTCGGGAAGAAAATTACGCTTTTCGATGAACCAAATAAGTCTTTTATTAATCACTTTTTTCAGGAAGTTTGCAGGTTGTACGAGAGAGAATTCGGAAGAGAAGATTTAGAGGTTCTGGAGGATTTATCAGGTTTTTTACTTGTAATGATTGTAGAATTGCTCCAAATATCTGGGAGTTTACAAGTGTTCCAGATAAGATTATAAATTTCATGGAGTTTGGAGTATTGGAAAGATGGATTGGAAAGATTTTTGAAAAAGGTATTTAAAGGAGATTAGCAGCAGATTTTCTAATAGTAAAGGAGGAGTTGATAAACATGACATCATGTGGAGTTGACGCAAAGGCTGAGAACGATTAAATGTGTAAATAACTAGGTGGGCAACCCGTATTACTATTATTTAATTTATAGACTTTTCTTTATCTGAATCTATCGAATGAAAAAGTCTGATTTCAGTCGGACTGGACAACACCCCATTACGCTGTAATAGTAAGAGCTTACTTAAACGAAATTTTCCCCAATAGATGGATTAGACGAAGAGGCACTATGGAGTAACCAGCTAGATTGCCAGACCTTACGCTCTTGAATTTTTTCTGTGGCTTTATTTTTAGAACATAATATATAAAACACAACCAAGTAGCATTGCAAAACTCAAAGAAAGGATAACTATAGACGTATGAAATATTTCACCTCAAACTTTATACAAATTTCGGGACGATTCTTATAGAAGATTGTGTTATTGTCAAGAAGACAGCCAACATTTTAAGTATTTATTTTAATGTTTCGAAAAATAATAAAGAATTTCACAATTTTACCTTTTTTATTTATAATAGACCCAACGTGATCTATTTCGTTAAGAACATGTTGTTAAGGAACTTTTTAAAACATGAAAATATACAATTTTGTTTCATAAAACATAAAGACAATGGTCTATGCTAGATGAATCACCCTGTACATTAAAATTTATATTAAAAAGGCGCACATTTGGCTTTAGAAGTTGATGAGTCTCAACATGATTTAAAATTTTCTAAAATAAAGACACAAACTATTTTATTCCAAAAGTGGTTTTCACATTGAGGCCATTACATTTTTTTATCAAAAACACAGTAGCTTATTTTTAACACAATCGATTAAATGAATTTCGTTATTTATTTAAACCCCTTCGGATCCCCTAACCCAAAGTATCTATCTATCAACAATATTGACATATGATAATCTATAACACTTTACTTATCCTATAAATAAAACAAAAGAAAACATTTTTTAATTTTCTCATGTACATATTTTACATCTATATGTCTGAATAATCTAAATATCTTATCTCAGTAAATATCTAAGTTTTTATTAAGCCTATATTACAATACTATCTAAAAATTTAAGAGGATTATCTAGCTCGTGTACACAAAGGAATCGAAAATACAACTAGTTTTAAATCAAATTGAGTGGTTTTATAAGTGAACTAAATTTGCCCATAATACCCACAACTATGAACTTTTATTAAAACAATTATTGAAATTAACGTGTTGTATCACAAAATTATTGAAAGTAAAAAAAAATGTTTTAATATGTAGTTCTATGACTTCGAGAGTGGATGTTTAACGACCCTTTGGGCACTTACTAAAATAAAAACTAAGATTAAGTTTTTTTTTTAATTTGTTGAAATTTCAATGTTTACAATTTTTTAAATTCGTGAAAATGTTAATCGTAAATTGGATTTTAATAACTTTTACATGCTTTTGTAGTTTTATTTTTACACAGAGAACATCTTGAAGTGTTAGAAGCTCTCTTTGGTCCAGACATTTTAGGTTTAATACCATATTTTTTTAATGCTATACAATTTCTCTCCTAAAATGTAGATTTTCTTAATAATATCTATAAGAGTGGGTTGGTTGACTAGTATTAGTTACACATAATATCATTCAATGTAATACTGAACTCTATCACTTCTTCTTATACTATTTTTGGCGGATAGATCTTTTAGACAGCAGGCTCAGTAAAACTCAGGTTAAATTTAAATAAAAATATATTTAAAACAAATAAACAATAAAATATTTTATTTTTATAGATTAGTATTGTCGAGATGATATGTGCAAAATTTAAATGCCAATAATACGGCGACGGTATCGATAACCCCTCTCTTTAATACCTTCAAAAAATAAAATATAATTAATGTCATAAATTAAAACAACAATTACGGTTCGTTGATACACACTCGATAAAGAAACGGAAGGACAAATGAGAGGTGAACGTATATACTCCGTCCGGCAAGGAGCGGAAAATGATTCTTCTTCTTCTTCTTCTTCGTCTTCTTAGTAGAATCTTCTGCCATTCTAGCACATTCTGACAATGGAGCGCCAATGGTAGCAACAATATGGTCCGTGTATCGTGTGGGAGATCTACCTCTATTTCTTTTGCCTTCTACTTTTCCCTGGATGGTAAGTTTTTCAAGACAATTTCTTCGAAGCACATGTCCAAAATAGCTTATTATTTGTTCTGATATTTGTGTTCTTAGTATTTTCTTTATGTTTAGCTGGTCCAGTATGGATTCATTTGTTCTTCGGGCCACCCATGGTATTCTCAGCATTCGTCTCCAGCAGTACATCTCAAATACATCTATGTTCTTTTTGTCTTTCTCAGTAAGGGTCCAGCATTCCGATGCATAAGTAAAAACTGGAAAAACTAGACTTCTTACTAGTCTCATTTTTGTATCGGTAGTTATTTCATGGCTTTTCCAAATTTTTGTTAATTTTGCCATAGCGCTTTTTGCGATTGCTGACTGCCGCTTTATTTCTTCAGTACAGCCTCCTTTGTTGGTTATTAATGAGCCCAGATACACAAATTTATCTACAACAGCGATATTGTTTATCATGACCAGATGATTTTGATTGTTGTTAGCTCTGTCAATTATCATGATTCTCGTTTTTTCTCTGTTTATTTTAAGGCCCATCGTTAAGCTTACGTCTTCTATCCGTTGTAGCAGATGAATCAATTCAGCTTCAGAACTAGCGAGGATAGTAGTATCATCTGCACATCTCAAGTTGCAAATCTTCTTCCCGCCAATGGTGATGCCACCGTCCCAGTCCTCAGTAGCTTTCCGCATTATCCATTCACCATTCATAGATGTTAAATAGAATTGGGCTTAGTATGCAGCCTTGTCTCACGCTCTTTGTGACCCTGAAACTATCGGTTAGTTCCCCATTTATTCTAACTCTGGCATAATTGTTATTGTACAGGCTTTTAATTAGCAGTATCAGATGATTGGGGACTCCCATTTCAGACAAAACCTGCCACATTTTACTCCAGTTGACCAAATCGAAAGCTTTACTATAATCCATGAAGCACAAATATGTTGTAATGTTGAATTCTCTGGATTTTTCTACAATCTGCCGTACGTTTAAAATTTGTTCTCTAGTACCACGTCCGGGGACGAAACCTGCTTGTTCCTTCGCAATGTTAGGTAGTAAAAAGGGCTTTATCCTCTCGAGAATTATGTGTAAGAGTATCTTACTGCAATGCGCAATTAGAGCAATTGTGCGATAGTTGCTACATAAATCTTTCGCTCCCTTTTTATGTATGGGAATATATAGTGATTTTGTTCTGAAGCTATTTTCTTGTGGCATTTTAAATTAATTACTATTTAAATGGGAGTAAGCCACAATTAAAGGTTAAAATACGTTTATTGACGTTTCAATTTCCACTTCGGAAATCGTTCTCAAAAAAAAATTGAGAACGATTTCCAAAGTGGAAATTGAAACGTCAATAAACGTATTTTAACCTTTAATTGTGGCTTATTCCCATTTAAATAGTAATTATATAGTGATTGTGTCCAGTCCTCAGGCCATTTACCTGTCTCCCACACTCTTTGACAAATTTGATGTATTATATCCACTCCAACGTCATCTAGGGCCCAATGGGGAAAATGATTAATCAACACTTAACCACGGAATAGGTCTGTCTCAGATCAACACTCTAAGACCGATAAGGAACTGCCGCTATATCAATACTCTAGCAGAAGCGGTTGGCTGTTAGTCAACATCCTGAGGCCACTGGAGTTGTTACCAGATCAACCTATCAGAGTGTTGGACTCCTATAACTTCGGAAGGTTGGCCTTCAGTCAACACCCAAAGGCCCGATGAAGTTCTCACCAGATTACCAGATTATCCGCCAGATCTCACTCTGGCGGAACTCCATTCTCTATTGGAGTAGCAGTATTGGTAAGTTTTGTTTGTACAGGGAGAAGTCGAGGAGCAAGTACCCTCGCTGTTACTATTAATACTATGGGAACGGCTCCTAGATTAACGTTTTGGCATGCAGCTTATTCTATCTGCGATATTTTACGAGTGTAGCTTCTAGGACTCATCAGGGAGTTGGTTACCAGTCAAATGCAGAAGTTTGGCTGGAAGGAATGGAACATTTTTAATGGGATTTCTATAAGTATGTACCCTAGGCGATGGCAAGAAGTGTTAAAGGTCTCTCTAGTCATGCAGCTATCTATCGTGCGCAATACATATCTTTTACTGAGAGAATGGATTCTGATCACTATAGCGTAAAGGTTGATTAGTGCAGACGGATAGTCAGCACGTTTTCTCATGCAAGATTTTTTCCTTTGGCACGTGTTAATTGACGCATAGATATCCGGCTTGTATTCAATTATTGGCCTTATAAAGGTTTTGTAAGTATGTAAGAGAGTTTTGGAGCTAGTGTTACCTCTTTTACCAGACAACGCACCTAGAAGATTAGCTTTTTTCCTTACTTTATGTAGAGAGTACTAAATATCAATGTCCCAATTGAGAGTCATACTAAAATGAACACCCAAATAGTACACCAACGCTAATCTTCTTCTGAATTCGAGCTTGTCTCTTAAGAGAGTTACTCTCGCCCTACAGCGAGGAGATCTAGATAGAATTATTTGGGTGTTGGTTGGTTTTAATGCGATTCTCCATCTATTGCATCACCTTACAATTTTGTCTAAGAAATTTTGAGCTCCATCGAATATAGGTGAGTGTCTTAGCATCATCACCGTATTATCAGCATATAGAGATAGATTGTAGACTGTGTAAAATGTTGGCGCTAAAATTAAGCCCGGTATAACTCCTGCTAGTGAAGTAAAGGGCGTTGGGAGTTTGTTGGCTACTTTGACTCGGATTGTCCCATTGGAGAGATAGTAATGTATAATTTTGACGAGCGATGTAGGAAGTAAAATGTGGTGGAATTTTTCGATCAGTTTGGCATGCCAAACCTGATCAAAAAACCTTTTGGACGTCTAGTATGATGCCAATGGTGAACCTATTGTGTTGGTGTATGGATAGTGAAACGGAAGCGGCTGCTTCAATTAATGAAGTGAAGTAAGTGTCTAGCTTTAAATTCGAATTGAAACTTTGGGAGGATCCTCTCAAAGACTTTACCTCGAGGGTTTAGGAGAAAAATTAGTCTATAGGATTCTGCGCTAGTTCTGGGCTTAACTGATATAAGAATCATGATAGTGTTGAACACTTTTCAAGAGGTAGAAAAGTATTTCAACGTTCCTCAATGTCCCCTACCGGGACGGACAGGTATCACTGAGTAGTGAGATTAGGAAACCGCACAAAATCAATCTCCTCCTGTCCGGGGTAAGGGAAAGGATTAGGTTATAGATTGGTTCGATAAGTTTGTAACGTTATAAACGTCACATCTCTATTAATTTATATTTTAATAATTATTTCATTTTAATTTCTTTATTAATTTATTAATTTCTTTATCTTCAGTTTAATTTTTACTATTTTTTTGTTTATAAAAATAGTTGGCGCCCCTGTTTTTCTCTTCTTCCTCTGTCTTTATTTTCTCTCTTTCTGTCCCATAGAATAAATATTTGCCCTCTCACTTTTGTTCGGCAGACTATTCTGTTCTGTGTTGACTGACAAGCTAGTTTCATGATATCTATACCAACATTCTATGACATCTGTGCTAACTTCATTCAGTCTCCCACTTTCTGTCAAAACAACTTTTCTGTAGTGGGATTATTTTTTGCCTCTTTTTGAAATTTATAAAAGAAGGCAAAAATTATTATAAGACTCATTTTTATGGTCTACAAATTCTCTTGGGGTAAGTACTTTCATTGTGATATTTATTCTATAATTCTGACCACATTTCCAATATTTGTAACCTTACTTTCTTTCCAAAGCACATTTTTTTTTCTGATATATGCATTAGGACTCTTTAACAGAATTTAACTAAGTAGTAACATTCATATTTCATTTTATCCTTGCCATATGCTATTTGTTTAAGTGTAATTTTGTAAGATGGCAAGGAAGTTAAACCTTTCTTTTTGATGTGTTTCTAATGCATGTTGTTTCTTATCCTTTTAGTTTATTGGAGATATAAAACTTATTGGTTTACTGGACAATTTAATTGGTTTATTGGTTTTATTGGCATATTTGGAGTTCAATAATTGGTCCGGACATACAGCCACGTGTGACTGCAGCTCTCCAGAAGCTACAACTTCTAATTGGAGGATCCAACAGCTAGAACACACAAGCCGCCCATCGAAGCAATAAGTAACACTTATAACTGTTAAGCTTTGGCAGGGTTAATTATTGTTTTTTTTATTGATTTAAATAAATATGATTGGTTAAAATTTGTCTTATTTGCTATCAACTGAGAACTCAGGTTCAATCCCTAGTTTAAGACAAGACGAACTCACCCTTGAGATACTGAGCTAGGCAAGGTATAGACGATAAGCTCCCATGGTTGATTGAGGTATTATTTTTACAATAGTATTTCAATTCTCTTTGGTAGTCTTATCGTTACAAGTTAGCAGAGTAGCTTTAAGGATATCAGCGTATTCGCCCGGGATTTCGTCTATGCAGGTCTGCATTGGAATGGACGGAATATGAAGTTCTTCTCTTGTGGTCTCCCGGTTCTTATGTGACCTAGATAAGAGCAGGTACTTTTTAGGATTTCTTGGGTGTAAGTGGGGGTCATTGATGGTTATAAGCGTAAAGTTGCTGTTGAGAGTTTTAATTCTCTCGATGATTGTGGCAACATTTGCGGTATTATGGATTTCATGGGATAAGAATCTCCAGGGTTTTCTCCTTACACTACGCAGAATTCTGCGTTTATCAGCGAGTAGTCTTTTTTTCTGATAATCTCTCAGAAGATAATATAAGTTAGACTTATACTCTATAAAGGGCCAAATGAATGTTTTATAAGTATGTGCGGGAGTTTGTGTGTGTTCGTTCAATTTCCCCTGTAAGTGGTATGAGGAGGCGGACTCGATTTCTAACCCTATCTAAAGTTGCCTTTAGCCTCTGACCTAGAAATCGCTCACATTTATACACGAGTGTTTGCCCGTGAGTATCAATCTTTGGAATTTCCAGGTCAACTGGCTCATTAGTTCACAACTAAGAGCGCGTGATAACAAAGACAGAGTAAACAGTAGTTAATGTGTTGTGTTATTTAGCTGTCGGCACAATTCTGCCAACATCTGTAACTCGCAACTGACATTAGATATATTTTTAGTTGGTGGGTCATGGTGAATAAAATATAAAATCTTAAAAAGTATATTTTGTAAAAAAAAACCATTCACATGTTATTATTATTAGGAATTATTTTATTATCTTACACATTAAATTAAAAGTTGCATCACTGTAAAACGTATTGTTGATAGTTATTCTTGGAATATAAAAAGGTTTTTTCTACAGTGGTAGGTCCATCTGAAAAATAAAAAAAAAAAAACATAAAACTGTTGTATGATATTTATGACTTAAAAACCGATTTAAAATTCTTTTCGAAGCTGGAACATTTGGATCCAGACATAAAACAGCAAATAAATTGGTATATTGGTATATATATAAAATAAAGTTTTTATTTTGAGGATGCAGTCATTAATAGGGCAGGAAAGTGAAACTCTTTGTTCTTTAATCAAGCTATCGCAAAATTTATTTGCTTCTTCAGGATATGCTAAAATATGGTATCAGTAAATACAATGAAATTAGAATTAAATAACATTGTATAAAACTAGTATAAAAACTTACAACATGAGGTTAATCCATTAAATTTTTAAATTGACAAAACATTAAAACTTAACTTATTAAAATTATATAGTTATGTAAGTACAATATTTTAAAATATTGTAAATAGTGTAAAATGTGTAAAGAATAAATCTTCTAGCAAAGGCTGCTATCGCTTTGTTGATTTAAATTGCCAAATATATGGCCTACAAGGACAAATTCGTTAAACTTCCCGTACTCGAATCGGTATCAATAAAGTGTTATGATCATTTCGGCCTATCCCAGCCTCATCCGACACTTGGGCTGATACAAATTCAAACTCGGAAAGTCCAATGTCTCCCAAAATTTTACCACAGCAGTGGTTAGCATGCAGAGGCGCCACCTGCTTTGGCGGCCATGAACGAAAAATATATAATAATATCTTTTTTTGTACTCTGGGCTATGCGAAATGTGTAAAATAATAAATCTTCTAGCAAAAGTTGCTATCGTTTTGTTGATTTAAATTAACAAATATATGGATATATGCTAAATATATTGCACCAGTGGTTTTGAACTTCCCATTGAAAAAACTGAATTATCATGAACACAATAGTTAATGAAGCAAATATTTGAAAGTGTTCTCCATTATTATTACGGGTAGAGCAAAAATTTTTGTCGTATTAGTTGTTAATGCCCTAGGCCTGAAAATACACTCGCGATCATAAAATCCGGGTCACCTTGAAAATCACCGATATTTCATTTTTAACGAGCTTTATCGTAAATAATAATAACACAAATACAAACTAATGCATGTTTCTGAGAATTGTTGTAGTCTTAGCGGTTTCCTTTGCAACAAAGAATTTCAATAGTGCCGATTTCGCGGGAAAGCGCACACTTCCCAAAATGAACGGTACCTGTAACTGCCGCTTGTTTTAAATGTCTCATTTGTGCTTCGACTTTCTGTTCAAACGCAACGAACAAACGTTTATTATTGCCACCATTAGTGTTTATTAGTGCCATTATTAGTGTTTATTATTGTTTATTTTTTGCCAAAAATACCCTTGACTGTTGTTGAAACGGCACAAATTGTTGCTCTTGTGAAAGACGGTCACACTCAACGGCAAGTCGCAAAAACTGTTAGCGTAAGCCTTTCTACGGTTCAACGAGTGCTTCAACGCTTTCAGTAGAAGGGTTTGCTATCCAGACGACCTGGCTCTGGACGAAGAAGAATGACCACGGTACGAGATGACCGTTTTCTTGTGTTTCAGGCTTTACGAAACCGGACCTCAACTGCGATTATGCATCGAAATCGTCTACAGGAAGTACGAAATGGCAATGTTAGCGTTGCAACAGTCAGGAGAAGACTTCGTTCTTTTGGACTATCTTCTTGGGTTATGGCTACAGGACCGCCACTTCGCCTGGCGCATCGAGTTGCACGACTAGCTTTTGCTCGACAATACGCGCATTGGGGAATTAACGATTGGAGCAAAGAGTTATTCTCAGATGAATTCCGTTTCTGCCTAACTGGATCCGATGGACGTGTAAGAGTTTGGAGGAGAACCGGTGAATGATTTTCACAAGCTTGCATTGCTCCAAGAATGCCATTTGGTGGAGGCTCGGTCATGGCTTGGGGAGGTGTCTCTTCCGACTTCCGCACAGAATTACCCTTCATCGAAAATGGGTCCTTAACTGCACGAAGGAACATTACGGAGATTCTGGAAGAACATGTTATGCATACCATGGCAAGGCTTGGAGAAAACGTCGTTTTTATGCAGAACAACGCGCGAAAGCACGTTGCCACGATCAGTATGCAATACTTGGACGAGGTTGGAATTACGAGGTTACCCTATCCAGCTAGGTCTCCGGACCTGAATCCCATCAAACATATCTGGGATGATTTGAAAAAACGTATTCAACCCCTAACATCTCCTCCTAATAACGTACAGGAGCTTAAGGATATGTTAGTGAGAGAGTGGAATAACATACCACAACATGTAATCCGGAGAAAAATTGAGAGTATGCCCCATCGTCTGCAAGAGGTCATTAGAGCAAGTGGAGGCAATACACGATATTAGTCATTGAAATTTCACTGACATTTTACCACGTTCTGTATTTTCCATTTTTTTCGTATGCTTGTTTTATCAATAATTTGGTTTGTTTTCAGCTTTTTCAATAAAAACCATAAAAAACCGTTTTTTTTTCTTTCAAACCAAACATTGATGACAAATAAAAAATACGTTAACCTAAAAAAAAGGTTATTACTCCACCAGAGGCAAAAATATTCCAGAAACTTGAAATTTTCCAGGTGACCCGGATTTTATGATCTAAATACTTACTCATGGTTAAAAATTCAATATGATTCGGATCAGCCTCTTTCCTAGCAGAATACAGTGCATTTCGGATGGCAAAAGCTAAGGCCACAGACAAGCATATCGGTGGTTCTGCAACAGCTAAAACATAAATCCAGTTTTTGTCTTATAATATCTTAGAAATTTTAACCTTCAGTAAGTTCAAGGTCAAAATGGAAAGCCAAAATCAAAAATTTGTAAACTGGGAGAAAATTTGGGTAAAACGGATAAATGTAAAATTTAAATATAACTTTTTTTAAATAATTGAGAAATAATACACATTACCTTTTGACTTAAGCACTCCAACGGGATTAAAACTGTTTTCGGTGAATTTGACTCTGAAGTTAATTGGAATATCTTTGGCTCCTGGGGGCTTATATGTCCAAGTTCTGTTTGTGTACAATTTACCGTCCTTTCCATAGATAAGCTCTTCCGTCGTATAATATCCAATTCCTAAAAATTTAAAAGTATTCAAAAAAAAAATACTATTAATTAATTGAATGATTTACTGCATTCAAATCATTATAGTACTGACGTGGTACCTTTATAACAGTTCCCTACTCTGTCATCTTTTATCATAAAATGATGTATTATTTATGACTTCTCCTAATATTCAAAGCAATTGTAGCTTTGAAAACTGCTGCATTAAAGATTTCTATGGATGAGCACTCAAACCATCTCCTCAGGTCTTTCAGCCTTGAGTTTTGGCGTCTTCCAACTGATCTTTTGCCCTGCACTTTACCTTCCAATATGATTTGGAGTGATTCATATCTTTCACCTCTCAACACATGACCAAAGTATTGTATTTTTCTCTCTTTGATTATGCTGAGTAATTCTTTTTGTTTACTCATGCCCAGAAGTATCTCACCATTGGTAACTTTTTGAATTCAATTCTCGGCATCTATTCTTTTTTCTGTTTCAAAGTCCATTGTCCAACTTTAACAGCCATACAGCAAAACAGCTAAGATCTGATCTAGTAAAAAATGTTTTCATGTTCATGAGTATTTTCCTCGCTTGTTCGATTTTTGATAGGATTATTGAAATTATACTTCTATACGCGCGTTCGACGTTGGAAATTTGTACGGGAGTGAATTGGCAAAACCATTACATAATGTAAAAGATATAGGTAAGAGAGAGACAGAAGATATATTTTCTCTCTGTTTCTTTCTCGAGAATAAAAATGTTCCTTTTGTAAATATATTTAATAATATTATTATTTTATATTAATTCGGTAGATATATACATTTGGCCAAAGTCTTTTGCAAATAAATATTCTTCCTGGAACTTCTATGATTCGTAATAACATTTCCATTTTTGGAATACAATAAATAAATCCATTATGGACATTGAATTTTTATGGACATTGAAGGTGTCGTATTTTTCCTGAAGTTGTTCAATTTCTAGGCATTTGGTTGACATCAAGTTTTCTTTAGCTTCTCTGCACTTTTTTATAATGATTTGATTGACTCGTTTGTATTCTATTGGTTTTGTTTTAATGTTTTCGTCTTACGTCCATGAGGTGCATAATCTCTTGTGTTATCCATTTTTGTTTTCTGTTGTTTTTGGTCAACTCGATGTCGTCTTCTTGTACCTATCTTTGTTATTTGCATTTTAAGAGCAGTCCATGTTACTTCAACGTCCGTTTTTACCAAGTTCTCTAGCATTTCTATTTCTTTCTTATCCTTAATACTTTTTCCATTATTTTTTCAGGGTTCTTTAGTTGTGAGATGTCTATTTTTCTTGACACGTTTTCCCTTTTAACTTTAAGAAACCTTTTTATGCTAAAATCCATTATAACTGGATTGTGATCGCTATGAATGCCAGCTTTAGATTTTTTTAGTCGATTTTATGTACTTCTTGAAGTTGTTATCGAGGAAAATAAAGTCAATTTCATTTCTAACAATGTTATCTGTCTGCAGGTGATTTTCAAGTATATAGCCTTTGAGGATGTTGTTTGAAGAAGGTGTTTGCTACTTAAAGGTTAAACTAATGACTAACTATGCACTAATATAGAAACTTACAAAAAACAAAATTAGGGAAACCGACACAATATAGAGACAAACGTAAAGATAATGATGAATTGTACTCAATTACAGAGAGATTCTATTGTTACTTATTAGAAAATTTTATGTTACCCATGACAAAGGCTCCCTCGATTTGTCCTATGTCGATCAGTGGACTCATGCTCTGTCCCAAATCTTCAATAATATCCACTTGCAGGATTTGATGCTGTCCTGTCAATATATCGACCTCGACCTCTGTAGCACAAATTCCAAATATTGGATAGGGTTCAATATTCGGTGCTTGACCATAATAACTATAAATATGGATACATATTAGAAACGTGGTTAAATCAGTAAATGAAAAAGTTATTAAGTTTTTATTAATTGTACTTACAATCCAGTGTCACATAGTTGCACTGAAGCAGCATAACAGGCGTTGACCAAATCGACCCAAGAGGGATTGTTCATTTTATCTCTGACAGGCTTCATTCTTGCTAAGATCTTATCACAAGCGACGATAACAGCCTAAAATTGGTATATGTATATATAGCACGATACGAATGTATATATTATGATGATACGAATTGTACATAAACCATGAGACACATATTCTGCAATATGGGAATTTAAAATTTGATGATTGCAATGTTGCCAGATTTATTAGTTTTCTGATTTCATTCATATCATTCACGATGAATATGTCGCATGTCACTTTATTCATCATCTTTTTGTTTTGAAAGTCGTAGAAAACACAGATTTGGGTGAGAATCTGAAATTTGGTATCGAACAAATAGGGAAAAGTGTTGTACCTTGGACCATTTTTTTTTAATTCGATATTTGGGTAAAGATAGCATTAAATAAATAAATTATGGATAAACAAGATTTCTTTATTTAATCAGTTTTGTAATATGCATTTACAATTTTGATATAAATGAAATAAGTACTTGAAAAATAAGTTTATAAAATAATCAATCTCTAGTCTGAGGTACAACATAAGGTTGTACCTTGAAACAACTAGGGTTGTACACTGGAACAACTCCTTGTTGTACATATTTTGTAAGAGAAAACAGTACAATGTAACTTAAAAATAAACTTCATTTAAAATATAAATACCCGATAAACTAAACAACATTGTATTGACTAAAATCAACTGCCAATATATACTAAGTGACATAGAAATCCGAACACCCAGTTTAAATGATTTTATTTCAATAAACTTTGGTATAATTTATTTATCTTACTGAAAAAAACAAGTGATAAAGTTTTTAGCCTTATCAGTTGGAGATTCCGGTTTTTATACTTTTTGTTTTTAAATTCACCAACAATCTAAAAATGAATATTTCAGCCGCAGTAAAGATCCAAATTTGGCGTATTGTGGTTCTTGACATTTTTTACGATTGGTTACGATGCCTAGAGTACGGAGACCTGTACGATTTCGTCAACTTAGTGAGTTTGATAGGGGCCGTATAATGGAACTTCGGGAAGCTGGACTTTCTTTTCGGGAAGTTGCAGTTAGAGTGCAAAGAAGTGTAGACACCGTGGTTAGGTGTTGTCAGGCATGGCTTCAAGAAGGCCGTACGCAAAGAGCAAGGGGCACTGGACGCCGCGGTAGAACAACAGACCGTGAAGATCGCCGCCTAAGATCATTGGCCTTAAGAGACTGTTTCTCCACTACCAGCTCCATTGCAAATGAATGGTTTGCAGAACACGGAAGACCTATTGGCATGCGAAGTGTTTACCGACGAATGAGAAGTTTTGGCCTGTTTTCATACCGACCACACTGGGTCCTCCCTTTAACTCCAGAACACCGCCGTAATCGCCTTAAGTGGTGCAGAGAACGGTCACTCTGGAATCAGGAATGGAACAGTATTGTCTTTAGTGACAAGTCTCGATTTTGTTAAGGCATACACGATGGTCAAGCGAGGGTTAGAAGGCGACATTGACCACCTGATCAGAAGCATGTCTAGGCGCGTTGGAAAATGCGTAACACATCGGGGTGCATCCACACATTATTAAAGGTAAAAGGGCTTTAAAGCAATTTAATCATTTTGAAATTTTAATCATTTACTTATTATGCTTCATTAAGTACTTATACAAATATTTTATTAAAGTAAAATCATTTAAACTGGGTGTTCGGATTTCTATGTCACTTAGTATAGTTATGCCTCTTGCCGTTTTGACAAACCCACAGATTTAGGTTGAGGAAGACGCAGTATTACATCAGAGTTGTAAACAAAAAAAGGTTCTTCATTACTACAGTAGGTATGAAATTTCTTATGTTACTGTACCATCAATTTTCTTGTAAAATTTAACTATATAACCGTCATCTAGGACATTAATAACTTTAGCTAAAAATTGTCGTTTTATTTTTTTGTAGCTAATTCTACTAATACAAAATTATTACTGTTAATTTGATAATTTTCTTCATTTTCTTTGTTTTCCGCTTTTGCTATAATTTTTTCAAAAAACTCTTCTTCTTCATCTGATGACGAATCTTACACTGTAAGACTTACTTCACGTTTATCTTTGCGACTTTCATTTTTCTTTTTGTTTATAATTTTCCTTTTAGGGATTTCTTCTGGTTCTTCTTCATTAAACATTTTCCGCTTTATCTTTCTTTTACACTTTTTAAACTGCTCTTGGGTTTTTGTCGATTTATATTGTTCTATTTCTTCTTTAACACGTGTATCTGTTAAAATTGCACTTCTTACCTTTCTTCTCTTCCTCTTAGTTTCTTTTCTTGGTGCTGCCTTCGGAAAAGGCCTAATTTCGTGTGGAGAAACTATAGTTTGGTTGTCTTGACTTGTAGATGGTGTAGTGTTGTTTACTGGCGTTATTGCCATCGTTATTAGCATCTTTATTACTTGCAATACTATTAGAAGGTTCTGGTTCGAACTCTTTAGGTCGGTCGGTGACGTAGGCTGACAAAAATTCGTCTTCACTAAAAACGGTGTCATTCAATGGCCAAATTCATGTCACAAGAAAGCCTTTCACAATATTGGTAATCGAAAAAGCCTTCAAACATGACGTTCCAATTATTTCGGAAATGAGATGCTTGTAGGTTTTCCTGGATTATTTGTTAACCACTGATTTGAAGCTTGGTTTAAAAAACATTCTATATGAACCAAAATAGTTCTGTCAATTGGCTGTATAGTTAATAATACTACTTTATGATCTTTTGCCACTTTTATTGCAGGAACCGAGATCTGAGCTTAACATGAGCTATAAAGTGTTTCAAATATGTTACAAATAATTTTTCGCTTATCAATCCTGAAGGATTTGCAACCGCTGTGCCTGTGTTCCTTAAAGTGTACTTAAGGGAATATAATCAGGGGGCACCTACTGCATTTATAAATAGCTGCCAACATAGTTATGTTGACTCCTCGTTCTCCAGAAGTTACGCTCCCATTTTGTTTTTGACCTTTTTGTGCTAATATTTTTGGAGAAACTTGAACGGTAGTATTACCAGTTTCATCAACATTATATATTTTGTTTGCCTCAAAATGGTAGCGATCGTAACTTTTTTTTAAGTTAACAAAGAAGTTTGAAACAGTGTTTTTGTTGAAAGCAGTAGCTCTTGCAATACTTGTAGCTTCTGGTTGTCGTAGAGCTATAGTTGGGTGTATAAGTAAAAATCCTTGTATCCACTCCCTCCCAGCTTATACCCAGCTACAGACACCATTTTCCAAGTTCATATTGTGTTTTAGGTTATGTTTAAAAATTCGGTCAGTACTGCATTTAAAAGAAGAATATACAACAAGCTTACCTACACAGGAACTGTTACCCAATATTAACAGAAAATCCAATAACACTAAAAGTTTAAAATCAAAATTTTTTACTTTCACACGAAATGAAAAAATATCAAGAGCTGCAGTGAAACAGAATGATCTTATTCCACTAATGTCTAGAGCCTGACCCCTGACCCACTACTCTGAGCAGCGTAATGTAGGTTGCCTATTATGAATTTGAATCGGGGAAATTACTGACAGACTTACGCATGACGTCCGACATCGGATAATCATTTTTGACTAAAATAGATGTTAATAATTATTTTTCTTTCAAAACGAATTGTCATTACAACAAGCAATTTTAGTTCTATCATATAATGATTTAATGACTCCCTTTTAAACATTTATGTTGTGATTTGATTTATAATTTAGATATAATGTTCATATGTGTTGAAAACATCCAGAAAAGGCAACGATTTATTTTATTTCTTTTCCATTGTAAGTTTTATTGACTCCTCTTTTTTATCTTTTATTTATATTAATCAGAAGTGTGTCCAACAGATCATCTACATATTTCCAACGTATTGTGGCCTTTAAATTTTGATTAGGAATATTTGTTTTGAAATCTTCCGTCAATATATTAGCTAATAATGGATTTCAAGCACAGCCTAAAAATGTTGTTTATAGAAATCATTGTTTAGATGAAAATAAGTTAGAGTAGTAAGTAGATAATGTCAACAGTTCCGTTATAGCTGACACATTTAATTTGGTTCTAGTTGTTAATCTATCATTTTGTAATTTAGTCCTAAATTGTTTTCAAAGTTTCATCTAATGGTACATTTATATATAGACTATTTATTTATATAAAAACTTACTTAGAAAATATTACATATTATACAAATCAATGTACCAAATTATATTAACATTTAAAAAAAGATAATTTTAATGAAATTTGTGATTTTTTTCTATCTAATCGTTGTTTTATTTAAGTTAAGCATAGCCCTAGCTATACAGATCCCTGTTTATAGTAATAAGTTCAGTTTGTTTTTGAATAATACATCTACAAAAAAGGTGCTACATATTTGATTCATTCATGCCTTGTAATGTGATTTTTTTGGCTTTTTTAAAAACGTTTTAGAGACCTTTTCTTTGTAATATCAATAAATGAATAATTTCTCCGTTTCGAAATACATTATTCAGCAAAGTTATATAAAGATTATTTATTAAATGATGGTTAGTTCCTCGAAAAGCTCTGGCTTTTAATATTTTTTGTTGCGTATATGAACATATATCTAAATTATAAATCAAATCCCAACATAAATGTTAAAAAGGGAGTCATTAAATAATTATATGATAGAACTAAAATTGCCTGTTCTAATGACAATCCGTTTTTAGAAGAGAAATAATTATTATAACATCTATTGAGTAAAAAATGACTATCCGATGTCGGACGTCATGCATGCGTAAGTCAGTAATTTTCCCGATTCAAATTCATAATAGGCAACCCACATTACGCGGCTCAGAGTAGTGGGTCAGGCTCTAGACATTAGTTCTTATTCCAACAACAACAGGAAGTGGCGACATCTCTTGGAGCCACTACGAAACTAAAAAAATGCGAGATCACACAGATTTCTACAAATACGCAAAATGTCAATTGGTCCAGGATACAATACTTTCCCCTAATATGAATCTTTTTTACTTTGAGCTTTACTTTTAGATGTTGCTGTAAGCGTCTATAGAAAGGTATTTCATATTATTTTTTTTTTGACGGGAAAGATTTAATTTCACGTTTAATGCTTCCTACTGAGGTGCTTTAATGACTCCCGAAAAGCACGAAATGCGTATAAACAAATTGTAGAAGCACTATATGTAAAATCAAATCTTACCTGTCATTTGGATATCTTCATTCGTATTTTGAGTACTAGAAGCCTTTAAGAAAAACCTCATAATATTGGAGATCAACTAATTTTGCCAGCTGTTCTACAACAAAACGTGTGTGAACAGAAAGTGTTCTACACCAATCTGTACATGATGTACCCACAACAATTCCTTTAAGCAATAACAAAGTTTAAAGCCGTATTGATGAAATGAGCCATGCCGTTGAAGATTTCTTATGTACTTATTTGCAAACTAAACATTTTTAAATTCAAATGGACGAGTGAACTTATTGACATAATATGTTCTATTTCGTAATTTTTTCGCGAAATATTAATATTTAATTGGACATTTATGACTTTATATATAAAAGTAATAATGAAAAACGTACATAACATATAGCTTCACTGGTTAGACTTCCTCCTGTGCAGGCATTGTTTGGAGTTACGAAGCTGTAACATGGTTTTATGGAGATTTTATCCATATCGATTCCAAATTTGTATGCAACAACTTGGATAACCTACAAATTTAAAACAATTTGTTTAGTTTTTATAACATATAATAATGAACTCTGATATTTTCTTTTAATATACACCTGAAATAAATTTGTAAAAAACTATTGAAATGAAAGACGATCGCCAAAGATCAATTGGTGCTGACTTCAAGAAATCAGTACCTCTCTTTTTTGTCGTAAGCGAGAAAAAAATTGGTTGTATGGTCTGAATAACAATATTCAATACAAAATACTTAACAAATACATATTATAGGAAAACAAGTTTTATATAAATACATAAAAATCACTATTTTAAGGCATATTTAAACGATTAGATATAGGGATCAGGATATAGGCATATTTATATAAAAAAAACTAAAATTTATTTCATGTATTTTAATACCTTAACCTACCAAAATCTTTTAAGAAAAGCGAAGAAGTAATTGCTGCAACAAAACTCATTAAACTACACGATGACGTTAAAAGCTATCGCCCTATAGCACTTCTTAGATGCTGCTATAAACTGCTGAAGCGACTTCTCAGGCGTACTAATTCTTGAAAGTATCCCACCCGAACAAGCAACTTTCAGATAGAATAGACGCTGCGCAGATCAAGTCCTTAGTCTAGCAGCACATAAAGAAGCCAATAGCTGTCTAAAATCTCTGTGGTGTTAGGTGGGGAGCATCAGCAGACACACTACGAATATAGTATACTCTGTGGGAGATTACTGTGCTCCAGTCTGACCAAATAGTGTTCATGTAAAGATTTCCAGCGACTGGAATTCTTCGTGTTTAGTTGGGTGATTTTGTTATTTGGCTATAGATCTAGAGTATCTTCAAAAAACAGATAAATTATCGTCAAAAGAAACAAATGTTGAAAATTCTTCGTCTTTTGTTAAGTTCTGGATTTACCTAATTTTCTACAGGTGATTAATTTCTACCTTTTTAAATTTTTTTCATGCAATTTTCAGAAGTACTTACACCAACATTTGTTTATCATATGAATGGCAGAAAGAACTAAAAGTTTTCTTGTCATGTCATTAGAACTAGCTGATGACTGACGTCGTGTCACAAAAAATCCATATTTGCTATAATTTTTCATACAACTTCTTTTGTATAATTTTTTTTTAAAAGGAGAAATTATTCCTTGATCCATCGGTCGAATAAGTGAAGTTGTATTGGCGAATATGAAGATGACCTACAAAGAATAATTAAAGAATTCGAAGATACGGGGCTCATATACAACATGGAGATCTCAACAGAGAAAACTAAAACGATAGTGATATCTTGTTCTGAAGCTATAAACGATAGTGATATCAGCGGAACCGAGACGATGTAATCTAGTCGTAAATAACAAAATAATAGAACAAGTCATGGAAACTCAATACTTGGGAATAAAACTGTCAAGCTACGGAAAAGTGAAAGAAGAAGTACAAAAACAAGTAAACATGGCAAACAAAGCAGCAGGATATCTCAACAACGGAAACGAAAACCAGGATATATAAATCAACAGTAAGACCGATAATGACGTAAACAGCGGAAACAAGAGTAGATACGGCGAAAACACAAAGACTACTGAAAACAACAGAAATGAAAGTCTTACGAAAAATAACAAACCAAACTCTAAGAGACAGAGTAAGAAGTGAGGAAATACGAGTGAGATGTGTTATAGAGGAAATAAACGCGTGGACCAAAAGAAGAAAAGTGGAATGGAATCAACACATCGAAAGAATGACAGAAAATAGAATAGTACGAATAGCAAGAGACAAATTGCCAAATGGAAGAAGATCATTGGGACGACCGAGGAAAAGATTGTCAGACAACGTCAATTGAGGCTAAAAACCGAAGTAAAACAGGCATTAAGCCTATTTATAAAGTAGGAAGAAGAAGAAGAAGTATTGGCGGGCAAGAAATGGATTGTTACAATATTCAACCTCACGTCAGGTTTACGGGCAGAACAGTTGTCAAAAAAGGAAAGAATGTTGCTATTTTTCTGCTAATTTCTTGACAGTTTCTAATAATAAAAACTTCCATCGGAATTAGTACAACACATTATTATTTTATTGCCATCTATCCTTTGGAATTTTTCCGCCTACAGCTGTGTCTCTTAAGAAACAAAAAGGTGCAATCTGGAAAAGATCCCATTTTCCAACTTAAATTTCCCACGTTAAAATTGGCTATATTGAATTATTATATTATTGAGAATCAAGAATTTACCCCAAAACGTTCAAGTTAATAGCCTTTTTAAAGATTACTTAATTAAATACGTCTCTTAAACTGTACAAGTAGGTTTTTTGTAAATTTTACAAGATTGATCTACGTAAATAGGATCTCAGAGGGTAGAGTTTGTGACGTATACATCTTCTGCGTAGAGGTTAGTCAGAACTCCCAACGTTGTCAACGATCTCCAGCTCATAACGCAGAAAAATCAGTACCGTCCGGCGGCTGTTCTTAGCTGCTATTTTCTACAACATTCAAAGGGTCAGTAGCTTCCCTATTGTACTGATAATAATTTATGAGTTGTGCCAATTGAATTGTTCTTCTATTTACAACCATATACCTTTAATTTTTTGAGCTTTATTTAATTAACCAGCTAATTCTATATCTCCTATATAAATAGTGCATTATCCTAAAAGTGAATTAATTAAAATTTTATAATTTTATAATATGCTTTGGACATGCATTTTATGATTATTAGATCATCACTGCGTAGTTTATTTAGGGAAAAGTATTGAACTACATAGTATTACCTTTGTATTTATGCCTTGGCCCATTTCTACACCTCCGTGTGAAACAGCAACACCTCCATCTCGATGGAAAATAGAAACAAGAATTGAAAAACTCAGATTCACATCTAAAACCCATCGCATTGGAACTGTGGATAGTCCCCTTTTAGTCCAGCGGTTGGCCTAAAACGTTTTATAAGATATTTTTGTTTATTTCATTTCTATATTAATTCTAACAATATTAAAATAATATAACAACATATAAAAGGTCATATTAAACCTAATTAAATAGAATATATCATTATTAACCACCGATACAGGATATGGAAAAGGGAATTCAAGGAAAGATTTAAAAGAATTTCCAAAAAAAATTACAAAATAAGAAACTCTTACAACGAACGCCAAAGACAAGAATATAAAAAAATTATACAGAACATAGACAAGAACATGACAAAGTTAAAACCTTAAAAAATATCCATATTTTAAGCTGGAACAAATCGAGGACTACCCTGTTGATCCCCTTATATACCTGGATACCTAGATCTATCAAAAGTCCCACAGTTCGCTTACATATAAAAAGCATATTCCTCTTTATACAGGCAGTTAAACCAAGTATTAAAACGACGTAGCAATACTGGCTGCGCAACCTGAGAGAGTGGTACGGATGTACATCAAATGAACTTTTCAGAGCAGCCGTCTCAAAAGTCCGAATAGCTATGATGATTGCCGACCTCCGCCGCGGAGATGGCACTTGAAGAAGAAGAAGCAATACTAATTGGCAGGGCCACCAAGCAAATTCGTTTAGTAGATATGTTTCTGTAAAAAATGATATTTTAAACAGTGTTAAATTCAGTCGGAAATATTCTGGTTTCGGAATCGGAAGACTACGCTAATTTTGTAATGCTAACTATAATTTTTTGCGTATCTGTATTTAAAGAAGAAAGGTTTGGTACGGTCTCTATAACTGCCGTTGATGTACCCCTTATAGCCCTTCGGCGACCATACAAATGCCTCTTCCAACTACCTTGCTACTATTATTTTAGAGCTTAAATTGCATAGAGAGCTACCCCAAAAGAGATCACACATATCTTATGAAAAATTTAATGTCACTCAAATGCAATATAATTTACATGAATAGATTCGTCTCGAAATTACAATCATGTCATATCATTGTGGCAACTCTGAATTTTGATTAATAGCGGCAAAAATTGTAATCACATTTTTGAAGTCCATAAAATTATCAATCATAAAATATTATCAGTCTAGTCGCTATTAAAAACAGCTTAACCCAGCGTGAGCTAAGGCGATTAGAGGAACAATGCACTTTGGTCGAGATAGTGCAAACACTCCTAACCACGACGCAGTAGACGAAATTTGGTTTACAATAGAACCTTTCTGCCTTTACGTGAATTTTGACAAGACAATATTTAACAAAAAAATTTTTATATTGATTTAATCATTTCAACTTACAGCATTAAACTTTTCTATGTCTGCCTTTCTCTGATCAATATTAGCCCAAGAATTCAGATCAGTCCAGTAACCTGGCATTTTAGGAGATGACGTTGTGCTGGTGTTAGCCTGCTTTACCGCATCGGAGCTTATATTAAGAGTAAAAGCAATATGTTCCATGATATTTTCAATTTCTGCTAGAGCTTCTACTGTACCTAAAATATGCAAATCAATTAGGATTAAATATCAAACATTAAATATTGTCAACAAGATTAATTGAAGCATAGAAATGGTAAAAACCTTACAACAAACAGAAAAGAAACGAGTAGAATAGATATAAGATAAGAATGATCTTGGATCGAACATAATTCATAACTTCTGACTGAAACAAGACCGCAATTCACGAACATCATCACAACAAAATATGAAGTGGAATACGATGAAGCTGATGAAATAATAGTACAGGAATTCGAAGATGCAACACGAAGTAGAAAAAATATTGAAAGCCATGCTATATCGAACGAATTATTAAAACACAGCCCATGAGTATTATGGAAATTACTAGCGGATGTTGTTATCCTATTCTATAGAGAATATGAAGATGACGGGCATCTTGAGGACATCTTCTAAAGCTCTGAAGGGATTAGGAAACGCCATAAGGTCTTTATCAAAATGAAAGAAAAATCCAAATCTGCAACTTCCACGTGGTAGAAGATGGGCAACATCTATCTATAGATGGCCAATGCAGATAGGGACCGAGTGATTGCCAGTATAAGCAATCTCTCACTTTCTGACCAACGGCTACGGGCGGATGAGTTGATAAGTGATAGGGCACTCTTTTGTCCTGGAGTTGAGAAATCGACTTCAAAGGCGGATGAACCAAAGAAGTGGTCAACGGCAGAAGGATGTAGAAGGCAACGAGAAACCACTACATTGAAGATCTTTAGATCGCCTAGATCTGGCGAAATCGACGTCGACGGTGCCAAAATATACTACTCAGGAAATGAAGATATTCACCACTATAATGGCGTCGCGATAGTGGTTGATCGCAGTTTTTGCCAGGCTGTAACTTGTTTTCTTCCTATATCGGATAGAGTGTTAATGATCACAGCCCAAACAGCGCATAGAGCTCTTAATATCTTACAGGTGTACGCCGCCACTGCAGATGAAGATGAAAATGAAATAGAAGAGTTCTACAATGACATTAAGAAAGCACTAGACAGCACCAATATTAGGGATATAACAATAACAATGGGGGATTTCAATGCCAAATTCATTATTGCAAAATGTTCATTTTGACAAAAATTCTCAAGTCTTTCATTTTTGTCACTTAGTTCAAATTCCCCAACATATTCGTCAACTTTTTCTCTTCCCACTTTAGTATTGAAGTGTCCCATTACTATTGTAATGTCTTCTTTTTTTATAGATCTTGAAATTGTATCTAACTCCATGTAAAGATGTTCTATCTCCTCTTCATCCTTATCGGCTGTTGGTGCGTATACTTGAATTAGGTTATCTTGTTCTGTTTGTTTTCAGCTGAACCGTTACCACTCTCTCTGATAAGGAGTGAAGCTAATAACTTATTTATTAGTTTTTGTGTCTAACAAGATTGCGATGAGCCTTATCGTTGTTTCCAGCATAATACATCATGCCGTTTTTGGCTGATGTTTGCTGGTGTCTGGCCATTGTACGTCACTTATGCCCAGTATATTTATTTCCATTCTGGCCATTTCTTGTATTAAATTGTATAATTTTCCTGACTGGTACAAGCTTCTTACATTTCATGTTGCAACTCTTATAGTCTATGTTTGTGTATTCTTAGACGTGGAATTTTATTATCTAAACGAGGATTTTGCTTGCTATCGACCTGGAAAGCCTCATCTTTTACATGATCTTCCCCTTTCCTGCCTGATCTTGCTTCCGGCACACTAGACTTAATAGAGTTAGGAACGTAGATATTAGGGGACAAATGAAAATTAGATATAATAGACACCTGCAGAGAATGCCTGAAATAAATGGTCAAAAATGATAGAAAAATGGACTTAGCTACTGAAAGAAAAGGACGGAGACCAAGACAGCCCTGGAGAGAAGATGTCGATGATGCAATGACCAGAGATTTAAAAACTGAAGATTACTTCAAAAGAAAACGCTGGAAATTAGGATGCTAGAAACGGCACAAGCTATAGAAAACTCGTCCATTATATTATAGATATAAAATACTTGCTGTTGAATCTTACCAGGAGCTCTAGTGTAACAGTTTGCAGCATTGTCCGTCTTTACATTATAAGTTGAGAACTCCCAGGAATCCATATTATAAATATTTTCAAAACTAGTCGTAAACAACGCGTAAAATGGTTCGTTTCCACCTACACCTAAATCGCAGTAGGCATCTGCTTCTAAATACTGGATGACTCCTTTATCGTTTACACCAACATCATATTTCATATAGGCAGGAAAACGCTTGCCTATAATATCCATATTTTGTTCAAAAGTTAGTACTAGTTTTATAGGTACTTGAAGTTTTACTGCTGCTACAGCTGCTGCGGCTGATATCATGCTGTTTCTTAAGAGTTTTCCTCCAAATCCACCACCCAGACGTGTAACTTTGACGTTAATTCTAGAAATAAGAGAAATGGATTACGTAAGTCTGACGTCATAATGTGCGAAGCTTAGAAAACCTTTCCAAATATGTCTAATTCGTATGTATATGCCCCATAAGAAGTTGGAAATATTGTTTTTTAATTGTTTGAATAGTAAATAAGGATTTGTGGTCATGAACTTTTTTTTATTTAGAAAATCGCATCGACCAAATGGCCATTAGCGAAAAATTAATGGATTGCATTAGGTGCAATTACTGCATTACAATTTGATTTATTAAATATTGTGGTACTTAATTAATTAATCTCTTTCAAGAAATTCAAAGTATTTCTCAAGTTACAGTCTGCACTTAGAGCTTATAGAAGTGTTCCTGGTATCTTGTTGTCACTTCGTTGTTGATTGTAGAGGGGATATTCACATAGTATGTGTATTATTGTTAGTGTCGTATTACACGTTTCACATCGCGGCGGTTCGCACTTTGTAATTAAGTAATCATGCGTTAATCCGACGGTATGAAGTAGGTAACACATACCATGGCTTTATGCTGGATTTCACTTGCTTTAATTTTTAATTCGACACATTCCATTTATTTTTCCACGCACTTAAGATTGATTTTTTTATATAAGCTTTTATATCCGTTGATACTGATGTGTTTACGATTTCGGAAACGTCACTCACTATCGCGTCTTTTGCACTATGGTCAGCAGTTTCGTTGCCTTTTATTCCTATATGGGATGGGATCCAGATGAAATTTATCTCATTATGATCGATATAAGTTGTCGGTTGCTTTGTATGGCACTAAGTGAGTCTGTTAAGATAATATATTTGCAGTTTTTTGTCAGATTGATTAGCTCTATGGCGCGATAGATAGCATACAGTTCAGCTGTATACATAATACTAACATTAGATAGTTTGAATTTAAGGACCTTATCTGGAGTTACTACAGACGCTCCCACACCTTCGGATGATTTTGAACCATCAGTGTATATTTGGGTATGATTTTTATAACGACTAAGGATTTTTCTAAAATGGGAAATAATTAAATCATGATTAGTGGAGTTTTTATCAAATGACGTAATTTCAAAGTTATATGATGGTGTGTTTTAAATCCAAGGTGGATTATGGTCATAATATGTGTATGGAAGACATTCAGGTATGACAATGTCAAACAGATGCAAATGGTCTTTTATTCTTTTATAGAAAGGTTTATTAGAACGGTGATTTGCATTAAGGTTTGGGTAATTATCAGTAAAAGTATTTCTATAGACAGGATTTTTTGCATTATCCTTAATTTTTGTTGCATACGTTAGACTAAGGTAAGCTCTTCTATAATTTAACGACAATTCATTTGATTCGCAAAGTAAACTTTTAATCGGTGTTATAAAAAGGCTCCCAGACATATTTTGAATGCTGTGTTGTGAATATTGTCAAGCTTTTTAAGTACTGATTTCGATGCTGAGTCGTGAGCTATAGCCACGTAGTCTAGCTGTGATCGTTTAATAGTTCTGTATATAATTAACAATGTACTGCTGTCTGAACCCCAATTCTTGTGCCCTAGAATTTTTAGTAAATTTAATCTTCTCTGTAACATTTACATGTTAGATTATTAATATGTTCTTTTCAATTCAATTTTCTGTGAAAAGTAACTCCTAGCAATTTTAGCGAATCTTTTTGTTGTAGTGATTAGTTGTATAGATATAATGAGATTGGTGTACTGACTTTGTTTTTAGAAAATACTATATATTTACGTTTAATTGTTGAAAAGATGAATAGAGTTTCCTGTGACCATTTTTCAACATCTATCAAGAAACTCTGAGTAAGTTGTGAGAAGTTGTTTAAGTTTTTGCTTTGATCAAATATTATGAGATCGTCAGAATATAAGCGGCCTTTAAGTGGAAGTTTTAAATTTCGTAGAACATCATTTATGGCAATTATGAAAAGCGTAGAACTTATAACAGATCCCTGAGGAATTCCATTTTCTAATTCTACTTTTGACGACAAGTTACTAGTTATTTTAACTTGCATAGTCCTTTTATATAAGAAATTTTTTATAAATGCAAGGTAATGTCCTTTAATTTCTAAATCGTACAGTAATCTGATGATATGGTGGCGCCAAGCTGTATCAAAGGCTCTTTCAATGTCAAAGAATATTCCAATACATTTTAGATTAAGGGAGGCTTCATGTATACTGCTCTGTAGGTCTATAATATTGTCTAGAGTTGATGTATTTTGTCGCACACCACTTTGTTCTAGAATAATAAAATTTCGATCTTCAAGTGTCCAGAGGAGACCACGGTTGACCATTTTTTTTTCTAACAGTTGGCATGTTAGTGCAATTGGTCTATAAGACTCAGGATCTGTTTTGAGATATTTTGGTTTTAATATTGGTATTATAATAGAATCTCCCAATGCCGTAGGAAATTTATGTTCTGTCCAAAGAATATTAATTATATTAAGAAGATGATTGTGTGCATTCTCAGGTAGATGCTTAAGAAAAACCATTGGGATATTATCTAGACTCTCATTAATCTGTTTAAATGAGTTTAATGCATCTTTGTATTCATTTATATTAAATTTGGTGTTTAAAGCATCTGTGTCATTTACGAACGGTATAATTACCTTACAAATTTATTAACAACAAATAATACCAATTGCACAAATTGAATGTTCCAAAAATCCTTATTTACTATTTAAATATTTAAAAAATCCCTTATTTCCAACTTCTTGAGGCAGAAATACACATGAATTAGAAATGTTTCTAACCCCTCCCTCCCCCCGCCCATTATGACGTCAGATCCTTAGGTAGTCTATTATAATTTGAGATTAAAGATTAAAATAAATGGAATACGCATTGATTATTTTAGAATTCCTTAATGAATGATATCACCAAAACAAATCATTCTGGAACATACTGTTCTGGACACCCAACCCATACTTTATAAGAGAAGGGATAGGAAATGTCGATGGGTTATTGTCAAAACATCATAAGCGGCAAAGCTTTCATTTTTCAGGAGACGACTTTTTCTTCTACAAACGTTTTGGCTAACAAAATGAAACCTTTTATGTAGAATCTAGTAAGTAGACTAAGATTCTTAGTAAGATTTGATTATTTTGAGCAGTGTATTTGATTGGTATGACAATATATTATGTTTATTATGACAGACAAATAATAAAATAAAAAAACAAACAACAAATAATTGATTACACATGTTAATTCATAAATTGTAATAATTATTAAGGTTTAAAGTTTGATATTATTTTGAATTCCGGCATTTTATAAAGACTATATGAATGATAGTTTTTCCATAAAATAGGGTTGTGGTTATTATTTTTATTATTATTAAGGAATAAAACAAACGACTTAACTCAACAATATATTAAAGAAAGAATTGTAACCAAATTTAAATATAACTCGACACTATCAGAGGCAGCAAAACATTTTAGCATAAACAGAACCACAGTTTTTCTATTAATAAAAAATGGAGAGAACAAGAAACTATCAAAAGAAAGCAAGGGCCTGGAAGACCAAAACTATACTAAATTTGAGTATGTAAGAAAAATAAAATTATTATTTTGTAATCTTCATCAGCATTGATAGCAGTTTGTAGTCTTTGGTCCATCTGCGTGAAAGAAACTATGAAATTGTCCTCTTTAGAGAACTCTTCCCAAACCTGTTGTATACTGTGCCACAGCTCTTCAGCAATTTGACGTATAAAGTTAAGCTGATGCAACCGTTTTATAATAACCCTCCACACATTCTCGATTGGGTTTAAACCTGGACTGTAGCTGGGCCATGGTAAGGTTTCGATGTTGTTATTCTAGAGTAACTGGTTTATTATAATTGCAGTGTGAACTGGACAATTATCTTGTTGGGGAAAAAAATAATTTTTGCTATTCCCTCTAATTCCCTCTTTTTTAAGATCTTCCTTCTTGGTTGTCCTCTTCTTCTTTTCTTGATTGGATTTCTTTTGCGTTTTAGAATCATCTTTGGCATCCTCTTCCTTTCTATTCTCACACGTACCCTATCCATCTCACTTTCTGTGCTTTTCCGAAGCGACTGATGCTTAGTTCATTATACAGTTCCTCTTGCTCCCTGTTTGTTCATCGCACCCAACCTTCCATTGTGTTTTTGCCTCCATATATAGCTATTAGTATTCTCTGATCCCTCTTTCCAATTTTTCCGTATTTGATTTTTCATTGTTCGCACTTCACTACAATACGTCACTGTGGGACTTATTACTGCTTTATATATCCTTAACTTTGTTTTTCTTGATACAGATTTGGATCGGTGGTCTTAGGCTTCCCATCTTTTTATTTCCCTTTGCCAATCTGGCATTTAGTTCCCATTCTTCCTGACCTTTCTCTTCTATATTTTTATATATTTTAAATATTACTAACGCTTACTACAATTTTCCATTTTTGCATTCGTGAGATATGCTGCGTCTATGGATTATGGAGGATATTAATATACGTTGGAGAAATCGTGTTTTTATTTTCAAAAGAACAGCTAGTTTAGAAAAAAACCAAGAACCTAAGTCAAAAGGACAATCATGTCAATAAAAAAGAAACAAATCATCACCAGACCAAGATGGACTACCTATATAATTATAATACCTTCTACTATCTTTAGTTTTCCTTACTTGTTGGTGGGCATATTTAAAACTGTGGAAGCTCCGATTTGATTGGCGTCCATCCACTGGGTGGAGGAATATATATTTATACCGCCATCGTCTAACGGTACAACTTTGCAGCAATGTACTTCCATGTGGAAATGGTATTGTTTGTCCAAGAAAAATTCTCCCTTAATCGTATGCTTAACATCCTTTCCTAAAATAATACAACCAAGAATTTATTACGTTATCAAAGGTAATTTTAGTAGATCTTGAGAAAAGACCAAAATATAGCTTCTCAATCTAATTGATTGCGAAACTATATATTGGTCAAAAAAGACAGTTTTATATCGCAAGAATTAAATATAAGTGCTAAGTCTAATAACATTGGGGGGGTTAAGTGTGATAATTTATAATTGAAGCTGTAAATGAATCGGATAAACCCCTCTAATGAATTGTCTCCACTCTGATAAAGGCTGTCACCATTGTAGAAGACGTCTGTTTCAATCTCCTTAATAATGCCTCTACAATTCTTAGGGGATACTTATCCCTGCGAGCGGGCGAGGCTTACTGGTTCCACTAGTCCGGACTGACTGGATCCCCCTCGCGGATTAACAAGAGGGTAAGGAAATTTTTGGAAAGAAGGGAATTAAGGACTTCTCGGTCTCAGGTCCTGCAAAGAGTGAGAGGCTATGGGCTTACGTTAGAAGCCGGAGCACTGCATAAGCGAAATGTGTATCTCTTCTGGTCTCGACCTGTAACGGCTAGGAATAACAAAAACAAATTTCGAGTTTACAATGTATTGACTAGACTGTACACTACAAAATATCAGTTATGACCAAAATGTTCGATCAGGCGCGAAGGGAGACGAGAAGAGACAAGCAAGGAATTAAAGGTCGGACAATTCCGTATCATTAGATATACCTTGGGTTAGTATATAGATCTTAGTTACCTTCGCGTATCTAGGCTCTAGCTAGGGAATACGCCTCCAGTCCTACAGGGATTTGAGATTGCGAACCTTCGAATCTCCAGTTGCCGACACTTATACGTCACACTATATCGTCAAGTTAGATAGCGCGTCCACTCGCTGCGTATCGTCCGATCTCCACACTATGGCGTGGAGCGTCTAGAGTGCCAACTTCTCACTAGTCCGCCCTCGCGTGGGGCCCTCTCAGGCGCCGCGCTATTACTGAACGTTTGACCAACTTCTGCTTGTTTTTTATGTATTCGCTGATTATGCCATATATTCCATGTGTTCAACTGAATCACGCTATGTAAAACTTCTTAGTCAGCTCAATTCTTCTTATTTGTTTAACAATTCGTACCTTGTATTAATTTCCAACAAGGTCTAAGTGTCATAATTTTTTAAACATTCAGGCTTGTGTTAAACTGTGTCAATTGTTTTGTTTTTAATTTGAAATGCATACGTTAAACTGTGTCGAATTTATTCTTTATTAATTTGGAATATATAATAATTACTTAAATAATTATTACTCTTTACTAGGCTAATTACCTCTTAATTTTTCCTTCTTTACTTCCGTGTCATGTTTCCATTACATAAGTACTAAGGCAAATTTATGCCGTAGTGAATGACAAAGGAGTATGGAGAATATACCAGGAACCAGATATCGTAAAACATTTTAAGATAGGACGTTTGAGGTGAAAAGGGTATGTAAGGCCGATGGAACAAAATTACCCAGCTAGAAAAACGCTCCTTAATAGACCTATTGGTCAGAGATGAAGAGGAAGACCCAGAACTAGATTCCTTGGTAACATTGTTAAAGACATGAGAAATATGGGAATAAGTGCTTGGCGGATGGATAGAGCTGACTGGAGAGAAATTCTTGAGATCACTCATGCAGAATGATAATGGTAAGAATTAAATCTTGCGGTACAAAACATTCAATGAGCTACACCGACCCACTAACTTTTATATCGAACCGAACTATTCGTCCATTAACCGATTCTGTTTCATTTTCGTCACCTTAAATTGAATTAAAATGAATCGACGAATAGAATTATTATTAAGAGACCTACCTTTACTACGTGGCAAGACTGTATCCACATGAGTAATCCTACTGGTCACATTATCTGCAACAACTTCTCTAACATCCAAGTAATACTTGTTTAGAGGAGGAGTATATTTAATCTGGACCAAATTAGCGGCGGTTAGAGCAGCATGTGTTGTTTTGGCTATAATGAGACCTACAGGTTGGTTATAATATTGAACTGTGCCGCTACAGAATAATTCTTCTTCTACTGACCAACCCATGGAAGGATCTATTGGTGTCCAGGTATTACGACCAGGTATGTCTCGTTTGTCGATGAAGGCAACAACGCCTTCAATTTTCTAAAACATAAACTTCCGAATGAAAAAACATTATTAGTCTTTTTCTATTCGATTTGATAATAGATTCGATTTGATAATCGATTCGATTTGATAATCAATTCGATTTGATAATCGATTTTATAAGAAATGTTAGGAGCAGATAGATGAAACGCAGTTTGGCTTCAGAGGAGGCATGGATATAAGAGAAGCATTATTTGCGTTGACGATACTCTTGCAGAAATTTCGGGAATATGTGCATACACGTATGCTTCATAGACCTTAGGAAGGCCTTTGACCGAGTGCAGCATATGAAGTTGATAGATGAATTAAAAAACATCAATTTAGACAAAAAAGACATTGAGTTTATTAAGGCTATATACTAAAACCAGAAAGCAGTAGTAAAGGTGAACGATATAGAAACAAATAATATACCGATTGCGAGAGGGGTTAGGCAAGGATGCGTCTTGTCTCCGACGCTTTTCAACGTGTACTCACAGATCATATTCAGAAAAGCCTTATGGGAAAGAAAAGAGGGAATATGAGTTGGTGGAGAAATCGTAAACACCATGAGATTTGAAGATGACACGGTAACTATGGCTGAGAGTATAGAAGAACTACAAACTTCACTAGATGCAATAAATAGTGAATGCATTCAAATGGGACTTAACATCAACACAGATAAAACCAAATTTATGATAGTATCAAGGAGTCCAATAAATAATGAACAACTAACTCTTGGTGAACAGCAAATAGAGAGAGTGACAAAATATAAATACCAGAGAGCTTACATCAACACAGAATTAGATCCAGACCAAGAGATCAGGGTACGAATAGAAATGGCAAGGACAGAATTCATAAAATTCAAGCAATTTTTCTGTGACAAATATCTGAATACTGCGCTGAGACTGAGGTTTGTTGAATGCTACGTCTGGTCGCAACTATCGTACGGGGTAGAAACATGGACATTAAAAGCGAAAATAGTTAAGAAGCTTGAAGCCTTTGAACTTTGAATATACTGGAGAATGTTGAGAATTCAGTGGACTGCCAGGGTCACCAATGAGGAAGTGCTGAGAAGGATGGGTCGAGACAAAAAATTGTTGAGAACAATAAAAGTACGCAAGACTACATACCTTGGACACATACTGAGGAATGATAAATATAGTCTTCTGCAGGTCATCATTTAGGGTAGAGTCGATGGCAAAAAGGGAATAGGTAGAAATAGGAACTCATGGCTGCAAAATATTCGAGACTGGACAAACATGACTGTAGACGAATTATTCCACGTTACAAGAAAAAGTTTTAGAAATGTGGTCGTCAACCTCCGGTAATGGGGACGGCATAGGAAGAAGAAGTCTTTTTCTATATTCGATTTGATAATCGATTCGATTAGATAATCGATTCGATAATCGTTTTGATAATCGATTCAATAATTGATTCGATGAGTGATTCGATTAAGTAATCGATTCGATTAGATTCGATATTTGATTAGACTCGATTCAATTCTATTAACTCAATACGAATCAATTCAATTAGAATATATTTTATTTTATTTTATAAAATGTATAAAAATAAACTCATTTTAAATTTAAATTGTGGCTTATTTCTATCTAAAATAGTAATATTTTATTTTATTTTACTTTATTTTTTATTTATTTTATTCAGAAACATGCATGGCATTGCCTACTCCTGTAGTGTGTGGTTGCGCGTAGTATATGGTCACGCGATGTGTCGTTACAGTCATTACAGTCGTTACAGATTATATGTCGGTTTTATTTTTTTCATACCTCAGTGCTATTTACCGCTCCGCTCAGTCCGTAGCCTGCGATAAAAAAGCTATGCTTCCAAAAAAGAAGTTTTTCTGGGACCAACTTTTTGCCAAAAGAGCTTTTTGAACTTTAAAAATTCATAATTAGCTTATTTATCAATATTACTATTTTAAATTTCTTGAGTACATTTATCAACTCTTCTATATATCAATGCCATTTATACATAAACTAAAAATTGTAGAATATTTTGAAATATAATCATTTTCCCTGCGACTATAAATGAAAACTTTTTGAAAAGTGTTTGGGGAAGTAGATCCAAGCGTTCAAAAGTTGAACGCAAGGGTTTATATAAGCATGGTCTGAAAATGTTGTAATGTCTTCATCCAAAATTAAACAAATACAGGACAAAAAAAATAAATTTAAAGTCTCCAATCTCTTTTTTAATCAAAAGGTTATCATTGACAATCAAGAAATAGCCAAGATTCTAGCAAAAAACTTTGAAAAAAAATTTCACAACAAATCTCAACCTAAACCTATAGACCTACTCTTTTTTCCTTCATCCTTTCCTTATTCATCCACAGTTTTACAAGATTACAATTATCTGAGCTCTCCTATAATCTATTCCAGACTAAAGTCTGCACTCAAATCATGTAAAAACACAGCTGTTGGCCTGCTGGCCCTGATGATGTTCCCTACATATTCTTAAAGAAATTGTCAACTCCCTGTCTATACAAAATACGGTTTTTCCGCAAGTTTCCGAATGGATGGTGAACGTCAATAGTATTACCAATAAAAAAATGAACTACCTGCCTCTGCCCCTGATTCTTGTAGACCTATATATCTTACCTTCACCATTTGTAAAATACTTTAAAACGTTTTCAATAAACGTTTTATCTGGTATTTTGACTTCTTCTTAGAGTGCCATATCCCTACGGAACGTCGGCGACTACCATACTTATAATATTTTTATACTGTTCTCGGTCTTGCGCTACGTGTAGCAATTGGTCCGCTGTCCGCAAGAGAGTTTCTTCCGTCCTATTCCATTTCTTTCCTTCGATTTTACAGTTGAGAATTAGCCGAAGGAACTCATATCTTGGTCCTCTGATTATATGTCCAAGATATTCTAGTTTACGCCTCTTAATAATATTTAATAGAGTTTGTTGATGTCCCATTCTTCGAAGAACTTCTTCGTTTCTGGTTCTGCTAGTCCATGGAATTTTTAGTATCCTTCGATACAACCACATCTCAAACGCCTCGATTTTATTCATAATATCGGCGTTTAAAGTCCAAGTTTTACATCCATACAAAAGTACAGACCACACGTAACATCTTGTAAACTTTTCACGGATTTCCAAATTTAATGAGTTATTTTGACTAGTACAAAATTATTCCGAAAGAACAATCTAGCTTTCGACAACACAGATTCAATCTTGTCCTTCTCCAGAGTGACATCGCCATGTCAATAAATGAAAAGTATGAAGTTATGGCTGCCGTCATTGACATAAATGGGGCATTTGACACGATTAGTCAACAAGCTATAATCGCCAAGCCAAAGCAACATAATATCAACAGAAATATATTTCATTTCATACAAAAATTTTCTCGAAGGACCTTCAAAATTTATGTAAATGGTTTATACTCAAACCGATAATACTCCTTAAGGTTTAGTATAAAGTCCTACCTTGTTTAACCTCGTCATAAGTGATCTTTGTTTCAATTTACCTTCTCCTACCAAATATGTAGCTTTCCCTCATAACTTTGCAGAAAAAAATTATAAAATTCTTCATAAAAACATGAATTACAGTGTCATCTAACAGTATAGATACTTACCAGTGCCTGTGAGGTATCTACATTTATGATCTTAGAACCTGCAACGCATTTAGCTGTTACAAAGCTTGCAATGCATTCATGTGGTATGTCCGGCATATCCATTATATACTTAAGTTGACCTAAAAAATAAAATATGAAATGAAAATTATTTCATGTAAGCTCAAAATGTTAGAAATTTTGAAATTTTTTAGACACGCAAAATTACTAAAAGTATGACACTTACCAGACGTTTGTGCCAACGATTCTACCTTTGGAATAGGTTGAGTTAAAGGCCATTGTTTGTTATCTGTACCATATTGTTGTACTCCTGTCGAAAGTGGTCTTGTTAGGATGGTACCACCACTTTTATATCTAGCTCCGACTAGGTTGGGTGGACTAGTTTTTAAAACAAACTAAAAACAGTACATAATATTGTTCACAAACATTTAAAAATAATAACTTACGATATCAAAAAAATTATCTTCAATACCACTTACTTTATAAAACAAAGAAATAGCTAGATTTTTTCTAAAATCAGGAGTGGGATCTGGAAGTACATAATCCGGATTTATTTCCTGCTTCAGTGAATTGAAAGCTTTTTGTAAAGTATCATTGTTATACAAATTTTGTCGAATTAGGTACTTTTCTGTCTTAGAAGCATGTACGAACTGGGGATTGATTCCACCATAAACGATATTCGCGTAAGTAACGACGTTGTTCTTAAGTTTTACCAGAAATCCTGCGTTTACCATGGCATGTGCGTTTTGTGCCCTTGGCATTATCTGAAAATAAAGATATAATCCTCCTATTATATAACGGTCAAGTGAAGGCACGAAGAAAAATCATTTTTTGTATCTCCAACAGATGGCGCTAAGATTATTAACACATTTTTAACAAATTTCGTTTAGTTAAAAGTTTATTTCTATTATATTAAGATAACAAGTTTAAGTTTTATATTGAACAGTGTAATTATACAATTATTGAAAACAGTTTAGTCAGATTAAAATAATTCGATTAAGTATTACATTTAACACTGACAAGTTTTGTAGTGATCGACTCATGTTTGTTAACACTTATTTATTCAAATAAAGCAATTGATACCATTTAGTATTGTCTCCCAGAGTAGATATTCGATTCCAAACTAAGTTAAAATGCTTGACCAAGAATATTTATAGTTGTAAAAGATTTATTAGCAAAAAGCCGTAAAATAAAACAATATATCTTGACCTCCGCTATAATTACTTACCTTGTATGTTGCATACTTGTAGCTGGAGTCCAAAGTACTTAATATAATATTCTTAATAACTCTCCGAGTCATATCAACTCGAAGGAACTCTTGAGGAGTGCAGAAAGACTCGTTACCGTCGACGTCAACTAAAAAACCAAAAAGATATTTCCAGATACATAAAAATAAAAATGGAAAAGTTTCATATATTTTTGTATAATAAATATATCAAAATGTGGATGGTTGACGAACTCTGCAGAGGAGGCTCCGAAACGACTAAGGCTGCCCCCTCCTCAACCGAGGAGGAAATGGACACCTAAAGGAACCGGAACGATACCTAAGCCATGGGCAAGAACGTCAGAAAAAATAAGGTTACTATTATTCAATGCAACCTCCAACACAAAAAGGTGGCAACGGCGACACTATGTCGTTGCCTGAATGTATCGGAGGATGCAATACTAATAATCCAAGAACCTTGAATAACCAAGACCAAAATAACTGGTCTAAGTGGTCAAATTTTCAGCTTACCAAGCAATTAACAACCAAGAACAGCAATATATGTTCCCAGAAAAATCGAAGCCTCCCCCATGGCGCAGTTTTGCACCTCAGACGTAACTGTGGTGTCAAATGTCACTTCCATACGCAAACCGTAAAAAGCTGGGAAGAGGGGCAAAAATGTAAACTTGCCAGGGTAACACTAAGTAACCTTGAAAAGTCAACATCAAAGAAGTACTTGGGAATGAACAGGAAAAACCTACGTTTGGTAATTGATTTTTTAACTGGTCATTATCAACTAAACAAACACCTCCACACATTGGGGCTAGCAGACACACCCCTATGTAGGAAGTGTGAACGAGAAGACGAAACTATAGAGCATGTCCTATGTGAATGCCCAGAGTTATCGTTCATACGAGAGTACGCGCTCGGCGAGTCCAGGCCCATACCTGTCCACATAAGAGAGATGTCTCTTGGTGACTTGTCCACCTTCCTAGAAATGGCAGGATGGACAATGAGCTAAGGGCGACAGCTCCCTTGGAGGATGTACAATGGGTCAATTTTGGCCTAAGTGCTGTGAAACTTAACTCGTCCTCCCTACTCTACAGATACAGATAAAGATATCAAAATGTGCACCATAGTGATGTATCGCACAAAAATTTTGGTTATGTGAAACGTTAAAAGAAATATATTTTTGTGTTTTTTTTTTTATATTTATTAGTTTTCATACACAAGTAACGTTAAATGAGCTAGCAAATACTGGCAATCTTATAGGGTCTCCTCACTATAGAGACATCATTCTTGAGTATCAGAAATCAAATTAGCAATACAAAAAAAAAACAAAAAGAACTGCTCAGGACTGAACGAATATAAAAAACAGACCTATAATCAGACTCTATTATTTACGTGTAGAAATTTATCAACTATTTAAAAGGCCGGTACCTATCACAGTTTTTTAAGACATAACATTGACCTGATCGTCCTACAATTGGCAAACTGCAACGAAAAAATAACTACGAAAAAAGAGAAAGCACCGAGCTTTGAATAACTGGGTGCCACGTACAACAAGTTATTTTAAATAAGATACAGAAAACTCCATCACCATACCTAATAACAATAAAATCGATAATGTTACAAAAATTGAGCGCATAACCGATACAACACCTACAAACCACTAGCTGTATCTTGACCAGCTTAATAATTCACACATCCTCACCCATCCTTATACGTAAGAGATTACAACATTACTAATAGGAACGCATAAAAAAAATGGGTAAAACATAAACATTCTTCACTTAAGTTTAATGCTTAAGACCAATCTATATCTATGTCAGTAGCAAAAAGGCAGGCATACAGCCTTTTATACCAGGATTTATGTTTTTTTGTGTCTACTGAGAAAAGCGGAAAATGTTTATTTTTTGGACAATAACCTAAGCTGTATACAACCTGCCTGCACAAATTATAAAAGATTTCTCGCGAAAGTAAAAAGCACAGCTAAAGAGTACATACCAAAGGAATATTAAAGTAATTCGGTTCTGGTTGATCCCATATCAGCAAAGAACTATAGCAAAACATTAACAAAAAATATCTAGTGCAAATACCATTGCATTATATTTGGTATCTAAATACAGAGTATCAAAATATAAGCCACCCACAATCAAGTTAAAACAATAGCTCAAGACCCTACAATCCGAAGCCAAAGAAATCAAACACTCACGCACAAAGGCACCTGCATATGCAACGAAGTTACTCTTAAAGATGTAAATTTAAGTAAAGCTTTGGCTTCAGGTTTTGACAGTATCGAGCACAAATTTGTAAATAATGGTGCCAAATATTCAAAAAAAAAATATGCTCACTTTTTCACAAACATAATTAAGACCGGTTGCAGATTACTCACAAAAAGTTAAATGCTTACAGATTATCTTAAAATGTGACAAGCTAAATGATGACAATCTTAAAATCTACAATTTCTACAGACATTTAAGTTACTAGAACGACTAATCCATAATAGAATCAGCACAAAACTAAAGGCAATAAAGATCAAAAGTAACTTCAGTTACCACCTTTATTGAGGAAGAGTTTTAAAGAAATCTTAAAACGCAACAGCATGCATAGACTTAACAATGGCGTATGATACAGTTTAGAGAGAATGTGTGATATACAAGCTCCTCCGTAAATTTTTGGTCAATCCAATGCTCCAATAACTAAGTGGTGATAAGAACCAACATCAGCACACCAATAAAACTGAAGAATGGACTACCTCAAAGATCGGTACCACCTCCTCTGTTTACATTGCGGCGAGAAAGTTTGCCTACGCTCATGACTGGGTCCTTACAACAAGAAGCAGGTTACTCAATCTAGATATAGTGGGAAAGTACTTTCATAAATGGAAGCTCCAACTATAGGTCACGAACACAGGGGTTTCCAGTTTGAACCTAAATAATCATATTGCAACAAGAATAATTAACGGAATTAACAAAATACCTAGAAGTGACACTATTCTTCAAAATTCATTTGACAAAAACAGCGGAAAACCTAAAATCTAAAATCAACTTCATTTAAAAGCTGTGGGTCACAACATGGGCAACATCTGCCATGGGCCTTTACTTTTCTATCGCGGAGTACTACTTTGCAGTCTGGTTTAAGAACCGACATATAAAAAAATAGATGTCCAATTGAACAACCCACTGGGAACAACAAGCTAAATTCTACTTCTTCTTCCTTCTTGTATGTAGGCTTTAAAGCCTTTTTTTTCTTCAATATTGGCCTCCCAAATTGTTTAAATTATCGCAGCATCTTTTTCTTGGTCTGTCAATACTTCGTCCATTTGGTGACTTATCTCGTGCTATTCGTACTAGCCTATCCTCTGATATTCTACTAATGTGTTCGTTCCACTCACATTTACGTTTTATCACCCATCCATTTATGTCTTTTATATTGCATGCTCTACTTATGTTTTCGCTTCTCTTCCTATCCAACAGACTTTTTCCTTGTATTCGTCGAAGTATTTTCATCTCTGTTGTTTCTAGTAGTTGTCTTGTTTTAGATGTGTCAGGTCTTGTCTCCGCCGTGTATGTTAATATGTATCTAATTGCTGCTTTATATATTCTTGTTTTGAATATTATCTTAGGTATTTGTTCTTTCAAATTCTGGCTTTCGCGAAATTTCGATTTTACATCGAGTGGGTATTTAGATGTTGTCATACATTTGGTTTTTTCTGCTGATATTATCATATTGTATTTCTTGGCTGTTGTATTGAAGATATGTGTTAATCATTGGAGCTCGTCTTCTGTCTCGGCGATTAATGTGGCATCGTCTGCATAACATAATATTTGAATTTCTTTGTTCCACATTCTATATCCATGACCTTTACGTACTGCTTGGATTATTTCGTCCTAAAAAGAAGTGGGCTTAACCAGGCACCCTGTCTGATTCCGCTTTGTACTGGTATACACTGTGTTATTTTTCCATGTATCTTTGCCTGTATTCGATTATGGAAGTAGATGTTTTCGATCTACATTCCATTATCCAAATTGGACGCATGGCCTCGATAATGGACTGAACTACAAAATAGCAACATGTCTTGTATCTACCATTGAAAAATCACTAGGATTTTAACTAGCACGCAACAAATGGTGTATATTGAATAAAATCAGAACCCAATACCTTACAACCAGTGCCTCACAAGATCAAATTACAGCCGCGTGGACCCGATAATGGACTAAACAGCAAAACCTCAACATGTCTTGTAACACTCAAAAACTATCAGACTTCAAACTAGCATGTAACACATGGTGTATGCTGAATAGAATCAAAACCCAACATAAGACATATGGCATGTCATAGGACTTTACAGCGTCCTTAGAGTATCCATACTGTTATCACTTTAATCTTTTTAGCAGATAGTTTGGTGCAAATTACAAAATTAAAATCCAAAAAAATGAGTTGTAGTTTTCTTTATAAAATTATACATGAAGTATTTTTGTAAGAGTAAAAGAAAAAAATATTAAAGGAGTATAGTTTACCTAAACGAATAGATGCATTAAATGTCTCAAGTAGTAGAAAAATATCAGAAGGGAATTCATTGTGGCGATATTTTATCATCAGATTTCCAGCCAGACTTCCTAACTAAAAAAAATAATAAGTAATATTAAAATGCGAGTATATTGGTAAACGCTGTTTTCTAGTACCATACCAATTGCAGTGCCCTTCAGTGAGTCTGCAGTAATGCATTATAAATTTATTTTGTTTTATTTATTAACTGTGCAGAACTTAAAGACCTATAAAATGATGAGTTCGTACACGTCCAAAATTCTGGACCTTCTTTAATTAATAAAATACATAAGTTAAAGAGAGTGGCATAGAAAATTAAATTAGATTTTATAATAATCTTATTTTTATATATAAGAGTTCCAAGCCTGTATTTCTTAAAATCTGCATATTTTAACACCCTGATAAGGATGCAATACAAGAATATATACAGATGCTTTTGTTTATAATTTAAGAACTTCTTTTTAAGTTTCTATTTATTAATTTTAATAGTTATTGTCATATTTTTGTATTGTCAAAACAAAGTTATTTGCAAAAACTGTTTCTCCTAAAATAAAAAAAATAATTGGCGCCTTCAATAGGATACGTGTATATTGAAAATGGATATTTTAACACAAAAGGCAGTGAGGTGCTCCAGATTGAACTATAACTGCTAAAAGTTTCCTTCTGTCTTTCCTTCCTTTTGGTTAGTGAGGAAAGATAGATTCTTTTGTTTTTAATTTATAATATTAGTATTATTATTTAATATAATTGTTTATTAATTATCTTTTATTATTTACACTATTAGAAAACTGTTTGGTGAGTGATGTAACTTGCTTTAAATATCTTTCACATTGAAAATTTAAAATAGTCTGAGCAAATGTTGAAATATTACATAGTTTACAAAATCAGAAGCCCTATCTCATGAATCTATCATCAGGGTGTAATATAAACAGGACATTAAAATAATATTTAGCAGACAAATCTGATCAGGACCGCTTGATACAGGAACTAAAGAACAAAACCATTTAAAAATTAAACTCTACGCCATTGTAACACGAAAGCAAGTTTTAGGTTATGTAATGACCATTGCAACTATACTACTTACATTTCTTATTTGGACAGAAGCCACCAGATCTACATGTTCGCCGACAGTTTTCAAATATTCGAATCCAGGATTTGTTGAAACTTTGGTGCAGATGCTCATGAAGTCGGTTAAAACTATGTTGGCTCCAAGTTTAAGCACGTTTGCATTCACATAATATTGAGTAAGTTCGGCGACCTCTCGAATATCTATATATTGACTAGGAAGTTGAGTCTCTCTATAAACACCTAAAAAATGTTATTACTTAAAATAATAAATTATTGGTTGTTCGTGCCAGTCCATTTTAAACTGAGTAGTAGAAATAAATGACTTACTCACAATCTATTTATTTATTTTATTGCCGATATAAAAAACTTTAAAACAGATGAGCATTTGAAACACGCTAAATAAGAGACCTTGTACCGAAATCATTCTAAAGATTGTACTTTACCGTTAACCTGATGATGACATGACATAGATTGTGAGTAAGTTTCTCATTTAATTCTACTACCCAGTTATTACTTAAGTTTTTGAGTTTTGGAAACATTTTTATCCATTTTTGAGTCATACGTCTCTCACTCTCCCTAAATGAGAAACCCTTTTATTCCATACAGCTACGGCATCAAAACGATTGAGCTCTGAGGAACTCTTTCCATGTTACTCAAAACGAAGTGACCTGGTAAGCTTCAGTATCTCTGAAACACTTGTATATGTCTTCCATGTACGTTGTAAACTAGAATATACCTTTATTCAATGGGGAATTAACGAATCCTGAACGGAAAATAGGAAACCTTTGGTTTAGGGTTTAGCTTACCGGGCACTGCTGACGTAGAAGTTTCTCCATCCAAACGCGCGTATTTTTTACGTTGTATAGAGCATGTGTGCGGATCTCTTTTCTTATTTTTAGCACTATGTCATTTTCTACGATAATTTTGTGATGAAAAATAAATAAATTATTAGTGTTATGGGTTTTCCAGAAAAAATAAAATGTGTCTTACCTCTTGCAGTGTTTCCAGAAACCAACATATAGTTGTTGGTAGGTGAAATTTTAATAACTTCCAATAAATCTCTTAATGTATGTACTTTAACCCATCTAGAATCAGTTAACTCAAGATAAAAGTTGTCCTTGGGTTTACAGTCATTCGTGCAAATTTTATTGGGATCGTTTTTACACAGTTTGAGCTCTTCGATGTCAGGAATTTCTTCTAAAAAAGAAAATATTGATATAAGAAGCGTGAAATCAATTTATGGGTTTATAAATATATGGCTAAATCTACGAGATATCTCAAAATGCCTTGCAAAAATACAGTTAGGTTATAGGGTTTATATTATGGTAAACACTAACCATTCATAAAATTTACGAACGCTGATTATTTTTTTAAGATTTGGCAACATTGCATGAATTGTAGAAGCGTACCTAGCTATTGGAGTAGCTACGCTATTGGAGTAATCGTTTGTCGAGTACATTTATAGTGTAGTTGCCTTTCTTTGTGCAGTCGTTAAGTTTTTTATCTTGGTATTATTTTCTTTTTTCATTCACACACAATTTAATTGAAAAATGGCTAGAAAGTTTGACGATAAAAGACCATTAACCCTTAAGCATTGGAACTGGAGGCAGAAAAAATATTGATGGGTGAATTAGATGATGGCAGCCTTCAATCAAATGACAAAACTTCTATTAATTCAAACATTGTTTCAATTGTCTGAATCGGAGTACGAGCCAGAATTTTCTGGTGATAAAAGCAGCGATTTTGACTGTAGCAGTGCTAAAACGAAGAAAAGAAAGCCTAATAACCACTAAATTTCTCCTTCTACGCCTAGCATTTGATGTAGAGTTTAATATGAGATTTCTTCTGTGGAAACCTACATTCAACAATACCATTCATTTTGAGAAATAATAATTTAGCCTCATCAAAACGAAAGAGGTAATGAAGAAGTGTGTTTTCAACAAGTTGAAGAACGAAAAATCAAAAATATTGTGGAGGAATCTGAACCGCATACTTCCATTTTTACTACGAGTCTCAAAGGCAAAAATGCTCATAGCTGGTGTACTGTATCTAATCTTCGGAAACGTACCACAAAAAGGAATATTTTGCATATTTTTCAAGGACATCTGGACAGACAAAAGATGCTAATACACCATTAGATTTATTTTAGTGTTTAATGAACGATTATAATATGTTCATAAAAATTCTGTTGCACACCAATACTCAAATCAGCCCAAAGTCTAAAAATTTTAAAGTTTTAAATCCACTAATTCTCTCGTATCAAGGGATGAATTAAATGGTCTTGTTGGACTACTTATATTTTTTGGAGCCCAAAAAGATAATCATCTTCATAGTAGAAAGACGTTTGATTCCAAAATGTCTGGCTCCATTTATAGAGCAACAATGAGCTGCGAAAGATTTGATTTTCTTCTACATAATCGTAGATTCGATGATAAAACCACAAGAACTGAAAGAAAAAATATAAATAGGTTTGCCCTTACCCGGCAAATATGGAAGGAATTTATTTTTAATTGTAAAGAGTCCTATGGACCAGGTAGCTATGTAACTATTGACGAGCAGTTATTAGCTTTTGGTGGCCGGTGCCCTTTTAAGATGTATATCCCGAATAAGCCTGTCAAGTACGAAATTTTGATGACTTGCGACGTGGGTACCAAATACATGATGAACGCAGACCCTTACCTCGGCAAACATATGCACATAAATGGAGAATCTCTAGGAGATTACTATGTTAGAAAGTTGACTGAAACTACTGTATTTACGGAAGTTGCCGAAACGTCACAATGGACAATTGGTTCACTTCAATGGACCTTGCGGATACTCTTACGAAGCCTCCTTACAACCTTAAAATTATTGGTACTTTGCGGCAAAATAAACGAGAGATAAACGACCCCCTGAAATGATTAAACTTAAAAACAGAGAAATCAGAAATTCAAGATTTTGCTTTGACCGATAGAAGACATTAGTGTCGTATAAATCCAAAAAGAACAAAACCGTTCTAGTTTTATCGACAATGCACGAAGGTTCAGTTGTTTTCCCAACTACTAAACTTTCGACCAAATGTGTGGCCACCGAAGTTGTTCCCGAAAAACTCCAAGATAGCCGCTTTGTAAATTCTATGGTATGATCAACATAGTGTGTATAAACTCTTGAATTATATATAATCATAATTTATCAAGGAATAATCAGGCACCAATCACGAGAAAGGCTTTTATGCCGACTTTGCAACGCTCGGTGAAGCTTGTGATTAGCGATTTAATTCAAAATTTATTTGGAAGTTGCTGATCTTAATCAACGTACTACAAGCTGCATCTGTCCCTCCAAAAAAAGAAGAATGACGTCACTTCATTGCAATCACTGCAAACGAGCATTTTGCGCAGAACACCGAACTTGTTGCTGCGTTACCTGTGACGTAGATAAATAAATTTTAAATTTTTGTGCATATTTTAGGCATATATTTCATCTTAATTTTTTTTGTTTTACTTTCTTGGAATTGAAAAAAAAATCGTAATTATTTCGAATAATTAGTGTCTACAGGACTGTACATTAAAGTTAGTATTCTAGGGTTAAAATTCTTCATTTCTACATTTATAATGCCAAACACCCATGGCGTTGGTATTATTATACTTGTCAAAATAGTTTATAAAAAGTTAATAAAAACACAAATGGGTTTTTTTCCAAATTTCAATAAAACACCACTTTGGTTTCATAACAAGTCAAATTTAACACGTACAAGAATGCAAGAATTATGTCAAAACTAATAGAAGAAGGAATAGAAGGATTAGATAATTAATATCAAGATATTTTAATATTTTTTAACTTAAACCTTACCTTTATCTTTAGCAATTGACTTAAAGGCATCTAATATAGGTCTGTAACCAGTACATCTACAGAGATTGCCTCCAAATGAATTCTCGATTTTTTCCTTCGTATTTTCCCCTGACGACTGAAGAGCAAACATATTCATTACCATTCCTGATGAGCAAAATCCGCACTGAGTACCATAATATTCAGCCAAAGTTTTCTGGATTGGATTATAGCCAATCAAAGGATTGCCGATTCCTTCGATTGTGTGGATTGTCCAACCGTGGCAGGAGAATATAGAAACCAAACACTAAAAATAAATGTCAATAATCTCTATACCTACACGTTTACAAAAATGAATATAGATATAGCATGTATGACAGTTCTCGCAACATATTTTAATAATAAAAATGTGTAAAAAATTATAAATATTTACAAAAGACGCAATACAATTCTTAAACTTTTAAGAGCAACAAATCTTTTAAAAAACAGATCAACTGTAGATGATATATTCTTTTTTTATGTAGACATGATTAATGTGCTTCCAGTAAAATGTCATTCCACTGTTTTCGTGGTCTTTCGAGTGATCGTTTTTCTATTTGTGAACCGTCTCTTGTCGTCTTTACTACTCTATTTGTTTTCATTTGGATTTAATAAACAATTTCCAGTGCATAACATTCATGTCCATAAACACTGCTCTAAATGAGACGGGTCGAATCACTACAGAGTGCCTTAGACCTAGCCCAGTACCTTAAATCTACTCCAACGCAGGAATAGCTCCTTCTAAGATCATAAGATCCCCTCACTTAATATTGGGGAATGATAAAATAGAGATGCTGGTAAGAAAAATGCTTTTCAGAAGATAAAATATTCTAATACATTTTATTTCGGTACCTTCTTATTATTTATAATTCAATAAAAGAAACGATATGTATGGAGTTTGGAATAACTTACGGAGTTTACTGAAAATATCTTCTTTTTTCCATTAACGGTCTCCTCGACTGCTACGGTACATGTTCCGCATCCTCCTTCCAAACACATCCTTTTGGTTCCCGTAAGGTGCAGTTTTTCTCTGAGATATTGGTTGAGAGTAGTTTCTGGTCCCACATCTTCAGGAGTTACTGAAATAAATAAAACAATATATTTTAGAACCGTGTTAATTATAAATATTTAACAAAATATAAAGAGAATAAATAATAATAGCATAAATTAAACAAATAAAAGATTACGAGTCGAAAGGAAAACGAAGCGTAGGACGCCTCGTGAAAACATGGAGAGAAGTAAGATGCTGGAACAGACAACAAATATCTTATCCCTGAAATAAAATGAAATGAAAGAAGCGTAGAAAACGGGAGACTCCAGTATCACAAAAAGAACGAACCAAAGAAGAAAAACAGAATGGTGAAAAGGTTGCCAATGTGAGTCCATAATACTAGTGCTGTAGCATTTCAAATCACCTTGTATAATAATATACACGTTTAATAATAATAAACACGTTTTAAAGTTTGTTTATATATCACAGATGAGTATTTCCGCGATGTTCTTTTGATCGAGAACCGCTTTTAGGAAATTTTGCGCGTCAAATAAATAGGAATTTAACCGTATATGTTTTGTTTATACCGAGTTGGGCGAATTTGTAAAAATTACTCACTCTTGCTGGAGCCACTGTCAAAGGAAGTGGTTTCGGTGTTGGTCCAAATTTTTAGTCAAATTTGTAATGGATTTTCGTTTTTCGTCTTTTTTATGGGAAAATGTGTAGTAAGGTGGCAGTTAATTGTGCAGTAAGTGAAGTTAGGTTTGGGAGAGATCTTATTGAGAGCAGACGCGGCGTGTTTAGTTTAAAGGAACCGGCAAATTTGTTGTGAAAAAGTGAATTGTACTCGTATGTAATGTGTCAGTTTTCGCAAGAGTGGTCACTGTTTTGTTTCGAGTCGTCTCTCATCTGAGAGATTTGTTGATATGGTTCCATTGTGTTTGAAAATTAAACAAACCAAGTTCCAAAGATTGCGTCCAGTGCCCAGCTTCCATCCTCATTTTGTTTGTCCCTGGTTGTCATTCCAGGCTATTTTGCAGTGTGAGATGCAGTTTTTTGCGTTGCAGTAAATTCGAGTACAGTTCCAATCCCAGAAATTTTAAAGGAAAAAAATAACATTTAGTGAAATTCAGGTAACTTTTTTGTTGAACTTTTAAAGTAAAAATATACATTTGCCATAAATAATTGCTTTCATGGCAAGTTAAGAAATTGTAATAAGTAAAATTATAAATGTGTTAGGGTGTGGCCTAGCTGTCATATTAATTATTCTCAAAGTTTTAAGATTTAGTATTGACATATGACAGTTAGCACTATTTTTTGACAGTTGATATACACCTAATCATAATTGAGATCTTCTTTTGTTTTTGTTTTGTTTTTAAAAAAAGTTAACCTCTATGCATAGTTCCATTTAAAAAGATATTTCTTCATTTGTAATAATTTATTCCTGTTACAAAATATTGCCTAGTAACAATTGTAAGTTCTTATGGTATCTCCAACTTCTAGAGTTTGTAAACCGATAGTAGCATAGTAAGTTTTTTTTTGTTATTTTGTATTTTATTATTACTATTTATGTTTGTAATTATTTTTGGTGAGACAACAATAAATATGTAATTTTTTCCCTAAAAAAAGAGTTTTTTAAGTTTCTAACCCTTTTTTAAATTTTTTTGGAAGGAAGAGCCTTTTTTTCATCCAGCAGGAAGATTCTTCCAAGCAGCGTCCTTACTTTAAATAGCTTAAGAACCTTCTTGTATTGTGTTTGTCCAGAAGATTCATGTAAGTACCCCTTTTGTTTTATTTTGTGTAGTTATCCCATTCCAGCCCCTTTGTCATTCACTTATCCACGATCCAGCTCTCCAAAAAACCCTGAGTAGCCGTTCGCAAACGTTTCGGTTTGTTTTGGTTACCCACTCCTTAGCCCCATAATTTCTGTCTTCAATTTTCAACCCCTTATAGTAATACCCTAGGTGGTAGGCAAAAATAATCGTTACAGTGCATCGGAAATAAGTCAATCTTCGCGATCTTAGGTAAGTTTTTTTATTGTAGTATACTTTCTACGCTATTGAAGATTACAATTCATTCATTCATCATTCACTCATTATCAGGCTACACTACATAGGTCTTTGTTTTAACAAAAACTAAAAGCTAAAAAACAACAACATGAAACAAAAAATTAACAATCAAGCAAACAAGTGTAACCTTAATTAAGTAAGAGAGTTGGTACTATATATAATGTTAATTAGATGATAACTATGAAATTAATTTAGTGCAAGGATTACTTATGTTACTGTCATATTTGGGAGGTTATATGGTCATTTCTTTCGCCGCGTCGTATTGATCTATGGTTGAATGAAAATCTTCTCTAACAAAGAAAGTTAATGGATCTACCTAGAACATCCTAGAGAAACGAATTAAACAAAGTAAAATAATATGAATAAAAATATTCATCAGAAATGGGGAATAAAACCACATATATTGATGAAGGTTGTGAAGAGACCAAAGAAAGCAGGAATACTGTAATATCTTTAAATAAATATATATATAGTACAGAGATAAACGTGACCAGGCATGCACGTGAGCGATATAAGGTTAGCTTGACGCACGACAATTCGTGATTGGACGTTCCCCCGCCCATTGCGTAAGTTGCGGCGATTTACGTTACTGGAAATATTTAACAATAATCTCACTAATCAAGCACAGTCGCAGAATTACGTATGTTTCAGGTGTAAACCTTCGACTGGTTTCTTTTCGTACTTCATTGTCACGTTGTCATAATGTGAAATCGAAAGAGGAAAATGAAAAAGAGGGGAGAAAATAGGAAAAAATCAAGTATCTTTTCTCTTTGAAAAAAATTTTGAAAAACAACCACTAACCAACTTTTTGGTTATACTTTTCTCATATTTTTAAAATAGATTTTTAGAAATAGTGGAAATTAAAACGTCAAACAAAAATTATAAAATGTAATGTTCATTGCAATCAATTTTGACTTAAACGAATATTTTATAAAGATAATATTTAACCATTGTTTAACATTTTAGCTGATCGGGTAATACGTGTTTACAAAAACATAGTGGGATAACACGATTTTACAAAAAATGTGATTTGACTGTGCATAACACTATGCATTTAATATAACTAATAATAAAGATATATAAATAAAATATAATAAATATAACTAGTGAGTGCATTCTATACACTATTTACTACACGTATACACTAAAGTCTAAACCGATATGATGAATTAAACAAATCAGATGGGAAAATAAAATTAATTAGGTAAACATAAATGCCTGTTGTATTTTATAAAATTGTTTTGTAAGTAGAATATGTAAAACACGTTTTTTTCGAGATCAAACCAACGATGTATATAATTTAACCTTGTAATACATCCTAAAAAACTATTAAAGAAGCAGTTAAAAAATTAAGCAATTTTTTATGTCAGATGAAACTTATTTCAATATTCATATTAATAAGTAAATTTTAGATTTTTTCTTAATATTATATTTATTAACTAACAAGAGGCAGTAGATTTAATTCAAGTGAAACAGAACTCTGCGATTGTAATGGTAACACTGACTATATCAATCATTAGATGTTCGGGTGCATATAATGATGCTGCTATTCTGCTATTAAAGTATCTATTGGAAAATCTGATAAAAGAACAAATACTTTTTCCTCAGTGTTTTCTATTTTATATATCTCTCGTCGTAATAGTAGGATTAACCAAATTTTTTGGGGATATTTAAAAAGGACAAAAAGAAAAGTGTAGGATGGAATGTATAAATCTAGCCTCTGTCTATCCGTATGTTATATATTTACCTCTTAGCCATTGCCTGTCTTGTGTTGTAATAAAGTAGATATAAATTATGAACGGCACATTAGCGTAAAAAGTATCCCTATATTATTTAATCCATTGTTTGTTCTAAATATTCAATTTATATTGGGTTAAGGCCCTTAATTTAACGAATGAAAGTATGGTTTCTTGTCAATCTAATGATTCTTCTATTTTACCTCTAGGCAAAGTAATATTTTGTTAACAAATGTAATAAGTTCGTTAACAAATTCAAGTAGTCAAATACAGTATCGTAGCTGAATGGATTAAATTATCCAAATCCATTAATTCAATAAAAAAGAACTAGAGGCAGTTTTTGAAATGACATAGTTTTATTGTTTACATGCGGAAACTTTTTGGGAAACAGTCCTGTCAAGTATATTGAATCAACCCCTCCCTACGTAAATTCCACTGCCTTTCGGGTAAAAAAAGTAGCACCTGAGTAGGTCTTCTAGGTGATACCTTTCGTCTGGAGAAAAATACAGACAAATTGAGGGAGATTAGCTCTAAAATTCCGGAAAGAGAACTAACCTAGAGAGAAATCCTTAAATAAAATTACGCTGTACTTCAGGTAGAAGGTTATGAAATCGTATAAGTTCCCTGGCACAATAAAAAAATTAATATATAAAAATTCTATAAAATGCCTCCCTCCGTATTTCGGATAGATCATATGGTAAACTGGCTACAAACATAAACATAAGTAGGTAGGGATTTGGTGGCGTTAACTAAGAGGAAGGGAAAATGCGCTGATATAGAATTAATACAATTAATTGGGCACATATATATGCGTAGCAACTTTATCACAACAGATTAAATAAAAAATATTGGTACATTAGAGTGATGCCAAAAACCTGTAAAAGAAGTTTACCAGCGCGGACTTTTTCTTCTTCTTCTTAGTATGCCTCATCCTTTAAAGATATTGGCGATCATTACGGCCTATTTTAATGTGTCTGCAGCAGTTCTGAAGAATTCTATTGTTGTTTTTTCACTCCACTAAAATACCTAAATATATCCAATACCCCACTGAATTTCATCAAGAACTAGCCAATAAATCATGACTTCTTTAAACCAACCATCTTCCTTATTAGCAATAGGTCCATGCAGAATGCTTGAAAACGACAACTACAAGCTACACTGGGGCCGCACTGTGCTCACAGACCAGGCAGTGGCACATTATAGACCGCATCTCATATTAGTTAATAAAATATCTAACACACAACACTAATTAATGTAGCGATACATGCGTGTTAAATATAAGAAGATCACCCAGAAGTCGAACAAAGATAAAGCATTGAGATAAAAACTAAGAAAACAATGGATAATGCAAAGTATATAGACGATGCCTATTATTCTCTCTGCTACTGATATCATCCCAAGAACCACCAAGAGAAGATAAAATAGCTGGATCTTAGTGAACATCTCTATAAGAGCATGGAGAAAGGTCTCAATATCCAGATACAAAAATTTTTTACAAGATTCTTCAACGTACATTCAAGTTACCTAGGTCTCGATAATACGGAAAGAGTCCCACCAGAGCTCAATCCTTTTGATACCATAGCTATTTGGGATGAGTTATTTTGTCCCTTAGAGGGAAAAGTACATATGGCTTAAATCTGGATGGTTATAATTCAGAACAATTAGAGGAAGAAGAAGAAAACCTGGAAGATGAAAGAGATGAGGTAAGAGAAACAAACGAGAGGGAAGAGGAACCACCAACAATTCTTGAAGTTAAAGATGCAGTTAAAATCTAGCCAGAAACAAATCAACCGGAATAGATATTCTCCCAGCTGAACTATATAAAGAAGGTGGCCATAATGGCATTACTGAATTGTATGGCCATTTTATGGTACAGAATAACACAAACAGGGTTCTAAAACGCCTTCAGTTTGGTAAACTTTTAGGTCGAGCATGGGGAAACTCAGCAACTGTCCAAAATGCGGCTTCTGTATTTAAATCCACGGGAATTGATTCATTTAATACATTAATAATCCCAGAATATACAATTTTGACACACACCTCATTAGAAACAGAAACGGTGAATTTTCAAGTTAGATCAGAATCTCCTCAACCAGGTCCCTCTGGAATTAGTGGTAAAATATCCTTGCACGGTAGCCCAAACAAGTCATCAATTACTGATGAAGATATAACTCCCGGAAAGGCTCTTGGTGAGGTAACACCCGTAACGCCTGTATTGGCAGCAGCAGTAAAGAGAGTTTGTACAAAAATAACTGGAGTGATTGCTGCTCAAGACTTTATTAAAATGAAGAAGGATGCCTTGATTAAAAAAAGCTCAAAACCTATAAAAAAACATAAACGTAAGGGAAAGCCAAGCGAATCGTCACTATCTGAAGATGTTACTCTAAACGACACTATGTGATGAAAACGTGAGTAACATTGAAAATGTGTGTCTTGGGTGCAACGAGGACTATCGCTAAACATGTAAAAAAGATGACTGGTTACATGAGACTTGTATTGGCTTCGCTAATCTCTGTAACAAGTGCGAAAAGTCTCTTGCTATTAAAAAGAAAAAGGTTTATCTTGGTCCATCTCTCCTACTCCTAGTGGCCCATCTCAGCTCAACAGTTGAGGAGAGATGGACCGATGACGTGCCTGTGCATTATATTTTTTTTAGGTTTAAGAATTATAATTTCTAGTTTTTACTTATACCAAAACAAATACCAATGTTGTTATGTTTTACAATTTTTTTCTATTCTGGAGAGACTGGAGAGAAATTCTTGATGAGACTAAAACCCACGCAGGGTAGTAAAGCCAGAATGATGATGATGATAATTCAGAAGTAATAATGAATATATTACTACTATATTCAATAACACTATTCATTTTGTAAGGTATTTTGTAAAAATCTTGTTAAGTATATACAGTGTGGCGCACCGAAAACGAAACAGAGGCATTTACTGGCAGATGATTCCTTTTTTGAAAAAACGCTCGGACCCGTCGATTTTGTTTTCGAGGGGGACACAAAATTGGCATAAAATCACTTTAACATTTGCAGCCCCTTAAGCAGGGGTGGCATTATCCCTAAAATCTTAAATAAAAAGGGGGGTCGAATGATCCATTATTTGAAAGGTCTTTCAACTCCCTTTATAATGATGTAAAATTCATGTATTCAATTCAGTAGTTTTGGAGATTTATTGATTTAAAGTTTAAAGTAGATTTTAATAGGTACATCAAATTAGTTTGTACTTCTTTCAGAAGAAATTTGAGTAAAAGCATTTTCTTGATAAGTAAATGCTTTTATTTACTACGCCCATGGTTTATTAATAATAAAAATAGCAATTGAAGCGTCCTTTGTGACAAAAAAAGTTGTTTCTTGAAGAAAGATAAGTAGAGAATGCTACGTACTTATTTTAAATAGGAAATAGTACATTAGTTTGCGATTGATTTGACCAATCTTTGTTGTTAAAATATCATTTATTGCTTTATACATAAATTAACCATGGTATATTCCACGGCAGAAAGGGTTGAAATTATTGAAATATTTTTCGGAAATAATCAGCGCGCTAATAGAACAGCACAAATTTTTAATGAGCGACATGAGAACAATAATGTGCACCGAAAATATGTTCTAGAACTTGTAGCTAAATTTCGGGAAACTGGATCAGTCGCCAATAAAAAACGTAATATTGAAAATCCTATAAGGAACGAAGCAACAGAAGTGGGGGTTTTAGGGCAAGTTATTGTAGATCCTACATTAAGTACCCGCAAATTGCAAACTTCGTGTGGTGTTAGTCGACGTACTATCCAACGGATTCTAAAGGCCCATAATTTTCATCCGTATAAAATTCACCTTGTACAAGAACTTAATGAAGACGATTTTGATAAGCGATTAGAATTTTGTGAAGTTATGAGTGAACGAATTACAAACGATGAACAATTTTTATTTAACATTTGCTTTTCCGACGAATGTTCCTTTTTTTTTAAATGGCGAAGTAAATCGTCATAATTGTCGATATTGGTCGGACTCCAATCCCAGAATTTACCATGAGGTACACACACAGCAGCCACAAAAATTAAATGTTTGGGCTGGCATTTTTGGCGATCATTTGGTTGGTCCTTTTTTCTTACCTGGAAATTTGACTGGTGAAATGTATTTGGAATTACTGCAAAATGCCATAGATCCTGCGCTAACAGATATAATTGAAAATCAGAATGATGGTCGATACGTTGAGAATATGTTGATGTTCCAACAGGATGGTGCCCCACCACATTACGCATTAAGAGTTCGGCATTATTTAGATAAGACCTTTCCAGGTCAATAGATTGGTAGAAGAGGTGCCGTTGAATGGCCCCCAAGATCGCCAGATTTTTCACCTTTGGATTTCTTTTTGTGGGGTTACTTAAAAAGCAAAATCTATGCTACTCAGCCAACATCCTTAGAAGATTTACGACAAAGAATTGTGAATGAGTGCCATCAAATTACTCCTCAAATATTGCAAAATGTCCGGCAACGTTTTCAGCAAAATCTTTATTATTGCATGGAAAGTAATGGTGGTCATTTTCAACATTTACTCGGCTGACAGGTCAGTTCATTCTTTATTTTTTAACAACTTTGCTGCTATGTATTGATCTCCTCTTACGATGATGTATTTAAACTTTAAATCAATAAATCTCCAAAACTACTGAATTGAAGTACATGAATTTTACATCATTGTAAAGGGAGTTGAAAGACCTTTTAAATGATGGATCATTCGACCCCCCTTTCCATTTAAGATTTTAGGGATGGTGCCACCCCCGCTTAGGGGGCTGCAAATGTTAATGTGATTTTATGCCAATTTTGTTTCCCCCTCGATAACAAAATCGACGGGTCCAAGCGTTTTTTTTTAAAGGAATCATCTGCCAGTAAATGCATCTGTTTCGTTTTCGGTGCGCCACCCTGTATATAAAAAGCCCATTTTTGTATATTTTTTATTATAACCAAATATTTCCTGCATCTGATATTGTTTTGCTACTTTTATTATTGAAAACATCAATATTTAAATACACTGTGTTATTTTTAAAATGTCTTCAGGTCTACGTTGCTCGGGTACAAAATCAATCCTTTTGTTTTTATAAACTTACCAGTTATGTGACACAAAGACAGAGAGAAAACAACAAATATTACGTGATTATGCATATATTATCATACATACAGCATATTAAATTGGGAAAATATACAGAAAATGGTCGTCCAACCATAAAAAGAGACCTTGAAAGTCGAATACTGGTTTATGTTAGCCAAAAATTTATAATTCTTATTTATATTAAGTAGAGAAGAACTATTTTAGAATTTTAGTTCTTGGTTAGATTAAATAGATACCTACCTATAATATGATCAATTTTTATTTTCGTTAAAGAAGGTATAAAATATGATCCATTTTAATTTTTATGTTCTATAAATATATAATGAATGCTTCGGTGTTACGTATTCATCACTCTTCTTTATGGCTTGGAAGCATGGACATTAAAACAAGTGCATCTGAATAAGGTGACCAAATTTGAATTTTGGTGTTACAGAAGAATCCTACGAATGGACTCAAGAATATCAAAGGCAGAAGGTACTAGAATAATAGGAAATGAAGCTGAAATAATATTGAATTGACTATCAAAAGAAGAAAACTTTAAATTAAATTCAACAAAAAATTGCGCTCGAAAAGAAAGCTTTTTCTAAAAATTATTAGCTTAGAAAAAGTATTTTTTTCGATGAGATACGCCTAAAAAAATTTTACTCGAATCGATTCGGGAATTGTTTTTTGTTGTACGTTTTTTGTTAATAACAATTTCCGGTCCACTTGGAAAAATGAAAGCAAAATACATTTGAACTTAAAAATATAGATAAAAATCGAATAAAAAAGGTTTGGTACGATAAAAATGCAAAAAATAATTTATTCGGTTAATGGCTCTGCTTACAGGGGTAAACCGCTGTAAAACTACGGCGAGAAAATAAGAAATTGGATTAGTGTAAATCAGCGAGCTTTCACACAATTTTTCTTAGCCGAATTGTTAGGCAAGGCATTTTTAAAGTCACAGTCTGGATAAATTGCTGTAAATGGATCCAGAGCGGGAATCTATCCCTTTGACCGTAACATTTTTTCTGAGGTAGACTTTAAAGCCTAACGTCATTGTTCTTGAGAATGAAGCGGACTTGTGTGTGTGTGTGTGTGTGTGTGTGTGTGTGTGTGTGTGTGTGTGTGTGTGAAAGAGAGAGAGAGAGAGAGAGAGAGAGAGAGAGATGGCATTAGACAAAAAATCTTTTTGCCTCAGAAAATTGTTATAAGGATGTTTAAATTTTTATTTTAGAATCGTTTATAATAAACTTAATTAGAATATTATATATAGATTTGTCAGAATAAGATAACAGATTGCTGATGTTAACTGGTAGGCTAATATTGAGATCAATTAAACCTAAATATAGGCTTCGAGTCTGTTCCCTATGATTAGGACAATCGAAAAATAAGTGGTTCAAATCTCCGACAGATTTACCATCACAAGGACAGAAAGGAGTTTCATAGATTCCAATCCTATGCAAATGCTCTGGAAAGAGGCCATGGTTAAGTTTTAGCCGGGTTATTAACGAAGAATGTACTTTATTATAGTTAAAATTAAAATTTGGAATATTTTTTGGTAAGCATGGATAAATAGAAAAGTAATGGTTTCTTCAAGACTTCTGAACCTCTTTATATTCTGACATTCATCTTTCCCTGCCAATACTCCTGATAATAGAAAAAAGATCATAAAGTAGTAAAAATTTGTAATTTCGGATATCTCGGGTGTATTTTTTGCCATACCATCCACTAATTCGTTTCCAATTACTCCTTTGTGTCCTTTAACCCAGAGTAAAGTAACTGTTTTTTTTTGGTGAATTTTAGATCATGTAATAATTTTTTGATATCAAGTATAATGGAGTCTTGAAAACTATCTAATGGATGGCTACGAATAGCTTGTAATACTGCCTGAGAATCTGATACTATTACCATGTTCTCACAATAAATAGTGACACACCAAGTTAGTGCTTTCTGTATAGCAGCAGCCTCGGCTGTAAAAATAGAACAACATTCAGGAATTCAATATTTCTCAACATAATTGCTGTTTGAAACAAAAAAAAGCGAAACCAGTGCTTTCAACAGTTTTTGATCCATCTGTATAAATTATTGTTAAATCTTCCCCTAATTTGCTTAGTATGGATTTGAATATCGGATTAGTTAAAGTTGGCAAGTCTGAATAAGAGGGCATTATAATGGTTGGTTTGTCTATCAGAGCTTCAAAGTCTTGTACGTAAAAAGGAAATTTTGGTAGCTGTAATATATAAGATTGAAATGAATTCGTATCGATAAAAGATTCTGCAAGAGGAGGAGAATTTTTTATTCTCCAGTATGAATTTGTTAAATTTTCTGTCAAAAGTAAACCTATTTTGTGAACCATAGTTGTATTAAACGATCTGTATGTTATTAGACGTTTGTTGGCTAACATTTGCCTATGTATGTGTAAAGGTGGTTCCTGGGCTTCTGCTAGAACTGCTTGGTTTGGTGAAGCGGACTTAAGAAGATCCCATGTGGAAACCAACAAATATATTCCCAAAAGAATAGCTTCTGGTTCTCTGCAATAGAATCTGATGGTATTACTACCAACCTGCTCCAAATTCACTGACAAAAATAGTCTATAGAGCTATTGACGTCATGCTTTAGGCAGCTTTCTCTATTGTGTCCCCTTTTGCAATATTCCCTATACCAATCTTAAAAAAAGCATCCACTCGTGGACGTAGAAGTTGCAAATCGCAAATAATCACCTCCGATCCCTATAAAACTGACTTACAATATTATGTCGATAAAACTCCAAGCAAAAGAATTGATGAACTAAAAAGAAAAGCATTTGGAAATTCAGGAAATGAGAGTTATTACCAGATAAAAGAAAAATTCAGAAGAAATTAAAAACATCCGAAACCAGCAGAGAAGGCAATTCTACAGCATCTGAACTATTTTTCCCAGCTGACAATGATGTTGATTTTGAGAAAGTTAAGCAAGACACAATAGACGACCAAGATGCAGAGTGTATATTTTGTGAAAGGGAAATTCAAGCAGACAGAAATAGAACTTTAAAAGAAAGCGCTTTGGATTTAATGTCTTATGTGAAATTTGTGGGCACATCAACTATGTTCGGGAGATGAGAAAGACACTTATGTTTGCGATTTTTGCAAATAGTTTTAATTTGTTTCTGTTTTTCTAAGTTAGAGTAAACTTCATTCGTTTTACATATTCCCATCCGTCAACAAACGCACGTGAAAGCCAAACAGGGTCGTACTGAGGTATATTATATGATTTTTAAAAATATTTACTTTTGAAACTATTAGTGTAAGAATTTCTTGAAATTTAATCACTGTGAGCAAAATTTAATGTTCCATTGAAGGAAAATGTGCAAAAATAAAATATTCATTAACTGAGAAATACATGAAAAAGTAAACATTTTGAATAAAAAAGCAACGCGCTACAATTTGAATTTAAACAGACTGGAAAGTTTGGATCTGTACCATGAGAATCCGTCTGGCTTAAGGCAATAAATTATATTTAATAGCCTATTGACGAATGAGAGGGCGAATATCAACACGTGCTCATGTTTACAGATGGGAATTTGCTAAATGAATAAACTTTAGAGTGCTTTAAGGGTGCGCGGTCAATAAGAGTGCACAATCGAGTAAGTCGATTTTCGGAGTGCGTCGTGGACAGGAATAAAGTTTTGGTTCGTACCGATTAAGCGAAGTGTTTGTATGTGTCTTGAGGATTTTAGGCAAATAAACGCCGATAATAACGTTATTAGGTAACTTTAATTAGTTTAATCTATTTTCTTTATTATATTTTGAAAGTTTTGATATTGTACATAACTGTAGTTTGTAAGAATTTCGTGATAATATTTTACCATACTTGCAATAAACTTTGAATAATCGTATGTATCATACCGTTGTTTACAATTTTGCACCAAGATGTAGGCAGCACTTGCATTTTTTAAAACATGCTTGATTTCTAAGAGTGCGCTGTCATTAATATTGTAAGGTACGCGCGCACTCTTATAAACCAGGTTTTTTTTATAACGGATTAACCGTATTTTTTCTTTTGTTTAAGCATGTGTGGCAGAAAACGAACTTCTCAGCGTGCTTTATGCTCACCGGTGGTTATGAAGGCAGGAAGAAAAAGGGTTGGACATGGAGAAAGTAAGATAAGCGTGGCAAAATCTATGGGAATGGCCGAAAGTACGTTAAGAAAAAAGCTAAAAAGAACAACTTTAGCTACAAAGCTGCAAAGATACGACATTGCTTTAACATCAGAAATGGAAGAAGAGTTGTGCAACTATATAAAAACAATAGACAACATGTTTTATGGGTTACCTTCTAGAACCCTAAGAAGTCTAGCGTTTAAGTTCGCTGAAATAAATAAGTTAGAACATCGTTTTGATAGAACTTAAAAAATGGCAGGCAAGGGCTACTGGGTTTAATGAACCACAGCGGTTTTATGAAAATCTCTCGAAGTTAAAGAATACATATAAATTTCCGCCACATGCAACTTACAATATGGATGAATCGGGATTTTCCACTGTCCCAAATAGGCCTCCTAAAGTTTTCTCTACAAAAGGAAAAAGGTGTGTCAATAAAATATCTAGCGCAGAACGGGAAACCAATGTTACTGTTGTATACACAATGAGTGCTAGTGGACAATATATTCCTCCCGCATTAATATATCCACGTAAAAGAATGAAGACAGAACTTTTGGATGGTGCTCCACCATCATCGGTTGGAATGGTATGCGACAGTAGTTTCATCAATCACGACCTGTTTGTTGCTTATGCTATACATTTTAGAAATCACGCTAAGCCGACAAAAGAACAACCAGTCCTATTGATAATGGATAATCACACTTCCCATTGTTCCATTGCAGCAATTGATTTTTTTCGACAATATAACATTATCGCAATAACACTTCCTTCTCATAGTAGTCACCGTATGCGTATGTTTTTTTAGCCCGCTAAAAAAGTTTTATTCCAATGAATGTGAAAAATGGCTGACGAACCACCCAGGGCGGGTAATTACGGTTTACCAAATTGTTTCAATATTTGCTCATGTATACTTTAAAGCTGCTACTATAACGAATGCAATTGGAGGTTTTAAAGTGACGAAGGATATGTCCCTTTAATAATGACATATTTACTGACGTTGACTTCATGGCCACTTTTGTCACAGAACGGGAAGAACCTGCTACAGCTGCAGTAACTACGGAACTAGAAGCGTTTAACGTACAATCAGGAGTCGCTAAAAACTCTTCGTCTGAAATCGATATTCAACCACATCAAATGTCTGAATCAGCCTCTGAAAATACTCCCAATGTTCTTGACAGTCCAACTATTGTTCTTGACAATTCCACTACTAACGAAAATATTCATGTTAATAAAAGGGATGCCATAATCAGCGAAATACCTACATCTGAACCCGATTGTACGAAAAGGATTTCTCAGATCAAAAACAATACCCCTCAGATTACAGATCTGGTTTCCAACACACCTGCAATATCTTTGGAAGAAAAAGTTGTTATAGCTCCAGAAACAAAAACATTTGATTTGTCAAACACTTCTGGAACATCATCAAGTTAAATTAACAGCCATTTCTCCGTTACCTAAATTAATTGTGGTTAGATCCAGAAATCGCAGAAGGAAAAAGTCGGAAAATATCACCAGCTCTTCATATAAGGACCAACTAATTGAAGAAAATGAGAAAAAAAAAAGCCGCAATACAAACTCAAACTGGATGTTGGCGATAACCTACCACCAATGCAAGCGCTTCTGGGAGGGAGTTTAAAAAGGAAATCAGATGTGAACCTCGGACCAGCACAGAAGATACAAAAAAATGAAAAAGCTGTTTTCACAAAGCCAAAAACAACGCCTCATAAGAAAATTTGGAGCTGTCCAGGGTGCAACGAAACATTTAAAGAACCTATCACAGAAGACTGGATTAAGTGCATATCATGTGCTGTATGGTGGCATGAAAAGTGCAGTGCCTACGCAGGTTTTGGATCTTATAAGTGTGACCTATTTATCTTACAATCCTAAATGCATACTTTTAAAAAGCGGGATTATAAGAGTACGCAAAAGTTTTTAGATTCACTTTTTCTATTAAAGTAATAATGTTTAGTTCGCAAATTGTAAATTGATTTTGTTATTTATGATTGATTGATTGGTTTGGATTTTACACTTGATTAAACCTTAAGTGCGCATTCTTGAAGCACTTTACCCTACTGATCTATGTTTCTTTGGTTAAATAAAATATTTGTGTGATTTTGCTTCGTGCCCATATTTCCAATGCAACGAGCAATTTTAAAGTCACACGAAATTTATATTATATTTAATATTTGCTTTTCCAGAAGCTATTTTTGATAAATAACTGTTCAGGATTATTTATGAATGTTGAATCTAAGTACATGTCCAATTTCATATGATTACCATGAAGGAGAAAAAATATTTGGAAAAAAAAACGGGAGACCAATTATGACCTTCTTCTCTATTTATTTGCTTTAGCGTAAGTTAACTCTCAAGTAGTGACCCTTATTAAGTATGTATTATATTTATTTACCTGTATATTCAACTCCACTCACAGATAACTGCACACACTTTTTACGGTTCATTTTTTTTTCACTCTCACAGAACGCTCACTATATTCTAGATAAAGATTATAATATAATCCTACAGATTACTATAATTTTATATTATAACAATTTACAATGTTATTATTTATCATACACGAAATAATAAAGAATGAAGATAAGATTTGTGTATTTCCAACGCATACACGGATCGCGATCGTAACAAACCAATTATTCTATTAAATGGGAAGGAACGGATTAACAACTTTCTTTTGAACAAACTCGCGTCCCAGAAACTAGAAACACGATTAAATTAAAATTGTAAATCTGCAATGTAAATAACAATAAAAAACCAGTTTCGGTGATGTGTGAGGTTCCCAAAGACGAAATATTTTCTGCTAAATAAACGAGTTTTATACAGAGTGATGTTAAGGTTAGAGTAACTAATTTTAGTAAATATTATGTAACCTTTACACACGGAGAAACAGTTTGAAAGACATAAAAGTATTAGCTGTAATGTAATTTAATAACATACTCAACTCTACTCTACTATCATCTTATCATTTTCCTACGTTGTCTTTTCCATTGTAAAGCCATTTGTTGGTGCTTCTGTAGGTATTGTTTGGAAGGTTTTCTCCAGTCTTTTTGAGAACAGTGCCTCCGCAAGTTCTCTCCTCTGGTTGTCCTTTATCTTAAGACATCATGTTTAGACGATAAATCTGCTTAATCAAATGATTGAGTCAATCTATTGACTTCAATCAACCACAATCAGCTCTTCAATATTTTTATAAAAACCCGCTCATCAGTAATCGACGCGACGTACAGTTCACACGCTACACTTGGTTCTGTGCTTGTGTTTCGTTCTTGTTGTTGAGTTTGGGGAACAATGGCTTCGAATACAGATTTTTGCTTCTTAGCCTTAACACTAATCGTAAAAAAAACCAAAGGAAAGGTCCAAGGATGAAACAAAATAAGAAACCATGAATATCTTCTAAATTTTCTGCGTGATCAGAACCAGAGAATTACAGAAACTTTTTGTAAATGAACCAAGAAAGTTTCAATTATCTACTCGAGTTACTATCACACTGAGATACCCAACATGATTAAGAAGACCTAAAATTCACTTATGCCATTGCTTCTTAGACTCTGCAGTACATCATAATGGAAACTTGCTCAGCTATTACAACGAGGCATTAAAGGAAAATATTCAGGTAATAATTAAGGGAGTAAGTAAAAAATTATAATTTATAAATAAGCGTACAAGTTCATAATGAGGCAAGTGAGGAGAAGTTAGCAACATTTTCTTAATAGTGTGGTTATTAGTGTCGCCCTGGGGGTTGGTTTACTCTTGGGGGAGCTGGGTTAGAGTACGATTATCAAGTATTCGAAGAAAATGACGATGTTGAAGCTGACGATATCGTGCAGGGCGGTGGCACTTCGTCTCTAGTCAAGATGCACATTTCTGCTTCAAAAATTGTGTCAATAACTATTTTTTCCGCACAGTGTCGTTGGTCCGCAGTCCGAAAAACCAAAAGCCTTAAAGAAAGAAATAAGCTGCGAAAACAGAGTATGCTATATAGAACTATGCGAAATCCTGGAAAATAACATGTGAAGACGCATATAAAATAAGCAGTAAGAGAACTCAAAGTAAGCATCTTCTTAAAGAGGACAGCCGCAGGAGAAAACTAGTGTAAGCACTGTTCTCACAAAGAGTGGAGAAAACCTTCCAAATAATACCTACAAAGGCATTAATATAAATATATCTTCACAAGGGAAGAGATATTGGAAACAGAAAAGACAATAAAGACAGGGAAAGCACCCGGATCTGACAGAATTGCGCCGGAAATAATAAACTCCAATATTAAGGAGAACGCTGAATGGATGAGAACATAATGAATGACCTTTTTAGAAGACAGAAGCTCCCACGGTATGAAAAACGGTTAACCTTATCCTCATTCCTAAACATGGGAAAGAAATGAAAGAACTGGATGTTCTAAAGACAATATGCTTGCTAAATTCACTAGGCAATCTATTCGAAGTCCTCATAAAGGCGCGAAAAAGAAATAGAAGAAAAGGTAGGCCTGTTGGACTGCCAGTATATGAAAAGCAGGGGTAGATGGATGATAGCACACTTCCTGGACATCAAGAACGCCTTCAACAACACGAGCGGAAATGGAAATATCCCCATATCTGCAGAACTTGGCTAGGGATTAATTCACTTAGAAAGTATTCTACCTGTCAAGAAGAAAGTCAAGTATCTGGTATTAATACTGGCGACACCAAACAGCTTCGGTTAACACGTAATATATACCGTGAAAAAGCCGATCGAAGAACACCGTCGCTAACAAAGATCATGCCAACCGTAGGAGGTCCAGGGACAGGTAAACGAAGAGTTCTTATGAAAGTGGTTTATTTCACCATAGGTACTATACGCAGCAAAAATATGCCAGCAGGTAGGTAATGCGTAAACAAAAATACAGGAGCATCTCAGAGAAGCTCAGAGTAGGGCGCTGTTGAGGGTAGTCTGTGCATATAAGACAACTTCGACAGTTGCCTTAGAAGTGATACCAGGGGTGCTACGAGTTCACCCACTAGTGAGGGAAAGAGCCATCAAGTATGTGAAAACGACAAAGTAGCTGAGAGAGGAGTGACCAACGCGAAATGGCAAGAAGAGTGGTAAAACGAACATAGGACCTAATGGACAAGAACACTGATACCAGACGTGAGAGACTGGAAGACATGACCATAGGGGGACTAACTACTTCTTCACATAGTTCCTCACGGGACACGGCTCCTTGAGAACCTTTTTTTTTTCGTCTTTATAGAGGGGGGTCTGGAATCTTCAAAGACATCCCAGTCCAGGACGCCGCCTGACTGACCTTAGTGAAGAATTCGTTCTTCGTACTCCCGGCGATAGTTCCCGAGTTACTTTAAAATGCCCTCTCATCGCCGAGTCTACGTCGAACGCCTTCCTGCTAAACCAGACCTTCCTCTGCCATCCAACACTTCACTCATCAGCAGTACTTACAGTAGTTCTCTCACTGTAACAAAATTCAAACCTCTCACTTTCCATTCTATTCCTTTCTACTATCCATCTGTTGCACTCTAACATCGTATGTGTCACAGTATCTACAGTCTAGGCATTCATCTGTATCGGCCTTTCCGAACCTAGAGAGTTAGGCCCTAAAAGTGTGTAGGCCACCTAGAGTGATTTGCAGAATTAGTTCTATACAATGGTATGAGAAGTCTTGTGATTACGTGGGATCTAGAAGTCGATGTTACTAGCCAACTCAGGACAGTCAATGAGAAAATTAGAGATTTTAAACAGCAGGTCAAGGTCGCTTACTACTATGCTTTATGACAGGGGCAGTATGTTTAGTCTGTGTTGCAAGACTCTGAAGTTAATACAATGCAAACATTTTCCTTGTCAGCTTCATGGTACATACCACAAATTAAATCTATACTTTCACCCATAAATAAGTAGTCATCTACAGGTGAGTTTGATGAAAGATATATGTATCCAAGTATAAAATCAGATTTACATACTTCAACAGAAATACATACTTACTTGTTTCAAACCAGTATTCAAATGTTAGCATATAGTGTCCCCTTCTCTCTCTGAAGCTACAAAAATAAGAACAAATTCTTATTTTTGTAGCTAAACTTTTTGTCGTTCAGTTCTTTTTTGAGCCATATATTGTTTATAATATTGATTCACAGCCAAACTTCTTTTGCAATATTTCCCAGTCTAATGAAATCTTCATTGGTATTAATACTTGTAACTATATAACATTAAATTACGATGAGTTTTAGTGTTTGTTTTCTCACGATGCTCTCCAAAGTGATGTTAAAGAAGAGTGGGGATAATGCCTCTCCCTATCTGAGACTAGTGTCAATTATAAAGATGGGACAGTTCTCCTTCAAGTTATAGTATATATGTAGATCTCTCTACACAAGCTTTAGTGAGATTAATTAACCTCTTTATAATGCTCAGTTCTCTCATGGCACACCACAGATCTAATCCCTGCTATCTAATCCAACATTAATGAGAAATGCTTCGATTTTATGTAGTAGTGAATATTTAAATATCAATTCATTTCTTTTCTTAAATACTTCAATATATTCTTAATCTGTATTCTTCTGAATTTTACAACACAGTTATATATTAGTAAAGTTCTAAATATATAATATTCTTAGTATATGCTGATAAGGCCATCTTTTGAAGGCGTTGAGTCTCCCTATTTCAATTTTATTTAGCATCCAAGCTTCCAAACCACAAAAACAGTGAATATGAAAAACATTCTTATTCACCTTATTTCTTTAATGTTATTGATAGAAAGAAACTTTATGATCCTTATGAATCAATGAAAAAAAAAACAACTAAATCAAATAAATTTTACAATATAATTGAACCAGCCAGCACACAATAAATATAAATATTTAAAATAGAAACATCTTGAAAAGGATACAAATTTTAAAAAAGAACCACTTGCTACACTATTTTTAACTTATTTATCTCAGTACATCTACAAGTCTTATGTAGTAAAATTTTCTCTTTAGAAGATAAAGTTCACACTTCTTTTAATTTACTAAATGGAATAATTTATTCTACCTTCTTCTTAGGATCGACATTCCAGTAGTATAATAATTGTACAACTAGAACAGCATTGGATAAACTACTAGCTATATAAGTTAAAATTACTACACTATCTCCAGTTTCTTGCATGGAAGTGAAGATTCTGGCTAAAGATCCAGCTAGCAGCATAATCAGGGTGGCTGCTGATAGCTGACCTGTGTGTCCATTTTTTAAATTAGTGTATGCTTGCATCAGTTTTCCAACCACCACTAAAAATATGTTGAAGGTTTGCAGAGACCACAAAAATTCTAGCGGTGTCATTCCGAACATCATAACATAGCATATGGCTCCATATACTAATATATACATAATTGCTTTGGTTATAGCTCCTTGATAATATAATACTAAGTATCCAATTAAAGCAGTTTGTATAGCTAAAAAGCTTGCATCTCCCCAAGCACTGAAAGGAAAACCTTTCACAAAACTGTATGCCATATAAATTGTTATGGCACTCAAATCGAGGGTCACGCTTAATATATTGATGCCTTCTCCACTCTTGTTGTTAAGGATTTTGAGGATTTGGGGAACTTTAACTGTTAGTGATCCCAAAATGATTCCAAATCCTAGGCCTTTACTTAATGATGCAAAAAAACATGGCCCTGAAATAAAAAAATTATTCATTAAAACAATACATTCAGAATTGCTATCACTATAAGGTTATATATACAAAATACAGCACTAGTATTATTCGGAATGTAGTTTATAACTGTTCAACCATGACCTGAGTTGGAGAACCAACTATTTATACACTTTTGAAGCAATGAAAGCAAAAACTATTACAGAAGCATCAAAAACATCAACAGGAAACCAATGATATTGATAAATCAAACAATTCAAAGAAAAGTATATTCATTTTATTTTTAAAACAAGTTGTTTAAATGTTATAACAGAATGGAGATGAACATAATATAATGGCCAAAAATACAAAAACAAACAATGAGCATCTCACTAGGAATGCGAATGAAATTCAAGTAGAGTCAGGAACAATTACACAAAGATACTACAAGACAGTTACCATGACACCAGTAGCAATCTATTTGGCTGGTGGTTATATACTTAATACAAAGGGTGAAGTGAACCGGTACCGGTAGTAATAATTAAGATTGATAGATGAATTAAAAATAGGTGACCTTAAATGCTAGTTAAACATTTGATCTTACCGTCCAAATAGTTGAATTCTAAAAAGTAATTATCAAAACATTTCGGTGTGAGAACTAGCAAAGCCGCTGTTCTAAATAAATCAAATACTGTTGAATTCATCTTAAACTGTTAATATTCTTCAATATTATATCATTTATACTAATGTTATAATTATTTTATAACCAGGCATAAGAACTATTTCTTCTTCTCTTCCATTTATTGCTGATAAATCTTGTAACTAATAATAAATTATTTAAATATTACTTGTCACAATTTTATTGGTTAGTTTATGTCGTTTTGTCATATGTTGTTTTGACATGTTGATATAGTTGTCTCTTTCTGACTTATTAATTTGAAAGGGACCGTATTGTGGTAGTGGATAAATACCCCATCATAAGGATATATAGATCAAGAATAAATTATTTGAGTCATTTAGTAATAACTAAAAATGATATTAGAAAAATGTTTTTTTATTTAAACTATTTTCAAAAGAAACATTTAACTATATTTGTCACGACAGAACAAATTTAAAACAACTACAAATAAGAAAATACCAACTTATGCTAGATTAATAATTTTAGACACAATAATCCGTTTTACAAAATCTAGGTGTGTTTAAAATTATTTGGGTGTGTTACGCTGTGTTAATTGATAAATTTCAAAACTTTTTGTGTGAATTCTAGAAAAAAGGGGTTTTTATTTCTACATAATATTTATAAAATTTGTTTTTGTCACGTACCTCTTTTTTATAGACATTTCCGATATTTCAACTAGTTGTGCCATCTATTGGAGTAATACCAAATTAACAAAGAAGCTAAAGTTTTTTATAGAACTCTATCACTGTTTTAAGGAATATTATTTGTTTATTAATGATATAGAGGGACTCTCTATACAATTCGCAATATTTCTCTATTTGATTATTTGAAAAAAAATTATTGTTAATCTAGCAAAAAAGTGTTAAACTTTTTTAGAAACTCCATAATATTTGATTAAATTAAATTAAAAGGCTGAAGATTAATATTATTAAGTGTATATTTTTTAATTTAAAGAAACAATTTTGGGATACTATTGATAAACCTGATTTTTAATTTTTCGTTTAGGTTACGATAATGATCTTAGATTTTGGAGTCCTGTCAAATGATATTGATAGATTTCTACAACGGATTCTATTGATACAGAATGCGTGTATTTTATTCTCCAATATAATTTTGACTAAAACCATTTTTAAATTTGCCTAATCGGAATGTTTTTATTGGTAAATTATTATTTAAAGTGTTCATCAACAGTTGTGATAATATATTTTATCACGTATAGATCATTCGAGTTTCTTTCTTCATTATTATCTGGATATTTTTTTTCCTGCAGACCAAATACTAAAACATTTTCTTCCTTTTTCCTGTCTGGAATTTCTTCAATAACTTCTTTAAATGAACCAGTGTTTTGTATTTTTGATGTATAACTGCCTTCTTCATCAGTAGGTATAAGTTAACAAAAATTTCGACAAACTGTAATGCGGTTTTGTGTAGTTCTCAGTAATATTTGAGAATTGAGTCTTATCGAATCAAGGATGGTCTTCAAGCAGGAACATTGCCTACACACTAATTGAATACACTAAGAGAATACAAGAAAGTCGTGGAAGACATAGCCAGTCATGTAACAGGAAAAAAGAGATTAATTATTGCGGGTGACATAAATGCGAAATCTGTGCTATGGGCAAACGGCAAACCAACTTTTGTTAGGAGGGAAAGCCGGATTCATATATATGTCACGCTAGCTACGGAGACCATGGGGAGGAAAATAAATGAATGGGCACTGGAGGAAATATTTACCCACTATGGACACAACCTATCCAAGATAAGAAAGAATATAAACAAAACGATGGTAGAAGAACGAAGAACGAAACCCATCGATGGGCAGAAACTAAATTATAATAACTAATTTAATCCCCTCAACCCTGTCTCCATCAATCTTTCAAAGGTGACTGGAGCATTACAAAGACCAAAAGGCAGGGCAGTGAATTGTCATAGACCTTGGCCAATCGAAAACGATGTCTAGGCTTTGTCTGCTGAACCTATTTCCACTTGCCAATATCCACAACAGAGCAATGAAAGACAACAACTATGTTGAGAGACGAAAAAATCAAAGAGATGGCCAAAAGGTGCTGCCCACAAGGTAGAAGAATAAGCAGCCGCTCATATTGGTGGACAGACAACATAGAGGGGATCAGAAAAGGATATATTAAACTGAGAAGAAAAGTCACTAGAGACAAAAAGAAGTAACTGGTGGAGGAAGAGGCAGAGCGGTTCAATACTTTAAAGAAAGAACACGCAAAGAAAATAAACAATGAAAAGAAAAGGTACTGGAAAGAAATGTGCGATAACCTCGGGAATGTCATCTGGGGTGATGTGTACAAGATCTCTTCTTCTCTCTTCTTTGTCAACCATTTTCCATCCACTCCTGAATGTATGTCTCTCCCAATTGCTTCCATCTTTCTCTATTTTGCGCCCATCTAATCCACTGTTTGCCTGCCACTGTTCTTATGTCATCTACCCATCTTTTTTGAGGTCTTCCCGTGCTTCTTGTTGTCGTCCTTGGTCTCCATTCTAGAATTCTCCGTGTCCACCTGTTGTCATTATATCGGGCTACGTGACCTGCCCAGCGCCATTTCATTTTTGCGATTTCTTCCACAATATCCCTAATCTTCGTTCTACGTCTTATCTCGGTGTTTCTAATCTTGTCTCTTAGTGATATTCCAAGCATGATTCGTTCCATTGCTCTTTGCGTTGTTTCTAATTTTTTAGCAGATTTTTTGGTAAGGGCTACTGTTTCCAAGCCGTAAGTACAAACTGGTAGTATGCATGTGTTATACACCTTTTTCTTTAAGTTTACAGGAATGGGGGTGATTTTCAAGATATATGCTAATTTGCCGAAAGCGCCCCATGCCAGTTGTGTTCTTCTTTTAATTTCAGCATCTTGATTTGGTTTTCCTAGTTTGATAACATGACCTAGATATACATAATGTTCAACATTTTCTATGGTATGATTTTGTATTGTTATATTTGTCTGGTCTCGGCTGTGTACAAGATAGTTACCAAAAATCTTAAAGAAAGTAATATCATCAAAATCGAAGAAAGCCGAAGGAGAGAGCTGGCAGAAGAGCTATTCCCATAGAGAGATATAAAGAAATTCACACATTTTCATGTAGAAATGCTGATAGTAGACTTCTCTACAGAGAAACTGGTAGAGCCGGAGAAGCACTAGAGGCCGGGAGAGCACCTGGATCCGACAGAGACTTACCAGAAATTGTAAAGATAATCATAGAGGAAAAAGCATCATGGGTGAAAGAAATCATGAATGACCTTCTAAACAAAAATTCCCAGAAGCATGGAAAACGGCAAATCTCTTACTTATTCCCAAGTCTGTGAAAGAACTTACGGAACCGAGAGCTTTTAGACCGATCTGCCTATTAAACACAATCGGAAAGATCTTCGAGATACTTATAAAGACTAAACTAGAAGAAGAAGTCATAGATAAAGGGGGCTTGTCTAAACGCCAGTATTGATTGAGGAACTGAAAATCTGCAATAGACACAGTCAGTCGGATCACGGAAATAACTGCCACATCAGGAGCAAGTGGTTGGTGGCCTTCTATCTGGACATGAAAAATGCCTTTAACTGCGCAAGCTGAAGAGTAATAGCTGAAATACTGGAAAAATTGGAAGTATGCCCATACCTACAAAACATAATGAAGGAATACTTCCCAAGTAGTCAGATTAACACAGCTAGAAAATGGGTAAATGAATTGTAAAGTTTGCATTCAATGGATGAAGTATTTCGACAAGATTATAAGACCAACCACAAAAAGTTTTATTGCTTTTAGATGAACACGGTCGTCATAAAGGCCTCGAAGTGATGGGATATGCGAAATCTAATGGTGTCATATTATTTTGCTTTCCGCCACATTGCCCCCACAGGGTACAACCACCTGATTTGAGCTTTTATGGACCTTTAAATACTATAGTTCTAAACCAAGCACTAAATAAATGAATTAGAAGCCACCCAGGAAGCTCAAAGTGCTCAAAGCGGTTTTATTTCAACAGGAATATGTCCACTAAATGCAGAGATTTTTCTCGATTATTCATTTGCCTCAGCAGAGACTACCAATATACCCAAGGCTCCAGACGAGCCAAATGATGCTAAACCTAATCTTAGAATCGAGAATTAATCAAGCAATAATCCTTTGCATAACGAAGAAATTCCCATCTCAATAAGTGTAGGTATGCCAGGTCCATAACAGTAGCCGAAATATCACCTGCAGTGGGGCACCGAGGGGGGGGTTTTGGGGGTTAAAACCCCCCCCAGGACCCTATTCCGACACTGTTACTTACACATTTTAAGGACTCAAAATGGAGGTAACACCATAAAAAAAATTTTGGTGACCAACCAAAACCCCCCCCAGAGGCAAATTCTAGGTGCGCTACTGATCACCTCTTCCAGCTGCCAGTCAGACTAAACGCAAGACTAACAGAAATCAAGAAAAATATCGAGTTCTTAACTCTACACCTGAAATGAAAATAGCCAAACAGATAACTGCTTAAAGAGAAGCAAAAAGAACTAAGAAAATTTGCCAAGAAAATAAAGCGAGAAATGTTAATTGAAGAGAAAGCAAACAGTGATAGCTCAGAGTTATTTGCTGATGACGCTTACGATTAAGATGCAGTTTGTATCTTCTGTAATGAGCTATTTTCAATCTCTTGATTTCAAGAGAAATGGATCAGATGTCAAATTTATGCAAAATGGACCCATGTCGAGTGCATGGGTATAAGCAAAAAACATACATTTGTGATATATATATATATATATATATATATATATATATATATATATATATATATATATATATATATATAGAGTGTAGATTATCTATTTATTTTTGTAATCCGGTGTACCCACAAATATTTGGGTGAGATGGCACCTGTAAGAGTGTTTTTTTTTTTAATTTTTTATTCTTGCCCTAATTAAAAAATGCCGCTCATATTTTTTGTGTTTGGTTTTATTTAGAGATTTAGAGAAAACTCGCGTGCTTCTTTCAATAAAGTTTCCTTAATAGGTTCCATACAAAGCAAAGCTTTTGAAATTAATTACTGAAGAGAAATAAGTCAATAGAAAACTGGAAAAAAGCAACTTCTTTCGAAATCTTTCAAAGGAAACTAACTGACCGTTATAAAAACCACCCTAAGACCAATATTTACTTATCTCACGATAAAACTTCCACATCACGATCGCAAACACATCGTACCACACCTTTTTGATCGACATGGTACATCATTAAACGAGGTGTCGACTTTTGGAACGATTCTAAACTGAAAACAAACCAATGTAAACAAATGCACATCGCTCGTTACGCATTTCTATTTGCGAGCGTATGTTCACACGCGGAAGAGCCACGGCTTCACGTGAGGGTGTGCTCGGCCACGTGGCGCACACGCGGACAAATTGTGAGGATTGCTTGATTGAAATTTGTTTTTATTGTTTTCTCTGCAAATTTAGCTTGTTACGGACAATGAAACTGCATGCGATGTTAAACATTGGGTATACATTTTATATGGTGTTGTACGAACTTGTGAAAAGTCGATGTCTTATAGTTTTATGCATATTTTTAAAAATGTATATAACTGTTCAAACACATGAATATATATATATATATATATATATATATATATATATATATATATATATATATATATATATATATATATATGGAAATTACTAAGTTCTCGGGAAGAACCGCGTTGAGAATTTGAAACTCGACGTTTCGGCACCCATTTTGGAGCCATTTTCAAGAGTGATGATACGGTTCCGTTCGAGTTCGGGGTCTCAATCTGCCTACTCCCTTCACTCCAGAAGTACCAGTATCGTGTTCTGTATAAATACAAGAACTGTCTCTCGACACTGAGGTCTCAATCTGCCTACTCGTCAGTGTCGAGTGAAAGTCACTCTTAAATCTTTCCGTGTGCATTTCTACTTCCTCTTCCGTAGTGCTGTTACTGAGTACCTGTTGGATGATGTTTTCCAACTCTATGACTCTGTCTTCTATTTCTCGTGGGTTGTCTATCACTGGAACTATATTTATTCCAGTGTTCACGAGTCTTTTGAAGCTCGTCCATTTTGTTTTCTTTTTAACTTTTTTGATTGTACTTTCCTCTTCCCACGTTCCTAGTTCTAATAGGATGGGGTTGTGATTTGTCCCAAGATAAAAATCAAGAAATTATCTCACTTTCAAATCTAAATGATGTTTACTGTGATAATGTGAAGAGCAATTGATTTCTTTACACTTTTTTGGCGTGAGAATTTCTTTGAATACATAAAAGACGAGACTATAAAGTATGACCGACACAAAAATGCAAACAGAAAAGATGTACTAGAATTTGAATTTGGGTCTCAGAAATGAAGTAATCGCCAATGCAATGTCGAGAAATAGGTTTAGGGAAATTTTGCAAAATTTACATTTTTCAGATAACACTCCTACAAAAAAATGATAAGTTTGCTAAAATAATACCACTCATAGAACATTTAAATATTTCATTTATAAAACATGTGCCGGTTGGTGAAATCATATCAGTATCTGTTGATGAATCCATGGTACCGTACTATAGCCACCGTAGCTGTAAACAGCGTTTTTAAAGGAAACCTATTAGATATGGGTTTAAATTTTGGTCTGAGAATGTATTAAATGGTTATCTTGTGGGTATCGAACCTTACCAAGGAAAAGGAACATTACTAGAAGAGAGTAACTTGGGGCTAGGTGGATCTATTGGATATTTTTGTTGAGAAGGTGAAGCATAATTTATCAGATCAAAATTTTTTTTTTTTATTGACAACTTTTTTATTGGACTTCCACTGATAAGGGCCACGACCATTAGATATAATAGAATTGGGAAATGAGCGTTAAATAAAAACTGAATGAAAAAATCATGTACTAGAGGATCCGTTCATATATAAGTTCTGATAAAGATATATTAATTATTCAGTAGAAAGATAATGCCATCGTTCACCTGGCTTCAAATTGCTATGGCGTTCAACCTACAATATATAATGGTAGACGTTCCCTACGCAATTCAGCAGTATAATACTCATATGGGAAGTACTGATTTAATTGATAGAAATATCGCTAACTATAGACCAAAACTGAGTAACAATAAATGGTGGTGGCAAATAAAATTCAATCCAACGCTGATGAATTGGTTGAAAATATGCTTCCATTGGATTTATTAGGATTTACAAGAAACATTGTGACAATATATCTACTACTCAACCCTCGACAACCAAAACCTGATAAGACAAAGTTAGGAACATTATTTCGAAAAATTTTAGGATCCATTTCACAAAATATGTCGGTTCTGTATTACCCAATTTCCTTACAACAAAACAGATGCAAAATTTGTAAAACAAACACAACTATTGAATACGGTATTTGTAATATTAACGTACATATTAATTGTTTCAAATCTTTTCATGAAAAAAATATATAAATCGTCTCAAAATGTTAAGATTTTTTATTAATAAATGTTTAGGTTTAAATTGACGTTGTTGAATTTTTATTACATGCTTATGGCCATGTTCCAAAATTGGAACAAAAATACATGTACAATGGAATACAAATTTTTACACATATTGCTATTGTGAAAAGTTTTAGAATTTTTTGAATATTTTTCTGTAAGTTCAGAACACAAAATCGACCTGTAGGTGCTATAAAATTTAGAAAATGAAGTTTGGCAGCGTATTGGTTAAAGTGATAAGACAGATGAAATCAATTATATCAAGTCTGCAGGTAAAAAGTGGTTATTTGTTAGTGGAGCAGCCAACGATCTTACTGAATTTGCGGTAAAAGAATACAATATTCATAAATCAGAACAAAAATCTCTTATTATTTGTTATCCAGTGTCTAATGTGTTTCTTTTTGTCTATTTTTCCTAAATAAAATTGACTGCGTTTAGTATAATACAAATTTAGTAAAATACGAATACAAAAACGTATAAGAGAACCTAAAAATAATGAAAAATATTCCGTCGCTTCGATTCAATTCTACCTTAAACAGATTGATAGATCCTAATCACCTGTCAATATATTTCTCGCAGTATCATATCTTATCGCTTTTTATATAAATATATTAACAAGAATATCCACCTGGCAGTACGCTGGTTATGTATTGATAATTTGCCATCGATCAGTTGAAATCTGGTGTTGGTTAGTGTCATTCATCTGCTATTAGTGTCTTTTAATCACCATGGCGGGATATGATGATTATGTTCCGTATGAGAATACTTGGCATATCATACCTCCGGATTATATTCATCTGGAAGAGGAATACCGATATCCGTAAGTACAATTTAGTTACATTTTGACATTGACGAAAAAAATTGAGAGTTTTGTAATATCATCTAATAAAAATAATAAAGATTTTAAAATATTACAGAGTATTATACAATAATGAAATAAAACACTTACGGTTTAATGTATTTAGACATTTATTTATATTTTGTCTTCACCTTATTACGCCGTTCCTTTTCGAAGGTTGGTTTTATAAAGGGCAATTATAGTTTTTCACAGGTCCTTTAACAATTACTCTTCCTAGTGACCTTTAACCCTGCATTTTATTCTCTATTATGAGTCAAAGTAGCTAATATTTTTTACCTAATAATATATACATGACCCAGATACTGATGCGTTTCTTTGATGGTGTTCAATAGTTCTTTCTATGTACTTATACGCTAGAGAATTTCGTATTTTTTTTATCCATCAAATTCGCAGTATCCTCTTGTATATATACATTTAGAAGGTCTCTATTCTTTCTTGTGTTTACGTAACATCTAAACATTTGATCAACCGCGTTCTTTAAACTAAGCTGTAAATATATATCAATATTGAAACCAAACAGTATTACAAAGTTCACATCTATACTTTTGCAATGAAGTTCTTCTCCGGTATATTTCGCGTAGGCATCTGATCAAGCCTTCTTATGACTTGGACACGAAATACAGACTATTGCAGTAGACAGTATACAGACTAAAAATTTTGATTACTTTTTTTATTATTTTCTTTATACAAAGTCTGATTCTTTTTTCACACGCAAAACTCATTACAGCTGATGACTTTGACTCTAAACTTTTTTGCACTAGAAAGAAAGACTTAGTTTTACGGGTGCTTTCATTTGCAATTTATGCAATCTTTTTTTTTGAGCATTTTAAGTTCCTGAATCTCTGATTTTAATCATTCTTTCTCTCAACTATTGATAATTTACAGATCAGATGCTTGTGAGGTCATTAGACTTACTAGATACCTTTCAGTGACTATTGCAGGTACAAAGTGTTGGTTCCCAAAAACTGAGATATTTTGTGGAAAAATTGCGCTGCATTAGTTGTGTCTACAAAAATAGTTTTAGAGTAGATGCATTAAAAATTTTACCCACTTCATAAACACTTATAGGTCAACCTGGGTGTTCTATGTGCTGACAGGAACTTTTTTAAGAGTACGAGAAATGTCATATGAATGAGTTGTAATTTGTGGATGGCATGAGACGTACAAATGTCAATGTTTACAAATAAAAAAATTGCAACTGCTATATGGGGTAGAAGCTTGGACTCTGAAAGCTCAATCCGTAAAAAATTGGAGGCATTCGAGATATACCTATATAGGCGTATTCTTAAAATTCCTTGGACTGCAAAAGTCTCAAACGAAGAAGTGTTTAGACGAATTGGACATGGCAAAAGGCTTATAAACACAATTTAAATAAGAGAACTATTGTGTCTGGGCCATATACTTCATACTATGACTAAACGTCATCATGCAAGGAAGAGTAGAGGGAATAAAAGGCTTGGGAAGACAGAAGAAATCTTGGTTGAGGAATATCAGATATTCCTAAAAGACGGCACAATGAGAGGAAGAATGAGGCGGCATAGACAAAAAAATCATGCCTTTTACGGTAATATCCAATTGCTGGTAAAATACAATGTGATATACCTATGGTTTTCAAGGAAAAGCAGCTTTTTCTTTTCAATAAATAGATTCACATATTTGGAAACCATAAGCTTAATGAATTTCTTTTGTACAAATAAATTTTTTTTGTTAAATGGACATGGAATATTATTCTGTTGAACATACTAAATCACTAGATACATCAATTATTTGTTCAATTCTTATGTCAAAAAAACTTTCCCATTTCATCCCCATTCTACATCACCATAAATTAATACACATATTATTAAGACTAGCGGACTAAGACTGCAGTTTTGCCTATCCTCTTTCCCACAGTTAAATATCCACGGCGTACCAAACTACAGCTAAGTTTTGTCGATCAATCATATCGAACGCTTTACTAGAGTCCACAAAAAAAGCATTAGGTTTTTTAAAAACCCTTTTTTATAACTGTTGATCCACTATAAAATATATCTCCCTATAACCTGCCCGGTATTCCAGTAAAACCACTAATTCTTCTCAGTTTAATTCTTTCTAGTAGCAATGAGGAAAACAGTTTAGCTACAGCGTTCAGGTCACTTAATACTTTGTAGTTCTGGCGAACATATCTTGTACAGGGAAAAAATTAGCCCGTTTCAGAAAGAAGCCGGAACTGATGCCTGACTATGCATTTTTTTAAAAGCAACCAATATATATTTTTTTGGTAATTATAGAAAGATTTTTATAAAACGCCACCGGTGTCCTGTAGGTACCGGGAGCTTTATTATTCTTAAGGCTTTTCTGTCATGTCAAAACCGTCACATATAATGTATCTCCAATCACAATATTGGTTTAGTAAACCTAAAAAGTACAAACGAAATTCTCTAAGTATTGAATCATACCTTGAACTGTTTTTAATTTTAAAACCTCACTAAAACCAAAAATCTTTAGAATCACGTACCCTACGTGTACCCTAAGTCTGTCTGTGCTCTTTTTTCTCTGTAAACACATATACCTCACACACTCCACACCAATTTTTCTCAATATTTTTAGGAAGCTTTTTATCAGCCCGTGCTTTTTGCCATTTTCTATTATCTCCTGTTTTTCCTTCTTTCTCACATATTTCCTTTTTCCTGACGATATTCATAATCATTATTTGCAATGTCTCTGCAATACTTTCTGGCCTTTTAATGCATTTGCCATTGTTCCCTCACCATCTTCCACCCAAGCTTCAGGGTTATTGATGATCTGAGAAATATTGACAACCTATTGGGAAATCACCCGATCTCTGAATTAAACCTCTTGACATTACAAAAAGACTACAAGTCCTTACAAAAGTAAATTTTCTTTCGCGATCTCATGGATCCAACTGTTACAAACGACTAGATCATTTTTTCACAAAGTCCTAATAATCCTCCTTTTTTGACATATATGACATTTTGTCCTTAACAGTTCTTACTTGTTCCAATTATTTGAAGTTCTCTTCCCATTCTACGCCTAAATTCAGATTAGACGTCTAGACTATTCTTCCATTTACATCTCCAATCATAATAGTGGAGATACCACCTCTCTCCTCCAATATATCGACAAGAACTCTCTCTAAATTAAAAAAATTCATTTCCTACTTCTCCTCTGTCCTTAGATATAGTACTTCTATATCGACATCTAACTTGCCAGTCTAATTATCACCGGTTCTTCTACCTCCATATACTTGGGTTCAAATTCTAACTTTACTCTGATGCCAGGTAAGTCGGATACTAGCTCAGAACCTTCCAACCTATCTGGTTTTCTGTAGGAGTTATTGTTCTATCTCTTAGTAAATGTTCCATTTATTTTATAGGCATCGAAAACTCGCATTTCACCCTCTCTAGTCAGTTGCATAATGTACATCAATTGCACGCAATGCATCTAATGATAACGGATATTAAGCCTGTGGAAAGGTGAGAGTAGGATTCTTTTTCTAAAATCTTACACTCATTTGTCGGGATCAGCAGACAATGTTTAGTTACAGAACAACTCAAAGCACCTCCAAGATATACATGAATAACCAACATGCTTAATAAATATCGAAATTATTTCTGAAAGTTATAATCATCGACTATATATGTCAAACTGAAAGAAGAGATCGGACATGCCCAGTTTGGTTTTAGAAATAAGTAAAGCATTATTTTCGTAAAATATACTTAGATGTCATATTAATTACAACAAACCATATGAAAGGATGAAACATGAACAACTTGTAAATATTTGGATTATAGAGATTGGAAATAGAGAACAGCTTCATAAGTTTGTTTTTTAAATATACAATCGTTTCATTTTCAAAAGGATGATTAAAAATAACCGAAAACGTGACCACCGAGTAGCAAAAGTATTAAACATTGACAAAAATTCTATCGGCTGGCTTTGCGGCTCGCACAATTGTCGAGGAATTTCGAGTTCGAGTGTTTTCAAGTGCAAGAAGAAGACGAGGGGGGTTAAATAAGCTTCGAGGAAACTTCACAAAAGTTAAACTTGAAAGTTATTTCTTCAATGTATGAATGAACCGGAATTACTATGATTTTACTATAAGTGCGCGGGTGGTCTTTAAAATTTGAGCGGAGGTTTCCTTTAGATGTTATCAGGGTCGTCCCAATATTTGCTTTAAGGGACTTATGAAAGAGCAAGAGATATTCTTCTTCTTCAGATGCAAATCCACTAATGGATGTTAGCGATCACATTTTTCATTAATTCTCTATTTCTTGCAATATGTATCAGAGATTGTATGTCGTTAATTCCTGTCCATTGCCTTATGCTTCGGAGCCAGGACATTTTCTTGCGTCCCATTCCTCTCTTGTCTTCAATTTTACCCTCGATTATAAGTTGGAGGAACTGGTATTTTTTATTTCGCATGATGTGACCTAGATACGCCGTTTTCCTTTTCTTGATGGTTTCGAAAAGTTGGCGTTCTTGGTTCATTCTTTTAAGGACATCTATATTTGTGATTTTCGCTGTCCATGGTATTTTTAGGATACGGCGATAGAGCCACATTTCAAAAGCTTCTAATCTGTTTATATCCCTCGTTTTGAGTGTCCAGTCCTCTACGCCATATAGCAGCACTGACCACACGTAGCACTTAGTAAACCTTAGTCTCAGTTGAAGATCGAATTCTGAACAAGTCAGTACCTTCTTAATTTTACGAAAGCTTGTCGAGCTTGCTCAATGCGACATTTTACTTCCCTGTCCGATGCCCAGTCTTCAAAAAGCCACGATCCCAGGTATTTAAATTTACTCACTCTTTCAAAGGACTTAGTATTCAGTGTTATGGTGGAGTTTTCAAGTGCATCCAAGTTTCTGGAGATGATCATAAATTTGGTTTTTTTGGTATTAATCTCTACTCCCATTCGCTTACTGTATTCTCCGATTATAGTTACAAGTTGTTGAAGATCGACTATGTTGTCACAAATTAAGACACCATCATCAGCATATCGTATGTTGTTGATCAATACTCCATTCACTTTGATTCCCATCTTTGCATCCTCCAAAGACTCTTGAAATATGGCTTCCGAATAAATGTTAAATAAAAGAGGGGCAAGCACACATCCCTGTCGAACGCCCCTTCTTATATGTATGGGTTTGGATATAGAATTGTCTATTTTTAACTGTGTCGTTTGATGCCAGTACAAGTTTTCAATGCATCTTATGTCTTTTTGGTCTATATCAACTTTCTTGAGGATCTGCGTTCACTTGTGGTGTTGGACACGATCAAACGCTTTTTGGTAATCTAAAAAGCATAGAAACACATCCTTCTTCTGATCGTAACAATTTTGGACCAGCATCTGTGTTGCTACTATTGCTTCTCGTGTTCCTAAACCTTGCCTAAACCCGAACTGGGAGTCACTGATCTCCCATTCACATTTTTTGTATAATCTTTGATGTAGTATTTTTAAGAATATCTTTAAAGTGTGACTCATCAGGCCAATGAGTCTGTGATCCTCACATCTTTTTGCATTGACTTTCTTGGGCAGGGGAATAAAGGTAGAGCGTAACCACTGTTGAGGATAGCAGCCAGTTTCATAAATTAAGTTAATTATTTTGTGTAGTGCTGAAATTCCCCTTTCATCCAGTAATTTGAGTATTTCTGACGGGATTTCATCTGCTCCAGGTGCCTTATTGTTTTTTGAATTTAATATTGCCTTTTCTATCTCCTCTTTGGTGATTGAAGGGCCAGTCAGCTGGTCGTCTGTATAAACTTCACTCGTGGGTCTATCTGCCAGATAAAACATTTTTATAAGACTAAATGGTAGAAAAATAATAATAAAGAAAAAGTAACCGAAAATATACAACTGAAAGAGCTTGGAAAATATAAGAGCCATCGCAACAAAAAGGTAATTAAGTTGAGTCGAATTAACAAAAATTACATTGAGATTACATTTCTGAGAGGACGCAATTTTATTTTTTTGATGTGTGAGGGTCGTTAGTATAAGCTGAAGTTTAAGTTTGTGGGTTCACCACTCTTGTCCCCCGGCCGCCATTATGGAAAATGGTTGGAGAAATGGTTTTTTCGCTTATAAATTAGCAGCCCCACAGAAAATTGTATGCAACATTATTTGGAGCAAATTAAATTTTCTACAACTTTTTTCTATTACTTTTTATTGTAAAATTGAAAATAAAAAAGTTGAACGACAATAACTAAAAATTTTTTTTTAATAACTTTTTTTCTTGTTTTTCAGAAAGTGCTTTTCTGAAAATTCTTTCTGAGTAAACGTTGAAATACAGGGGTGACAAGAGGCATCCCTGCCGTACTCCTCTTTTAATATTAAGAGCCTGTGATTCCACACCATCTACTAAAACTGATGTTGTTTGATTCCAATATAAATTTGCAATTATTCTGATGGTTCTATTGCTATCTATATATTGCAAACTGATGGTTCTATAATCAGCACAGATTTTTTCTGTTGTCTTCTTAGGTAGAGCTATAAACAGTGAATTAGACCAACCATTAGGTAGTTGTCCGCTGGTATAAATGGTAGTGAAAAACGAAGTTATATCCTCTAAAACATTGCTATAATTTATAAGCTTGTATATTTCAGTTAGAATTTCATCAGGACCTGTCGTTCTGCCACCTTTTGATGATTGTATGGTTATTATAACCCCAGAGCGTGTTATTAGTGGTCCGTCGCAGTTAGTAATATCGGGAGGTGAACTACTATCGTCTTCGAATAGGTTAGGTGATAAAGACCATATGAGATTAAAATAAGTAAAAGTGTTAGACGGGGATGCATATTGTCGCCACTGTTGTTTAATTATACTCGGAAGATGTTAATTTACAGAATGTTGTCCAAACCAATCTATTTGTTATTTTTTTTTTCTTCTGAAAAAACCACCACAATAAGCAATACCATTTAAATCATACTTTCTTATTAATTTCCTCTCAGAATTTTTCTAAAAAAGTTTATACCGCCACTGGTATTTCGTTATTGGCGACAGACTGTCTAGCTGTCTACCTGGGCGATGGACACGGTCCAGGCACAGGTGTTTTTGGTACCTTCCACAAAGGGAACTAAAGGAAGCTGTAAAGTAATAAAAATTTGTTGTAAGGTATTGAAAGTTGCGGACGAGAGGTGAGAACCACTTAAATATATAAATGAAGGATTTCGAGTTATCTTTCTATGGAATTATAACCCAGAGAAATATTTCAAAAGTTTATTTTTACTTTATTAGAATTGTACCTGAATATTTTGTAGTTTTAGGGCCTATTGAGGGATTATCTTAAACCTGTTACAGCAATTTAGCTAAAAATATCTACTCTTATTTAACAAACAATAAAAGCGAATGAACGACGTGATGTACATTTTAACATAAATTTGTTAAACAACAAATATCGTACTAAAAGTAGTGATCAATAAAATAATATACAAACTTTTATTTTTTTCTGGTATCACAATTTTTTCAACTAGTCTGTTTGTTGTACAAAAATGCCCACTTTTCAATGGAGGTGCTACTACGTCTACTCGTTCTGGGTCTAAATAAGTGGTGCAACCACTTGCCGTTAGAATCTCCCCTCTTGTAAGTGGTTACCAAACCAAGTTTTTGGATTTTGCGAAATAAACTTTGAGTTAAGTGGAATAAACACCAATTTGCTTCGCAGATGGCCGAACGGCAATTACGGCCTTGTGAATCGAAGTTTCAAAATCAGCCACAAGTCTTGATGGACTTAAAACAACAGCAACTTCTTCGAAGTAACGAATTAACAGAGTAAAGACCGTGATGTAGGCGTTTGTCAAGAAGAACACAGAATATAAGAGACACGGAATGCCCATTTAAAAAGCCATGGATGGTAAATAATTGCAAGAAAAATTTTATAGTATTTTGAAATGTACCATCCATGTAATAGGCATCTGCTTTCGCAAAGTAATGTAAATTCTCAAGAATGCCAAAAAAATAATTGTTGCCAATCATTATGCAACATAAAACATTTATCGCTATCCGTATTTAGATTCTCAGATTGCTTGATACGCTTCCGCATTGCCTTAGATACAGGTGGCATAAAAAGCAAACGATCGTTGCTCATATTCCTCCGAATACAAGAGTTATCCCTTGTTGTCAGGTGTTCTTTGAGAGAAGTTGCAATATTTTGGTGAATGATTTTTGATGGTCTCTCCGAGTCCTCTTAAACTTTCATCTTGCAGGAGCTGCTGATAACTTGACGGCTTAGTTTTCGAAGGTGGCTTAAGTGATTGTTTTCCAAGTTGCAATGCAGAATATTTTCCGTAACTAAAATAATTATAGAAATATAAACACATACTGGTCATTTTCAGACAACTGGACTTTATTCCATAAAATAAAGTCTTCTTTAGTTTTGAAATTTTAATAAGTTCTTTGAATACCTATTTATTACGTTTCGTGTGAAAAATTACTTTATTGTACAATTCCAATTCTACACAGAAATTAGTTATTTATACTAAATGCGTTTCCAATCCTGGTAATTTGAATTTTTATCAAAAATATCTAGCAAGAAAAAGAGTGTTTTTTAACAAACTTTAAAGAACAATATTGACATACATTTGTATTTAGATTTAAACTTCTAAATATGCAGGGTGTTTCACTCTACCACCGTTCACCGATTTAAGTTGTTTTTAATAGACCACTATCTTTAATATTACACCGATTCGCACTTATTATTGCCGTACTTTTCTCAAATGGGTAATGCATAAGTAACATACATATTTTATATACATACTATGGTTTGTATCTAACAATTTTGTAAATATTAATTTTTTTATTCTTATTGCAATTAAAATCCAGAAAATTTAACTAACAATCAAACTTAATTAATTAAATGGTGTCTGATGTAAAACTATCATATTAAAAAAACCAAAAATCTTTTGCGTCACATCCATATGTGAAAACTCAACGTAATGCCCTGGTATACTTTTTGAGATATTCAATGTTTTAGAATGATCTTCCTAAAATCTAAACCTATGACAATGTGACTTTAGCAATTTAATCAAAAATCTAAAAATGTAATATCAGAAAGGGTAATCTACTTAAAGCAACAATTAATTAAGCTCACTTTTTTCTTTTTGATCAGAATGATCGGCCACCAGTGCGAAACAACTAAAAAAGCGATAATAAAATCTACTCATCAGTTGTATGACATTTATCCTTACATCTATTCGTCGAACAAGTCCATAAAAGGCAATTTGATTTTAAAGTCTTTCACAATTGAAATTTGAAATTATTGATAACTACTATTCTTCGTCCGCGTCGGCTCAAAACGTAATCAATGAGCAGTTCACTATCCATGTTAAAGAAACAAGAGTAAATGAAGAGAAATTTTTCTTTTCGCATAGTTTTAAGTAGCTATCAAAAGGCTACCTTCAGCTATCAAAAAGCTAGGAGAGGCTATCCCACGGGGCGCAGGTAGACCAGTAATGAGTTTACCAATCTCTCGGGGTCTATTTTAAAATCCCTAGTTCTCTGACGGCGATGAGTTTGTTCTATGTACGAGAGTATTTATGCTAATTGGTGATGAGTTTACGTATACCCATATCTATAAACCCATGTTTCGTCATCTGTTATAACCCTTTTGAGTAAATCTGGGTCATCGTTTACGACATTTACTGACTCTTGAACAACTTCCATTCGCAGATGTTTCAAAATTCAACAATTTTAGAACAAATTTTGCTGACACGCGTTTCATACCCAAAACGTTTGAAAAAATGTCATGCTATGAGGCCATTTATATACCATATTTATAAGCGACTTCTCTGATCGTGATTCGGTGGTAGTTCATAATCATTTCTATTACTTTTTTTACGTTTTCATCGGTTCTTGATGTGCTGGGATGTTCGGGGCTTTAACGTCTTCACGGCCATGTTAGAAGCGCTTACTTATATCACTTGTAAACACTTGTTTTTTTATAGCGTGTTTACCATAGGCCTTTGTTAATATTTCACACACTTTTTTACACTTTATTCCATTTTTCGCAAAATTTAATACAAATTCTTTGATCCATTTTTTTAAATAAGTAAAAATAGCTGAGTTTAGAAAAACTGTCGAACTTTAGCGGCTGCCACAGACAAGATAAACAATGAATATAGCTGCAATTTGTTTTATACTTTAGGAGCATGTATACCAATATAATAAAAAAATCTTTTGACGATTGGACTTTGCATATCCGCGAAATTTTAAAAATTCCGTGTTTTTTTTAACACACCTCGTATAGATTCCATTTTTCTTGTAATTACTCTGAGTAATATGTTACCCATTTGTCCATTTGTATTCGTTTCATGTTTACTATTCTATAAGTACTCTACTGAGCTTCGTATTAACCTATCTACATATATCTTTAGGTTCTTTGTCAAAATTAAATTTTTTCGCTCTTTACTTCTTTTTTGTTGCATTAATTTGCCTTCTGTATTTTCTTTTGTGTACTTAATCTCCTGTGGTTAACCACTTTTGCTAAGCTTTCTTCTTTCTTTTATTTATGTTTCTACCCTTGTTGTCCACCAATATGGTTTTTGTGCTTTTATAATTTGTCTTGTCATTTTCCCTTCACTTTACACCTTTAGTTTTCCTCACTTCACATTTCCTTTTCCATGGTTTTAGAATTTGACTAGAAAGGTTTTGTCATGCCATGTCATGTCTTCCTCAAGTCTACGAATTGCCGGTTTTTCAGTCAATTATTGGAGACTGGAAGAGAATGTGCAGGTAGACGAATCAGAAATATATAGAACACTTCATAAGTTAGAAAACAATAAAAGTTCTGATCAAGATAAGATTCCTAACGAAATACGTAAAATAGAAGTCAAATTCTTAGAAAAAACTAACCAAACTAATACAGATAGTTCTTCAACAATTTAATAATTTCATGGTAAAATGATAAAAAAGGTATAAAATATGAAAGACCATAAAATAAAAAAAATAATGTTATGTACAAATGATGCAATTACTATTTAAATATGAATAAGCCACAATTAAAGGTTAATTTATTGGTACGTTTATTGGCGTTTCAATTTCCACTTCGGAAATCGTTCTCAAAATACAAACATTCACTAATGTACTTAAAACGTACTTTAACTTTTAATTGTGGCTTATTCCCATTTAAATAGTAATTACTTTAACATGCCACAAGAAAATAGCTTCAGAACAATATTAACAAATGATGCAGTCTTAGTAGCCGATAATAAAGATGATATTTATTTTTATACCAAAAAAAAAGAATAAATACACAACAAAAGGCAGAAAAAAATAGATACAACTTGAAATTATGTTTAAATCTCGAGAAAAAACTAGAAAGTTGCTGAATAAGTAATCATCATCATAAGTGGCTCCACAATCCGTTGTGGATCTTGGCCTGCTCACAAAGAAGTCGCCACTTCTGTCGATTTCAGGCAATTTCCCTTCATCTTCTAACATTTAGAATCGTTGCTAAATGTTTTATACGTAGATGCTAACAGAGTAATCCCTCTATAGTTCTTACACTCCAGTTGATCACCCTTTTTATGCAACGGATACATTATTCCCTTTAGCCACTCTTCTGGTACCAATTAATTCTGCCGTATAAGTACTACTAGTTTATGGATTGTTGATCACCGCCTTTTTTATACATTTCCGAACAGATTTTATCGATTCCTGTGGCTTTATTGTCTTTGAGTTTTAGGCAATTACAATGGTATGGTCACGTGATGAGAATGGAGTAGGAGCGGTGGTCAAAGAAAGCCTTAATGTATGTTCCGCCAGAAAGAAGGAAAAGGGGAAGACCACCAAATTCCTGGAGAAAAGAAATTACAAAAACAATGCAATCTAGAGGCTTAGAAGAGGGAGATTGGAGAGATAGGAAAAGATGGAGGCTGAAATGCAGGGAGCGGCAATCGCCGTAGGACCCCCGTTATATGATGATGATGATGAGTTTTAGGATGGCATTTGACACTTCTCTTGTTGGGTCTTCACTGTGTAGTTGACGTTGTAGATTTTGTTGATTGTCTATGTTGCAACCTCCTTTAATATCGTATATATTTAGATATTCGTTGAAATGTTGTGTACATCTGTTAAGAACTGAACAAGTTATAAAAATAAAAAAAAAATAAAAAAGAAATAGAAGAAAAACAAAAGAAACATTTTAATAGAAAAATATATCACTCAAAAATCGGAAATATAAGGCTTTGTAAAAGAGTTCTACATAAAGTTAAATTATTGATAAACTATTATCGTAATCAACATCATTATTATATTCATCATTACTATATTCATCATCGTTCTATTTGCTTTTATCCTCGGTATCGGCTGATAAAAATGAAAAGGATAGAAAAAGGATTCAAGAAGAAATGTTTTTCTTTTTAGAAATCAAAATATATCAAATTAGTCAATCCAAAATAGGTTACTTGTTCCCATTTATTTTTTCAATCGATTTCAAATAAATATAACGCATTTTTCAAAAACATAACTAAAATAGATCACGAACGCCTATGAAACGTTAAATCTACCATACCAAATCCTCTTCCAGTGACATATCGGTGCGATATTCATCAAAAACGTGTAAAATATCCTAATAGCCATTGTATACTACCATACTATTATTTACTGGTTGAAAAATTCAACGATATATTGCACAAAAGGATCCCATTCTCAAACTTCCGGTCTACCTGGTGTTTAAAAAATTGACTTTTGAGTTTAGAATGTCCATACAGAACGTCCTATCTGAATGCGGTACAGTTTAAGGTGTTAAAACGGTTTTGTGGAAGATAATGGGCATGGATTTTATTTCCGATGGCATCAGTGACGTTGTTACCAGACATTAAAAATAGGAGTAACTTCACATAACTAACTAACACACACAACTTAACATTTGGACGTAAAAAACACTATCAATTATTTATTCGTTAATATGTATTGCACTTCTTTAGACATTTTAGTTTCCTCATTATTAGATTATGGCAGCATGCCCAAAAAAAAACTAGAATACTGACTGATAATAGTGTTTAATTATGATGAATAATACAGATAAAAGAAAATATATAAATAAGTGAAAAACTGAACATGTCACCTTCATACATGTTAAAAATACTACGACTACTACTGCAGAATACATCACAGGACTCCCAATTACAGCTAGGCAGGAAGTTTAAGCTGATACAGTATTAAATAATTAACAAAGATATTTAGCAATATACATAACCCTCCCTCAAAAAGTAAGAACCTTCCAAATACGAAGAAATGTTTAAAAAGTTCTTCTTCTTAACGTGCCCCATCCCTAAGGACATTGGCGATAATCACGGTCCATTTGACTCTATCTGCAGCCGTTCTAAAAAGTTCTATTGGTGTTTTCCGACTCCATTGTCTCAGATTCTTTAGCCAGTACGTGCGTCTTCTCCCCGGTCCTCTTTTGCCTTCCACCTTCCCTTGTATGACCCGCCGCATCAATTCGTATTTCTCGTTTCTTAGTATGTGACCAAAGTAGATCATTTTTCTTTTCTTTTTAGTGTTGAGTATTTCTTTATCTTTTTTTCATTTTTCGTAGCGTTTCTGCATTTGTTATGTGTTGTGTCCAAGATATTTTCCACATTCTTCGATAACACCACATTTCAAAGTTAATGAGTTTTTCTCTGTCGCCTCTGTAATTGTCCAGGCCTCAACTCCATACAACAGGACAGAAAACACGTAGCATCTCAATACTCTAGTTCTAATTTCGATGTTGAGTTTTCCATTGCCTAATATTGCTTTCATCTTATTAAAAGCACTTCTAGCTATCTCAATACGCCGTTTTATTTCCGCACTTTTATCCCATTCTTCATTTAGTTCGCAACCTAAGTACTGATATCTGTGCACCCTGCCTAAAAGTTTTCCTTTGGCATAAACACTATCTTCCTCAATCTTGTTCTTGCTTACCACCATGATTTTTGTTTTATTTGTATTCAGTGCCATTCCATACCTTTCACAGTATTGGGTAATGCGATCAACCAAGATCTGTAGTCCTTCTCTGCTGTCCACAAGGAGTATTGTGTCATCTGCGTACCTATCTAAGATTATTCAGAAGTGCTCCGTTAATAAATATGCCTTCATTTATGTCTTCTAATGCTTCTTTATTCTTCTTCTTCTGAATAAATAATAAAAAGTAAAGGAGAAAGCACATATCCTTGTCTTACTCAACGATTTATAGGTATTTCTTTCGATTTTTATTGGTGTATTCGTATTATGACTTTCTGACATCGGTATAGATTGGCAATGATTCTCACATCTTCGTTATCTAATTCTGTATTCTGCAGTATTTTTGCCATTCTTCAGTGTTGTACTTTGTCGAAAGCTTTTTCGAAGTCGACTAGACATATGAATACGTAGCAATTGACATCTAGACATCATTCGATTAGTGTTTGTACAGTAAATAATGCTTCTCTGGTGTCAATAAAAAGTTATATATCTAAAACTTTTAATTAATAGTAATCCACTGAAGATTGTGTAAGGATACTCGTATGGCAGAAGACAATTTAACAACCTCTTAGGGAAAAGATAGATATACCACATCGATCGATACTAATACCAGATATCTAGGGTATCAAAAGGATTGAGCTTTATGGTCTCTTTCTGTATCATTGAGTCCTACGTGACCTACTATATTAGAGTATCTCCCAAAAATTTTAATTTGAACTCAGTTGTTGAATGTTTTTTAGATAGTTCTTTAAAATGACACCAGTAGGTATTGTTTTTTCACTATTGTAGGTATTGTAGGAACTATCATAGTCAATGAACAAGACAAACTGAAGAGGTAATGGGAATATATTGAGGAACTGTTTGATAACAAAAGAACAGAAATACAAATCCAAGCATAACCTTTGATGAAATGAGAAAACTATAAAACTATCAAAGAAATCAAACTACTCGACGATAAAGGCAAACATTCTCTTTTAAACCTCTTCAATAAAATATACGAAACAAGGCATATACTAACAGACGGGCTACTGTTAACATTTGTAATGGTACCGAAAAAAATAAACGCTAAACAATGTAGTGATCATCGCTCTATCAGTCTAATGTACTGAAATTTTTTTTTAAAAAATACTGTACTCGAGAATTTACAACAAAATAGAAGTAAAACTAAGCGAAACCCAGTTTGGTTACAGAAACAACCTTGGAATCAGAGAAGCATTATTCAGTTTGCAGGTCCTGGTTCAAAGATATATGGATATGGATGTGTTTCATCGACTTCGAAAAGGCCTATGACCGTTTCACCCATGACAAAAGTGATAGGTATCTTGCAACGGGTGAAAATTGATGACCAAGACATCCTTATTATCAAAAATTTGTATTGGCATCGATGTGGAAACATACGAACTGGTCAGAATACGACGGAATAGTGGAAATACGACGTGGAGTGAGGTAGGGGTGTATTTTATCGCCTCTTCTTTTTAATATCTACTCTGAACTTATTTTCAAAGAGGCCTTAGAGAAAATGCAGGCTTAAAATCAACGGTATTAATGTCAACAATCCCAGAAACGCATACGACACGGAACTGATTACATCCGATGAAAAAGAGTTGCAACTACGTATAAACAGGGTGACCGAATCATGTACTGAATATGGGCTATAGCTTAACACTTATGCTTGTTACCAATTAACATCAGAGCGTATGGAATAGAGTTAGAAAGAAACCACAATATCACCTATTTGGGTGCCAATATTAACGATAGCTAAGATATAAGCAAAAAAATAAGAACTCGCATTAAAAAAGCCAGAAGCCCTGCCTTCTATAAACTAAAGAAAATTCTTATTAATAGAAATATTACATTAAACCTTAAAATCAGATTAATATGCTGCTACATATTCTCCACACTGTTGTATAGATGGAGAGCTGGACTCTTACAGCAACAATAATGAATCACCTTGAGGCCTTTGAGAAGAGATGAAATACTTTTACACCGAATGAAAAAGACCACTGAAATAGCAAAAACAATAAAAATTCTAAAGTTATAATATTTCGGTCATGTAGTGAGACATCCAGAGAGGTATAACTTTCTACATCTCATAATACAGGACAAGACCGCCATAAGAACAGACCCAGGCCGAAGAAAAACATACTGGCTCCGAAATCTTCGAGAGCAGTATCAAGAACCATCCGCTAATCTGTTTCGAGTTGCAATAAACAAACTTATTATTGCCAAATATGATCGCCAATAGTCGATAAGCGGACAGCATACTAAAAGATGAAGATTAAAATATATAAGTGTGATATGTGTAATATTCTCAATAAATAATTACTTTACATGTACTTTATTAACACAAATTAAACTGAAATGTTAGTAAACACATGCCGGTTTTTTTGCACAGAGTATAAAGAGTGCTTGCTATAAAGACCTTAGAAGAAGCAATTAAATATCTGAATGTATTACCTTCAAGATCAGAGTATCCACGTAATTTTATGGAATTTACGTTTACCATCGTTACTTCTTAAGAAAACAGAAACCACGGTATCTTACCTAGCCATCAGCTGTGCTAAGTGTATTTTTAAAATTTTAAATTATTCTATTATTTCCTCCGCTTTCTACTTAAATTACACATTAATCCGGACTCGATAAGAACTTTGTCTACAAGCCCCAACAAAAGGCATATTAACAAGTGAAAGACTTACTGTACTGAGGTCATCAAGGTGCTTGGGAAAACCACGGTTTTTGTTTGGAATTAGTGTTGGTTTTTCCAATAGCCACTTTCAAGTTTTGTATAAACGTTTTTGTAGGTATGGGACTGTATAATAGAATAGAAAGGAGCATTAACGAGAAATGTTTATCGTTGAAACATTTGATCAAATTTACCAAATACAAGATATAATCGTATAGATTGGTTCTGATTAACTGATAGGTGAACACTATTAAAAAATATTGACGATTCCAGATATACTTTTCTGGTTCCGTGGCTTTGAATGCAAAGATTTAAGATTCATATACCGATTTATGTTTATTTAGTGTATCAAAGCGCAAGATCATGAATGTAAACGTTTACAATTTTTTCATCATCATTATTAGAATTTTTTTAAAAATTTCTTTAAAAGATTGATGTACGATTTTTTTCTGCATTCTTCTTTCAGAAGATAGTAAATCTCTCATTACTTGCACGAGATTGCGTTAATGTTAAATTCTACATTTTTTGAACGTTTTTTCATTATTTTTTCATCGGTATCTTCATTTACGTAAGATATTTTCAATGATATTTTTTAATGTTACATCTCTAAGTTTCTACCAATCACATCACCCCTTTTGTTATAGTTTCTGCTTCAATTTGCAAGTTGTTTATAGGCCGATACTGAAGTAAACTGAATTTCATGAAATCGGGGTTTGACTAGTCAAACTCTGATCAGGTATTCTTCTTCTTCTCATGGCACCTACTCCTGTCGAAGGTTGGCGATCCAAATGGCAATTGTAGTTTTGGAAACTGCTGCGTGAAATATTTCTGCGGATGAGCGGTCGAACCATCTGCTCAGGTCTTTCAGCCATGAGATCTGGCGTCTTCCTACCGATCTTTTGCCCTGTATTTTTCCTTTCAGTATAACTTGAAGTAATTCGTATCTTTCGCCTCTCAACACATGACTTAAGTATTGATTTTCCTCTCTTTGATTATTCTTAGTAATTCTTTTTGTTTACACATGGGACAAACTCATTAGTAACTCTTTGTACCCATGGAATCCTCAACATTCGTCTGTATATATACATCTCAAAGGCATCTATTCTTTTTTCTATTTCAGAGTCCATTGTCCAACTTTCACAGCCATACAGTAAGACAGAAAAAACGTAACATCGGATCATTCGGATTCTAAGCTGCAGACTAAGGTCTGATCTTGTAAAAAATGTTTTCATGCTCATAAATGCTTTCCTTGCTTGTTCGATTCTTGATCAGGTATTAATATATTATAATTTGTTAGATTAGGTTTAATAAAACATCCTTCTTTAATTTTATTGCTTATAGTTTTTACATTGTAATTAAAATAAAAAATTACACTTTATTCTGACATTGTAAGGCATGATAACATTTAAAATTGCAGAATACGTTAGACCTTTTACAATTACATAATTTTTAAAACATTTTTTATTACAGTAGAATTTTATAAAACCTGGTCCCCCAAATTTGGAATCAAGAACGGAATCTTTTGCTCTGATTTCTCTTAGAGACACTGAACGTCGGCCACATCTTCGAAATTAAGAAAATTCTAAAATCGTAGACTAATTTTCAAAACCAAATTCAGAATTTCGCTTTAATCTGTGCCTAAGAATTGCAAGCAAAACAGACGTTGATAAAGATGTTATGAGACACATGGGGAATCTAAAAATTGCATTCCACAACATATCTCCTCAACTAAGCAAAATTCTTCGCGAATTGGTTTCTATAATAGTACTCGTACAGAGTATATCGAAATAAAAAGGAAAATAGGTACAGTTAAGATTTGATTTCACGTACAGGGCGCTTGCGCATCCGCTTATACGCATTTCGGCTTAATAGGCCTCATCACGGCTTTCCTGTCTTTTCCCTTTTAAGAAAATTCTCTTTAATTCTTTGATTTTTTAAATTCTTTTTGATTCCTCTAAAAAGTTTGTTTATTATTCCGTGTTTCGTCCAACTCTGTATAAACCGTCACCTCTTTTATCTCATATGATACACAAAACATTTCGAGGATCTCTCCTTACGCTCTATCAAAGCTAAGAATAGGTATGGTTAGTATTATGGTTTTTTTATTTTAGTAGATTAAGATTAAGAGAGGTGGCCTTTCGGCCTATTCCACTGCGACCTTTTTAGATCTATTGTGGTCGAGGATTAGTAACAATCGAAGTGCTTATTTCCAACGTGTCTTAAATCCAACATCTCGATTTATCGACTGTTTTATTTCATTAAAGACGCTATAGATTTCTTTAGGCCTAGAATAAAGTTTTATGCACCAATACGACTTATTTATCATTTGAAAGTGCATTAAAAAATCGTACTTATTTTCAAAACGTCGATCTCCCAACTGGATTTTTTTTGAAAACTGAAGAAGCTTTGTTACCAACTGATTATAGTATATTTTGAAAGTTTATATAATGTGTTTATTCTCGGCGAGGACTGGTCTACTCATGATTGGAAACGATTGGTTAGAAGGCACATAAAATCCAAAATAGATTTCAATTTAACAGAAATTAAATCAATAGGGATTATAGGTAGCAGAGTGAGCTACAAGTCTAGCTACTCAGATCTTTTCATGTCTTCATACACTATTAAAAAGGGGGAAGAAATGGTTATCACTTAAGCCAAACAAAGAGGCCTTCTGTGATTTAATTAAGAAAGAGAAGTTTAAATTACTTTTAAGTAAGCTATACAGACATAACACCATTAGAAGTACCTAGTCTATAAAATACTGGCAAAAATAATTAGGAAAAGATGAATAAAATATAAAAACAAAGTTATCGGAGAACACCATGGAAGGTTTAGACCAAGAAGAACAACTAATTATCAAACAAGTATGTTAAAATTAATTTCAAATACTAGCTACGAACAAAACTTGGGATTACATATGTTATTCATCGATTTTAAGAAGGCATACGACTCTATAAATCAAAAGATGCTATATGAGGTCATGAGAACATTAGAAATACCAGAAAAGCTTATAAGACTAGTGAGAATGACGTTACGGAACACGACAAACAGGGTAAAAGTGGAAGAAAGTTTTTCAAGACAGCTCACAGTGAATGGTGAACTTTAAAACAAGGGAATCCACTATTGACGAATTTATTTAACCTAGTATTAGAACAAATCGTAAGATTAAATATGAGCACAAACAGGATTATTTTCAACAGCAAGAAACAGTGCATAGCGTACGCAGATGATGTGGTGATACTAGTGAGAACGAAAAACATCTGGAAATGGTTTTCAAGGAAAATAAAAAAAAAAAAGAAAAAAAAACACGGACTATCAATAAACCAAACAAAAACGCAATATACGTAAATGATAAGAGACAGAACAAATGATAGCAAATGAAAGAAGCAAACGTTGTCTATACTTCTGAGAAAGTGACAGAATTTGAATACTTAGGAGTAACCATAAGGAACACAGAAAAAGAAGGAAAAAATATAGACAAAAGATTAATGAAGGGGAGCCACGCGCTATGATTACTAAATTCGATACTGAAAGCAAAACATGTGTCAAGAGAGAATCATTGGAGAATTTGGTTCCATGCTTTATTTTTTTTCCGAAATATCATTTTTCGTAATATTAGTACCATTCTTTGTATTTAAAAGTTTTTCAGTCAACAAATTAAATTCATTTGAAATGTGGATGTACCGTCGAATGCTAAGAATAAGCTGGACCAGCAGAACTACGAATGAAGAAGTACTAAGAGCAATGAACACACGCCCTCATCTGGTCAATACTACCAAAATTAGAAAGACGTCATATCTAGGACATATAATGCGCAATAGCGAATTTGACCAGCTCCAGGTAATATTAGAAGGCAAGATTGAAGGTAAAAGGGGCATAGGACGAAAGAAAAAATCTTGGTTACGAAGCATCAGAGATTGGACCCACACAAGAGGAAATGAATTAATTCATCAAGCCCAGAACAGAGAGAATTTTGTCATATTGATCGCCAACCTCAACAGAGAAGGCACTTAGGAGGAGGAGAAAGAGTTTTTAAGGTGTAAAACCTATGTATAAAAGATAAATCTTTGCTTATTTTGCTATTATTAGAAAGATGGTCTTATACATCGTTTTCAATACCATCAGAAAGCTACAGCATCCAAATTTAAGTACCTATACATCTCCACTAGCCAATAAAACGATCAAGAAGTAGAGAAATTTTATGAAGGTTTCTAAAGCTTATTTTAAAGCTCATAGAAAGAGCTCATTTCAAAATAATTATTGCAGATTTTATCGCCAAAGTACGGAAGCATAAAACCAGCAATATTCCAAATAGAAGGATATATCGTTTGGGAATTATGAATGAGTGAACACTTTGGAAATCTGTAATTTTAAATAAATACTAATTTTAAATTATCAGAAGTTTGTATATTTAAAATTTTCTATTTCATTATATGGTAGGATACCTATTAACCATTGAAGTCAGTATTATATATTGACTCCAAGCTCTAATTTCTTTGTTTGATTATAGATTAAAAGTAACGCCAGAAAATCTTTCCACAGATAAGTGCCGATGTTACAAAAGATCATAAAAAATATAATAAGTTTAAGAAATACTACAAATCAACAATATCATTAAGAAAAAACCTAGATTATGAGCATTTCTTTCATTTATTATCACAAATGAAAACATAGCCACAGATTTTCTGAAAGACGTACATTCTTTTTGCCACTTTTTGTTTTTATCACCTGTTAGTAATACTGAAATCAGAAAGATTGTACATAGTTGGAAAAATTCACACTGTACGGATTTTAAAAAATAATTGTTGAAACTATGGATAACATTATTGACAAATTAGTTATACTTTCTAATAATTGTTTTACTAAAAAGATTTTCCCAGATGGCCTACAACTACAAAAAGTACTACCGCTGTTCAAAAAGGGAACTTTATTATTATAAAGGATTTTCGGCAAAACTTTTAAGAGTATTCTAAATGTTCGTTTGATAGAATAACTAGAAAAATATAAAATAATTTATTGTAAACAATATGGCGTTAGAAAAAAGTGTAGTGCTACACCAGCTATACAAAAAATTGTGAGAGAAATAGATGATAGCTAGAAAGGGAGGTCATTTTGTGTGTTTGCTATTCTGTGACTTATCCAAAGCTTTTGACTGTGTTTCGCATGATTTACTGTTGGAAAAATTGCATAAATACGATATTAGGGGAGCTTTAATTTATTTAGATCATACTTAATAAGTAAAAACCGGCACTTTTTTATAATAACAGCTATTCTGATCTAAAAACTGTCAAAAATTGGGTTCCTTAAGGTTCGATACTGGGACCCACTTTGTTTCTTATTTATCTAAACGATTTGTTCCACTATACTTTTCCTATAAAATATCTACCTATGCTTTGCAGACCATAAAACTCTTATTAAGACTGATATTGATCAACATAATTTAAAAATTCAAATAGATAGTGATGAATGCCTACTCAGAAAACAAAAATCTGGTTTTTGTATAATAAGCTGAAACTTAACGAAGACAAAAATCAGAATTTGATTTTCAGTTCTGATCGAAAGTATATGTTAAACTATTAGGAATCTTGCTAGACGATAATTTGAACTTGAGTACTCATAGAGATTGCTTGAGCTATATCTTTAATACATAACTTAGTTGATATGATTCCAGAGTAGGTACTCTTAGGATATGCTATTTTGCACTGCTCCATATTGATTTACAGTACGGAATAACTGTTTGGGGTGGCTCTTGGCACGCAGATTTAATTTTTAAACTACAAAAAAGAGTAGTGAGGATATTGGCAAGAGCAGGGTATAGGGAACACTGTGAACCTCTATGTTTGGATGTAGATATTATGCCACTACCTTCACTCTATATAATGGTACCCTGATTGTAATTCATGCCAACAAAGGTAAGTTTAACATCGATAAAAGATTAAGAGATGTTATTAGAGCGCAACGTTTTAGGTTGACAAAGAGTATAAAAAATTCGACTGATGTTGGTTTGTATCACTTTTTGCAAGACTAAAAATTTCACACTTACTATTGTTTACAATATTTCATGTTTGTAGTTAGTGTGTTTCTCTTTTGTTAAATTGTTATTATTGAAAATGTTACTGATTGTTCTAATATTTAAATTCACAAAAATTTTACTAAAATTTAATGATGTATGTATGAAATAATTTTCACTATTTATTTTGACTTGTCAAAAACAAACTATTGACCAAATAAATTCTATTGTATTGAAGTCTGTAAAATGATTTATTTACAACATATTTAAGTGTAGAGAATCACATTGTTTAATACACCGTTGAAGATATTACTTTTGAATCAAATTTAAAATGCATTTTAATCACTTAAACAAAAATAAAGCCAGGTGTAAGCAGACACATGTAAAAGATTTCAATTACAATTTATCAATAACCTAATGGCCACTCCACATTCAAAAATAGGCACTCTACAACCCCCCGAAAACATCTAAAAACCTCCTAAGCCCCATCCACACATACAACACACATAATACGAAACCTTACCTATTTATGTCAATTGCAATAAACGACAATATCACAAAGTGACACAGAAAGAAACACTTAAACTAAATCTCCTAGCCCCAACCCACCGTCTCTCGCATTGGCCTGAAGAGACTCCACCCTTTAGAGAACGTCGGCGATTGGTGGAAATATCGAGAGGTTTGGATGACCCTCAACTTGAGGGTAGCTCTTGAATACTCTTCAGTCCTCTTCATGGTTCGCGTGTCGGCTTCAAGTGCGATTGAGTGTCCGCGTACTCGTTTTTGAGAATCTAAACTCAAAAATTGTCGTTAAGAACATTTGAAAAGTGAACATTTTTCCAAAAATCATTAAACTATCGTAATAAGCATTTTTTTCGTGATTGTAAAGTGTTTTTAAGTAACAAATTTATTATAAACAATTGAGAAGTGAGAAAAGCGAAATATATCAAGACATTTAGGACTTTATACCATATATTTATATTTTCGTGAGTTCGAGGAAATACGTAAAGGTGGCGGAAGACAAAGAAAAAGAAAAAATGCCCCCTGCGACCACCTCTGAAGGGTCGACGACGGCGTCACCCCCGACGTCGGTGGCGTCGACAGCTGCAGCGGCGTTCTTGGCCTGGCCGCCGCTTTTGCTGCATCCTTGGGCACCAGCGCTACTTCCTGGGGCCTGGTGCTCGCCAGTTATTAGATCTGCGTTTCCTGGGTTAGTATTTATTCAAAATTTAGATTCTTTAATAAATATGTTTGGTTTTAGCATGTATAATGAATAATGGTATCAAAAAAGGTACCTAACCTAACTTAAATACAAACTAATTAATAAAGGAAGTACCTCAAAAACTATGCAGCCACCTTTGGGTTTATTAGTTTTTTTAAAAATCATTTCTCAATTTTGCATTCTGTATTACTAAAACTTTTTAACAAGAATACGCAGAAGTACTTTGTTAGTATTTTTTAGATTTGACAATTAATTACAAAGGCTATAAAAGTATATTCTTTTATAGCCTTTAAAAGTATATATATTAAACTATATTTTAGTCCTTTTTAAGATCCAACTCAGTTTTCCAAATCCTGCCCATGCTAACCTTATTCTTCTGGTAATTTCGGCAGTTTGATTTTTTTTTGTTAACTTTCATTATCTGTCTCAGATTATGATTTTTATTTTTTCCAAGTTCATCTTAAGACCTACTTTTTCATAATTCTAATTCCATAGGACCCTATATTTCTTTTTTCCTTATAGTAGGTCCCAATATTTCTATTTTGCATTCTTTTATATATTTTAATATGAATTAAAGTCTATTTTACGTCTAATAATAAGAATTGCCAACACCATTCAAAATATTCTTAGAACAAGCACTGAATGAATGGAAACAAAAATGTTATAGTAAAACCGAAAAAGATAAATCTGAAAAAGACTGAGGACATATCTATTGGGGAAAACCGAATGACTTACAACTAAATGAGAATGATGAAGAAAAAATATCGATTATTTTTCCATAGAGTATTAAAGTGGCTGTATTAATAGTTATAGTTCAGTAACTAGGGAGGAAAATAGGACCTTACCTAACAATTCTGCTTAATTTAAACTTATCTTACCCTTATTTGCAAAAAAACGCATGGGCGTGGTGTGCGTTTTGTTTATAAGAGGGTTAAAACTACCCTTAAGTCGAAAAAATAGAAAAACACGTACTAAAGCGTTCTATGCATTAAAATCTGTACAAATGATAATTTTTACTTGATTACAAATGTTCAACCCTTAGAAACCACCGCTAACGACGTAAATAACATTAAAAAATAATTTTTTACGATGAAAAATGCTTACATTATGAATTAAAATGAATCACAACTCATTCGCCGCTTGTGAAATGAAGTTTAATTTTTTTCAAGTTGTAAACTAATAAAAAGCATCCCTTTATGCAAAAAAATACCTAAAAAGCCTGTTTATAGTTTAAAATGTTTTAATTTTCAATTTAGATAGCTAAAAATTCATTCCTCGCTTATGAAATGATATTTCTTTTGTTAAAACTCTTTCATCCTTAAAAATCATCACTAAAGACGACTACGTTAAAAATAATTTTGCCCATATTAAAATTCTCAACTTATGTATTTAAAAATTGTGGCCCCCCTGGGCTAGTGTCGATGTACGCTCAGTATGTGAATCCGATACAGTGATACGAGCTCGTATATGAAAATGTCGTTGTTGGTGTCGTGATATTCATCTACAAAACTATAATACTTACTTTTAATATGTGAAAGCTCCAAAATAATTATATTTTTCAAGTTCCAAAATTATCTCCCAAAAATATCATTGGTTTTTCGTTAATAAGTTAGTTAATTTTCACACTTTGTATAATATGTATACACTGTCATTTGCAAGGTAATTTCAAGGGCTATATGGCTAGGTTCATTAGAAAGATAAACTACCCTTCAATTTTGAAAAATTATGGTTTGAAGCACTCGAAACAGGGGGTGTTCACATCAAGACATCTATTTTAATCGGTGATACCTTATTGTTTTTTTACGATACAGAATTTTATAAAAAACGAGAATATGTAATAAAAAAAACTATTTTTGTACTCTATTATTTTTACGTAAATATTATAGTTTTAAATTATTTTGCAAAAGTAACAATTTTTTAGAAATTTTCAAAATAGACCACACAATTTAATATACCTTTTTCCAAAAATAATGCATTTTAATTCAGTAAAACTCATGAATCCAATGAAGAACTCTAAAATAAAACGTAATGTAAAAGAATGATTAATTATAGTGGCCTTTTTTCCTTAAAATATTCGAATATTCCATCTTTAAACTACAAATTACTTTTTGTAATACTAATTTTAAAGATCGTTTAATGAATTATAACAAAGTTTAATATCATTACCCCTGAAAAATCAACCTTTTTCTTACAATTTAACGTTGAATACATTGATCCAAATATTCGCAAAAAAATGTCTCCTTTCACTGACCATATCTCACTTTGTATTGTATCAAGAATATCTTGTAAAAAATGAATCTCATTCTTCTTTAATAAGCTTCATTTTTGTTTTACATACTTTTTCGGTAACAGGCATATTTTTTGAGTTATTCATGAAAAATTCGCTGTTTTCAACCATAAATATCTCAAACAGTATTAACTTTCCGGAGAAACTCTATAGAACAAAAGTTGCTTATAATTTAATTCTTGCTTATAATATATATATATATATATGCAAATGCACTGATATATTATATTTTAGTCATCTTTTGTGTTAAAAATTATCGTTAACTTCACTATGAATCATGTCCGTGAGAAACAGGAAACAGTTATAACTTAAAACTTTTTGGAAAGCATAGGAAATCATCGGCTATTGATAAATTCAGCAGTGAAAGAGACCTGTCTCAACGACTATTTGGGTTTATGGCCCGATTCACAATTTACAGGTGACAATCGAGCCGAATCCTTAAGAAATATGGGGAGTCACGTTTAAGCAATTCAGAAAGCCATAAACAGGTGTCCGCTGGTACTTAGTTTCGACAATATCCACTTGTGAGATGAAGGTGTACGGAACCTTCCGAAAAAATTGGCTTTTTGTGTTTCGCACGACTTTCAAGTGTTACGGGAAAGGATTTACTTTAAAAAATATATAAAAGGCCGAGTAAACGATGGAAAGAGTTTGTATAGAGGGCGTGCAAAATCGATTATCGATCAATAAATACCCAGAAATGGCATCTTTTTAGACAAAACACTTTTTTTTATTAAAAAATAAAAAGCTTTAGGTATATAGGGAGTGAAATTTAGTGAAAATTATCCAATCTTACTTGTTCAGGAAGATTTATTTGATAATTAAATGTGAATTAAAACTTATGTAACATCCAACGTGCATCCATTCGTATAACATGATGGTTTCATTCCAGTCTTCTCTGTGTCCAATAGTACAATAACCTCTAATTTGTCTATTATTGCTTTTCAGCAATTCTGACTTTCGGAGTCATGTTAAGGTGCTCTAATTGGTACTTTAATCTAGCTCTAACAGGTTTTGGTACAATTGGTAGTTCTTGTTCTATCAAGTCTCATAGTTCATTAAAAACCGTGAGTTTTTCGCTCTCACTATGTTTTTTTATATATTTTTTAATTAATTATTCATGGCAGCGTATCAAATTTTAATTCTTCTTTACCATTTGCTTATCTGCTTCCCAAAATTCATTTCTCCTGTTATTCAAAGGAAAAACCTCTTTCCTTAAGGAAGCTGAAAACACTCAGTACCACAACCAGGTAGAATTCATCTAATTTTCTAAAGACTGTGAGAAACAGGGCTGAATGAGGTTCAAACATGCCTTAAAAGTGATATAGGTAGTTATGATTCCGGCTAGTGGAAGCAGAAAAAAATTAAAAATTTACTGTTTCGTGTGTTCACAAAATAATATCGAATTGTATTTTGATTATAAAGTAAGTAAAGTTACAAATTAACGATTCATTTTTTCGTGATCTGGTCTCTTGGGTGTCACCGCCGAACGGGTGACACTCAGAGCGGACCGACCCTCTCGTCCCACCCTAGCTACGACACTGAAAACAGCTATTGAAAAAGGTCTTAGAACAATAATGTCCCATATTGGATCTGAAACTTTTGAAATCGTTTGAATTGTGTGCAAAAGATGAGCTAGATCGGTTGAATAGTTTTTACGAAATTTAATTTATTAACTGAAATTGACAAGTTTTTAAGTATTTTGACAGACTACAATTGACAAATTATATTTAATAAAATAATGAGTTTGACATTTTGCTTGTTTATTTAAAAATAGTTCCACTAAAAAATTAATGAATCCCTAGATGAGAGTCTTTTTGTATATATCATACTACAAACTTCAACTGTCAAACTCGTTTATATAGTTGTGACGAAAAAAACCTTATTTTTACCAACTGGATTGCTCTAATACTGTAATAAATTTAATGTAATGAATTTCATTTTCCAAACATTTATACCCAATTCCCCAGCACTGAATAAGCAAATCCTTTGTTTTCGTTTTATGTTAACCCATAAAGCGCAAGAGGACAGAATATAGCCCTCAGGCCATCTCTGCTATAAGCCACCTTCTTTTTGAAAGAATGGAAAATAAAAAGAATAGTATTAAAGTTTGTAAAAATTTTTTGATTCCTAGCTGAGCACTTTCGGTTCACAAAGCCATCCTCAGAGCTGTACCACTACTAAACAGGGATCTCATTGGTGATAAAATACAAAATTTTTCTTTATAAACTTGACCACAGCTCTGAGGAAGGCTTCGTAAGCCTAAAGCAAGATAACTTCTACATCCACTTCGTATTATTTTCCAATTTTCCATATAATTAATTGAAAGCTGACGACAAAAGACAAAAATATACGTTTTTATTCAAAAACAAATTCAGAATATTATTGCAAAGTCTTTTCTGAAAGTTTGTTATCTTATGTACGTTATCAAATTTGACCGCTGCGTACTCAGAACTGCTGTCTCTTCATTATCTTAAGCTAGTATACCTACTTCTAACGATTTGATAGATAATTATATACCAATCAAACTATACAAGGTGTCATCTTCAAAGTATTGACTAAGTCTTAACTGAAAAGTGTCTCCTGAGATTTGAAAATGATAATAGATTGTTAACGATAAAACTTATCAAGAATGCTTACGTCAAAATATAAAAGCTAATGTATGTAATAAACTATTCTAAAGTAAAATTAATACTTGAAAAGATGAAGATGAGATTATTCATCTGTGAAGTATGGACTACTAGAACAATGACCTAGAAGAAACGTTTCTAGAAGGTGATTGATAATCACAAATTTGAAGTATTACTTCTTTAGAATACTACCGAGAAAAAGTCCTTGAGATAAGGATAATTATCCTCTGTTCATCTTTCGGTTATTCCTTGGTTTCAGATTATTTGGCCGTATCTTTGATGTACTTCAGTTGGTGATTTATTTCTTGCAATTTTTATTACTCAGTTGCGCGTTGGTTCCATTCTGTTTTTTTTTTGTTCATGATCCACCACTTTATTCCTTCGATTTTGCATACCTACGTGTCGTATACCTTTATTCTGTAATCTGTTCATTGTAGTATGTACTTTTATTACCATTGTTACAACAGCTTCTGCGAAATTATGTTAGTATGTAAAGCGATGGTATACAATTGATGCAGCATTATTTGAAAGTAGTTTTCATCTTCTGAAATAAGTATTGCATCTTTCATATAGCAAATAAAAGTTTCTTTGTGTAGAGTTTTGTCTTCCACCGGCGCGTCTTAAGATAGGAAAATATTTCACTAGTCTTGGCGAGCGTGTAGCGTGTATATTAATTGTCTTCTTCTTCTTTTGGCGCCTATCCTCTGTAGATGTTGGCAATCATGTTGGTCCATACAACTTTGTTGACAGCTGCTCTAAATAGATATATGGTAGTCATTCCTGCCCACTGTCTGATGTTCTTCAACCACGATGTCCTTCTGCGCCCTTGAGATCTTTTGCCTTCTAACTTGCTTTGAAAAATTAGTTGAATTAGTTGATACTTCTCATTGCTCATCACGTGCCCTAAGTTATTCAGGCTGCTTCATCCATGGTATGTAATTGTCGATTATTTTCAAGGGTTCATTATTAGCTGTGAATTGGTGCTGTATTACGTCGTTTTTACATCCTACAAGAATTTTGGTCTTCTTACAATTTAATTTCATGCCTTATCTGTCACAGGCTTCCACTACACGGTCGTAAATCTTTGTCATCAATACTAGATTCTTTTAGTATCTGAAATAATTTTCAATGTTGCACCTTGTCTAATGCCTTTTCAAAGTCTATAAAGCGTGCGTAGACTTCGCAATTTACGTCTCGAGTTCTTTGTATCTAGAAATCAATCATGATAAATATAAATTCTAGTAATAGTAGAGACATATGATTTGGAAGGCGAAAAGGTTAGGTGAGGAATGCTATTGAGCAGAGTTGAATGAATTGAATAATAGTGACTGTTATGAGCCTTAGTAATACTTTTATATAATGTTTCCCATTTATTTCTGGCATCTTTCTTTACTAGTAACAAGAAATAATTATTACTTTCAATCGTTGCTTCTATCCGAGTGTCACAAGCACTTTTGGCTGCCATATCTACTTCTTCATTGCCAGTAATACCTGCATGTCCTTGACTATACTAGGAGAAGTAAATAAATACTATTCTGGTGAGGCCAGCAAATTATCAGAAAAGTTTTCTTATATGCTCACGCATATAAGAAACCACACATACATAAGAAACAAAACACACATCAGTTATAAACTTCTAGTCAACAACAATCTAGTTGAACAAGTGAAAAAGTTTAACTATCTAGGCTGTTGGATACATGAAACCTTAGACCAAGAACAAGAGGTTAAATGTAGAATAGAACAGGCAAGAAACACCTTCTTAAAGATGCGACAGTTACTCACTACTCGTAATCTTGATTTGTCCGCATTGTACCGCATGATAAAGTGTTATGTATATAGTGTACTATTACACGGCGTGGAAGCTTGGACATTAACAGTCAGCTCGTTACGACGTTTAGAGAGCTTTGAGATGTGGGTATTTCGTCGTATGCTGAAAATTCCATGGACCGACCGCGTTAGAAAGGAAAAAGTTTTAAGGCGTATGAATAGAGAACGTGAACTCACAGAAATTGTCAAGAAGCGTAAAACGTCTTATCTTGGACACATATTTAGACACGACAGGTATAACTTCCTTCACTTTATTATAGAAGGGAAAATCTATCTGAACTTTTATCTAAAAAGCTTATTCAAACACAAAACTCATCAAAAGGCACTCGTTTAATTAAAACATAGTAAATCTGCTCTACAAAATATTTTTAAAAATTCCTCAACATTCTGACGTGATTGTTAACAAGCTTCTTTTTTTTTCAGATTATTGGATACCATGAAAATGACGGGAACAACCATAGCCAACCAAAGACAACCTGCCAGTTTTGCAATTAGTGATATTTTAGAATTAGATAGACAAAATAGTGAAGAAATAGATCCAATAACGACAGATATGTCCGTTTACCCCACACACCACGACCTTTCCTATTCGACTAGACATCAGTGGCTTCAAGTACCTGAACCTGGTGAGTAAGAGAATATTTATTGGGCTATTAATACATACATATATATTTGTGTCTGTCTTGCAATTTTTTTTAACATTATTTCTTGTAATATGTAGATACATAAATCAAAGGATAAAAAGTAAATTTTAATATCCGCCTTCGTACTCCATAATTCACTCCCAAATTAGTGCTGCTCTAAATGATATATACCAAAAATTAGTAACAGCCCTTCCCTGATCACCTCGAAGCTATCAGTCATCACAACAATAGCGATCACATCGAATTTTCAAAAGGATCTCAGTCACTGATACAGTTAGAGATTTTAACGGCACGAGGGATGCGTTTCGGTTGTCTCCCCTTTCTTGGTAATTATGTAACCATTAGTAGGCCAAATATATGGCGAGAAGGGACCGGTAGACCGAATTTACCATTCGTAGTTCATTTGACATAAAAGAGAACAAGTCACGCCTTCGGAAAGCAGATGTTTGTTCTGCAGGCAGATGTGAATCTTGGGGTTTTGTCACCATTTTGGCCGATTTGTCAATTGAGGTGAAACAAAGATCGATTGGGCAGGTATATTAAGACTGAATTGAGAAAAAATTAATAAGATGGTGAGCTGTTACTATAAATTCTTTTATAACTGTGGATTAGTGTCACTAGGAGTGTGATTAATATGTTAGATATTGGCGGAAAAAATAGGCCCAAACTACTTTGCAAATTGATATTTTTAAATAAAATATTCGAAGATTTTTTTTACAAAAAAGAAATATACAATATTTTAAAAGATTGTTTTTACCAATGTGATATGCTAACGTGAGTTTTTATAATATGAATAAAATATATTAAATATATCTAGAGTAACTACGGAGAAGATGGCCGTAGGTTTTTTCACGACACTACAAAAATCAAACTAGTGATATATTTTTTAATTATTATTTAAAAACAGTCTTTAATTATTTAATTATTAAAAGGGCACAAAGTAGTTGACAAATTTCAATAAAATAAAGTGGTTTGCTTAGCTGGAAGTGAGGTTTACGCCATTTTAAAAAGAGTGCAGATATAGATTATATAAGCTGATTCTTTTGACGTGAAAACTTGGGAACCTGGAGGCGTTCTGTCTAAAGAAAATTCAGATTTGTATTTTACCTTAAAAAATACAAGGAGGTAGCAAAAAAAGTTCCTTCGGCATTGCAACATTCAAAGAAAGTGATAGTTTTTTTTTCTAAGTAGAAGTTATCGTAAATGCATATTTTGATCCTTTTTCGGCCAAAACGAGTCCTGGGCAATGATTTAATTGCAGACCTGATTCATCCATATTGAAAATACAGTTTATTTTTCCCATTTGTGAAAATCTGCTCCAATAACTTCAAATAAGCATTAACTTATATTCTGTTTAAAGCTTGAGATCTAGATCATAAAACTCCTTCAGACTTTCGTAATCAGGCTTTCTTCTGAAAAACATTTTTTGTATCCAATCATAATCATATTTTCAATTGTTTTGTTGAATCTGTAAGGCATGTTTAGTCGCTCTGCAAAATGAAATGTTATTGTCCTAACATTATTAATAGTCAAATAGAAAACCTTCATTTTGTATTAAGTTTTTGTTCATCTTCTTTTCCAAGGATAGAAGATGGCCCCATATGTCCTTTTATTGTCATTTTTGTATTTTCATTCCAATCTTTTAAGTGGAATGCAATAGGTTTAAGATGCAGACTAGATGGTCATTTTTTCATTTTTAAACAGAATGTATAGCGACCTTAAGTAATTTTTCTGTCCATGCTATTGGCTTATGAGAACGCAAACCACTTTCATTTAGAACTCTTCTTACAGTTCATGCAGAAATATGAGTTCGCCGAGCTTCTAACAATTCCTCTAGCGAGAACATTTGACGTTAAAGAGCGGTTCCGTAATGCGAAAATCTTTAAAAAACGTTCATCACACCTATCTCTGAAACTTTTTATGTGCCACTATGGTGTGCGGTCCACCGTTGCATTTCTGCTGTACCTTGCGGTCTTCTGAGAGTTGTGGTGTACTTGTGCAGCTAAACAACACCATAATCTTTTCCCAGAAGGGTTTGCACAAATAACAACCCCAAATAAAAAAACCTGGTAGATTTCCAAAAATTAGTTAAATTGTGACTACCAAACTCATTTTTAAGCTAGAATCATTGACTGCTTTTTTTCTCTTAAAGTAAGGTTCATGAAGTTTTTCTTTAAAAATAATTAGGCTGTATCGTTGTGTACAAACTAAGCTTTCATATCATTTTTTATTGTAAATAGTTGGTGTGCATTTTTTGCAAATTATTAGAGTCCCCTTTCATTTTACGTTTATTTTCCTCCAAATGTTTATTACTTGTGAATTATTTTCTAGAAGAGTTTTCTTCCATTTCATTTCTTCTTCTTCTTCTGGTTCCTATCCGTTTCGGATGTTGGAAATCATATTGGCAATCATGACCTCGCTCGCTGCGGCTCGAAACAGCTCCGTTGAGGTTTTCTTAAACCATGTTCTTAAATTCCGCAGCCATGATATTCTCCTTCTACCGGGTCCTAGCTTACCTTTGACTTTACCTTGCAATATAGACTGCAGCAGGGAGTAACGGTGTTGGTTTCTCATAAGGTGTCCCAGATATTGCAATTTTATGCGTTTGATTGTAAACACAATCTCTGGTTCCTTCTTCATTTTTTCTAGAACTTCCTTGTTCGTGATCCTTGCTGTCCATGATATTCTCAGCATTCTTCTATAAAGCCACATCTCAAATGCTTCAATGGTTTTTGTTTTTTAATAGTGGTGTCTGTAAGCGTCCATGCCTCCGCCCCGTACAACAACACAGAGAAAACATAGCATCTCAAATGTCTCATTTTTGTATCTAGGAATATGTTGTGACTTTTGAAGATGGCGCTCATTTTGTTAAATACCGTTCTTGCCTTTCCTATGCTGCACTTTATTTCCTGTACATTGCTCCACTGTTCGTTTATAATAGTTTCCAGGTAGCAATGCTGTTCTACTCGCTCTATCTGCGTCCCATTAATGTATAGATGAGCCCCATTTATATTCTCCTTGCTGATAATCATTTGTTTCGTTTTGTGGGTATTAATGTTTAGTCCGTACTGTTGACTGTACTCGTTTATTCTGTCCATTAGCCTCTGAAGTCCCTCTAAACTATCTGCTATCACCATGGTGTCGTCGGCATATCTAACATTGTTTACTCTTTCACCATTTAGAAGGATGCCTTCGTCTATTCCGTAAAGAGCCTCGTTAAACATTTTCTCTGCGTACATATTAAATATCAACGGCGATAGGATACATCCCTGTCTAACTCCACGTAGTATTTTTATGTGATCTGTTTCTTCTCCGTTAATTTTCATGTATGCGGTCTGATTCCAGTATAGTTCTGAAATTATTCTAAGGTCTTTGTCATCCAGGTCTGCTTCTTTTAAAATGTTTATCATCTTTTGATGTTGAACTCTGTCAAACGCCTTTTCATAGTCAATCAAGCACACGTATACGTCGCAGTTAACGTCCCTGCATCTTTGAATCAGTACCTGTACTCCGAAAAGTGCCTCTCTGGTACCCAATGCGTTAATGAAGCTGAACTGTCTGTCCGATATTTGTTCCTCGCACTTCTTATAAATTCTTCCATGGATGACTCTAAGAAACAGTTTCAACATGTGGCTCATTAGGCTGATTGTTCGATATTCTTCGCACTTTTTAGCCCCCTGTTTTTTAGGTATCGCTATGAATTCTGATTCTAGCCATTTATCAGGGATGATTCCTGTATTGTATATTTTATTGAAGATAGCCGTGATCCAATTTATTCCTTCTTCCTCCAAGAGTTTTAAAAATTCAGCTTCCATATTATCAGGCCCTACAGCTTTCCTGCTTTTCATCCGATTTATTGCTTCTTCTACCTCGGATTTAAGTATGTCCGGGCCCGTCATCCTCTCTGAAAATGGATGCCTAGAATCCGTTCTTTGATCTTAAAAAAGTGTCTCCAAATATATTCTCCATTTGTCTTCCATTTCATTAGTTTGCGCAAATCCTTCAGGAATTTTCATATTGCGATCAGTAGACCGCACACTATAATAAAGCTATATGCACAATTAGACCGCATCCTCGTACTAGGCCACATACCATAGTGGTACCACTTTTTCTTCCTGATCCTGATCTTCCAGTGTATTCTCCAGCCTGATGATACTTCGTAAGAGCGTCATAGATGGTACTTTTGGCAATATTCAAATGATTTGCAATATACCGTGGCCATCTTCATGTCACCTAACGTGACTTCAAAACACTAATGAACAATGATCTGAATTTATCAAAATCAACGTGAAACTTATCGTAAATGCAATAAAAAATGCAAACAAATCTGTTGCTATTAAACAAAATAAAGTATAATTTTTTGTCACTTTTGTTTTTATGAAGACGCGATCATTTAAAAACATTAAAAGAACCGTTTTTATTCTTACGAATGAATCTTTCTTTATTATTGTTGTATAATTCCTCCCCATTAAAATAACTAAAACCTGTATACACTGACACAATTAAAAAACATAGGTACAAAATACAAGTGTCTGGATTTTTTTGACCAGAAGTGTATTTATTTTATATTACAAATTGTATAACCTTTGCAAATGCCGTTATACCTATTATCTTCTATAGAATAAACCAAAATAGTCCACCTGTTCATTATTGACCCTTTCAGTTTCATAATATTAGATAATCAAGAGTATTTCATCAAACTGGCTCCTAGATTCTTGGTTTTAACAAAATGTATCTAGTTATTGGATCATCACTTTTGATAAGCAAACATTTCAACACATATGATTTAATTTTTTTGTATAAATAGAAGTAAATTTACCTGTACAGCCAAGATATCGACGAAAAATTGGATCAGATTATTTTATTTACATAACATCATTGACATAGATTGTCTTGTGTTTGTTTGTCGTTCGCGAGGAATTAAAAATAAACATTTGATAAAATATATACCACCCGATGCTTGGCGTTTTCTTCGTATGAAACTCAAATATGACATAATTTTCAGTAAACGGGGTCTCTAACCCTATTTATGTGCGAGGGTGTGTAAATCTTGAGAACTTTACGTACAGGCAACAATTTATCAAAAATAGAACAAACTTGTACTTAAAATAAGTGAGTGTTTTGACTTCAATTCACAGGTCGACAAAACAGAATATACTTTTCTCAAAAGGTTTTTGATGCGCTGAAAACAGATCTGAGCTTCAAATAGCCGAATTGGCTTTGGTTTCCATAGACATACAATACAAATAAACTTAGCGCTGCAATTCAGCCAATAACCAATAAAAAGGTCACGTGGTCAATAAACTCGGCTCATTAGAAAAAGAGACAGGGACTGCTTTGCACCAGTTTTCTCTGTTGCACTCGGAAAACCTGGCTGTATTCCAAGGCTCAGTCTATTTGTATTATAGGTCTATGTTGGCTTCTGAGATATCCTAACCTAAAAGTATAAAAATAGCGGTTTTTGGCCATTCTTGATGTTATGTAGACCAGACTTGCGGTACCTACGTAATTTCCTTTTAATACAAAATATTATCAATTACTTCCATGGATTCTGTTAGGTGGGTTTTCCTGCTTCTGGATTAAGAGTGGTGGTTTGTAGGGGTTTATGGTTGACAGGGTTAGAGGTGTTTTCTTTCCATCATTACAATTACTGTATCTAGTTTTATTTTGATTGATGCAATAAGCAATTACTCTTAGGAATTCCAGGATTAGGTTAGCTTGTTTTATGTTGTTACATTGCCTCTTAGTCGATTGAAAGGAATGATTGGTTTGGTTTGGGGTCTGTAGGTTTAATATTATTTTAAGTGTTTAATTCCACTTGAAAATCCGTTTATTTTGATGTTTAGATTTCAAATTTGGGCCATACAAACGATTTACGAACAAAAAAGTAAATAATACTACTTATATGAAGGCGGAAATATGTTAAGTGACTTATGAATAATAAATATAAAAACAATTAATTGGTCAATAAGTATTGAAAATGCGTATCGTTCTATGATAAATTTAATACTTGTATTTTATTATCATCAGTGATTAATAGCTCATGAAATGTCCTGGGCTCTTGACGAATGTTTCCATAAGAACTACACTTACAAAGCATGGGCTATTTAATATGATATTCTTATGTTGATTTTGAGTATTTTTGTTTCTCTTTTTATGTAAATTATTTTTCTTCTGTTTCAGGAATGCATCACGCACCACCTCACCTAACCATTCCACCTCATTCGTCCCAACTAAGCCCAGACAGCACCAGCCCCGCAATATCCGAGAGATCCAGCGTCCCCCCAGACACGCCGCTCGGCGACTCTAACATGACAAATCCCCTCAATCAAGCTCCTTCCTCGATGGGAACGATCAGCGAAGGAGAAATGGAAGAACAAGATGACATTAAAGAAGAAGAAGGAGAACAACAGTCTAATGGACCGAAGAAAAGGAAAAGGAGAGTTCTGTTTTCGAAAGCGCAAACGTATGAGTTGGAAAGGAGGTTTAGGCAACAAAGGTATCTCTCAGCTCCCGAGAGGGAGCATTTAGCGTCAATCATTAGGCTGACTCCAACGCAGGTGAAAATTTGGTTCCAGAATCATAGGTAAGTTAGTGTAATAGATTTCTTTGTTTGTTTTTGTAATTTTACGAATATTTTTTTTGTACAATAAATAAAGATAAAAGATTTTGGTCCCTGGTTATCCGTTCAATTTTGTAAATATACAATCTTATTGATATATTATGTTAAGATTTATGCATAAGAAAAATTTAAGCATTTAAGACAAGAAGAAGACAAGGGAACAAAATATATTTTAATAACTGTTTTAATGTCCAGTGGTTCCTCTGAGTCCTTTGATATCGTAGCACATTCAGGACTTGAAATGTCAATGATAACAATATTTATATTGAATCTAGTTCATTTACATTTTTCCTTTTCCCCTTTTGTAAGCTTACCAAGACACATTTATTGGTAAGAGATGTCCAAATAAGTGTTAAATATATTCCTCTTATCTACATTCTCAAATTATCTTAACTTTTGGTATGCGTTTGTCTGGTAAAAATTTACCTCCAACAAGTCTTGAGAGAAACTTTTTGTTATCTTTATCTACTTATTATCTCTTTGCCTTTGTTCTCTTTATCTTGCTAACATGTTACTTTCCTCAACTATTTGATACTAATGCCATTCGTGCCAACTAAGTGGCATGAAATTTTAAACTGGTATTCAATATCTTGTTAAAAACAACAGTTGTTATAAAACTGCAATTTCGTTGTAATCAATTTGTCCCAGGGTTCTGATCTCAGTACTGGAACGTAATCTTCGCATAAATTCACAAATATCATATTTATATCCTTGTTTTTTTTTCGAAAAGTATTTCAGTATGACCTACAAATGGTTTATGCGCCATGAAGCTTGCATGGTTTTCAACGATTATGCTTTTTGTTGGTGGGTCTGTTTTTGTTACAATATATTTCTGTATAATAGTCTTTCGTTTCATACTACCAAAAGACGTATAGAAAAACCAAATTGAGAGGATTTTTGACTCCAAATATTGGAAGATTGTAAAGGCAATACAAGAGAGATTACTCTTGTACTGGTATCAGGTAGATCGCTGACTTTTCGCTGTTTAACGATATTTCTAAGCTCTCTTTGGATATTAACTTTTTTGGGACATTTTTATTTATTATGTGGTCGACCCGTGAAATTTTAAGCAACATTCTGAGACGCCACATTTCCAATGCTTCAATACGGCTTAGCGATATTAACTTAAGTGACAAGGTCTTCCTACCGTACAATATGTAGCATTTTAGGATCCGAATATAGCAACTTAAAAGAGATTTGTGCTGACAAAGGTAGTAATTATTTAATAAAAGTATTTTTAGCTGTTGATACATGGATCTTTACTTCTTCGTCGCAGTCCCACTTACTGTTTAAGGTAGCTCGATGCCTAAATTGCATAAGTATACAGAAAAAAAAAAAAAAGAAAACATGCAACATTACGCTTATAGCATTAGCAAGAAAGAGCTAATTAATGGAATAGTGATCAATTTGCTACATTTTTAATTGTAAAGAATTTTTTTAATAAAATGAAGTCTCATGCTGATTTGCATATTAACTTAAAATAATGTGATCACTTGCAAACGAGCTAATCAAATGATAACAAAAATAACAAAATAAATACCCACTTTCAGGAACTAATCAATCGAATAATAACTGAAATCTTTATGACCATTGTAATCTACAAAAGGTAATTCCATGGTAAATAGCTGTATATTACAATTCGAGTGGCACTCCAATTTATCTTGCAGCTACTGGTTCAATTTTAGTTAGATGGATTTACGATTCGTCATTTCTAATACACTGCCGGGAGAGTCACTTATGCAAAATTTATCAAAAGATAAACAAGCTTCTTGCATAAACATATGTGTATGTGACTCCAATATGCAAATAATCTTAAATAAATAAATAAAAAATATATAGATCGAGAAGATCCTATTTCCGCAAAAAATTGCCAAGTGCATTATCAATATTGGGCGGAAATCACAGTAAATGATAAAGATGGAATTTAAATTTGATTCATCGAACGACATATATTTAATATTACTATATTCTTAACTCTAATTTTCGGGTTTATATCTTTGTTTTCGTTTACGCTTCATTATTTCCTCATTATGTCACGCTTTCCTATCGCCCAATGCTGCAGTATATTTCACAAACTTGTGATTATTTTAAAGAGTGATAAAAGCTAGGGATGAAAAAAGGTAAAACTGCTAGACAAACAAACATTTCTGCGTAAAATGTGCAGTGCATATGAATGATATCAATCACAGCCAAATCTCATGCCATTAAATAGCCAATCATACTTCCTTCATCATTTCCTACATCCTTCATCATTTCTGCTATAAATATTTTAAATATAGTATATTCAGAATCCATGAATCCACAGAATCCTGAATCCAATTCAGAATATAAAAGAATCCGCGTAAAAGTCAAAAAAATATCATTAATTGGGGCCATCAAACTACCAAGTTCAAAAACACTTGAGAAGTTAAAAAGAGTTCTTGACTTAACATTATAGTCCAAAACGGTTAGTTATCGCTAAAAGGTATAATTTTTACACGAATCAAGAGAGTCACGAGGATATTAAAAGTTTTGTGTCAAAACCAAAAAGTGTTAAGGTCAATTTTTGAAAGTATGTTTTGTATGTTTATGTTGTTATTATTTTATTATTTTGTATATATTTATATATATTATTATGTATATATTTATATTTTGTATATATATTTATGTTATTATTTTGTATGTGTATGTTTTGAAAGTATGTTGAAGGGGATATACAAGATGGAGTAGGAGGAAAATTCATTATTTCTGGGATTCTTGTCTTCATTGGAACTTGAAAATTCAGCTTCAGAGAATATAGTATTAAAGGTGGAAGGTAATGTATGTCAAAAATACAAGGAATTATGTCCGAGGCCAAATACACATTTTTGATTTTATTGAACTTTGGATATACCGGAGAATGTTGAGAATTCCATGGACTGCCAGTGCCACCAATGAGGAAGTGCTGAGAAGGATGGGTCGGGACAAAAAATTGTCGAGAACAATAAAAGTACGCAAGACTGCATACCTTGGACACATACTGAGGAATGATAAATATAGTCTTCTGCAGGTCATCATGCAGGGTGAGTCGATGGCAAAAAGGGAATAAGTAGAAAGGGGAAGTCATGGCTACGAAATATTCGAGACTGGACAAACATGACGAATTATTCCACGTTGCAAAAGACAGAGAAACTTTTAGAAATGTGGTCGGCAACCTCCGTTAATGGGGACGGCATAGGAAGAAGAAGAAGTACTTATCTAGTATGTAGTATTGGTGTTATAAAATTTGCACATGCAAATGATATGAGAAAAGACAAAGGTGACGAAAGATTCCTAGATTCTAACGAGACTCAAAAAGTCAGAAACTCATATAGTGTGTGGTAATATGACAGTGTCACGTAACAGTGTTACAATTGAACCTCCAATGAATCCAATTTTAAGACACGAATCGGTTTAATTAGAACCAAAGGAGCCCATCCCAAGTTCATCACAAAAAGAGACAAGCCCATCTCTTCCTAGAGATGAAACATCCACAGATTGCAATATTAGAACGTGCTCCAGAAGATTAGTAAAAGCTCCCATTTAGCTTGATCCCTAACGAGGGAGAAGATGTTATATATTAATCATCAGTCACTTTACAAAAACATAGACAGGCCATGGGGAGGTTATGTCATGTCAAGCAAAAGCTCCTAATGTCCAAGCTGCTATTATTAATTTAACTGATTGAAACCATTTTATAATTAAATAAAGAGTTAGGTTTGTTTGTGTGTGCCTCATTCAATACACAATACATAACTTAAGTAAATTCCTATCCTTGCCTGTCAAATTGTTCTTCGTTAACCCAATGCATTTTTCTGTTGTTTCAGATACAAGACTAAGCGAGCTCAACACGAAAAAGGCATGCACGATCAACAAAACAACCCCATGCCGTCCCCAAGGCGAGTAGCAGTCCCCGTCCTCGTCCGTGACGGCAAACCATGCTTAGCAGGCGGCCAAAAAACCGACAACGTTCCCTTGCCAAGTTCGATGATGATGGCGAACCACGCGGCTCATCCTTTAATGTATGGCCAACCCAGAGTTTGGTGGTAGAACATATCAGTAGAGATGGTTAAAGGATAGCAGCGTGGTTTAGGAACGTAGACTATTTGGCGGGCAGCTGTGAGATTTTGACTAGCGGGACTACTAGTCTAAGATAAGTCTTTTATGTATAATTATTGTTGGGACGATTTAACATCGAATGATCGTAAACTTAATTGCCTTGTTTCTCAAAGCAGCTGTAAAAGTTGTTAAATAATTCTAGTGAGTAGTATTTTTTCGTCGAAATTTGACAAATATTTTACTACAAAAATTTTTAGCGTAACAACCTAATTTTTCTCTTTTTCTTAACACATAGTTATTATTGTGCTTTGTGAAACTTGGCAAAAGGTTTTGTTATCAATAATATTAAATATTATTTTATAATCGACCAAATATCCAATAAACCTGTCATCACTCTTTTTCGAAATAAAATCTAAAAACGTTATCAAAAAATTAGATATGTTGCATTAATATGCGAACTTTTATATTGAGATAAGACTTTTTGTGTATACGTGACATTTTCGATCAGTTGCCAGGTATTAAAACCAGTGAAGTAGAACTATTTTTATTAAAAGAGGCATAAAATAAAAAAAAATTAAAATAATAGCGAAAGCTTGATGATTGTACATCATAACAAATAATAAACTAAAAAAAATTTAACAAATTGTATGTTTTTATTTGCACTACTTATTTGTATTTTCATTAATATAATACGAAGATAATATATGTTGAAAGTTGAAAGTACTAGTTGTTAAAAGTTTAATTGAGTTATTTTGTCAAGATTTATTTTTAGTAGAGTAAAACTTTTGTAGAACGGAATTGCATGGCGGTCGCCCAATTTTCGACTATAGACAAAAATTTTTTTTATTTAGAAACGTACGATCCACATCGATTATGTAGGGTTATTTATAGACAAAACTCCAGGTCATCCAGGTTTAATTTTTGACATTAAAACATGTAGTTAATATCCAAAATGTCTATAATATAGGTACAGAATTCCGAGATACGGCTTTACTTAAAATGTCTTTCCAAATTTCCCAATCTGGTTCTATATTTTCGCGATCCTTGCAGTGTAAGGAAAATATTCTCACTTTAAAATCAGTTCCAATTTCGAATTTTATTTCTCAATGGATGAATAATAAATAAAAACTAAATATTTAGAATTTGTCAATGCAAATGACATTTGACATTTTTTAAGATAGACACATTGACGTAAAAATATGTCGTCAATACTTTTAGATCCGATCAAGTGTAAATTTTAGTGTGAAATGTCCACTAATTAAATTCGGCTTGTGTTAAAAGTTTGTTTAGCAGAAAATGAAATAAATTTTTCTGACTTGGCCCATTGTTAAGACTTTGTACCTTAGGTAAACCATTGTTACCTCAAACCGGGCCTTTTATACTATTATCGGTTAACCCAGAATATTTGTAGTCGATACTAATTGAAGTTAACCATTTACTGCTAAACAAACTTTACCAAGTTTGATATGGTAAAAAGTGACATAATATAACTTGCAACAAAAGTGATTTTTTCGTTCCGAAAGTTGGCAATTTCCTTTATTTCTTTATTTTCAGTTGTCTTTTCGTCTTTTTGTACTACTTCTTCTTGACCATAGTGGATATTTGAAATAATTTGAATTTTACAAAACTTACTATGAAGAAAAAAACTTAAGTAAAATGGTATAAAATTTATTAAACATTTTAAATTGATACAAAATGGATTCATACATTTTCAGAACATTTTCAATCCTATCGGACGGTCATCAGTGAAAAACCTTATTAGTTTCATTTTTTTTGTCATTTTAATTATTAATTTCTACAACATGCATTGATTATTGGTAGTTCTTTCTTTTTAACGGTCCAATAGTCTTATACACCATAGTTGGTCTCATAAATGCAACACAACATCTGCCTCTTTCCATTGGTCCTTTCTCTTGACTGCTGTATGTATTTTACCATTTACCCAAATTTACCATTTTTTTTGTAGTAATGGGTCCATATGAATAATATAAAAAATTACTTTTTGCTATTCCAACCTAAGAACCTTTGTCTTCAAAAGCTTGAATGCAATGTTCCAGTCTTTATTCTAATATCCTTTCACTCTTTTCTATTAACACCTTCTTATTCTTATGATGCCCTATCCAATTAGTGGATGTTGGCGACAATTCTGGCATACTCCTCTCGGTCTTGTGTGGCTCTAAAGAGTGCATGGACATCGAGGTTTGTCCAATTCCTTATGTTTTTAAGCCATGAGTGTGTCTTTCTTCCGATGACTCGTTTTCCTTCTATCTTCCCTACCATAATAAGCCTTAAGAACTGGTACTTGGAATTTCGAAACAAATGACCCAGATAGGCAGTTTTTCTTCTTTTTATTATTGGCAGATATTCTCGTTCTCTGCCCATTCAATTTAATACTTCAACATTTGTTGTGTGATCTGTCCAGGGAATTTTAAGTAGTCTTCTAAATACCCACATTTCAAAGGCTTCCAATCGGTTCATCACATTGGCCATTATGGTCCAGATTTCTACACCATATAGCAGTATGCAGTAAACGTAACATTTTACAAAGCGATATCGAAGCGTAAAGTTAAGGCTGCTGTTGCTTAGCAAGGTTCTCATATTAGTATATTAGTAAATGCTGTTCTGGTTTGCTCAATCCTGCTATGTATCTCTATGTCTGGATCTAGATCTTTAGTTATCCAACTACCGAGATATCTGAACTTGGGGACCTTTTGGATGTTCTTATTGTTTACTCTTTACCTTCGTCTTGTCTATATTAATCTTCAAGCCCAGTCGTTCTCCTTCAGTGTTTATTCTATCTATTAGTCGTTGTAGCGCTTCTTGGCTATCAGCTATTATGACTGTATAATTAGCATAGCGAAGACTACTAATAGTCTGTCCGTTAAGCTATAAAGTGCTTCTCTTGTGTCAAATCATTGTCTGAAACCGAACTAATGTCTCTTTCACATCTGTTGTATATTCTTGTGTGAATTATCTTTAAGAAGAGTTTTAGGACCTGGGTCAATAAGCTGATCATTCGGAATTGGTCGCAACTATTAGCGTTTGGCTTTTTTGGGATTGGTATAAAGGTTAATTGAAGCCAATCCTGTGGTATTTGACCGGACCCATAGGGGCGTCTATATTGTCTTCACTCAACATTGTTAGAACCTCTATTATGTAACTATTAACACCACAATATCAAAGTACATTAAGCACCAAGAAATGCCGCTTTAAATTATTGATATACATACTTATGATAATAAATACCGAATAAACAGGGAACACTTATCAAGTACTACTTTTACATAAATTTTATGCCTCCAATACCGTTCGTAGCACTAGTTGATACAGTCTCACATATTTATCTCCCAGAGTTTTCACATATTCATAGCGAACTTCTTTCGTGTTCGATGCCCACTAGAGAACCTTTCGAGGTACCCTAATATTCATGTATTTGTTGTGTCTTTAAACGATTGAAAAGTACCTATATCTCTAAAATAAACGCATTTGGCGGTCTGGTAAACATTTAAAAATATAAAATCCCACAATTTGCAAAGTAAATTTGCAAAATATGTGAAAATGGCTTTATGGTTGTATGTAGTTGATTTGTTCTAAGAAATATATAGTCTTAATTTGCTTAAAAATTAGGGAAATCAAGAGATCACACGCAGAGCGTGGTAAATTTCAGACAGCTAATTCAGTCTATTCTCGATGTAAATTGACATGATTTTTGTAGTCAGATTTTCTTAAAAGTATATTTGATCTATCAACGTAAATAATATCGGAAGTTTTTAAGAAATTAATCAATAATTATAGATATATTCGTTTCTCTTTAATTTATTAGTAACTACTTCACTGGTTGTCCAAAAAAATTGATAGATATGTGTAGAGATTTTTACAGCAGATAGGGAATATTGTTCGAAATTATCTATCAATTTTTAAATTGATTTAAGCAATCAATTTCCTTTGACGTATAATGTTTTAATTATACAGAGATATTTTATTTTGTAAGATAAAGCCTTTTAAAAATTTATTAAATTGTAATATCTGCAGGCGGAATTTTTTCTGAATTCCTTATGTTAGAATTTTTTGTCACACTAGCGATTTTTAGCATTTAAAACATGCCTTAATGTTGGATTCGTTATAAAAAGAATGGTACAAATTGTTCTTTGTTGATAATTGTTACTCTTACCACATTTAAATCAACCAAGAATTAGCATTTTCCGTGTTTATAGATCTGGAATTATCTCTTCATGATATTTCGTCTGTAAAACGTCAAAAAGCTTTCAATTTATGAGCCTAGAACGTAATGTATTAATACAAAACATCGGTAATGAAAGCTTATATGCCATAATATTCGGAATACTAAAAATTATATGTATGAAGGGTCTCGGGAGAAAACCATGAATGTCACAAAATATTTTATTTTTATGAAAACATCAGTCAGTGTCAATCTTTTATGGAAGAAAATCACGAAAGTCCAGGTGCGTTTCTTTTCTGAGCCAAACGTTTCTTCATTATAACAGGCTGCAATTCCTGAAGATTTGAATTATTGACAGTTTCTTTGTTGTTTTTTTTTTATCTTCATTTCATGAGGTATACTCATATACATTTCTTTTGCTTGTTCGAATTCGCAAAACTTTGACAAAAACATTATCTCTTTGAACTTGTCTTCGTTAATAGCAATAAAGTTGAAGTATGATTGCATGGGTAGTTCAAATTCCGAAGGTGACAATTTATGCGACTTTTTAGTCTGAACGAAAGAACGGATGGGGTCCTCAAGTTTGCTACCATTATATGAATCTCGGTGAAATACAGTGCAAATATAAGTATTAACACACATCAGCTCTTTAATTTTTTCCATAGCAAAACGAGTTTTTTGACATATCTATCGTTAAAAAATTTAGTCCATCCCTTGATGAAACACTGACATACTGAAATTCAATTGAATGTGGCAGACATTGTGCGAGAAGCTGTAATTATTCCTCAATCAGCAGGCGTTTCCATTCTTTTTTTGAAGGTTAATAAGGCCCATATTTTTATCGTACTCAAGGTACGAATGGCCTCTAACGGGATATGTTATTGTAATGGATCGAAGACGTTTTACTATTGATACCATGTAATGAATAAACCTTACCACTGTATAGTTTTTGTTTTGTCCACCTGCTCCGTCACAACAAATGACACGACAAATGATGCATAATAAAATCAAAAAGAAACGAACACACTTCATCTGATTCCTTTTTAGCAATAAACTCTGGATATGTATAAAAATAAGAATCGGCATTTGATAACACATGGATGTTAAAAGAGTAAATCGAGAGCTGTCGGCGGTAATATACATCATTGGTGGAGATATTCGGCAAATAAATATTTTTTTGGAAGTCCACAGCTATAACTTCATATTTTTTTTCTATTCTTGCCCTTCTTTGGTTTTTCTTTTTCCTGTCATAAAACGCTTGAGCCCTACGAAGATGGAGCTCTCTAAGTGATTTCAAGTTGGTTATTTCAGTACGTCCATTTTTCTGGTCTGTTTCAGTTGCTTTCATTTTTGCAGTAATTTCGTCACATTGACTGCAGGTATCCGATCGCGGATAACCGAAACTAATGTTATATTTTTGTCTAAAAATTTCTCTGTAACTTTGGTAAGAAATTTTAACTTCAGATATTTTTCTTTAAACAGAGAAAACATTTTCATTGTATAAGTTTCAGGCAAGTACGTTTTTCCTTAATTATCATGTAAGCTATATTGACCTCTTGATTTAAATGACTGGATATGCTAGTGAACACTATTAACACTACTCGGCTTTAGTTTGTTATAATTTATTCCGCCCCTTATATCTTTAGGAGTCGTGCCAGTCTGGTTTAACTCTGTCTGTAGATGTTGAAGTTTTGCCCCTGTAATACCATGAACTGCACGAAAAAACTTGGCACAAACTTGTACTTCTTCGTAATGTTTTTTCTCATCCTCAGCATTAACAGTTGACCTTGGCTAAACTTTGACCCTGTACATATAGGCTGCATTATGATATATTGCATCATGTACATTTTTGGGCCTAGATCGCCTCCTCTATACGTTTACTAATGATATAAGAGAACACAAATACGCATTTTGTTCATTATAAGATATCAATGAATTAAAATGATTTAAAATTGTTTGTTCATTCATTTCATTTACTGTGTGACAACACGTCAAGCGTTTGCATTTGCAGAATTCACCAAACTCATGTGACTGAAGCTTAATTTTTTTCATAACTTCGTATACCCTGCCCCTTTTCACTCTCTTTTTAGTGGATATGTTTCCACTATTTGCTATAATTGTTTTAAATAAATTAACTAACGAAACAGAACTGCACAAGCACGTGGTTATAACGATGTATTTGCTACACTAACACGACCGTTTGCAAGACAAGGATGACAATTACATTTTCTGGCGCTGCTGACTGGACATTCAGTGTTTCAGCCGTTTACGCGCGGACATGCACGGTTTTCTACCGATATAGGGTATTTAAAAACTGTAATAACTCGTGACACGCACTGTTTTCTTCTTTATTTGAAATTTTAAGGGGATGGTTAGGTTGGGATGTGATTCTCGAGAAATAAGGGTTCATTTCATAATAACTTCACTGCAAATAGGTAGCAACGCACAGGTTGATGTAAATGATAATAAAACACATTGCTTGATGTGGTGTATTCAGATGAAAAATAAAACAATAGACATTATTAAAACTACATTATACAGATACACACATGTTGATTGCTATGTAGACAATATGACAATCACAATGAATATGGCAGACAACCGTTGACAGCATCCTACGTCACAATGGTTGACAGGGTTGCCAAGTATAATCTTGATACAAAATGTTCCAATCCAAACATAGATATTAAGAAAACTTACTAGATGGCGTACTTAACTCAATTTTAGTTAATTTGTGACATTCATTGTTTTCTCCCCTATCGGACTACATCACAGAACGTTTACGAAATTAATATTCCATCATCAGTGTTACCTGGATGTACATGTTTTGAGCCACTAAATACTTGGGTAAAAACCCTTTAAATGTTGTTACATTGAATTTAAGTTACATTATTTGATTTTATATACTAGGATACATAAGTTACAACAGGAATAGATAACATGGCAACATAAGACTCCACTGGCTATTGCTAGTCTTGAGATAAACTGTCTACGAGGACTTGTTGATAGCAACAGTTATATGTGGTAATTGAAACAATTAATAATAAAATATTTCCTTTGCTAGTCGAAGGAAAAGTTCCTTTATTTGTTCCTTTATATATTTAAATTCATTATTTATTTGAATACAGATATATTACATTTTTTTTTATATTTTTATTTATACTTATTTCCTTTTTTTAATTAATATAACTAAAATCTCTATTCACTATAAAGGAATTTTGTACTGTTTTTCTTATAAACCAACTCTAAAAAGGCAGAAAAAAACATCTGGTAGGGTTTTTATTTCTTACAGTTTTAAAATTTTCAAATTGAATTCGTTTTTATGTAAGCATTATTAAGATTTTTAGATATACTAAATTTTTTCGAAACTTTCATATAGTAGATAAATACATACAATATTTGCCCAAATGTAAAATTTATTTTTGGTAACAGTTTGCTGGCAAACTTTGTTACCAACAGACATGACTTTCATCCTGTGTTTCTCGGAGAAGTTTTTACATCTTTACCTTTACTGAGAAATAATATATTTCCTTCAACCATTTTCCATTTTTTCCTTGTTTAAAATTGAATGTTGATTCCCTTGTAGTCATATTATACTAATCTTTCTGTTTGGATTTTCCTTTTATCAAAAGTTTAACAATTTTTAAATTTCAATTGTCTGTCAAGATGGACAAAAGTTTAACAAGCTGTCCAGAGCAGACAGCTTTCTGACATTGACGCAAATAAAAGAAGTTGGCTTTTTTGTTTTAAAATATCTAGCTTCTTCTACTCACTGATACCATACTCAAAGCACCTAAATTGTGCTAAGCACCGTTTCCAATTTTAGTTCTAATTTTTGATTAATCTTTAATACAACACTTTTTCTTTTCTCCAAAGCTAGCAAAAGCGTAGCTCAAAATAAAACACTGCAATATATCACACGATTAATTCAACTAACTGCAAACTTAATAGTCCATTGAAATGATACATTTTTTATGCCTTAGCGTACATTTTTGAGAAGGCGTAATTTTATTTTTCTGATATATTGGGAGGGTAAATATAAGCTAAAGTTTAAGTTTGTGGTGTCGCCACCATTGTCTCAACTCAACTAAAAACCTCTCCTCTGCGCTCCTCTGCGTGCAGACATGAGGATTTAAGGGCTGGTTAAGGCAAAACATCTCTCCTGATGCCCTGAAATCACCCAATTCCCATTTTTTTCTCGCACACATTCATCGGGGAAACCACACCTACACGAACCACCAAAGACTTTCAACTCCCTGCCTTAGTGACGTTGCCATCTCTCTCGCATCGTCTGTCTCTCATTCACTCCTATTTCGGTCTGCGGCAGTCCGAACCCCACCGAGGTGCTACTCGCTCGTTTTAAAATTCTGTTGCGACTCGTTCTTTTCAAGAGTGCAGCTCCCTGATAAATGTATGGATCCGTGTCCACCACCACTCATCGCTCATTATTTTCCCCACTATTTCTCTCACGGAATCAAACATTCTGTAGTTACACTCTCTTTCGAACTTCTCTCTTTCATCGAGTGTGTCACAGTATCCGAGAGACCACAGTAAAGGCACTGATCGGACTGAACCCTCCTAAACCTGAAAAGGTAGCTGCGAAAGCAGCCATGGTCTGTGAGCATTTGCGTCAGATAATAATACAGCTGCCTATGCTTACAGTTCAAAGGTTCGGGATTAGTGACTTCGTCCACTCCGCCACATCACGTGTTGCCTACCACTCTTGCTGCCACTGACCAATTGAAACTAATCTTTTGGTCAGTCTTATCTCAGTCATCTCCCTCTCCAATGTTTCACCCCCTACGACTATGAATCCTAGCCCTTTCACCTGCCAGCACATGTAAAGGAACAGTCGGTGATCACCCACAGAACGGCAGCTACAGTATAGTCCTGTAGGCACATGCTACCCACAGCAGACTAGTTCTGTCCATGCTTTCCATGAGCCTCTTGTAAGTTGGTATTTCTACTGCCTCACTCCAGACTGGGGCCGCTTAGAAAACGACAGACTGCACACCTTGGAGCGCCCTTCTCCTATCGGATTTGGGTCCACCGATATTAGGCATTATCCTCCGCAGCGCAGCCATTCTCTGAATAGCTTTGTGGGTTAACCCAGTCAAATGTTCCCGCCAATTTCCACCCTGGTGAAGGGTAACTCCCAGATACTTGACGAACTTTTTGGGCGTCACTTTCAGCCCTATAAAAAATTTTATCAAATGTTTTTTGTAGCAAATTAAATTGTCTACTTTATTGCTATTACTTTTAATTGTAAAATGAAAAACAAAAAAGTTATAAACAAAAATAACTAAAAATTTTGAAACACATTTTCTTTTGGGCCTTATAAGTTTAATCTACGTCTTTTAAGATATCCAATAAATTTGAAATATTGAGTTGTATAAAATTATTTTTATTTACTATGTGAAAGTTTCCTTGAAATATACTAACAAAATTGTTTTGGTTGAGTTCCTAGTATTAAATTATTTTTAATAGTTAGTGTTTAGTGTATCTAAGATATCTTTACTGTAATTCGACGCCATATATATTCCAGCATTCTAGTCAATTGTAATTTTTCCACACAGTTGCAATACACTCACCTGTTTGTAGACATTGATGATAACTGTGTCTTGAGTGAAGTTTTAAATAAATGTTTTGTAAATAAATAAATAAGATAGAACTGTATAATATGTGTAAATAGTTGACGGTAGATTTGTGTATAGAGTAGATAAGACATTAACTTAACTGACTGTGTTATCGCACTATATTTGTTTTCTCCTGGTGTACAAAAAATAATTTATTGAAACAAATAAAAGATGTTCTATTATATGTGAGTTGTTTTATTCTTTCATGTACTATTGAAGACCGCTGAACACATCATTAACCCTTGAGTAATCGGGTACAGGCAAATTACATGAACAGTCGTGAGGCCCAGTTTTTATTTTACACAATACATTTATTTGTTGTACAAGACGATAAAATTGTACTTTATCTTCGAGAGCGTTTTTTAGCGTCGAGACGTCAGTCGAGACGCTAATTATGCTAGAGAAGATAATGCGATTTTATCGTCGTGTGCAATACAACATTTTTTTCTATAGCAAGACTTCAAGTTCAGGTGAAAAATAGAATTTCAAAGAAAATTGTAATTTTTAGCAAAAAAATCGCAATTGTGTTGCTCCGTTGCTACAGTCGGTTCACAATTTGTTGATAGCTCACTACAAGTTTAACCCTAATTAGAAAACTGAAATAAAGAGAGGATAGGTAATACGATATAATAGTAAAAACCAACCTAAAACTGACGGTTTAAGACGTTTTCGACTAACCCACCTTATATCTGAAGGAATACAATACCTTATAATCCTATTACGGGGGTATTTTGAATGGTTAGAGATGAACGACCAGTGTCGTAGAGTATATGATTGAAACATTTATTTGAACTAAATAAATATATTTTTTAAATTGTACTTATGTAAATTGTATTTTTTAATAAAACTTATTTATTTTATTCAAAAATAAAAAGTTTCTTGCCATTTGTAAAAGATACATTTATTTAATTAAGGAAAAAGGCGCCAAATGTCGCCTGGCAAAATTTCCAATGTGTTTTAAATGTATCCATTATTTTCGAATCCGGAGAAAACTAATAAATATTTTTGAAAAATTTAAACGCAGAATGAAAGATTACATTATTACTCAGGGCAGGAAGTCTTGAAAACACTACAGTGTTTATTTTAATGTTATGTAACAGGGGTGAAAATAAAAGAGAAAATATAGTATAATTTTTAATTGAAAATATTGCATGCAAAAGAAACTTTTTATTTATTCTAAAAAATATTTCATTCTGCCTTTAAATTTTTCAAAAATGCTGTTTAGTTTTCTCAGGATTTGAAAAAAAAATGGATACATTTAAAACACATTGAATATTTTGACAGGCGACATTTTGCGCCTTTCCCCTTTAATACCTTACGATTACAACTATTATTACTTACCTTATATAATTACGATTAGAAAACTATTCAAATTCAAAATAAATAGGATCAACTTCGGAATCCGAGTCATCTTGAGGGTTAATAATTAGCGGTTGTGTCTCTACGGTCGCATCAATTATGTTATCAAGATCCCACATTTTTTGTTCTTCTTCTATTACATGTCTTACTGTATCTTTCCAGTTTTGTTCTGTAATATGTTGTAAAGACTCGTATAACAATTCACGTACAGCTTGTATTTTATATAACGTATTTTTTCTAGCCACATAACTTTTCATTTGTGCCCAAATGAGTTCAATTGGATTTATTTCGCAGTGATAGGGTGGAAGTCTAAGGACTGTAATGTTTCGCCTTTTCGCCATTTTGTCAACTACGTATTCCTTGAACTTAGATTTGTGTTGCCGGGCAATTTTTAGAAGTTCTGCTTTTACCATTCCATCTTCGTAAGGCAGATACTTATTCGCAGCCAGTCAAGAATTTCCTGTGTCTTCCACGCAGTCGTTGGAAGTCTTTCTACTAGTCGTGAATGATAAGGTGCATTATCTAATACTATAATTGAATTTGGTGGTATGTGTTCAATCATCTGCTCAAAATACTCTTCGAAAACATCAGCTGTCATCTCCTCGTGATAGTCTTTTGTGCTTTTGGACTAAAATTCCAACAAACCATGCCTAACAAATCCTTTTTCACTACCAATGTGAGAAATTATTAATCTACTGCCTTTACCAGAAGGTGGGGAGATACCAGTAGACCAACCTTCCATAAAGGCTTGCCTGGAGCTTAATATATTTTTATCTGACCAAATTTTTTTTAGAGTATGACCTGAGTTTACCCACGTTTCATCCTGGTAGAAGATGGGCCTTCCTTCAGCCCGGAATTTTCGTATAGATCTTAGATAATTTCTTCTCCAACATATTATCTCCTCCCGGTCAATCAAAAGTGATTTTCGGTCTGATTTCTCCCACCGGAAATTTAATTCTTTTAAAACTTGCCACAATTTAGTTCGTCCGATATGAGGCAAATCCGGGTCGTCTCTAACTTCTTGTAAAATTTTGTTTAGGTTTCGTATTTCTTTTTTGAAAAAAAATCCATGAATTTTCCTTCGAATACCATTTTTGGCAAATTCATCAATTTCAATAGGCTTTTTCCCTCTCTTTAAATGTTCCTTTGTGTTTGGGTTAGCTATACCGTGTTTTTTTCTTTCTGATAGGAACCTATATATAGTTGACTCTCCTACGCCACTCATGTTGGCACAACTTTCGACTATGTTGCGAACAGTGTTTGTGGGATTCTGAGAAACCAGAGCATCGTGAACATTCAGGACAATAGTCTTCTCTCTTGGTGAATAGACAGACTTACTGACTGTACGCAACAGTACCGGTGTAAAACTTGATGATGTTGATGATGAAGCCATCACAAACAATCCAACAAAACGAGCACGAGCGAAAGGTACGTATATGTTCGTAGGTATATGGAATAAAAAATCACTCACGCACTGCATATAATTCGCAAAAGAAATATTCGAGACGCTAATTACTGCCGTAGACGCGGACACACCGACGAGCCGTAAATTACATGCTATCAAAAACGTACTAAACAAAAAAATTGTTTTCGTTCGTAATAACTTCACCCTTTTAAGTTAAGTTTCGAATATAAACTGAACAAACGAGGCACGTGGCCAAAGCATACCCATTATATTATTAAAAATCTGGGGAATTCCATCCTAATTATCTTGCAACGAATAGTACCCTCGGATATAAATTCCAGGTTTTCTAGTAAAGTGATTAAACGCGAAGATTAGTATTGAAATATCCAAAGAGATAAGGTATTCTTATTTACAAAATTGTTAATGGTTAAATTCTTATTTTTATTAATATAATATAATTACATAACATTAGCCGTGAAAGTTTTAATTGTTTTTTTGCTAAATATATTAGTATTAAAATATTATTAATATTATATATATAACAGTATTAAAAAATATTATATTATTATTTAATGAATAAACACCTCAGGAACGCCTATGGTTTACGACCGTTTTATGAGTTTGAGGCACATTTCGTGCTCTCAACAATTTATGAACGGAGAATAGGGATATGAATTACTCTGTATCCAATATAAAATCAATGCAGTACCTCGAATCAAGTGTTTAAGTAAACGAGTACAAGTTGTGATGCTCCAAAAATAGATATTTCTAATAATGTTAATTGTAAAATTTCAGTTGTTTTTAATCCTTAATGTGTTTCAATTTGTAAATTTTATTGAATAAAAAAAGTTAAAACATTTTATCTACTCCTGCTGTTAAAGTGTGACTTTATCTACCATTGCGGTTAAAGTGATACTTTATCTACTCAAAACAGTTGTTATAGCAACACTTTAACATTAGCTATGGAAAAAACTATTTTTTTCCGTAGCCTCCTCTAAATACCTCCTCGCCTTTTCCATCAGTAGCCCAAAATTCTTTGCAATTTCGGCGGCTTGCTTTGAAAACCCCAGCAAGGTATAATAGTCCAATCCAATTATGGCGAGAAAACAACTACGGAACAGAGGGGTCGACCGATTAATCCGATTTTACCAAAAAGAAGATTTAGTACCTAGTAATAATAAATAATTTTTCCAGCTGCCTCCACGCATACTATATACATGGCCTTCTCCACAGTTCACAGCAGAAAAAAATTGTGAGAATCCACACAAGGAGATACCTAACTCTGTTAAATGCATTCAAACATACCCTGGGACTGATGTTGGTTGAGATCATAACCTTGTAATCTCTGTTATCGAAAACGGGAAAATCAGATAACGCCATACGGGTAATAAAAATACTTAAGATAGACATATTGGCTATCAATAACATAATGACATAATGACCAGAATCTGAAAAATAAATAACTCGAAATCTCGGAGTTATGTCGTCCCTGGAACAACAACACAAATTATTGCCATGGAGTTGGAGTTATTGTAGCAAAGAAATGTAAACATATATTAAAAGGAGAAATAGAAAACACATTTAAAAATTCTAAAAATGGAAAAGTAGGTGGATCCGATGAAATCCCTAGAAAACTATTTAAATTTATGAACGACAAGTCTAGAACAGTTTATTGTAGTTATTATAACTGTTTAACAGTAAAACTCTGGTATGTAGGTAGTGGATTATCTAAACGGTTATGACTGCATGTGCAAGGTACAAATTTACGCTTAGTCCGTACAAATTTTAATAATTTTTGATAACCCCACTTGCAGATATTTTCAAGGTCGTAGCCGCTTAGAAAATCCACAAGCTTTACCTCAATAATGACTGTAATTCACATTCAGCTAAATGTCTGGTAAACCTAACAAAAATGCGATAACTTAATAATTAGCGATACAGTTAGTTTTCAGTGAAGGGTTGGGCACTGAAACGCCTCTGTTTGGTCTAAATGTATTGACACAGTGATGCTTGGATAATAATGAAGAGATACAACAGGGTGCACCACGATTAACTCAAAGACATTTTTTAAATTAAAGGTAATATTGTTAAAGGAACAAAGTTCTGAGAATAATTCTGAAACAGGAAGCCAACATAAGACTATAATTTAAACAAATTAATAGCATAATACGAAAATTGCGAGAGATCAGTATATATTGCAAGACTTCGCTGAAAAATATTATATTTTTTAGTTAGTCTTCTAGTTGTTACAATCACGTAAATTGCTCTTTTTAAACTTTACAACCAAACCGACTATTCCACTCAATGTCATTGAAATGAATGATTTTGATTAGTGCACCATCTGAAACGATTACCGATGCAGTTAATTACACAATTTGCATTCATTAAAAGTCGGTTCTGCCTTGACTGCAGTGGTCGGGAGGATTAGTGCATCGGTTAGCGCGGTTTCTATAAACAAGCAATCGCTGTCACGATGCGGTCGATATCGGGATCAGGGGTTCTAGTTGGGGAATTTATGTCTTTACTGATTTACGGAATAATTGGTGACTGACTTCCTAATTGTACTGAATTTAGAGTTAGATGTACTGAAGTTAGATTTTTATATGTATATGTGTAAATAATTCTGTATATGCGAGTGGATAATAAAAGTAAAATGTAATGGCATGTCTAGCAAAACAGAAAACCAAAAAATTTATATCGATGGAAGGCAACCGTATATACGCATTTCTGACTATTGGTCGTCTTCAGTACGGTGCAGCCAAGTTAGAAAAGGAATAAGTTAACTTGGGAAAGGATCACTACAGGAGCAATGTGACAATGTGTCGCTACCAATTGTCAAATTTCGAAGTTCCTGTTGGAAGATTCTGAATATTATATATAAGAAATAAATTAGAATATGCATCGACATAAGGAAAGTTAGATTTATCAATATAACTAAAATTTTGATCTTTCAATGAAACATATCTATTTGCTTTTTTTTACTTACAAAGATAAGACAAACTTCGATATAAATTTGATTGATTTAGTAATAATCAGCAGGTGTTAAATAATTTATATGGCTGATTTACACGATACAGTTAATACCTTATTTTTGGATGGTGCTAAAAATAAAGATGAATTGTAAAAATCGGATATTTGTACAAGATTAGGATAGTCCAATAAAAACATGCCAAGATATTAAAGACATCCACGACATAGGAAGAAAAAATAAATTTTAATGCTTCTAGCATGCTAGAGGCATCCAGATTTATGAATAATAACAAAATAAAGAAAGCCAGATTCTTTTTCTGGCCAGGTGTTCATGCAAGGGATGCTTGCTGAAAAAAGTCTGGTTATAGATGGAATACTAAAAAATGCGTTGACAAAAATAAGAGTTTTTATTTTAACACAAATTCTTGATCGCAATCTCACTAGGTTCTACTTGTTGACGTTGACGCTAGTATCACTTAAGTGTCACTGACAGGTGATGCCGACACTTAACACATAAAAATATATAATATAGAATTATAATACCAACACCCTTCTGCAATTTCATGTTAGCGTAACTACAAAAATATTGCAACTCAACAACATTCAACTCAAAAAAAGTTCCCTAAAATAGGTGGATTTAGTTTTTGACACTGACTTTGTAAAAATGTCAGCCCTATGGAACTCCAGAGTACATATCCCTCTAGTAAGGTAAGTCCCATCGAAAGTTTTGGGAGAGAGTTTCTAGCGCCAAATGCGGACGGGCCTAAACTAATTTTATTTAGCGGCAAATTCAAAACATATGCTCTGAATTTTAGGCATCAAAATTCAAAAAGTATGCTTTTAATGGAAAATAAATATAGGCATAAAATAAGAAATACAAACTTATTCTATGCCAAAAAATATACACTTACGCATTTTTATATATAAATGTATAGCATAATATCAGACAGAGAGAGTATATATTACGGGACAGGAAAGTTTTTTTTAATACTTTATGACTATATTTGTTTTCAATTACAATAATAAACTAAAGTCCCGAAAACAACAAAATAAAACATAGATATCCTGACACTTGTTTCTTTGTATAATTTTCTTTGGTAAAGTATTCGCAACAAATACCCTCCTCTTCCTTATTCCTTATCCCTTTTCAGGGTGTGGGTGGGGACACTCTAAATATTGTTAGCTTGCTGTCTCCATTCATGTAGGGATTTTTCGTCCAATCTTCATTTAGTCTTTCCATCGTAATCTAGATCTTCCTTTTAATAAACAAATATAGATGCCTCTATATTCATTAGTACTGGTTTGTTATAAGTTCCATACCATCTGTAGATAATAAAGTGTAAACTCTAGCATTTCTGTGATCTTGCTCTTCAGAATCATCACAAATTAGCATGTAACTATTGCTCAAAAGTAGAAGGTGCATGAAAATCTATAATAATGAAATATTATTAAAATTAAGAATGTAGGACTTTTTTATAAATATTTATAAATAAGACACATTTTAGGAATGCAATTATAAGAGTCAAAAGTTTTTTATAAAATAATGTACAAAATAGTATCGAGTTTGTATTATTATTTGTTTATTAGATATATAAAAATTGATGTATACTGTTTTTTTTGCCTATTTTAAAAATTTGGGATATAATATTTTTATAACCCCATTTGCAACTTGCAAAGACGTGGATTACAATGTTGCTACTAACACATTTTTTTCCGTGGATACTCAAAATTCTTTAGAAATAAGTTATTGTAAATTTAAGTGGTGATTTTAGTATAATTTGCTACAATCTTTGTTTCTTTTTTGGAAAACATTGTATAGTATAATTATTATTAGGGTAAATATGCAAAACTAGTGAAACCATGGCAACAGCACTTACATCAACATCATACGCCTCTTGCTATGTCATACACCTACATAACGTGACTAATAGCGCCGTCGCCATTACGAACGGTTGGGCCCATGCAAATCACTCCCCCACCTGTCCTATTCCTCTTACACTACTATTTTTGGTATATACTCTGTGGGACACCGGTTTGCGGACTGAAGAGTGTAAAGAATTTTTCTGCAAATGTAACTCGAACTATCCGATAAGAGATGTAGGAGAAGATGATTGTTAGAAACTCAACAGCTCAGCTTGGTGAAGTTTCCCGATCAGGCTTAAATGTCAGCCTTGATCTAATGTCTTTTAGACTTCAAAAATAATGCCGATTACAAAGATGGTCAATGACGGCTTGGGATATGAAGGTAGCTGGTTCAATTTATGCATTGTCCGTAAAGTATTCAGCTTTGAATACAAATTGAAAATTTGGAATGCTGTTGAATTCTTCTTGGAAGTCTACAAGTCTTTCCTTTAAGATCCTCTCGTAAACGTCATCTAGAGTATTTAGAAGAGAGATAGGTCAATAGGACGCTGCTGGTTCGGGATTTTCCTTGTTTTGAGAATAATGATTGTGCTGACTATTTTTCAAGAAGTAGGGATGTAGTCCTGCAAGACGCAAGCATTGATTCTAATAATTTAATTGGCAGTGAAAGTAAACTCTCAGGAAGTTTTTTAAGCATCTTCTGTATATTCCAACGGGGTCAGGAGATGAATTTTTCCGCTGACACACATCTGCCTGATACATATGTATCTACGTTATTTATAATTCTTCTTCTTCTTCGTTAGGTGCCGTCTTCTTAGCGAAGGTTGGCGATGACCTCTACAAAGTCTTCCCTATTTTGGGCTTTCCTTATTAAACTTTGAAAGTCTAATCCTGTCCAATCTTTGATATTGCGCAGCCAGGTCATTTGTCGTCTACCCGGGCCGCGTCTGCCTTCTATTTTCCCTTCTGCTATATTCCCTTATATTCCCTATATTCCCTTATAATATTTGCATGGCAAATACCGTGTACCGGTGTACCGTTTGTCAGTGACAAGCAAAAACACTTCTTTTTTTATTAAGTAATCGCAGAAACATATTGCTTTGTTTTGCTGACTTAATTAAATGTACTTAAAATATAAATATCATCTTAATGATTCACCAGCAATCAGTACTCAACACAAACGATAATAGATCTTTAAATATTTCATAAGGAAATTAATAATTACACAAAGTAGGCACCTATAAGTATTCAGGTCGTAACAAACTACATCCCATATATTACGTACAATAAAAATACATTCAAGTAGCCGATTAAGAGCTTTTCGCATCAATCAACATCACCATCTTTTATATCAGTGAGACTATTTATTTTTTCATTTTGAGAATCCTTCTGTTCTTCACATGTAACAAAGAAATACAAAGAGAAATCTGTGGGCATTCAAGCCATCTTAATGCCACGGACATTTTAAATGGAGTTTACATCCTGTAGTAGTTAAAAAAATATCAGTTATTTTTTGATGACTGCTTTCTTCTTTCAGAGTGACCACACACGTTCAGGTATGGTCATTAGCGCGGACTTGTTGACACTTGAAAAATTATGGCGTTTTCGATTGCTGAAACTCAATGGTAGTGTTTTTAATGTTTCTTTTAAAAGATATTTGATTTATTACCTACAAAATTGTTGTAACAAAAATAATATAGAAATTTGACCTTTTTAAAATAAATAATAACATAATAATATATACATAATCGATCCTCTTCTACCGTTAAGCCGGCATCACACAGCTTGAGGAAAGGCGCTCTTCGCTAGTTCATGTCGGCAAAGAGGAACAGCAAATATATACAGTAAAAAGAAGAGAGACCACTATTGGCATAATATTAGTGTCAAATTGGTAAACAATTACTTTTTGATAACTACCACAATGACGCGTGTTCCTTTGAGATCAGGGTTTAGTTCACGAGTTGCCGGTGTACAATAAAAATGAAGAAGAGCAATTGAAAATTTTTGAGAGGAAGATTATCAGAAAAATACTGGGATCAAAGAGGGAAAACGAAGAGGATGCAAGATAATGGATGAATCACGAAATACAAGAATGGATGCGTCAAGAGAACATAGTTAAAGCAATAAAAGCACAAAGAATTAGATGGTATGGACACATAATGACAAGAGAGAAGAGTTATAATGGAATGGATACCACCAGGTAAAAAAAACAGAGGCAGACCTAAACTGAGATGGAGACAAGTCGAAGACTTAAGGAGTATGGAAATCAGAAATATAGAAAGGACAATCAGAGAGTAAAAAGAACGGAGAAAAGTAGTGGAAACAGCGAGGTCACACCAGAGACTGTAAAACCAAACTCAGAATGAGATGATTCCCCACATAAAAAGGATCTTCAAGTAAAAACAGCTTCAGCTTCTTGGGAAACGAATAGCTTAAGATAAAAAACATCAATCAGGTTATAAATCCATAATTAGTCCTTGGTTCTGGATTATACTTCTTTTTTTATTTCTATGGCTTCCATGCTGAAGATTTCTACTTTCTATGATTACGAAGAAGTCTGGCTCCAATCTCTGGTAAAAAGAATCCATTAATAATTAATAGGAGGTTATGTAAGTTAAACACTACAAAAAGTATTGAGCGTTGTCGATTATCAATTTAATTTATTAATTGAGAGGAATTTTGTCAAAATGCTGACTGATTCTTCAGTAATTTTATGAAATATGGAATATATAGTAATTGGTAAATTATAAATCATATAAATGAATTTTGTCTATAGGTCAAAAGCCGGGGATTAACTTGGTGTGTCGCTTGTCAATAATAATCGATTCGAATCGATGAGCGTTTTGATAATCATTTTGGATTTTGATCATTTAGAACATTGTATAGTTTGGGGGTACAATGTCAGAAGTGGACAATAATTTCCGTACAATGCTGGTATTGTCCAATATATAACATATACAGTGCTAGTCAAAAGTCCATTCCCCCCTCGTATCTTTTGAACGGTTATACTTATAATAGTAAAATTTGTAGAGAGGTAATAAACAGACGTAGGCTTCTTAACTAGTCATAACAAGTGACGTAATAGTGACAGATGACGTTACAGAGCCACAGTGACAGATTATTTTAAATTGGACTTTATGGCTAGTGATACCTCGTTTGAAAGGTATTGAAAATACCATTTAACCATTACTAATTTTATTAGAGTTTAAGCTTATTTTAAAGAGTACATTAAATAAATACTAAAATTGTAGTTTCGCATTTAACTAATAAATATTAAAACCTCCGCCTCTGGTTACTTGTCAAAAAGTTGACGTTTTTAAATTCTCTAATTGTTTTTACGTCAACGTCAACTTTTTTGACAATTAACCAGAAGCGAATGTTAGAATATTTATTAATTAAATGCAAAACTACAATTATTTTAATACATCTAAATTCAATCATACTAATTTTTGTTTTGGATTTAAGATGATTTTGACAAAAAATAAATTAAATAAATAATAAATTTCTAGTTTGGCATTTAATTAATAAAAATTCTAAAGTCTGCCTTTGGTTATTTGTCAAAAAAGTTAACGTTTCTCAATTCTCTAGTTGTTTTTATTTTGCAAGCGCGTTTATACTTAGCAAATATTTAGTTTCTGTTTCTGCTTAGTCAGTAGCTTAGGTTAGTCAATTCAAGTTTATTCAAGTTGTTTTTAGTTAGTTGTTCTTAGTTAATGTTTAGTTTAATTATTGTTTAACGAGACTTTTAAATTTTTGCAAAGGCAGAATGGTACGTACTGTAGCCGACAAAGTAGCAGCTGTGTTAATAATTGGTGAATGTAGAAATAATTTCCATTCAGCGGAACGTCTTTTTATGAGAGATGCCCCGATCGCCCTACATCGAGAGCTTATTTGAGGAAGCTTCTTCGGACGTTTAAACAAATAGGTAGTGTTCAAGATCTGGTCAAATAACAGTTAGTTATGACAACAAAATTGACATAATTTCTGAAATGGTAGTGAACCCTACTTCTGCTACAGCCCAAGTTATATATACCTATGAAATCAGTCAAAAGACAGTACACCGAGTGTTGGCTGAAAAAAAATTTCATCCATACAAATTAAAAATTGTGCACCAACCTTCAGATGATGGCCCCGACCGAAGACTAGAATTCTGTGGAAGTATGTCCAATAAAATTAACCATCAGCCCGATTACACAAAAACAATTTGTTTTAGTGAAGAAGGTACTTTTTCTCTTAATGGAAATGTTAACACACACAATGTTAGGTATTGGAGTGACACAAATCCTCACATCTTTTGTGAAACACTTACTCAATTTCCAAAAAAAAAAAATTAATGTTTGGGCAGTTATTTTGTGAAACCACATAGTTGAGCCTGTTTTTCTCAATACTAACTTAACCAGTAAAGTGTATCTCGAGATTTTACAAAATGCAATTGAACCGTTAATAGTTAAAATTCTGGAGGATAATCCAGATGAATTCAGCAACTTAGAAATAACTTTTCAGCAAGATGGTGCTCCTGCACACCATTAGGCTACAGTAAAACGTTACCTAGATGAGGAATATCGTGGTAGATGGATTGCACGACGAGGTATGATAGAATGGCCAGCTCAGTCACCAGATCTCATACCATTAGATTTTTTTCTGTGCGGATACTTGAAATCTAAAGTTTACGCTACAGCACCAAACAATATTGACATTTTGAAACAACGCATTGTCGAAGAATGTAGGACAATTTCCCCCGACACATTTGAACCAGTACATCAAGAGTTTAGAAATAGGATGCATTACTGTCAGGAAGTAGATGGAGCACATTTAGAAGACTTAGTATAAGAACTGGTTGTTCAATATTTATTAATTAAATGAGAATCTACAATTTTAGTATTTATTTAATTTATTTATCAAAATGAGCTTAAACAAATAAAATTATTATGACTGAATAGGTACTTTCAATACCTTTAAAACAAGGTATCATTGCCATAATGTCCCATTTAAAATTATCTGTCACAGTGGCACTGTAACGTCTTCTGTCACGATTACATCTCCTGTTATGACTAGTTGAGAAACCTACGTCTGTTTATTACTTTCCTCCAAATATCACTATTATAACAATAACCGTTGATGGAAGAAATTGACGACTCTTATACAAATTCTGAATCATTAGATGATTATAATGATCATGATCATGAGCTTGAAGTAGAAAAAAATAGATGCGCTGTTTGCTACGCCATCTTAGGGCAGAAGAAAGCTAAAAACAGGTGTCCCCGTTCTAAATTTTTTTTGCAATGTATGCATAAAACCTTATTATGTTCCTGGTTTTTTTCTCGAAACATAATGCCATATTAAAGTAAGAATATAAGTTTTATATTTTATTATTATGCCTGTACATATCTCGGCACAGAAATCAATCAGAAAAACTCCATAAGTAGCAAAATTAATGCACGTATTTCCAGCGGGAATCGTACATACTATGCTAATAAAAGATTGATGACATCGAAATTATTAGACAAAAGAACCAAAATGACTATCTACAGAACACTGATTAGACCCGTAGTAACCTATGGATGTGAAACTTGGGTAATGACGAAAAAAGATGAAGCCCAACTCAGGACATTCGAGAGAAAAATACTGAGGAAAGTATATGGCCCGTTGCAAGAGGAAGATGGCACATGGAGAATCAGGAGAAACGACGAGGTTAATGAGTTAAATGAAGGTTATGACATTGTAAGATTTGTGAAAAATCAAAGACTGTCATGGCTGGGACATGTGCAGAGACAAAACGATGCAAAAACAACAAAGAAAATGTTACAATGGAAGCCCATAGCAAGGCGAAAAAAAGGAAGGCCCAGAACGAGATGGTTGGATGACGTGGAAGACGACCTGAAAACAATGAACATAAGACAACGGAGAAGAAGGGCACAAGAGAGATCTGAATGGAAGAACATAGCCAGACAGGCAAAGACCCATCCAGGGTTATGATGCCAAAAGAAGAAGAATTTTATTATTATTATTATCTTTGTGTAGTTTAAACACAATATTCATTTGTTCATAAAGTTTTATAACTGTTTTACCTTTCTTAAGAACCATCTGACACCAAACCAGCAAATATTGTTTTGCTCATCGCTGCATCGGCGGCAGTACATGACACGGTGTCCATAATACAAAACTGAAGCGTGGCATTAGAGTGGTTCCTCACAGTACGGTTTAGTGAGGTATCACATTGATGCAACCCGTAGCCGAACGTGTTAATATTAAAACATATTTTTAGCCTTACTCTTCTGTAGTTGCTAGTCACAGATATTAAGTTACTGTGACGTCTCTGCCGAAAATAATAGAGAAGAGACTGAGACAAGAAGTAGAAATGGTATTGGGAGAAGAACAAATGGCATTTAGACCAGGAAGACAGATAAATGACAACATATATATCATTAGAAACCTAATAGAAAGAAGCATAGATATGGGGAAAAACTAGGATTGGCATTCATAGACCTAAGAGCAGCATTTGACACGATAGAAAGACATATTATAGGGAAATGCTTGATGAAAATAAACGTACCTAATGCATTGATAAAAATTATAGAAAGTACTTACAAAGAGGTAAAAGGAAGGGTACAAATAACAGAGGAAAGATCGGAAGCATTTAATTGGAAGAGAGGTATTAAACAAGGAGATAGTCTCAGCCCTTTGCTATTCATAATAGTAATGAACGAATTGATAAGAAACACTAGAGTCAGAACTAATCAACTACAGACAATAATAGGTTACCGCAGATTACAACCGGTAACAATAGAGTCCTTAATGTATGCAGACGACATAGTACTAATAGCAGATCCCGAGAATAAAATGCAGAAACTAATGGATATATGGGTATAACAAATAGAAGAACTTAAAATGGAGATAAACGAGGAAAAAAGTAAGATAATGATAATTAGCGGCAAAGGAGATAAGGAAGATAATCAAATAAAGATAAAATGTAAAAACTCAGAATTGGAAATAGTAACAACTTACGAATACCTGGGAAGTATTATAACTAATGATAGAAAAATAGGCTGGGAAATAACAAATAGAGCAAAGAAATCAAACAAGTTATATTATGCGTTAGCCCCAATAATGGGAAAAAGAGAACTTGCACGAGAAACAAGAATAAAGATATATAACACAATAGTGATACCGACTGTGCTCTATGCAAGTGAAAACTGGACTATTCTGGAAAAACATAAGAGCAGGATAAACGCAATGGAGATGAGACATCTAAGAAGGATAGTTGGAAAGACAAAATGGGATAGATTAAGCAACGATACTATTAGGAGAATGGCCAACCAGGAACCGATAATGAACAAAATAGCAAAGAGACAAATGAACTGGTATGGGCATCTGATGAGGATGCAATCCAATAGAATAACAAGAAAAATTTATGAAGCAAAAAACATCGGAAAAAGAAAAAGAGGCAGACCAAGAAAAAAATGGATACAGCAAGTAGTAGAGGCGGGAAAACTTAAACAAAAATCACTCGAGGAATTGAAAATAATGGCAGGAAACAGAAAAGAATGGAAGAGGTGGGTAAATGGAAATTAAAATAGCTAGCCCAAATCCGACACCCTGTTAGGGTAAAAGGAAGGGGAGAAAGAAAGAAAGAAAGAAAGTGACGTCTCTGATAGTAAATTTATTCTATTGATTATTTTTGCACAATATTTTATTGTTAATGACCTTGTACCACTATCCTAAATAAATATCTTGTAAATAAACACTTTCGGGTTAATCTAATACGGGTAGTATATCAAATTTTGAAAGCACTTAAACTAGTAATTACAGGAGTAGTCCTTATGTTACATACTTCACACAACGATTTCAATTACCCAACTTAATCCTCCACTTACGCTGATTTCAGATTTACGGAACGTATTGCTACAGGATTTAGGCCAAAAACTCTAACTCCCGTTTTGTCTATTTAATTTTCTAAACAGAGAGACACCTAGTAACAAAATTAAATTTAGAAATTTAATGAACGATAGATAACCTTTCATGTGATCGATTTATTTTAAAAAAATATTAGATGAATCTGATATGATTGTGGTTACATTTATTAGTGGAATATTATATCGACCTGTCGTCTTAAGTAAACAAAGCCTTATCGATAATTGTTTATTCTGTCTTATCGACTACCAGTACTTTATTTTCCGTCTCACTCTGAATACATTTTAGAATTATTAGCGATTATATGATTTTGAGAAATATATTTTGTATAACCTACTTGGTATTAAATAAATTTCTATAAACATATTTATTATTCTGTTCTATTCTTGTTAATCTAGCATATTAAACTGATGTACTATAACCTTATCATCACTTAACTAGTACTAGATATATTGTGCATCATTCCTCTTCTTTATGCTGTTTTTTATTGGATGGTACATATTTTTTTATAAATCATAGAAAAATTCTATTAAACTATGTACATTTAAACCAGTTTCTTTATTGTTTCTTTTACTGTTTTGCCCATGTATATGGCTTTCAATAAAGCTATAGCCCCAACAGAGACTTGCTGTCATTTTACCGTTTCGTGCGTGACCTTGTTTTTGGCCTTCTGCACTGTATTTTACCATCTAAGGCTCTTCTTGGCTCACTATTCATAACTATATGGCCACTCTGGTTATATCTATAAGTTCATGGTTCCTATTCGTTTCGGATGTTGGAAATCATATTGGCAATCATGACCTTGCTCGCTGCGTTTCGAAACAGCTCCGTTGAGGTTTTCTTAAACCATGTTCTTAAATTCTGGATCCATGATATTCTCCTTCTATCGGGTCCTCGCTTACCTTTGACTTTACCTTGCAATATAGACTGCAGCAGGGAGTAAAGGTGCTGATTTCTCATAACATGTCCCAGATATTGCAATTTTATGCGTTTGATCGTAAACACAATCTCTGGTTCCTTCTTCATTTTTTCTAGCACTTCCTTGTTCGTGATCCTTGATGTCCATGATATTCTCAGCATTCTTCTATAAAGCCACATCTCAAATGCTTCAAGTTTTTTAATAGTGGTGTCTGTAAGCGTCCATGCATCCGCCACGTACAACAACACAGAGAAAACATAGCATCTCAAATGTCTCATTTTTGTATCTAGGGATATGTTGTGACTTTTGAAGATGGCGCTCATTTTGTTAAAGACCATTCTTGCCTTTTCTATGCTGCACTTTATTTCCTGTACATTGCTCCACTGTTCGTTTATAATAGTTCCCAGGTAGCAATACTGTTTTACTCGCTCTATCTGCGTCCCATTAATGTATAGATGAGCCCCATTTATATTCTCCTTGCTGATAATCATTTGTTTCGTTTTGTGGGTATTAATGTTTAGTCCGTACTGTTGACTGTACTCGTTTATTCTGTCCATTAGCCTCTGAAGTCCCTCTAAACTATCTCCTATCACCATGGTGTCGTCGGCATATTGTTTACTCTTTCACCATTTAGAAGAATGCCTTCGTCTATTCCGTAAAGAGCCTCGTTAAAAATTTTCTCTGAGTACATATTAAATATCAACGGCGATAGGATACATCCCTGTCTAATTCCACGTAGTATTTTTATGTGATCTGTTTCTTCTTCGTTAATTTTCATGTATGCGGTCTGATTCCAGTAAAGTTCTGAAATTATTCTGAGGTCTTTGTCATCCAGGTCTGCTTCTTTTAAAATGTTTATCATCTTTTGATGTTAAACTCTGTCAAATGCCTTTTCATAGTCGATCAAGCACGCGTATACGTCGCAGTTAACGTCCCTGCATCTTTGAATCAGTACCTGTACTCCGAAAAGTGCCTCTCTGGTACCCACTGCGTTAATGAAGCCGAACTGTCTGTCCGATATTTGTTCCTCGCACTTCTTATAAATGGGTTATAAATGGGCTTTATAAATCTTGGTTATATCTAGATATTCATATTTCATTTTCCTTGATCTATTCGATCTTCAGTAGAATATTTATTTGGTCTGCCGATCGTGTTGGAGATCTTCCTTTTGATCTTCGGTCTTCTACCTTTCCTTTTACTACCAATAGTTCCATAGTCTCTGTTTTTCTGGCTATGTGGCATAAGTAATTTAAGTATGCTTGATTTACGTTTTAAAATAACCTGTATTTTACATGAAGCTCTAACAAAATTGACAGGATAGTTCTGTGTTCTACCCAGGACACGCGTAGAATTTTTCTGTAGACCCAAATTTCTAAGACTTAAATCTTATTTTTATCGACTTTTTTAAGAGTCCATGTTTCAGCTGCGTCTGTGCTAATGGGAAAAATAAGGACATTAATCAACCTAAGTTTAGCATTTCTTGTTATTGTTCCCTCTTTCTATATTTTAATTAATTTAGCTATTGCGGTTCGGGCCATTGCCACTCTACGCTGATTTCTGAGGAGTAATCACCATTGTTGTCTATCAGGGAGTTCAAGACATAAATTTGTCTACTATTTTTAAATTCGTCACTTGGTGTTTGTACGGTAGATAATTATTTGCTCTGTCTACGATCATTATTTTTGTTTTTCTGGTATTGCCGGAAAGCCTATAAAAGTTTCCAGCCTATACTTGCTGCTAGTATAAGTATGTCATCTGAGTATTGAAGGTTATTGATTTTTCTGCTTCTTATAGTGATTCCTCCATTCCATCATTCGTCTAGTAATTTTATCTTTTCTTTGTTTTAAAGTTAATTAAGTGGTTAGGTAGTCCCAAATTCCCCATTTTACTCTAGGTGAGAACCCATTTTACTGTAATCTACGAAACAGAAAAGCATTGGTATTTTGTGTTACCCTGGTAAAAATCCGCATTGTTATTCGGCTATCTCTGGAATTAGAAAGTTCTTTAGCCATTTATTATTGATTAAACGTAGCAGGATTTGACTTGCAGCAGGAATGAGATCAATGGTTCTGTAATTTTTTATGGATAGGGATACAGGTTGATTCGAACCATTTATTAGGTCTTTCACCTGTGATTAATACTATGTTACAAATATCCAGTATTACATAATTGCCAATTTACCTTCTTTACTTCTGCTCGTAAAATCGTTGATTCTGCTTGTTTGATTGCATGTTTTTTGTGTTCTGAAACTGATGTATATTTTAAAGTGTCTTTGTATAATTTCTGGGCACTAATTTTTCCAGGTTTCTGCAATGCCCTCCATGTCGGTTTTTACTTCTTCACTATGGTCTTGAATATCTTGAAGTTGCGACTTAAACTCTTGGACCACTATTTTTTTTTTTCACTAATTCTAAAGTGTTCATTCTTTTTCTGCCGAATGCATTCAGCTTTTTATCCCATTTCATGTCTTTTAATATTTGTGGTTTTTCCTTGTTTATCAGTTAACTCTGGAGTTCTTCGGCATTATTTACCTTTAGCTGTTTTGTTTGATATATTTTTCTAGTTGTGAATAGTTTGAACCTGCAGCTCATTTTTAGCGGCCTTAGATTTGATTCACAATGCATTACATCTTTTTCTGATGCATATGTAGTCGATTTGACTTTTGTGTTCTTTACTTGAACTGATCCACGTCAGCCTTAATTCAATTATATAATACTATAAAAAATTCAATCACTTATTCCTTAATAATCAATAATCAACCAGAAGTAATATACATCTTGAATTTATATAACTAACCGCTTAAAAATGTTCATTCATTAATTCTCAACAATACAAACACTTTACCAAACAAATAATCTACTTGAAGAGGGATATACTCTACTAAAATGTAATTTTACTGCACGTAATATTTATATTTATTTATACAGCTACTTACCATTTCCAGGAAATTCATCGATGTTTATTGACTGATGCACTTCAATGTTTTGTTAACCACCAAATTCTCGTTAGGCACTCAAAACCAAATTGAGATGATTTTAAGATGAGAATATTATTTTTATAACCTCTTTTTAATTTTAAATGTAATGAACATTTTGTTGAAATCTGGCTTTTTTAGCTTTATGATCACCGTTGCGAATGCTTCTCGATCTTCTGCCACATGGAACAATTATTGCTCTGCATTTGATATCACGAAGAGTTACGATACTTCTTTATTTAATAGTTTTATTTATTCAACTCTCGTACCATCTTCTTGGCGATCTGCTTTGAATTCCAAGTTTCAGCTCATCTTTTTTAGCATTCTGTTAACATGATCTGATATTCTTGTTTCTTATTTTATTGTTAAATATATTAAGAAGAAGTAATTAATGGTAGAGACCTAAGTATTAAAACATATTGGAAGCAAAAATGAAACATATTGGAATGCTACATTCAAAGAGGCTTCAGAGAAGGTTGCATTCTATCCCCTCTGTGATTTAATATCTACTGTGCTTTGCAAAATAGGACTTTGGAGTGAAAATCAATGATAAAGTGATTAATAAATTTTAGATACATTGATACGCTCATATAAGAAAGCTCCAAACACCCTGGAAAGCGGTGCAGACCAACGAAGTTGTGTAACTATTTAAATAAGAAAAATTTGACAACTAGAGAATGCTCTTAGAGAAAACCACTACAGAATCCTTCAGCTTATCATGAAAGATAAAATCAAGGATGGCAGAAGAATTGAGAGGAATGGCTAAAGAATATTCGCCAAGACCGTAAACAACTCACCAATATAATTGCCAATATTAGGGGGACCGAAAGAATTGCCAGTAAGAAAGGATTGCCAATATTAGGGGGCCAAAATGTGGCACCGAAAGAAGATTTTTGTTATTAAAAGTATTCGTTTTGATCTTTAGGTAAATAAAGGTCTGCTATGTCACATGTTAATTCTTCTTTTTTGATACGACTGCCGAATAAAGACAGTTGGAATTACCACCATATATTGTTATAGTGATCAGTAAAACATGAAATAGGTAGATCAAATGAAACGTAGAAGAGCAAACGATATAGAAATGAAAAATGTATTGGTGTCGCAGTGTTAAGGACTCAAAGGTTGTCAGTTCCAATCAGGCCGAGATGAGAATTGTGTAAAGTTGGATGTGGATGTGTAAAGTTCGATAACGAAACTAACAAGAAATGCCTACTCCCAAGAATGAAGACGATAATCCCAAGGGCAAGACAATTATAAAGAAATCCCTAAAAAGATTGCCACAATAATATTGTGAAGACGGAACATTTTAAATTTACTTCCAGCTGTTACATAAAAGAAGATAATTTCGGTATTTTGTTTCTCCATTTTGTTGAGGTTATATAATAAAAGGATATTAGTATTTATCTATTACTTTATATACATTTCAAAATTAAACTTTGATTTAGAAATTAAACCATGCATACAGGCGTATATCTTATCCAAATATTTGTCAAATTTTTATGTAGATAAATTATTAAATCTTATTTAGATCTCTCACCTATCAGAAAGCTTAATGTATTTTATCGATTATTATAATGGTTGTTGTAAAGTGCTTTTTTTGAGTCAGCGCTTGATATTTCAATTCTAAAACAATGATAAGGATCGTATGTTTTTGTTCAATCTCTTCATGCCATCAATGCGTAGTTCTTCCAGCGCTTTATAAAAATAAAAAACAATTATATATATATATATTGTTATGATATGTAAAATCGAGAAAATATTGGTTTGTTTAAAAATATTTCAAAATTCAATAACATTAAAATAATTCAGATAAGTAGGATAATATCCAACAAACATTTCGAAGAAGGAGAGCTATTAATTTCTTGAATTACCTGTACCAAACAAAAAGTAAGCTTTGCATAAATTATTTCTTTGTTATACTTGAGTGACCCGCATAATTTTAAGTGAAAACAAAAAGACAATTGAACGGGGTTTTCCAAAATACATTAATGCAGTGATTAGGGACAAATAGAAGAGATTTTAGATAGAGGTTTCTGTTAGTTTTTAAGAATTATAGAAAATATTATTTGTAAATAAGTTTTAGGAAATTTATAATTATAGGTAAAAATTTGTTTGTTATCGAAATGAAAAAATGGGGGAATTGTGACGAGTTTTGATTGGCGGAGATTGAAAAAGGTGGGATAATTATGTAGGAAAAAGTTTAGCGAGATTGAAGGGGAGAAAGATATAATCAGTTGATTTTCCAAGTCTGTAAGAGGAACAGGATTGTTCTCTGGTGGTTCCAAAGAAGTAGCAAGCAGTAGTGTTGAATGTTAGTGAGTTTTTTGTGGAGTTAGTGTATCTGACAGAAGCTGAAGCAGCAAAATATTGTAAGTCATATTTTCCTACTTATATTCCAAGAGTCATTGTTCAGGCCAACGAGAGATTCAGTTTATCGTAAAGAGAAGATATTCCAAGAGTCATTTTTCACTCGGGCCAATGAGAGCTTCAGTTTATCGAGAGGAGAAAGGCTATCATAATTTGAATGACTGTTGCTTTTGAAGGAGATCATTAAGGACGATATATTTGCAACAATCTGTTGTAAGATTGCTGATTACATAGGGAGCGGTTGAGAGGAGATAATACAGTCTACAAGGAACAAGGATTTGGACCACTCATCATCAGAGAGAGATATTTTTGTTTTCTGCAGTTTTTTTTTTCTTTTATTGATGACACAATTTTTACACTTAATTTAGAAAGGATATAAATATTTTGATTAGGAGAGTTAGAATAGTTCGGAATTTTGAGATTTCAATTAATATTGTTTGTATCATTAATTTTGATTGTTCACGTACGTAGAACAAAATTTTTGAGAATCATTACATGAGATTTGTTTATTGAAAACTTTTGAGTGTGAATTATTTCATTATTTTTATTTCAATATATAGTGTTAGATCATATGTGTTTTTTATTATTCCGGTATTCTCTGGACCTTACCTTTCACATGTAATAGCATAGATATTGAAGCACGAATTTAACCCTGAGATAAAAGAATTAAAAATTGTGATAGAGTCATAATCATATCATTTAAATAATTTTAATTAATCAAAAAAAAATTAATTAGCTAATTCTTGCTTGGCGCACCAAGACTTTAAATATCACAATAATATATATATATATATATATATATATATATATATATATATATATATATATATATATATATATATATATATATATATTACTACACTGTACCGCTCTTTCGACATCTTCTCTGATGTCATCTTCAGAGCTTCCGGATTCGCAGTCTCCCCAGCCCCCAGACACTTCAATACCTAGAATAGAATAGAATATAATTTATTTAGTCAATTAGAATTTAATTTGTTGACGTCATACTGTTTTAATGTCCAGGTCTCACAGCTATATAGTAATAAAGACCACGCATAACACTTAAGTGTTCTTAATCTTATTGAGACTGATAGCTTGGGGTTAAAGAGCATTTTACGCATAATTATGAAACCAGATCTTGCTATTTCATTGATGAATATACTAAATAACAGATGACCCACATGAGAACCCAGGGGTACTAATGAATGAACCTTAATCTCACTGGAAACAAAATCCCTGATACGCACCCTCTGAACCCAGTCAGTCAAGTATGTTCTCAGTATCTAAGAAGTGGCCCATCAACACCCACTTTTTTAAGTTTAACTATTAAAATATTATGGTCGACCCGATCAAAAGCCTTGGAGAAATCAGTGTATAGTGCATGTACCCTACAACCCCTCTTCATGGCCTTTTTCAGGAAGTTCACAAACACTAGTATATTACATTCAGTTGATCTGCTATTATGAAATACAAATTGTTGATCTACTAGCTGTTTTTTAAGTGAAGCATTAAGATAGTTACATACAAATTTGGTATCATACTAATAAATTATACAATTGCCTGTAATTATTCACCAATGAATTATCTCCCGCTTTAAAAATAGGTGTCAAAAATTATTTTTTCAGCATTCTGAAAATTCACCCTTATTTAAGAATAGATTAAAAATGTGAAAAAGATAGATAATATAAAACAACAATTCTTGAGAAAGCTGGGAGGCAATCCATCAGGACCAGGATTCTTATTCATATTTAGTTCAGATCAGATCAGAAGACCAAGTGAAGGTGAATCACTGAGTGTGTCACATATTTGAGTTGAATAGGCTGTAGAAAAATATTCTGCAAAAAGATTTACAATATCTAGTCCATGACTGGATTCAACACCACCGTAACTCAACACAGCGGGAGAGGAAGGCTTTCACCTCTGTGAATTCACAAACGACCAAAATCCCTTCAAATTATTTCCGAGTGATAATTCTGGTAAATAAATATGATTTCTGTAGCCTTCGCTTTTAAGAATTTATAGTTAGCCCTCAGCTGAGAGAAAGTGCGATAATCCAGAAGTGATTTAGATAAAAAAAAATTTTGTCAGCATTCTTTTTCTCAACTATCAGATCCTTTAACTCTGGAGAGAACCAAGAAGGGAATCTACATTTTGAATATCTTTTTAGGGGGATAAATAATTATATAGCTAAGTAAACTATATAATAAAAAATATTCAAAATTTGATTCAGTGGTTTTCCTAAAAATAAATTATCCCAACAGAACTGTGATAAAAAATAAGTTATTTTCACATAGTCAGCCGACTTAAAGTCCCTATAGAAACCATCACTAACCAAAACACTATTATTGGGGTATCTTTTGGTCATCTTTATCTCAAATTCCAAGGGTGGGTAGTGCATACCCCCCTCAAAAGAGCTTCATCTGAGTAATTAGTAATACTGTTTAACTAATTTTTCATTCATGAATTCTATGGTTTGTTAAGTTTTTTACCTTCCCTATTTTACATTCCCCTGGTACGAGGTGAAGTCCCTTTCAGAAGCCATTCAGGAATGCACCAAAGACTTTTGTTAACATCTGAAAAAGTTTAGATGTTTTATTTTATATCAATTCTGTCGCAGTACCTTCTGGAGAGCGTGCTTTTATCATTCTCAACGATTTTGTCAAAGTTTTAACGTCAGTGTTTATAGATTTTCTTTCTATTTCCAGGTATGACATCATTTTTCAAATATTTGCTCCGTTTTATTGCTAATAAATTTTTGTAGTGTTTCATCCACATTTGTAATTTTATACAGTTAGTTCAAAATTAGTTTTTTTTGTTATACCAACTGGATTTCTAGTACTACTTTTCTCTGTGTACTGATACCAGAATTTATATCCTGTAACTAGTTCTTTCGACCTTTGTCATTTCCACTTCGGCTCTTGAATGCAAGAAGTTTCCTTCCGTGAAAGTCTTACACGTAAGAACTTCATGCTCTTACGTGTAAGACTTTCACGATGTCAACACTCTATCTTGATTTTTCTGAAAAAAAATCTTATAACCTAATAATATAAAAATTAATAAAATAAGAAAAAAAAAAGGGGCACTTTTAACCTTCATGCTCGATTGCACTATAATTTTTCATCCCATTTCATATTTCGACAAAATTCTTCGTCTCGACTCCGCAATCAACTAATATAACAGTATTCACATGTTTACTGGAAAAACTAAAATAGAAATATCACTCAAATTAGAAAAATGCACTGTATTCTTTTATGGAATTGATATCCGGAGCAGCTTCGAGGGTTGTGCCCATTCATTGAATGATACATATGTCCAAAAACGGGAAATGTAACGTAAAAAAACGGCCTTGATCTTGATTTACGCGCGTATTTTCGGACAAATGAAATCACCAGTGACGTACTTTTTTAAGATAGAAACGAAGCATAGATATACTATACGTCTGTTTTTCCCTTTACTTATTTCTTCAGATAGAATTCCTGTAAGCAGCTTCTTCTTTTAATAAAAGTGACTAGTTTTCACTATATTATATTCAGCAATTGGCAGCACTTTATTAAATTAAATAAAAAAATATATTTATTTATTTTTTTGACAATGTTTTTTAAATCTTTTTTTTATGTGACTTCAAATAATTTATTTTTGATCTTCTATCACTAACTCCTATGTTTTAATAACCTAGTAATTTAATAATTTTAACCCTAGTCGATAACTGATCAATTATGACTAGATCAGTTATCCCCGCCAAGTGTCCACCAGTGTCACTTCTCACCCAGTAAACAGCACGGAGTAGGGATGAGAACAAGTCCAGTCTCCTGTCTCTCTCACACAACAAGCCTTATCTTACTCCAAAAAATATATACAGCTTCAGGCCAATATTATTGTTGATGCATCAAGCGTTGTAATGAAGTTTTCAATTATCATTTTACCTTCTCAGTGTAATTCTCAAGTAAATTTATTATTAATTTGCTAGGCCAAACTTATATAACGTGTTTCTGTGGACATAGTTTACTAGTTGAAAAGCCATAATTGGACGAACAATATTGGCAGCAAAAAATAAAATGTCACTGATCTGTATGCGATCATTCTGAATTTTCTTCCAAGAAAGTGGTTTTCGTTCAAATCAGTTGACACAGTTATAAATCAGGAACTATCTTACATTTCTGGCTACGTTGTAGGATTCATACAATTTATCTGTTGTGTCAACTCTGTCTTTGGTGTGATTGTAAAAGGTGATAAAAGATGACTTCTTTTTATCTCCTGTTTCAAGATCCATAGAGGCATCTTCATATAGACTTAAAGACAAAATTACTCATTTTCCTTTTCTGGGATCATAAGAAACCAAAGTGTACCCATTTTTAAAGGCAAAAAACTACCATTATTAGCTCTCGTCTTATTTGGAAGGAACTCAGGTTGAATTTGGAGTTTATTTTTTTTTTTTCAACGTGCCAACGTAAGAGAGGTTTTTACGTCGTGACTCACCTATCAATGGAATACTGGCGAACCAGTTATCAGCAGTAACATTTCGCCCTGTCCGATAAATGGCTTGGCAAAATTCCCAGAACAACATCCGACGGTGAATTGCTCGATCGAAATGAGCCTTCAGCTTATAATCCTGCAAATATTTTGAAATTATATAGATAGTAAACGTTGGAATCCATAAGTGCGTAGATTTTCACATCATATGTATTAGGTTTATAAACCATAATGAACTTAAATATTTTTATGTTCATGACCAGTCGAAATTTTTCAATACCATCCCCGTCGGATCCTCATAGGTCTTCCACACTCTGATGGGAAATTTTTATTCCATTTTTTTTTCTAAGATCTTCTTTTCTTTTCTATTTTTTCTCTTCCAAAAAAAGTTGTTATCATATGCGTTAGATCCATAGTAATCATCATTGTCACTAGCTTCTTGCTCGGTATCTAAATCGCCGTCATAAGATTCGACTTCATATTCTGCATCTCTTATCTTCATTATCAAAATCGTCGTGTGAATCACCTTCGTCGTCGTCAAACATCAATATTTGTAGTTCTTTCATCTGTAAAAAAAGTTATAATTTCTACTTCTTCCTCTTCTTTTGGTGCCTATCCTATGTCTTATGTGGATGTTGGCAATCACGTTGGTCCATACAACTTTATTGACAGCTACTCTAAATAGATGTATGGTAATCATTCCTGCCCACTGTCTGATGTTCTTCAATAACGATTTCCTTCTGCGCCCTTGAGATCTTTTAGAGTAGATTTCCAGACCTTTATTCATACGTTGGATCACGTTGTTGTTTGTAACATGATGGATATAGGAAATTCTGAGCGTGCGGCGGTAGCACCACATTTCGAAGGCTTCTGATCGTTTGGATGTTGCCTCCGTCAAGGTCAAGGCTTCGACTCCATATAAAACGGTAGAAAATACATAGCATCTCAAGACTCGTGTTCTTATATCAATGTTCAGGTGCATATTACATAAAATCTTCCTGAGGCGATTGAAGACAGCTCTCGCCTTTCCCATACGACATCTTATTTTCTGTGAGTGGTCCCATTTCTTATTTAGGCTACATCCAAAGTATGTAATTTTGTCGATTATTTTCAAGGAATCATTATTAGCTGTGAATTGGTGCTGTATTATGTCGTTTTTAGTTACTACAAGAATTTTGGTCTTCTGACAGTTTAATTTCATGCCGCATCTGTCACAGGCTTCCACTACACGGTCTATTAATGTTTGCAGATCCTCCGCATTATCAGCAATCAAAAACCGTATCGTCCGCATATCTTAAATTGTTTATGATTTCAATTTTCAATTTTAAACCATCAATAGCTTCCCTAAACAGCATTTCCGAGTAAGTATTGAACAACGTCGGTGATAAAATCTAGCCCTGATGTACTCCCCGTTTTATCGTGAATTCTTGTGAGGTTTCATTGTCTACTCGTACAGTTGCCCTTTGCTGTAAGTATAAATTTTTAATTAGGCGTAAATCTTTGTCATCAATACTAGATTCTTTCAGTATCTGAAATAATTTTTGATGTTGTACCTTGTCAAAAGCTTTTTCAAAGTCTCTGAAGCATGCGTAGACTTCGCAATTTACGTCTCGAGCTCTCTGTATCAATACTTGTATGGAAAATAGGGCCTCTTATGTTCCCAGTGAACACCCAATGGCAAGATATGGGCATCAATATAGATGGAGAAAGATTAAATCATCTGAGGTTTGCAGATGATGTCGTATTAATCGCAGATAACTTACAGGATACGGTTTCTATGCTACATTCGCTTAAAAGTCTGTCTGAAAGAGCAGGATTAAAGATAAACTTTGAGAAAACTAAACTTATGACAAATCTCGTAATGAGTGGAAATATAACTATCGATAATAATACCATACAACAAACAGACACTTACAAATATCTGGGACACGAGATCAAAATAAACAGAGACAATCAAACAAATGAAATACAGAGGCGAATAGGCCTGACATGGGCAGCATTTGGCAAACTAAGCCATATTCTAAAAAGTTCAATTCCCATGTGTCTCAAGCGAAAAGTTTATAACCAATGTGTTTTGCCTGTACAAACTTATGGAGCAGAGACTTTAACACTCACGCAGAAATCTGCGAATAAACTAAGAGTTACACAACGAGCCATGGAACGTGCAATGCTGAATGTGAGCCTCCGAGACCACATAACAAACCGACAAATCAGGCAAAGATCAGGAGTTCAAGACGTCATCGAAAGAACCACGAGACTTAAGTGGAACTGGGCAGGACACTTAGCCAGAACACAAGATGGACGATGGACAAGACGAATTATGGAATGATTTTAAGTGTATGGCTCATTAATATTATAATTCTGTAATCAGAGCATTTGTTGTCATTTGCCTTTTTGGGGAGAGGGATGAAGGTGGAAACTAGCCAATCTGTAGGAAATTCTGCAGTATCATAGATTTTGTTCAGTAGACTCGTTAGGAGTTTGAGTTGGTTGTTTTTAAATAGTTTCAATATTTCAGCTTGTATGTTATCAGGTCCAGATGCTTTGTTGGATTTTAGTCTTTTTATTGCATATGTTACTTCACTGAACGTTATTTCTGATCCTGAACATCCAGAAACACTGACTTGTGTCTCTTTCTCTTTCTTGAATAATTCTTGCATGTATTGCTTGCATCTCTCAAGTATTCTCTCATTTTCGTAGAGCAGATTGTTGTGCTCGTCTAGTATTAAGTTATGACTTAGTGATCCTCTTCCTCCCGTTAAGTTTTTGTCTTTTTTTGTAGATTAAAACTGTCATGCTTCTGTTCTAGGGATTCTATTTCTATGCATTGATCTTGTAGTCATGATTCTTTTGCTTCTTTAATATTTTTCTTAATGATTTTGTTTATTTTTTGCACCTTTCTTGTAATATTTCTTGTCTCATCCATGATTTATTTTCTTGTTGATCTCCACTTTGAACCTCTTTCTCTTGTGGTTTTATCCTTCAACTTCTAGATGTCCGGACGTTTTTGTGCTTTTCCTTTATGGACTTTTTTCATGTGGAGTTTGAAACGTCCTAGTAAAAGATTATGGTCTGATGGAACATCTGCTCCCGGATGTTTTTTTAAGGATTTGACGGAATTCTGAAATCGTTTGTTGATGATGATGTAGTCAATCTGGTTTCTAATCATTTTTTTTTTTGGACAGTCAGCTAGAGATTTCCAGGTGTAGAGTCTTCGAGGTGGTAATTGGAAAAGGTGTACTACAACTTGTAAATAAATTTGTTAACTTACAAAAAAATCTCCAACCAGACGCAGTGAATCAGTTTGATATTTATGAAGTAAGTTTAAGTAGAATTATGTAGTTTTGAATAAAAAAGAAAAGGTAGTAGTAGTATAAAGAAATAGTACTTACCAAACTAGCAAATGTCACAAATTTACAAAATTAATTTTGTTACACTAATGGGCGCGGTATATCAAAATAAACAATATTCAAATATCTTCGTTTTAGCGAAGAATATTTACGATCACATTCTGTAGAATAACGAGAGGTAGGAAGCTACTGGTGATGACAATTTCCGATTGTTTACGAGACCCACATACTGGCACAAAACATTTTTGTGTTGTATCAATCTGAGCAGCCGCGCCCGCCAAAGATTTTATAAGGTATCAATCACTTCGTCGCTGCCGAAAAATTTGGGAATTCATTTCGATAGGAGATTACGTCGAACAGTCTACATTAAGAAATAATAGTAAAGTAACTAATTTTTTGTTTTTATCGCCTTCAGAATCCATTACTCACAACGCCACTGAAAATAAGGCAATAAAAAATAACTAATAAAAAAGTCGCATCACAAGTTTAGTAGCATCCTGCTGGTCGACTTCACGCCCCTCACTTAATGCCCCAAGATGTATGACCCGCTACGATCCGAAGGAATCCACACAAAAAACTACCCGGATGAAAATTAAGTTGGATTAAGGTTCGTAAAGAGCGGGAAACGGAAAAATAAATAACGATTGAAAAGGACCCTACGGCGCTTTGACTGGCCCTCTTACTTGTTTTGCAAAAAAAACACTGATTAATATTCTAAAGAAATTTGTGACTTAATTACGAATTTTGGACTTCGTCCGCGTTGAAAAATATTATCGGTTATACCAGAAATGTAAATCTTAAGCAAAGAAAAAATAAATCGCAGAGTATGAAAGCAGCCAGCACAATTCATTAAAAATTGACTTGGGTGGCATCATACTGCAATAATACAATAAATCGCTGCTATAAGCCCATTCGGACATTCTCAAAAATTGAATGAGGGCCAAATGCCACAACAATGCCCTCAAACAACAAAAGAATTTTTGAGTAAACACTTTCAGAAGCAGGCGTGACGTTTACTATTTCATTCATTTGTTCCTTCATTGAAAATTCTTCCGTACAAATTTTTCGCCTTTGCGAATTTCGATGGTTATTGAAGATGCTTGTTGAATTCGAGTGGGTGTGGAATTTAGTGGTATTATCTTTTTTGGAAATCATTGAGAACTGTCAAATGAATCGTAGTTATTCGTTAGGTTTCAGTGACATCAAGAAAATATATGATCTAAAAAAACATTAACAAAAGTCACTGTAAGTCACTGTTGTATATAAGTATCATAATTCCCCACTTGACAAGGATTTCTTCGTCTATTCATTGATTCTGTTTATGACATGTGTTATGCAATAATAGGCCAAGCCCTATTAGGTTTATTCTTAAAAAACAGCAAATAAGTTTAGCCAGTTATAGAAATTGGAAAAATAAAAATTACTAAATATTGTTTGTAACAAGAAAACTGAATCAATTTCTTTATAAAAAAGTATATTTCAATATCTTTTCCTACCTGCAATCGTTAATAAAATCTTGGTTGACTTATTTTTGCTTATCATTTTATTCACGAAAACCTAAATAACGAAAACAGTGTTTTAAATTTAACCTAATTATCTGAGTCTTTGTCACTTCCTTGCGTTTATTGTTCGAGCTCCTGTTGAGTTTTTCTTCAAATCTATATTGACATTAGTCAATGAAAACACCACAACCATCGACATTATCTTGAAAATTTGCTGTGTTTGACGGGAATTTACATTTCGATATCCTAATGCTGACAGATCGTAACCCACAAAAAATTGAAAATTCATATTTTTGTGTCAAAGGCAACAGACCGTGCATCCCTATATGCTGTTAAATTCTCGTAACCTAAATAAAATAGTAAGGTGGCCATTCCCGCAATTTCTAACAAGTCCTAACCCACTCGCGTTGTTTGTTTACTTCCAACTGATCTTATCCCACAGTGTAGCTTGAATGGCAAAGCGTTTTGGTAGTAATTCGTTTGACGTTTTGGGATAAAAACAAGACAAAACAGTCAAGAATGTTAGGAAGGGAATATACTGGTTATAGAAGGCTACAAAACATTGTGAAACATGATATTCTACGCCCTGAACGTAAAATGAAGCCAGCCTGTGTCTCGAAGTTTTGCCATACAATATCAGAAAACTTAAGAAAAGAAATATTTTTAAAATTTTGGGAAATGTCCTGGGAACAAAAAAGGATGTTCTTCGCTCATATGGTTACATACAAGGAGAAAAAAAGATGTTATGTAGATGGACCTTCCAGGCGAAGTGGTACCTACGAATACTTTCTGACAGTAAAAGGCGATAAATTACAAGTCTGCAAATTGATGTTTCTTAACACACTAGGAGGAGGAGAAAAGATGGTACAGAACTGGGTAAGTGCGGCACGAAAAATGGATTTCTAGAAAATTGTGACATGATGCAAACAAGGATCAAAGAAACCATCGCAGCATGAATTTCGTTTGGAATGAGACTAAGGCAGACCTTGATTCATTTGTATTCACTACGTGTTTAATAAAACATCTAGAACAATATTTGACCTTTGAAAAGAAAAATGTTATAATATTCTCGGACGGCTGTGGTTATCAGAAGAGGAATGTCGTCCTTGCGAATGGTTTATCGGTTTTAGCTTCCAAGTATGAAGTCGAGATTGAGCAAAAATTTCTAGAAAGAGGCCACACTCAGATGGAGTGTGACTCTACCCACAGTCTAATTGAACGAAGACTAAAAAATCGGCAAATATTCCTACCCTTAGACTATATTTCGGTAATATCAGAAGCCAGGAAGAATCCTGCACCTTTGGAAGTATCCTATCTCACCCACACTTTTTTTCTAAACTACAATGACTTTAAAAACTTTCGCTACAGCTCAATTCGTCCAGGTAAATCAAAAGGAGATTTGAAGGTAACAGATCTTAGAGGCTTAAAACACCTACCAAATGGGGATATATTATACAAAGTGGCCCATGATCAAAAATATGAACTCCTTCCTCAGAGAAAGAACACCGTCAATCACGATTTGGTTTACGATCAACTTTATTCGAATAGATTAAAAATAACCACAAATAAATGGAAGGACCTTCAAGATCTAAAGTCTGTATTACCTGCAAATGTGCACTACTTCTATGATACGCTGCCTCACGAAGACTTAATCACCAAAGACAATAACAAAAATCAAAAAAAGAAAGCCAAGATTTATAGGTACTTATTATTTAGTTATTTTATTTTAATTATTCCTAAAAATGTTAACTGTAACGTTGTTTAAATGGTATTCACTTAGTTTGCTACATTTTATTTAAAGTAAACACACATTTGTATCTGTTTTTATTTGAAATTAATAAAAATAAAAAAATAAGGATTATGATTTAAAATGACGTAAACCACACTTTTATGAGAACACCTTGAGTTATAATAACTTACTAAATTTTCTAAGAGTTCGATATAGTCGTAAGCCGCCATGACGTTGGTTACAATATCGTATATATAGTATATATCGTATATATAGTCGTATCCCTTAGTACCCTGATCAAAATTAAACAAATTTATATTTTTACAATAAACTCACTTAGTAGCCATTACGTAATTATTTATTTAAGAAAACATTATACAAGCAATCTTTTATAATTATGCTATACAGTTTTTTGTGCCTCTTGTAAAATTTTCTAAAATTGGGTTACGACCTATCAGCATTAGGGTATCGATTTGTAAAACTGCTAAACATCTTTAGAATTAAAATTAATATATTTCCTTCAAATATTTTATTTTTTCAGTGGATATGAGTCTTCCATGTGGCCATAAAATAGGCAACTTTAGATTTTTAATGGATGGTTTTCGACTCTTACCTTTTTTCTCAATGCTAACCAATTGGTGTTCTTAACTTAAATTAGATTTTATGAATATGGTATAGAAATAAATGAAATTTGCAAAAGCCGAGAGATGCGACAATTGCAGAATGGTACTCGGAAAACATCACCAACAGGCTAAGACCAGACAGATATAGACTCTTACTGGACCAGAATAAAGAAAGACAAATCCTACAAAAAGGTGATTACTCGACGAACTAGAACAACTGTAGGGAATTACCAGATAAAGAGAAGAGAAGAAAAGAGGATAAACAAAAGAAAAAAACGAAGTCACTTAAAAAAGGAACTTAAATATAACCTCAACAGAGAGAAAGAATTCAGAGCATTATATAAGAAAGTTAACATCAACAGAAAAGAATTCACGGCAACGACAAAACAATGCAGAAGTCAGAATGGCGCCCCATTAACAACAAGGAAAGATGTATCAAATAGATGGGTGGAATACTGTAACCAGGCACTTAATATGGAGGAAGAAGAAAAAGAAAGAGATAAGGTAAGGGGAACAGACTAGAGGGAAAAGAAACCACTAACGATTCTTGAAGTTAAAGATGCAGTTAAAAAACTAGCCAAAAACAAATCACCCGGAATAGATAATCTCCCAGCTGAACGAAATATGGACACAGAAATCCCTCCCCAATGATTGGAATATTGGAATACTTTGCACCATGCACAAAAAAGGAGATATCTTTGAATGCTCTAAACACAGAGAAATTACGCTTCACTGCAAAATAGACCTACTTCACTGTCACTTTTTCTCTATTTTAAGAAATAAATAACTGAAATTTCCATGTTTGTTATAATAAATCTTTTTTCGTATTAAAACTGTTCTCTTATTAACTAAAGTAATACGAAAATTTAAATATTATTATCCATATACAAACTAAAGGTATGCAATCTTAAACACACGAGATAATGTTGAGATAAAAAATGAATAACAATAATTATTGTTTGATCAAAATTTAGCAATAAAGGTTGCATATCTTTAGTGTAAGGTTTTAATTTAATATTTCATTTAATTAATACAGATTTACATAATGAGCTAAACAGAGACCGTTAAACCAAGGAAAATCAGACAAAAATATTTAAAATTCTGAGTATACAGTCCCTGCTCAATTTACTAGACTCACTTAGCAAATTCTAGTTTTCTGTGTTTTATAATCAATTACAATTATAACTATGTTAGCTTTAAGTAAAAACATAACACAAATGATAGTAGTAACCTTTTTGCATATTTATTGAATAAAAACAACGTAAAGTATTACAATAATTTACTATAAAATTAATCTTTTGTTAACACGTTCAGCTCCGTCTCTTTTTTTAAGGGAAACAGTGGGCCACTGAGATGTATTTGTGTAAACTAATTAATTTTTAAGGTACACTTTAAAAAGTTATTTATAATAAATATGGGTACAAAAAAAATTAATTTGGTCACAAAAAAAAAACTCACCGCGTGAGTCGCGTTGGTGGCCACACGGTAGAAAATGTGTCGGTTGAACTTAAAAAAAAATAATAATCTGATTGAGAAAAGATATAATTATGAACCTAGATATCTAACATAAGTAATTATTAAATGGTAACAACATCAAGAAAACAAATTAATTATCTAATTTTCAATTTCTTTATGAAAACGTCTAAAACAATTTTCTAAGCACAATCCCGGATGTTCAGGGCATTCCGCACAATAAAACAATGAGTCCTTTCTTTCTTATTTAGTTTGCCAGCAATATTTACACCGTCGTCGTTTTGTAATACCATTAGCTGATTTAGGGCAATGGGATGGCAAATAAAACGTCAAATTTTTCTTGACTTGAGGAATTTTTGGGTTTGGTCCCAAAAGACTATCAATCACCGACAATCGAAAGTCATACAATGACATTTTTGTATTAGAATTATTATAGAAATAGTATGCGTTGATTAGCATAATTTGAAAAATATGTATGCCTATTTTTTTGTACCACCTCATAGTTTTGTGTTCGCAACTATAATAATTTAACATCTGGTCGCCTAAGTCAATACCACCTTTATTTTTGTTATATTCAGCGACTAAACGGGGCTTTTCTTTATCAATTCCTTTCCTAGATATTGTTGGAACCATTTCATGACCAAATTCGGAAGAGATCATTAAAATATCTCGCTGATCTTTCCATTTACACACACATATCCCTTTATTATTGTAAGCACTCACCAGTTCATTTTGTTTTAATTTTTGAGAAACAACTTCGTGTGGATTTTCCGCTCTTCCTGTTCTCAATGTTCCTGTAAGATAAGTTTTAACCGAAAGTAGTTTTTTACTCAATGGAACACTATTATAAAAATTATCCATATATAAGGAGTGACCAACATTTAGTTTCGAATCCATCAAATTTAGCACTACTTTTTCCCTATGATTACGTCCTCCAACTACAGGGTCACTAGCTCCACTATAAACTAATATGCGTTGAATTATCCCGGTACATTCTGCCAAAGTATACAGTTTGACACCATATTTGTGTCGTTTGCTTTGAGAAATTGACGAAAACTAAGTCTTCCTCTCCATAAAATCATAGATTCATCCACGGCTAATTTTCTTTATGGATAATAAAGATTCTCCATTTTATTATTAAAAAAATCTAATAATGGAGATATCTTGGCAAGTCTGAACTGGTTATTGTCACTATTATTGTTAAAATGTAAGGCACGCAAAATTAACATAAAACGATTTCGGCTCATGTATTGTCCAAACACTGGAATACTAAATAAATGATTTTTCTTCCAATAATCATTCGTACGATTAATTTTTATGGTTCCCATGTGAAACAACAAACCAAGAAAAATTTTAAATTCTTCTACAGTTATATCCTTCCAAGCTGCAATTCTACTTTTCTCAGATTTACTTAGAGAAAGAATATCAACGGCATATAAATTGCTATTTTGAATAATCAGGTCATAGAATAATTCACATGCCAATAAATTGAAGTAATCAATAGGATTGCTGCCACCCACATTAATTTTCAATCCTGGTATTGCTGTAAATGGTAGCACTGTAGGATGTTGAACCTCTGAAGACCATTCAATAATATTTTGAGACTCATCATCACCATCATCATCTTCAGATTCTTCTTGTAAATTAGGATCGTCTGTCCGATCATCTTGATCACAATATAAATCTTCATCACTTGCGTCACTAGCGTCATGTGAATCTTCTAATATGTGTAATAATTCATCATCTGAGATTGGCTGAGAAGTTTCTCACCTACCTCGTTTAGAAGTCGAAGGTTGGCAATATTCATCACTCATTTTAAAAATAATTTAAAATTGAAGTATTTAGCAAAACACGTGCAATGACTAACAGTAAAACCAAAAAACATCTAACATCGAAGGCGTAGAAAATATTACTGAATGCATAGCAAAATAAACCGACGGGATTAGATTATGATAATACAACAAATTATTGCAAATGCATTTAATTTTATTACTTTACAACCTTTTATTACAACTAATTCGGTCGTTTTCGAGCACGTCTAGCTTGAATATTTAAAAAGTAAGCAATGAAATTGAGGGTTTCATATTTTATCATCCCATTTATCAATGGGACAGAAGATATTTGTTATAATTTTTGAAAAATCCGCCTAGATAACATTCATACATTGTCATATACTCAGAATAAAGTTTAACATCAGAATTCGAAAACCAAACACAAACTCCAGTATATGCCAGTTTTTCGAAGCGGCCAGCAGATATTTGTTGTAATTCGTAAAAAATCCGTTGAGATAACGTTCATATATTGTCATATAGTCAAAGACCGCGCGACTCGCGTTGGTGGCCTCTGAGGCTATATTCACTGAACGCGACAGTCGCGTTGTCGGACTTGAACGTGTTAAGCCACCATTTAAGCAGTGCAGCCACTCTCACAGGCATGCTGTTTATGCATTTTTTTCTCCGATTTCTTTTAAATTTTCAGTGTGATTCCAATGGAAAATGATTCTTTCTATCAATTGAACCTTATTGTTAATTATTTCCTTGGCTAACTCTCTTTTTAGGCAGTCTCAGACATTTTCAATGGGGTTCATGTTGCCGGGTCATGGTAAGAGCGGAATTTCTTGTGCTAACCAAAATTTTTTAATACTTTTAGCCGTATGGCAAGGTGCCCCATCCTGCATAAATATCTTCTTCTTCTTCAAGTGCCATCTTCGTTCCGAAGGTTGGCGATCATCAGGGCTATACGTATTTTCGAAACTGCTGACCGAAACAATTCGTTGCTGCTACAGCTATACCATTCCCGTAGATTCTTTAGCCAGGAGTTTCGTCTTCTTCCTATGGACCTTTTTCCTGCTATTTTCCCTTGCATAATTATTCGAAGCAGTTCATATCTTTCGCCTCTTGTAATGTGTCCCAAGTATTGCAGTTTTCGTTTTTTGATCGTAAATATGACTTCTTTTTCTTTATTCATTCTTCTCAAGACCTCGACATTTGTGACTCTCTCGGTCCATGATATTCTCAGGATTCTGCGATACATCCACAGTTCAAATAAATATCTTAAATAAATATCTCATGGCTGTTATTAAACCATTCGTTCACTTGTGGAACCAATCTTGTCTGCAAAGCCCTTTATATTGGTCTTGCCGCATGCTTCCTTCTACGACATACAAACGTCCCATATTTTTGCCACTAATCACCAACCATAATCATTACTGAGGTGGGATGTTTAATTGTATTAATTACACACTCCTTTTCAAATAATTGATATCACTTTGCTTATTCATTGCTGTTTTGGTCTTATTAATATGTAACATTTCCAAGAAAACCCTTTTATAGCATACCCTCTGTCCGTTCCATATTTTCACCTTATTAAAGTTGATAATATGTCCAGTAGTCATATAATGTTCAACTAAGGCATGAGAATTTTTATGCAACCTGCGATCACTTTTGTGAGAGATTATCCTACCTTTTAAATTTCTCGAAGTTTGCCCAACATATACATTACTATATTCACCACACGGTATAGAACATATTACATTGGATTTTTCTAATTTTGTTAAGGTGTTTTTACCTTATTATGTATTTGATCAATTATTACCAAGTTACTCTGAGCTAGTTTTATATTTTCAGTTTTAAATAAATTGATACATTTGGGCGTCGACCTGACGAATCTTTGGAAGTTATATTTGCCAAACAAAAATATGTCCGTCTCAAAAAAACCAAATACTTAATAAATCACTCACAACTATACCAGTCTTTTATAAGTTCGACACCCACCGAGGCCCATGCGTTTACAATTAATGAAAAAAGATTGTGGGCAGATGAAACATTTCGAGCGATTCGTCTAGAAATCAGCGGGTAGCGCGTTTGTTTTGGACAGTACAAATTGGGGGTGCTGGCCCTTCTCTTTCATGCCAAATAGTTTGCAGGACATCACCTGGCAGAGCACGCACGCTCGCCTCCGTCCTCGCATAAATCATGTTCTTGATTCAACTCACACCCCGTGAGTTAGAGAAGTAATGTTTTGGAATAAAAAAGGGGTTATCCGGGTACATTTTTTCGAGGGGTTTATAAGTTGAAAATATGCTATCTAATGTACAGTGTGTATAATAAGTAACCAACGATTCCAACGATTTCAACATTGATTACCCCCCAAAAAAGATGCAAAAAAGTTTACCACTGTTACCCTCGGGGTTCTCTCTAAAACCCCCTGTCGGGGTGGGGGCGGGGGGGGGATGAATGCAAAAAAATCCATTTACCAAGAATCTGTGCACCATAAAAAAATGTTTCAAATAAAAAATGTAGGTGAGATAATTTTAAATGAAGATATTTAAAAGCATTTTTTGTGTAGAATGAGCCATTTTCTTAGAAACAACGCTTGTAGTTATCGTCGATTTTGCATGTCAGTTACGGGCGCGAAATCAATGTTCAATAAAATTTGATCGGCTTGACGGTTAAAATTCGATATGTTTTGATCCAAATGTCCTATCAACAAAAATCAAGATATGGTTTAAAGGCAAAGCGTACAGCTTTCGTATGCAGGTTTTGAATTTTGCCGAGAATAAACTCAGTTTTTATAAAGATATTAAATAAATTAACGTGTCGCGATTTTTCGCGAAGTTTCAAGAACATTCGATAAGATAGAGAAAAATGTAAACGACAAGATAGAAGACGTAGAAGAGAAGACCAAACAATTAGAGACCATGATAACTAACACGAAAGTGCTACCACCAGTTAATGCAGTAGTTTTAGATATGGTAGTGAAAGAAGAATCACCTAGAGATGAAACGACCGATCATATGAGATTTAAATTGCCACCATTTGATGAAAAGTCTTCTTGGTTTATATACCTTAGACAATTTGAAGCTATTGCGACAGCCAATCATTGGAAAGAACAAGAAAAAGCTGCTTCCTTGACTGCTGCTTTACGAGGTGATGCTGCAGATATCCTAAGATCGATTCCTAAGCGTCAAGAAAAATGTTACCAGACCTTGTTCACTCGACTAGACAAACGTTACGAAGATTCCCATCTACAACAAGTCTACAAGGCGCAACTAAGAAGTAGAATTCAACGAGCATGTGAAAATTTGCAAGAGTTTGAAGCAGATGTTGCTCGTATAGTGCGGTTGGCTTATCCGGAGGTACCAGACAACGTTTTGGAAGAAATTGCTGTAGATACCTTCGTCAATCGGTTAAAAGAAAGTGAATTACAGAAAGCTTTACGATTAGCAAGACCGAAAGTTCTAGATGAAGCGCTCGCTATTGCCTTGGAACATGAAACAGCTAGTCAAACTTCACGGAGCCATCGAGTAAGAACCATTGAAGAAGGCGACGAACCAAACGATGAACGTCTGAAAGAAATGGTACGAAAAGTAGTTCGTAACACGATGCCAAAGAGACGCGAGCCCAGATGTTGGAATTGTGATGACGTAGGTCACATTCGCCGTAATTGCAAAAAAAATTGCAATAATACGTACGTACACTACAAACGATCACACGTCACGGTAAATGCATTTAAGAAGACGGTTTTGTGTATAGTTTATTGCCGAAATTTTGTTCTTTTGAAAACCGTACTAGGATAATTAAAAAAAAGTTTTAAATCTTTTAAAAGAAAATGTCACCTGTATAAAATTTAAGTCTATTTGCGATATTTAAGTCTAATTTAAGTCTATGTGAGAATCAGAAAAAATGTCACCTGTATAAAATTTAAGTCTATTTGCGGCAAAATACAAAACCTGCATACAAAAGCTGAACTCTTTACCTTTAAAACGCATCTTGATTTTTGTCGATAGGTCAATTGAATCAAAAGATCGAATTTTTACCGTCGAGCTGATACAAATTTTATTGAACATTGATTTTTCGCGCGTAACTGACATGCAAAATCGACTTTCGCTTCAAGCGTTGTTTCTAAGAGAACGGTTTATTCTACATAAAAGATGTTTATAAACATTTATGTTTAGAATTATCTCAGCTACATTTTTTATTTCAAATATTTTTTTCTACGGTGTACTGATTCTTGGATTTGGATTTTTTTGCATTTTAACCCTGCTAAATTTTTAATGAATTTATATCAAATTACGCAGATAGAAAGAGTATTAGATTCGGCGTGACTACAGAAGTTCAGCAGGATATTTTGAATATTCAGGAAAACGTCTTGGAACCTCGAAAGCAATTTCGTCCGTATTCAATAAGAAGTTCGGTCTCTTTAGATGAGTTCAAAACTCAGCAGATTAAAGTTGGGAGAGTATTGTGATTAGAAGATGGTTTTATACAGACAAGGTAAGCTGCGAGGACATATGGCGTGCTCTAACTAATTTGAAGAAAATCGTATGTAATTATGACATCAAAAATTTGGTTTTATCAAAGATAAGCCATGCAGTAGAAAATCTGGATCGGAAGATTGTAAGAAATTAGCATCCAAGCAATACTTAAACATTTACGAGATCAAAATAAATATATAAAATTCTTCTGGGTCAAAGCACACGCAGGAATAACAAACAATAAAATTGCAGATCAAATTGCCAAAGAAAGCATAGTAACGGGAAAAAAATAAATTACGAATTAATCACAGGGGACCTGGACCACATCTTTTTTGATTGTTTAAAATATAGAGCTCAATCTAATGAGCTTTTCAGAAAACTTTTAAAATTACACATTGAAAGCCCATATAATATACTGCATCTTCTTGCTTTAGACAGAAAAAAAATTTACGATTATTTGCTGTCTTTCGTCAGAACAACGAATATACAAATAAAACCACCTTTGTTGATATCTGATGTCTTGAAAAATGCCCTGATCGTCCTATGGGCCAGAAGAGTGTAATCCCTGTGTAACCCTTGTATTATACCTGTTTTTAAAAATTTGTGTGGCTGTGTGGGTATTTACCCTAAAATCAATAACAAAAAAAAGATTGTAAGAAGCATGAACTTATATCGAGAAATTGGTACAAAACAGGAGCTGTTTTCTATACTATTACAAGTATACGATTACGATTGTATGATAAAATATGTTGGACTTATATACAGATTGTCAAAAAAGAAAACATATTTCTTTAAAATATAGATATAAAGAATTGACTTTCCGAATACCAAACTGTATATTTGTACTTTGAATATAATACAAAACCGATTACTATTGTCATATTATAGTTTATTGTGATATAAAAGGTTTATTAGCGTACTTAAAAATTTCAGTTACTTGTGATTCCACCTAATCTTGCCTAAGTAGCATTATATTGCAATTATTATCAATATAACTAAGCTTCTGTTATTTTTTAAATACCTTTAGATAAACGTCTAGGTCTGGGTTCGATAAAAAAAATAAACACGCACATTTTTTTACATTGTTTTTTTTTTAGCCACAATATAGACCTTTTTTATGGCGAATTAAAGCAAAATCTCTAGGTAGATATTTTTTTTTTGAGACTATTGCAACCAAAAGGTTGTTTGCTTGATTTTTACACCAAAAAATAGTCTCCGCAAATAAAAAAAGTACTTCAATTATGTCTTCTACTCATTTTTCGGCATTATATTCAAATTTAATATAAGAATTCACAATAAATGCATTTTAAATTAAAGTTATGGCTGATTTTCATGAAATATAGTAGATAAGAGAAATGCCTTAATAAAATAGTTTAACAATTTTTATGTTTATATCGATTTGTATTTTACTAATTCGGGATATATTCTATAATAGCCCTTCCTATTTTTGTACATCTAAATAATATTTTTTCCGCAAAATTGAACAAAAAGCCCTTTCTGTAAACTACTGACCGCGCCACATTTTTCTATTTTTGTGCATCGGTTATAATATAAACTTATCAGCAAGTTTCGGCTCGACTAAATACGACCAACTATGATGGATGGACACAGCATTCTGCAGAGTCCGTTTACTGCACCGTCATGTCCACACCATTGATTCCGGTGGCCTCGAGTCTGCTCCCGGATCCCAGGGAAGCGAATCACAAAGAAACGGTAGCGTTATCTAAGCAGCGACTGGGATAGCGATAGGATTGACTCGTCCGTACAGCATGCAGATAAGGATTAGATTCTCTTTCTACAAGCTGTTGGCTCTCTTCTTTATTATGAAGTATTTATTATTATGATATAAAACGGTGTGGAGGTTGGAGTTGTTTGGAACATAAAAGTGGACATCTAGTAGAAAAAAATACTGTAAAAATAGCTAGATATTTATTAAACTTTTAGTTAAATAAGTATCGTATTCGGTAAAATGCATTAAGTATGTAGTAACATAAATCTGGTCCTGAGTATTAAAAGGGCCAAACTACATTTTCGTTGTTTTGAGTAATAAGCAATTTAAGTTTCAGGAACAGTAAAATGTCAATTTTAAATTTAGGTAAAATAGATGTTTGATTTCTAATAACGAAATTTCAAGAAAAATAAAAGTAGTATTTTTTATTACTAAATATTGTATCAAATGTTTAATAAGTTTGAATTTTTAAGGAGTTTGGCCCTTTAAAAATTAAGAAATAGTAATTTTTCTTGGAGACTAGTCATGTTATAAAATATGTATTTTGCAAAATTCGTTTACCTAAGTATTTAAAAAATAACGCAGCGTCGTCTGCATCTCATAATATTTGGATTTTTTGTAATATTTCGTCCATTATTACATTAAAGAAAAGTGAGCTTAACAAGGCACCCTGTTTCCATTTATCTTTGCTGGTATTCGATTATGGAAGTAGATGTTTTCGGTGGTTTGTATAATATTGATTGATATGTTTCTTTTATACAGTAGGTGTAAGACGTCTTCGACTTCTTACGATGCGGTCGAAAGCCTTTGTCGGGTCTATAAAACATAGATATGCTGGTTCATTTTACTCCATGCCCTTTTTTGTGATTTGTCTTAGTACAAATAAGGCGTCTACGCAGGATCTTCCAGATTTGAATCCTTGTTGTTCATCTGATAAAGTTGTTAGTTTATTAATTGTGTTGGTTAAGACTTTTGTGGTAAGCTTAAGTGCGGTCTTCAGTAAATATATACCTTTATAATTGTTGGGGTCTTCTTGATCTCCTTTCTTGAACATTGGTATCATTATCCTGTTTCTTCAGTGGTATTTTTCAGTACAATATTAGTTTTTGTATAAGTTTTGTCATCTCTAGGGTTATACTTTTTCCTCCGTGTTTTAGAAGCTCGTTGGTTATTCTGTCTGGTCCTGGCAACTTTCTATTTTTGAGTGAATTTATGGCTATTAGGTACGTTATTGTGTTGATTATTATTTTCTTTTCCTTTAAACAGTTTCCGTTAGGTATCTTTCCCATTCGTTTGCTGGTATGTTACTGTATTCCTTCAACTCTACCATTTCTTTTCGTTGGTTTCTTATGAATCTTCATACTTGTTTTTGTGTACCGTAGAAGTCGCTTTTTATCCTATTTCTAAACTGTTTCCAGTGTTCATTTTTTATTCATCTTACCAACTGCTTTGTTTCATTTCGTATTCTTCTATGGGTGTCTCGGGATTCTGGAGTATTTGATGTTTTGTACTTCATATAGGCCTCTCGTTTCTCTTTACATTTCTCTTTTATTTTTTTTTCTGAACCATGGCGTATTGTTGGCGTTTCTTTTGTTCAGTATGATTTTGCGTTTTCCTAGAGCTTCTGTTGCTGCTTTTTCAATATTGTTTTTAGTTTTCTCCAAGCTCACGTTTATATCTTCGATGTCGTCTATTTGTTTCAGCTGAAACTTCTGTGCTAGCCTCCTTTGGTACATTTCTCTTATAGAGTCGTTACTGGTGAAATTCCATTAATACTCGCTCCCTTATCAATACAGTAAAACCTCGATATAACGGACTACTTGGGAGGAGGGGGTGTCCGTTAAAGCCAAAAGTCCGTTATATAAAAATATGGTTAAAATAAATCAAAATAATTTTTTTTGAAAATATGTATGTACACTGTAATTAGATACAAAATTCTATTTAAAAATTGTCTTCGAACATTCGTCGTGAAGTGACGTTGCTGTAGATATCGACACGCTTGCTGTCGGTAATCCTGTTTTGAACAAGTTTACTTTCCATGTTTGCTGATTTTTTATGATCAACTCCCTAAATACAGTTTAACTATTTGACGAATAATCAATAAATGTTATTAGATCGTCGAGATGCGATCTTACCTCTGATAACTTCATTTTTAACAGTTTTGTTTTGTCGTCTTGTTTGCTATCTTTACTTCCGTCCTCATTTTTTAGGTTCATAACTTCATCTGCTATTTCACTTTCAGTCATGATGTTATACCCAGGGTCACCTTCATCTACTTCTAGCCATTGTAAAACATCTTCCTCAGCTATATGTTCTCCGGCATTATTATGTATTGTCCTACACTAAAAATTGTTAATTATAAATTGTGAGACCTTAAGTTTTGCAAGGTACGCTGCCCTCTTGTATCTTCTGCATTATTTCCATCGTACAATACAACCATTAATTCGTCTAAAAACTGTGTGCGATATATTCGTTTGGCTGCCAAAATTATTCCCTGATTCATGGGTTGAATAAGCAATGTTATATTTTTTGGCAAAAACATACACCTAAAGTTTCCATCTTCTGAACGTAGAATATTTTCAGAGGGGTGAGCAGGAGCGTTGTCTAAAAGCAATAAACATTTCACCTCTTCTGGCGGTATTCCCAATTTCTTCTCTTGAAATTTTCTCACTGAAGATACAATTTCTTTGAAAAACCAATGTTTGAAAATATCTTAGGTGAACCATGCCTTTTTAGAGCTATAGTATAAAACGGGCATATGATGCATTATGTCTTTTAAAACTCTAAGTTTACGAGATTTGCCAACCACTACAGGAGTCAATCTATGCGATCCATCAGCGTTAGCACATAGCAGTGCCGAGATCCTGTCCTTGATGATTTTTCTTCCAGAATCCGATTTTTCATATTTGGAGGCTCGTGCACTTTCAGGCAAAGTACGCCATAACAAACCAGTTTCGTCAACATTTTAAATCTGAGATTCTAATAGCATTTCGTTACTTGCTTATATGTGCTACTAATTTTTGCCTAAAAGGTTCTCTTTCTTCTTCTGGTGCAGTTAAAGTTTCGCTGTAAATTCTTTTATTCATGATTCCGTGCCCTTTGTGAAAGCGCCAGAGCCATCTATTAGTTGCTCTGAATGGTATGTCCAATGTCCATATTATTTGCTAATTTAATTGCAGCAAATTTCAATTCGACTGTTCGAACCGGGATCCCACTAGAACGTTGTTGGCCATACCATTTTAAGATTTCTTCTTCCAGTGAAGTTTCACGAGCCAATTTCATTCGTTTTTTAAGATTGCTGTGCTCTCCTACATCACAAATTAATACAAATTTATTTATTTTGCTTTTGTTTTTTTATTTCCAAAAGTTTGCTTTTTTATACCATATTGATCACATATATAAGACACAGACGCTCCAGACTTGCAACTTTTGTATATTTTCTAGTCTCTAGTTTTTGATTCATCGTTACATTGATTATTTTCCGTTTGTCCCTATTTAAAGGGTGAGATTGCGAAAATTTTAACTTATTTACTGGCGTTTACTAAATGTGTTCATTCACAACGAATAAACAATCGTTTATTTTTCACCAAAAAAATATATACATATTACTATTAGAAATGTGTCCTCTTATGCTAAATTTTATTGAAATTCTTTGTGAAATACAGTGGTATGGGACAGGTTAAGCATGTGTAATATTAACAGTATGTTTTTATTTTTTTTACATTTGACCGGATTTTTTGTCCGTTATATCCGAAGTCTTATTATTCATAAATATTATCAAGTCAATCGTTTATATTAATCAATATTTCCTAAAACCGCAGTTATAATTTTTATATAAACACTTCATTTATTGAAACTAGCAGTGTTGCCAGTAGTTCGCTTTAAGCAATTCTACTTCTTCTTCTTCTTCCTACTTTATAAATAGGCTTAATACCTGTTTAACTTCGGTTTTTAGCCTCAATTGACGTTGTCTGACCATCTTTTCCTCGGTCGTTCCAATGATCTTCTTCCATTTGGCGATTTGTCTCTTGCTATTCGTACTATTCTAAGCAATTCTACTTGTAATTATATAATACATAGTGAAAATAGCCTCAGTGAAAAGTGTAGTGAAATATCCCATATCACAGTGTTTTCGGACAGATATCAGAAATTGCTATTTAATCTTAGCATTCAATATAAGGTAGTGTTTAATCTGTTTTTCATTCCAGCCCTCGGCTGGTGGTCCTTTGTCCTTCAATTCTTTAAATGAGTTATTGTCCAACCAATTACAGTGATTTTATATTGAATTTTTCCTTGGTGATTTCCTGTAGAATGTGGTTTGGTGTTATTTTCATTCTTATTTTTGCTGGTACTAGTTTGTGTTAACTCCCTACGTCTGCTGAGTTTAAAGTTGGGATATCTAGAATCTGCTGTGAGTGTATTTTTCTAAAGTAACTATAAAATCAATCATAGATTTGTGCCCGCTGGAGCTTTCAAATGTATATTTATACTTGAGGTTATGGTCGAAAAATGTATTATTGATTCTAAGTTCATTAAAAGCACAGAGATTGGCGTTGACATGGTTTTGATTAAATCTTTGTTTTACTCCTGGAACTATTTCATTTCCAATTCGTGCAATAAAGTCACCCATAAGAATTAAGGGTTCTTCATGAGGTATTTCATTCAGGATGGTTTGCAATTGTTCATAGAATGCCTCTCGTTCCTCTTTATCAAAAAGATTTATTGTATCTAACTTCTTATATTGTAAAAGGTTATAATTTTTTTTTTAATTCAATTTAGAAATTACTTACTTAATATTTTAATTACTAGACTAATTTACTTTCATATTTTTTATTCTATACAGTAGCGTAGACTATTGACTGTCGAGTGTCTAGCGATCATCCAAAAAAATCTCAAATTCTTGAAATAACTGATAAAAGTTCTACAGAACTGACAAGGGCAGCGATTTCAGTTAACGTAAAGAAGAAAAAGGAGAAGAAATCTAATTACCTGATCTAATTACCCTAATCACCTGACCCGATATCGCTACTGTAAGTTAAAACTTCAAACATACTAATTAATTTGTCTTGTTTTGCAATTTAATAATTCACCATTTTTATTAAAAATATTTCAGGATCATGGTCCAAATTTCGCTAAAGCTCTCCAAAGCTCTTTTACTCGGAAGTCCATATTCTACAATGATGTTTACTGGATTGAAAATATGTTTTCCACCCCATAAGACACGCTCCCCACCGGATGGACAATAACATTTACATATGATCAAATTAAATAAAGGGGACGATACGCGATATCCTATTATTGGGCTGTTAGGACTGAAGAAACTCTTTTATCGTCCACTTCAACATATCTTTTATACTAATTAAAATTCTTTTAAATATTTTATGTTTGTAGCAAATATGTCACACATACATTTAAATACAACCTATTCAAGGCAATGACACTTTTACAGTCACTGCAAATAAGGATTTTTTATTAATTATTTAGTTAAATTTAGAGTGAGTTTTATGAATAGAAAGCCTCAATTATCTCGGAAACGGCTTGCATCTATATCTGATCATTTTTCTAAGTTAAGGTCTTTTGCATATTCCTATACAGATGGACACAAATAGCTTCGCTAAACGCATATCTGTTAAATTATATCCGTTAGACCCCCAGTATTATGCTTTTTTGGAATCAACTCATTTTTATCGATCTAAAAATGTCCTAAAATACAGGGTGTTACATTTAAAAAAAGAGCCGATGATGTCATCACTGTAATGAGTATCACCTTGTATAATGATATTTTATTGTAAAATTAGTATTAGATTTTTTTAAAAAGGCTTTTCATTTAGGAATTATTGAACTTATTCCATACTTTACGAACACACTGTATATTGCACTTCAAATCTTCAAACTTTTCTTTTAACTCCCGTCCATAGGTGATCATAAATATTTAAGATATTTTTACAATATTTACAAACTTACGTCAGACCTGCTGTAAATTTTATTAATAATAATCGATTATTTAACTAATCCAAGCTGCTTAATGAGATAATCGTTTTACTATAAATAATAAAAAGCAAACTAATTGTTCATTACAGAAAAAAGTCGAAATGTGGAAGGTAGTAGCAATTCTAGTAGCTGTAATTGTAGCACTTGGTATGTATTGTATTTAATAGATTATTTTAAAACTTACCTATGCTCTTAATTTGTATATTTATTTATCTAAAAAAAGTGGTTAAACATTTTATAATATTCTCTAATATGGACCTCATGGTTAAAAATTCCTATTACATATTCTTTTTTTTTATTTCGGTAATTGGGCATTTAATGTTGGTCACTTTGCTGTATTTTTTTAAATTCATTGTTATTAATATACAGGGTGGCGCACCGAAAACGAAACAGATGCATTTACTGGCAGATGATTCCTTTTAAAAAAAAACGCTTGGACCCGTCGATTTTGTTATCGAAGGGGAAACAAAATTGGCATAAAATCACATTAACATTTGCAGCCCCCTAAGCGGGGGTGGCACCATCTCTAAAATCTTAAATGGAAAGGGGGGTCGAATGATCCATCATTTAAAAGGTCTTTCAACTCCCTTTACAATGATATAAAATTCATGTAATTCAATTCAGTAGTTTTGGAGATTTATTGATTTAAAGTTTAAATACATCATCGTAAGAGGAGATCAATACATAGCAGCAAAGTTGTTAAAAAATAAAGAATGAATTGACCTGTCAGCCGAGTAAATGTTGAAAATGACCACCATTACTTTCCATGAAAACGTTGCCGGACATTTTGCAATATTTGAGGAGTAATTTGATGGCACTCATTCACAATTCTTTGTCGTAAATCTTCTAAGGATGTTGGCCGAGTAGCATAGATTTTGCTTTTTAAGTAACCCCACAAAAAGAAGTCCAAAGGTGATAAATCTGGCGATCTTGGGGGCCATTCAACGGCACCTCTTCTACCAATCCATTGACCTGGAAAGGTCTGATCTAAATAATGCCGAACTCTTAATGCGTAATGTGGTGGGGCACCATCCTGTTGGAACATCAACATATTCTCAACGTATCGACCATCATTCTGATTTTCAATTATATCTGTTAGCGCAGGATCTATGGCATTTTGCAGTAATTCCAAATACATTTCACCAGTCAAATTTCCAGGTAAGAAAAAAGGACCAACCAAATGATCGCCAAAAATGCCAGCCCAAACATTTAATTTTTGTGGCTGCTGTGTGTGTACCTCATGGTAAATTCTGGGATTAGAGTCCGACCAATATCGACAATTATGACGATTTACTTCGCCATTTAAAAAAAAAAAGGAACATTCGTCGGAAAAGCAAATGTTAAATAAAAATTGTTCATCGTTTGTAATTCGTTCACTCATAACTTCACAAAATTCTAATCGCTTATCAAAATCGTCTTCATTAAGTTCTTGTACAAGGTGAATTTTATACGGATGAAAATTATGGGCCTTTAGAATCCGTTGGATAGTACGTCGACTAACACCACACGAAGTTTGCAATTTGCGGGTACTTAATGTAGGATCTACAATAACTTGCCCTAAAACCCCCACTTCTGTTGCTTCGTTCCTTATAGGATTTTCAATATTACGTTTTTTATTGGCGACTGATCCAGTTTCCCGAAATTTAGCTACAAGTTCTAGAACATATTTTCGGTGCACATTATTGTTCTCATGTCGCTCATTAAAAATTTGTGCTGTTCTATTAGCGCACTGATTATTTCCGAAAAATATTTCAATAATTTCAACCCTTTCTGCCGTGGAATATATAATTTATATATAAAGCAATAAATGATATTTTAACAACAAAGATTGGTCAAATCAATCGCAAACTAATGTACTATTTCCTATTTAAAATAAGTACGTGGAATTCTCTACTTATCTTTCTTCAAGAAACAACTTTTTTTGTCACAAAGGACACTTCAATTGCTATTTTTATTATTAATAAACCATGGGCGTAGTAAATAAAAGCATTTACTTATCAAGAAAATGCTTTTACTCAAATTTCTTCTGAAAGAAGTACAAACTAATTTGATGTACCTATTAAAGTCTACTTTAAACTTTAAATCAATAAATCTCCAAAACTACTGAATTGAATACATGAATTTTACATCATTATAAAGGGAGTTGAAAGACCTTTCAAATAATGGATCATTCGACCCCCCTTTTTATTTAAGATTTTAGGGATGATGCCACCCCCGCTTAAGGGGCTGCAAATGTTAAAGTGATTTTATGCCAATTTTGTGTCCCCCTCGAAAACAAAATCGACGGGTCCGAGCGTTTTTTCAAAAAAGGAATCATCTGCCAGTAAATGCCTCTGTTTCGCTTTCGGCGCGCCCCACTGTATTATATATTCGACTTAGTTATACAGTATGATGCAAAAGTATGGAATAGATTTATTTTTTAAATTTTAATTTTTTAATAGCCATCAATTACTATATATGTGTTGGACATTACATCATCAGTATTGCGTAGTGACGCAATCGATGATTTTTTAAATGCAAACTGAGGTCAAGAGGCACCTTATTTGAAAGGTCTCCTAATCGTCTTTGCAACGATGTATCATTTAAATAATTATTTCTACATGGCTTAACAAAATTTTGTACTTAGTTAAGTAAAATGGAATAACTATAAATACTCATTCACTAAACTAAACGATTCACAAAGACGATTAGAAGACCTTTCAAATGAGATGTCCCGAGACCTCCGTTTATATTTAAAAAATCCTCTATTACGTCGCTTCGCCAACACTGATAATATGATGTTCAACAAATATATAGTAATTGATGGCCACTGAAAAATTAAAATTGGTCGTGTTTTAAGACTTTTTTTAAAGTCGTCGGTTTCTAAAATATTGAACTTATTCCATACTTTTGCATCATACGGTATAATTATTCAACATAAAAAGCAGCCGAGTATTACTCGGTAGTCTTATTTATCTTGTTTTTCTTTATTCTATGGCTTAGACATTTTTTTCTATGTTTATATTCGTGATATAGGAGTATTGCGAATTGCATAGAAAGGGTGGGTTGAGTTGTTTCAGAACATTAAAAGTGAACAGTCTTGTGGATGATTGGGGAGATTTAAGTCAGAAATTAAAGCTATTTTTAAGCAGAGATATTACTGTAACTAAGACATTATTGAGGTTTGAAAGTTAAATAAGTTTTTTGTTTATCTTATAATTATTTACTGATCGTGTATTTTTCATTTTACAATTTTTAGATGCTGCTCCATCCCAAAATGTTACATTGGGTAGAATCAATCTAGGAATCGTTGGAGGCGACAAAACAGATATAAGCTTACATAAATTCCAAGTTTCAGTTCAGCATAACAACAAGCATTTTTGTGGAGGTTTCCTGATTTCGTCTACATGGGTAGTAACAGCAGCACATTGTCTTACTCAGGGATACAGTACAAATCTTAATATTCGGGCTGGTAGCTCAAAAGCCCATAGTGGTGGTCAATCGGTTAAAGTAGTAAAGCATATAATTCACAATTCCTACAGCGATTATACGCTTAATAACGATATTGCCTTATTACAATTGGCTAGTGCTGTAACTACAGCCAATGCTGAAGCTGCTACTCTTCCTGCAGCTAATGAAGTTCTTGCAGATGGTACAAGTATTACGGTAACTGGTTGGGGAGCCACAAGAGAAAATGGAGCTGGTTCAGAAGATTTGTTGCAAGTAGTCGTTCCAAAAGTTAGTCAAACTACCTGTCAAAGTCGATACTCAAACTCGATAACAGCAAATATGTTCTGCGCTGGCTACTTGGGAGTTGGAGGTAAAGATGCTTGCCAAGGAGACTCTGGTGGTCCAGCTGCAGCAAATGGAAAAGTAGTTGGTATTGTTTCTTGGGGAGCCGGCTGTGCCCAAGCTTATTATCCCGGAGTCTATGCTAATGTTGCTAGCTTACGAAGCTGGATTCAAACTAATTCAGGAATTTAATTTTTTATATCATAACATTATACACTGTACCTTGAACATAATTAAATAAAAATAATCAAGTTGATATTTTTTTGCGTTTAAATTATATCCAAAAATATTTTGTACCACTGGCGTACCACTGTCAAAATGATCAAAGTCTTATTAGCTTTTGACAGTGACTGTTGTCTTTGTTTTTGTTGTTTGTTTTTAATTTTTATTACTGCCATAAGAGACGTCAATTTAATATTAGTTAAGAGCTTCTAATGTTGTTCCTTTTTGCTGGTAATGTAATTTTAATTTAATGTAATGTATAAGTGTTTGTAATGATTTTATTGTTTTACAGAAAAGAACATTGCCATTTACTTATAGATGTAGCATAGTTTTAGTTTTGATGTACGAATCATCTTTGCAAGTAAATTCATATTCATTCTGTTTTTTAACCATTTTAATGGCTATGGTGTTGTATCCCTCTAATAAAGTTATTGAAGTGTAAGTTTTTTTCTCTTTCGCTCTATCAGCGCATGGACAGTGTCCGCCTCCATGTGGGTGTGATCATTTAGTAGAAACTTCTCATTGATGATGATTCATTAAATGATCCACCTATTTTATTTAAATGAGTCAATTGACAGCAGGTAATTGGATATTTACTTGACCAATTACCAATTACCAATTACTTCCTGATATCGTCTATAATGCTTTCTATATGTTTCGTTGTCAACTAATTAAATCCAAGTATGTGATTCATTTGGTTGCAAGTATTTGGTTCAGGGAATATTTTGAAGGTTGGACGTCTAAAATTACTGCTTTTTGTGATTAGTCGATAAAGAACCTGTCTTTAAAAGGTATAAACTGGGTAAAAAACGAAAATAGAAACAGTTGTTTTATGATTTGTATATTAATTAAAATATTTGTATTGTTTGGTTGTATTTTCTAATATAATGTGAGTTTCGTTAATAGGAATTTCCATTCTATTGTATATAATTTTTGTTTTTATTAATTTCGTTACAGATATTTACCAGAGATTTACTTTGGTAGTTATACATAGAAGTTTGTAGTTTATTTTTGTGAGATATTTCGAATCTTTATAGCTGTGTTTTTTTTTTTTTTAATTAGAAAAGTTGTTTATATTAGCAAAGTATAACCATATCAAACATTAATAACATCGGATTGTGAGTACTTTGCTAGTATAGTTATTTGGCAACTCTATTGTATTGGATTATTTTTATCATAAACATTTTGGTTAGTGATTTTCATTTATTGAAACAACAAATCCTGAAGATATTATTGAAAATCGAATTGATATTCTACCGAGGCTTATACAAGAATTGAATAAACTTCTGAGTGATGATTTTTACTTCAGGATACTTATTGAGTACTTGACTTAGTCCGGTTGTTCCATAGGTCTTCTTCTATAGCCCTTCCTCTCAGTTCTTTATTTATTCCTTCGCTCCAACTCTTTCTCGGTCTACCTCGTTTTCTCTTTCCTTCTGGTTGCCATTTTATTATTTCTTTTGGTATTCGTGGTTCATCCATTCTTTGTATGTGTCCGAACTAGATAGATTGTTTTGTTGTTAGGTCATCTGTGATTGTTCGTTTGATTCCCATTATTTCTCTAATGCGTTCATTGGTGATCCTTTCTCTTCCTTATCTTCCTGCGGCTCTTCTCCAAAAATCTATATCCATCGCTTTCAGCGTTGCCAGTGTTCTGTCTTTCATTGGCCATACCTCACAGCTGTATAAAGTGATACTATATTTTTTTTTACTCTAGCCTCATATATCCTCCGGTTATTTTCTTTGCTGATGGATTGGTCCCATAAAATGCTGTTTAATATTGTGATTGCTTTTCTCTCTGAGGCATTTCTCTCTCTTATGGTTTTGTCTAATGTTCCATCTTGTGAAATTAATAGTGATATTTGTAGTCACAGCAGAGCTTTATCGTGATGTTATCGTCTAATATGAGATCTTTTTGTTCTCCTCCTATGCACATATAGTTTAAATCGTCATAATCTTCCATTATTACTTGATCGTCTGCAAAGTTGAGCGTATATACCATAGTGTTGGTGAGCGGTATTACCACTGCCCTGTATTTTTGTTTCCATCTTTTTAAACCACTTTGTTGTGTATAGCAATTTGACGGCTTTTATTAATACTATGTTAATATTCGTGCTTTCCATTGATTGCCACAGCTTCTTCAGTGGAACGCTGTCCTAGGCTTTCCGTAGATCGACGAACAACATATGAATCTCTTGATTCCGTGCCATCTTTTTTTCTATTATCTGGGTTAAGGAGAAAATCTGGTCAATAGTGGATCGACCCGTACGAAATCCTGCTTGTTCCTCTGCTTCATAATCTAAGTATTCTTTCTTGATTCGGTTCTTTAAAACCTTTCCATATATTCGACTTATAGATCCATTTACAGCTATTCCTCGGTTATTTTTACAATTATTTTTATCACCCTTTTTATGTATATTACTGAGGTATGATATTTTCCATTCCGTAGGGATTTCGCTTGTGTTTATGCATTCTTGAAATTTCCATTTCATTAATGCAGATCCGATTTCATTTCCACCACGAGTAGTTCATTATAACTTTTGTCTATATAAAACTCATCTTTATCAAAACTTAAGGCATCTTTAATAATATGTTCTTCATTTAAAATATCATTGGCTGGTGTATTATATAATTCTGAAATAAAACTGCAGTAGAAGAATTCGCAGAACTTTTCTGTAGTTCAAGAATCTTTCTTCCACGAGAATTATGGCACATTATTAGTATATAATAGTCTCCCGTTTTATACCGCTGTCGCGGCTTTGGGAGTATAGCAGGGTAGTCTGCTATATCTAGGGCCTACGGTATACAAGGAAGGTTACATGGCCAGTGCTACGCTTCAACCGTCTATTATTACCCCTGGTTTTACCCAAGGTACTCATTTTTATTCAGGCTGAGTCGACCTGGGGCCTATAGACATTTTTAAAATGTCTAGATGTTCTTGCCGGCGGTAGGATTCGAACTCCGGACCACCGGCTTGCGAGGCAAGCATCCTACCGCTTGCGCTACGCAGACATTATTAGTAACAAACATAAATGGCAAAAGTACTATTATTAGATCGCTAACAGTCTACCTGTCATTATAGAGATATACAACACTATATGCAGCGGTAATTCACATGCGTAGAGGAATAAAACATTAAATCCACATGGTCTTCTATTCCTCTAAGTGAAAATGTACTTGGTATTCATTTAACGGTCACTATCTCAACTAGCAAATGGTTTAGGATCTAGCGCTATATTTATAAGTTGATTATTAGTATGTAAACATGTCAAAATTGGAAAAAGTGGACATAGGGTATCGCATCGCCCGTGATAATATATATATATATATATATATATATATATATATATATATATATATATATATATATATATATATATATATATATATATATATATATAAACATATTTATGTTTATATAAATTATATTTCAAATAATGCATATACTTCTCAGTTGTTTAGAGTTAACGAATAAACAAGAATGAGGATGCGTGAGCTAGAGTTGCTACCCTTTTCTTGCCACCCCTCTCCTAACACAATCTGTTAGGGATGAAAAGGGATTGTCTCGACAACTGTAATGGAAATAAATGACCGCTAAAAGACTTCATAAAGCGCCGTTCAGTTTACTGTTAAGTCAGCAATGAATGGCACAGCACATTTAGACTCTTATTAGACTTTTATATAAGTCAAACGTGAAGAGTCAGAAAATAAATAATATAGTTTGATCAAGAATAAGTATTAAAGGGTTGAAACTTATTATGCATTCAGCTTCTAATATCTACGGTGTAGTGTAACTAAACTTTAGTAACAGAGATATAATTTTTGCTGCAAATTATACATTGCATGAATTTTAAACAACACTCAGCTAAATTTCTCAGCGGATTTTATTTATAAGACTTTAATGAATTGCAGGTAAGTGCTGTTAGTAAAAGTAAATATTAATTAGGAATTAACATTATAATCTAATTAGAAATTGGTATTTGCAGGTTTCTTAATCACAATGTGTTCGCTTAGTTAGTTCTCTGTCCTGATTTTTACTATTTGACCTAGATGCTTAGTTTGAAGATCTCTGACATCGAGGCTTAACATTTTTTCTGCGAAACTTTATTTCAGACTTTTTGATAGCAGATTCAATGTGCAAATAATGCCAAATAACGCTTTCCACTCTGATTGTAGGATAAGAAAGAGGCATATGGCGGCTTCCGTGTTAATGTGGAAGTTATTTGTGTTTTACAATATCTAAAGCTTTATGATGGTTGACAAAACAGTTTGTATGTTTCACAGATATATCGGTGTATTTGTCTTTGCAGTATTAGCATCTTTCCAGCCGTGTAAGTGAAGCCAAAACAACTTTTTAACATACTCATTATTAATATTTAGCTCAGAGTAGTGCTATTGTTAGCGGTGTGAAATTACATAAACAGGGGATCATTTCACAAAACAGTTAGATCCCTAGTTTATGGAATTTCACACCTTTAACAATAGCACACCACTGAGCTTAATATTCATGACTCATTGGACTATATCAGTAGTTCTTTTCATTACTCATTTTCATACTCTTTACAATGGATGAGTTAGTTAAGGTATTAGATGCACTCTAGATGCGTAGGTCTTTCGGACTAGACCAGATATCGCCCAAAAGAGTAAAGGTTCTAGGACGCGCGGAGCCTGGTTGGCTTTTGGGGCACATGAATGCATTGCTTGAAGCCCAGACATTTCCTGAGACTTAAAGACTATCGAGATTAGTATTGCTTTCCAAAAACTGAAGAGAAGTATCGCCCCCAATGCATCCTCCAATGCATTGGGAAGTTATACAAGAAGATGCTGCGAAAGATTAAGAGATCAGGAGGTCTATCCCAGAGACAGTTGGGTATCTGCAAGGGAAAGAGCACAATTGACGCAATTACAGAAAAGGTAAAACCCCCTTCGCATTTGCGGATGATCTTACTGTGTAGGTCTGGATGACAGATTAAGGACTGGAACTAAAACGAGACAGAGAAAATCGAAGACATTAAACTGAAGGGTAACCGGAAAAGTCATGAGATGGAACTCCAATGTGCAGGAGCACAGCTATCATCAAATAAATGCGTCAAATATCTAGCAGTGATACTACACCAATATGGCTGATTGGGGAGCATATACCCCGAAAGACAGCGAAGTATGTGGCTGCGCTAAAGAGAGTGATGCTTAGCATTGAGAGACCCACTTCAGAAAGAAGGAGGATCCTACACAGTGTTGTGCAGTCAATCATCATTTACGCATTAGTCTGGAATGGGGCGGTAGATATACTGACCTACAAGGGACTCATGATACGAGGGGACAGAAGGAGTCTGTTGCGAGTATCATGCACCTACAGGACTGTATCTGCGGCTGTCTTGTGAACTATCACGGGTTGTGTGTCTTTGCATGTGTTAGCAGTAGGAAGAAGACATCTCTATGAGCGAAGAGAGTATTTGGCTACAACCATAAAAAAGAAGAAAGGAAAAGATCAGTGGCAACATTGCAAGAAGAGTGAAACAGCACGGAAGATGCTGCCCAGTGGTCTAAGATGCTAATTCAGAGCCTAAGGTACTGGGTGGACCGTGGTCACAGACGATTGAAATACTTAATGTCGCAAGTGCTCACAGGACATGGGTATTATAGGATGTAACTTCATAGGTTCAGAAAGACAGATACAAGCAAATGTCTATACTGCGAATACTCTGACAGTGTTACTCACACACTGCTGAAGTGTATTAGATGGACAGTGGAGAGAAACAGAATGTATAGAAAAACAGGTATGAACCTTCTGACTGTGAAAAAGATAATTGTGAAGATGACAGGAAGTAATGAGGGATGGAATAGTGTACACAATTATATTTGATTAGTCATTAAGAAGAAAGAAGAAGAAAAACACCAGCAGGACCTACGTCAAAAATAAGACCTAGATACGTCTAGAGGGTGCTTCCAAAGTGTCGTCACCCTTACAGCAGTCACTCTAGTATCGGAGTACGGTACGTGCGACAGTCAACTGCGCAAAAGTAGTAGAGAGTGATTTTTAGTTGGTAGGCAGGATATCAGAAAGTCATACGTTTGCAGCACCTGCTTCTAGGGTGAAATGGGCACGGATGTACTCTACTCTGAATCCAACACCATCTGTAGGAATGGTTTAACCTGATACGGTTATTAAAAAATTTTCACCCTCTTAAAAAAAATCATCACTTAGGCATGTGGTTAACGTCCATCGTATGTCGGAGTCTTGTTTGGAAAGAACGTGTTCTGTTCTATTCTAATATAAAGAAACGGAGAAATCACGCATCCCTGTGTTACTCCAGTTAAACCGAGAAACTCCAAGAATATGAAATCCATCACTACTGAGTCCAGTGTGTCTCACGCTGCATTTTACTTAATGTCTAGTGACTTTATTAGAGATTACAATTTCAAGATGTTTTTTAGTTCCAGCTGTTCAAGGCATGCTCGACAAAAACCAGTTTTAAGGGTTTGCTCCATTCGGCCGATTGTTTTATTACCCACACAGTATTCATGTTGTCTGTGCAGGAGGATTATACTCTACAACCAGCTCTATTGGCTCCAAATTGGCCTTTATTTTTCCAACATTCATTGGATGTTATTAAGATGTATTAAGGTTTAAAAGATTTTTAATATGGTCTACTTTTGTCTAAAATTATTAACATAGCGAAATATTTAATTTTGTGTACTGGTTGGTCGAACTAACTGCTTTAATGTGTGAGTTATTCGTGCTTTTTTGAGCCATTACATTAATTGCAACAAAAATTAGATGAAATTTTATTAGGTTGGCCGTGAAAAAATACATAATAATCTAGACTGATTGTTTAAAAAAAAAAGAACAAAAAAATAAAAAAAAAGAATAAAATTTTTGGTTGTCATTCCATCTTTTGAGCGGTCGTCCCATACTTCTTCTGCCGATTGGTGGCTTATCTCTTGTATTTCGACGACACGGGTGTCCCCCATTCTGCTTCTTTTTTTGTATTTTGTGTCCATTCACATATACACTGTAAGTTACATTTTCTTCTAATGTATTCACTTCTCTTTCGATCTCTCAACGTTTTTCCTGTAATTCTTCTCAGTACTCTCATCTCTGCAGTTTCCAGTAGCCTTTGCATTGTGGCTGTGTCGGATCTTGTTTCTGGCGTACACTGGCTTTATAAATTCTTGACTTCATCTCAGCATTAATGTGTCTGTTTCTTAAAAAGAAAAAGAATAAATTTGAGAGAAAATATTTCTTCTTCTTCTTCTTCTCGTAGCACTACAACCCGGGGTGGGTTTTGGCTGACTGTACAACTTGCTTCCATCTTGAACGGTCGTCCATATTAGTTGTGTCAGTGGGCAGCCCAATTGTTCTTAGATATGACCATATATTGTCTCTCCATCGCATTCGTCGACGTCCTAAGGGCCTTGTTCCTGTGGGGGCTTCCTCACATATTAACTTGGCAAGGCGGTTATTAGGGAGTCTATTGTAGCGAGATTAAATAAAACGAGCGGTTCGAATTTATGTAAATATATTTATTTATAAAATTACAGTTCGGTAATACCTTATCAACTAAACTCCCTCAATCATCGTTACTTATATATATATACAAGTTACTATGTACGAGAATATTCTGGAGTAGCCCACCTCTAATTCGTCTCATCGAAAGCGCATCGAAGACGGGCGCTATTGAAATGCCAACTCTTAAGTTTTCTAGATTTATCCTTCTAAGAATTATGACGTATCGGAGATGGGCTATTTTGTTACACTATGGACATGGGAAATGAGAAAACATTTTAATGATTTAAATAATATCTTGAAGTTGACTGAATCTGTCACTGAAAATATAATTTGTGAATTTGTATTGTTTTTGAAATGACATATTTATTTACTATTTATGGTACTTTCTTTTTAATAATTTAGTTTTTAAAAGAAATAAAAATGTTAATGTCGGACTTTCATATTTAGTTTTATCAAAACTTATTTTATTAGGAAAATAAGATCTATGATGATAATGACTGATCTCGATTCATAAAAATCGATTTACTTTCCATACTATATAATTCTATTGCAAACTATATAATTGATAAAAAGCAAGATTATCAGCAGATACGATCATTTCAAAAATATAAAATATTACTCTTTGCCATAATATCTATGTAACAAAAGACATCTAGCCTGACACGTGGCTTGCGACTTTATGTTGTTTCCAAATGGAATTTCACTGATATATTTGAATTGATGACAAGCATCGTGCACGCGTATTTCCACTAAAGTTACAAAGGTATATCCTGTTCTCTCGAAACCACACGCGATCTTTTTTGTTCGCTATCATTTATTACGGAAAAGTTGTGAGTAGGATGGACAGCTTTGTCATAATGCGTCACATACGAAACTTTTTGAAATACTCTTTCGAAGAAATAAAATAGGGCGTTGACTGCTTAAAAGTATATTAAGCAACTTCCTAGATAATAGGAAATTAAAGAACTAGAAAGATCTATTTGAAGAGCTTACCAGAGGTTAGATTTAAACATATCATTGTATATTCATCATTCCCATTTGGATAGACGTTAAAACATGGTTAAAAGATCATAATTTTCCTTAAAAAGCATTATTGCTTTTTGGTCATACTCCTGGTACGAGATAAGTCACCAAATGGACGAAGAAGTATTGGCAGACCAAGAAAAGATGGTGCCACAATTTAAACAATTTAGGAGGCTAATATTGAAGAAAAATGCGATGATAAAAACAGCTAAATCAATATGTGGAACTACAAGAAATAACAACAGACGGAAGCGAACATCTTGGTAGAACGATGAAGTGAAAAGAGAAATAAAAGAAAATAAGAAATTATGGGAAGAATACATACAAGACAAAACACAACAAAAATATGAAAACTATAAGAGACAAAGAACAAAAATTAAAGAGATGGTTAAGAAAGAGAAAAAGTAAAGTTGGGAAAAATTCGGGGAAAATGGAAGAAAACAGCACAGAAAACCTAAAATTATTTTATAGAACACTTAAAAACCTAAGAAGCAACAAAGAATCGAAACTGAAACAAATAATGAACAAGGAAGGAACAATAATAAACGACGATAAGACAATAATGGAAAGATGGAGGGAACATTTCCAGCTGATACTGAATGGAAAATAAACGAATACAATGGAGAAGAAAAGCCACAACAGGAGAGTATCCATGAGAAACACGGAAAATCCAGAAACCATAGGAAGAGAAGAACTGGAAGAAGCAATAAGAAAGATAAAGATTGGAAAAGCACCAGGAAGCGATGAAGTAGCACCAGAAATGATGAAATATATAGGAGTAAAAGAATCCCAAAGATAAGTTATAGCCATGGAAACACTGGATAATGATGGAAACGATAGAGCTAGTAGAAAAGCGGAGAGAGGTAAAGAGCTGTACAAAAAACCTCACAGATAAAAGTCAACGAATTGCAGAACCAAATACATAAATAAAACACCTAAGTAGAAGAGATAAAAATATACACTTTAATATCATGTGGGATGAAATACAACACAAGGATCGTCAAGAATCTAAAGAACTGTTCGATAAAGTAATTGACCTATTTAGAAAAACACAGATAATTAATGACAAAGTCAACATCATAACCAATCTGAAAGGATTAGCAGAAACGAAACATGAAAAAACTACTGTGAAAATACTCGAATATCAACCCTAAGGACAAAATTAAAGAAATCGCAGATTGGGGGGAAAGAACCAAATATTCTCAAAAGCTGCTATGAAAAACCTGAAACTAAGAAAATCAGACAGAGAAGGTCAAATAACCGAAGATTATTCAGCTGCTCTTTGGTGGTCTATGTATTTAGACCACCATATTAGTATATAACCATAGGTCTGATTATAGTCATATATAGTCATTTCACCTGTTTGGGATTCAAACACCATGTTTTTAATATCCTTTGACATGTAAAATTTGTTGGTTATTCTTACCAAATGGGCGTTTGATGGACTACTGTTCTACTAGCATTGACAGAGAGTTTTTTCTGTCACATCACCTAGTAATAATATTTAATGTGCTGAATAGAACATAATTATATTTTCTTCTTTGTACGCCAAGGAGCAAAATCAAGTCATTTACCAAGAGTGATTACTTTTTTGCAGATCTGTTCAGCATATTTTTTATATATTGTTATGGATCAGTTTATCAATCAGAAATAGAATACAGAGTTTTTTTATTATTTTAATATACCGCGGGCATATAAGTTAAAATACAACCCTGTACTTGTTTGTAATAGTTAGAATAAGAGAAGACATTGTTCCGTGACAGGACCCGGACGAGTTTTTCCTTGAAAGACTGAGTGAATAGTGAAAGGACAATGGAACCCGTATAATTATAGATTTAAGAATAAACTTGTAATTGTATTTTGCGGTGGGCATTTTTCGAAAGTAAATAAGAATTAGATTTAGATATGAGATAACAAGAATTTGGAAACTTATTTCTGTTGAAAAAGGCAAAATTGTTAATGGTTTCTGAAAAGTAATTTGAGTGAAAGTAGTTTATTTGTTTTAAATATTATGTTGGAAATTTTCTAAATCGAAAATAAGTGGGAAAGATGAATGCTTATGATTGGTTAAAAAGGAATGATGGGGAATGAGAGAGTTGAGAAGGTTGTCTGGGGAGATTGAAAAGATTTATTATGTTACCGGCAGACCAGAAGAGAAGACGTGTTTTCGTGTAGTCAATCTGAGTACCAGTGTTTTCGTTTGTTAGTGAAAAAGGTGGAAACTGAGAGCAGATCAAAATCGAGAAGATTAATACCTCTTTTGAGTCTGCGTAGTCCACGAGACATAATTGAGAAAGAAAGGAGAATTTGTGAATAAAGAGTACCGGTCAAAAGAGGCTTGGGCTTGTGTTTTCGGAGGAGTAGTTTGCTGGTATGCGGTTTGGATTGATGCTGAGAACGGGAAAGATTTGATGGTAGCCGGACATAATCAATCAAGGAAGGAACTTGGTTTGATCGAGAGAAGACATCATTGGTGAAAAAAAATAGAGGTCAGTCAAATAATTTAAATGAAAGAAAACTTTAAGATATTCTAAAGATAAAATCAAATATAAGCATACGAACTAAGATTCCAAGTTTCAAAGAGTTATTTTTTTGTGAATAAATTATATTTTATATGGTCATTTTTTTAGTAGATATTATTATAAAACAGATCAATAGATAGTTTGTAATTAAAATTAAATTTAGAGTATAGGAGTTTGTTGGGAAAGATAATTGCCCACAAAAGTTACTTATTAATATTCATCGTATTGCTTATTGAAAATAAATAATAATTTGTGTGCATATTTATGTTGTTTTATTGTTAGTTCCGTTTCCTGTTCTATCCCGATTATGAGCAACTAGGAGATACTGAACCCACTAGAAGAGATATATAAAGTAAACTGATTAAAGTAAAATTAAGAAGGCACCCTGAGAATTTTTAATAGTAATTGATTTGTATGACTCTGCATAAATTAGTGAATTAATTAATTAAATAATTGGATTAATTAAATTAGTGTTAATTAATAATAAAACATCATAAAGCAGATCACAACAATATATTTGACGATACGTCAGATCATATTCCTACCTTATTATGTTTCCTGGTTGATTTTGCGGAGAGACCCAAGTATTTAAACGCCTTGGTGATAGTTTGAAGAACTTATTTAGTATTGCAAAATCTTTCTCCCCTAGGCAAAAATAACCAATTAATTCATCGCTTTTTCCTTTATCAATTTTCGCATTCAAGTCACCCATAATAATAGTTATATCTTCTTTTTTAATATATGCATACGGTAGCGGATATCCCTTTTGATGCTGCTGTATTATAAAGAGGATTTGGTAATGTATTTTGGTGTTAAATAATCTCTCCGTTATTAATCGAGTAACTGACAATCGAGCAACGACGTAAGACTGATCGGTCTCTAGGATTTAGGTAAGGCGTTATCCTGTCGTTCTATTTTGTGTATGTACACTATCCTTACAATTGTTGACGTCTGTGGTACATAGCCTAGTACTATGCTAGTCCTAAAGATTTGTGTTAGGATGGGCAATAAGTTGTCCAATCCTTTTTTAGCAATTTACAACTGCCGTCTTATTTTCAGAAAAAAATCTTTCAATGGACAAGAAAAAAATATGTAGCACTGGGGCTGGACGTGTTATGCAATATATTAGTCAGTGAAGTGTAAAGCACCTCCACCTTCCCTAATCATTAGTGTCCATAATATGTACAAGGAGGAAAAACGAAGAATTTAGAAGAGTCACATCCAAAGACAAAGGGAAATATTTTGTCGTTTTTGCCCATTGATTTATGTTTTAGATTTTCCGTTTAATTTATATTTGTTATAAACACATTCACAAAATTCCAATAATTTAAAAAGTTTCAATAATGAATTAAAAAATTGTTAAAACTTTAATAAATAAATTAAAATCCATATTTGTATTAAACTGGGATGTCAGAAAGAGAAAAACAGTTTCATACTGCTGTCAAATATTAGGTTTGCGTAAATAAGTCGCTAAGGAACTGGTTCAGCGATACAGTAGTTACATTTCAACTGAGAAATGGAGGGTCGGGCTACAGGTGTTCTTCCTCGTCTAGTTCTCATAATAATTTTAATATTAAAATTCCGTGTCAGTGTTTGTTCGATAGACGGTGCAAGGCTATAGAATCACACTGTACACTGTAACAGGGTATTAATTTATATCCACACCAAGAAAAACAATTTATATTTCATATATGCTCTTTGTGATAGATAGAACAAAGTTAAGACAGCTAAGATAATCTTCAATTGGTATTAAAAAAATTGACTTGATAAAGATGCACATTTTTGTTCTATTACCCGTTATAAGAGATAGTGAAAGAAGAAATAGAAATGTTGAACATCCAAAACATATTGTTGGAAAATCAATGTACTCAATTCTCTTTTATATAAAAAGGGATTTACTTAACACATTCGCGACCAACCCATGTTTAGGTCTGTCCAGTCAAACTGATTGTGGTTATATATGAAAGAAACATGCCAAATCCACCATTTTTGGGGAGAGGTATTATGATTGAACAAGGATTATAAAAAAAATTGTTTTCGATAATGTCACACATGTGTGACATTTCTTCTTCTTTTTCTTGATGTGCCAATCCGTTACGAATGTTGGCGATCATCATGGTAATCTTTATCTAATATGCAGCAGCGCAGAAAAGCTGCACAGATGTTGTATTGAACCAGATTCTAAGGTTCTTTAACGAAGATGTTCTTCTTCTTCCTGGACCTCGTTTTCCAAATATTTTTCCTTGCAGGATGACTTGAAGGAGAGCATATCTGGATTCATTTCACATAATATGTCCGAAGAATTGTAACTTTCGCGATTTGATGGTGGTCAGTACCTTTCGGTTCTTATTCATTCTTCTGAGGAGCCCTTCATTTGTGACTCGGTCAGTCCACGGGATCTTAAGTATTCTCCGATATAGCCAGATCTCAAATGCTTCCAGTTTTCTGCACATATCTTCGTTCAAGGTCCACAATTCAACACCATATGTGTGACACTGGTTTATAGTAATAAAAATTTGAACATAACCCAAGTGTCATAAATATGTGACATAAAAATTTTTAGCTACTAGGATACTTATAAAAAATCATTTATTTCTTTAACATTAACAAAAATAAAAATTACTTCCAATAAAAAATGAAACATAAGTTCAATTGTCTTTTTTGTGCCACTCAGCGAAACAGGGTGTAACACATAACCCAATGGGCTGCCAATCACTCCCCTTACATTCCTGACATGTGTACCACGTGACAGCCCTTTTTTGCTTGCACTGCACTATCTTTTTTTAAGTTGTGTTCCGCAACAACTTTTTTTCTGCTTGGTCGTTCTGTTTGTCCCAATAAATGTTTGATTACTTCCTCTCTAAGCCAAAGGTACGGCATTCTTGTTTTCTTTGACGTGTTTCTATTTCTATTCAACAACCAGTTGCCATTCCACATGCAAATATCTACTAAATAAAAGAAAACTTTCATGTACTGGCCTCTACAATTTTCAACTTCAACCATTTCGGGATCATGCTTGGATGAAATCATTATTACATTTCTCTTATCTTTCCATTTTAATACTCTGATTGGACGTCTTCTTTGCCGTACGACTTCTCCTTTCTTTTTTTTTTGTAATAACACTCATTGGGTTACTTTTTATATTTTTTCTTAATGTTTGACAAACGTAGATCTTCGTTTCATGTAAAAACTTGGCAAGCTCATAACTGTTCAACTTTTGTAATAATTGTCCATGTATATCGTGTGAGCTTCTCTAAATATTCAGTAACAAGCCTCTTACTACTTCAAACGCATGCCCATGTTCATTCACTACTGTTCCCTTGCCGCTGTAGATTAGGAAATTTAGTAAAAATTCATCAGAGCTAGTAATCTCATAAAATTTTATTCCATATTTACTAGTTTTTTTCGGCATATACTGTCGGAATATTAACCGCCCTCTCCACAGTAAGAGGGCTTCGTCAAGACTTAAGTTCTCTCCTGGATAGTAAACTTTAGAGATATTATTTATAATATGACTATAATATAAATAATATCTCTAAATAGTGTACAATTATTATTGGTTGGAAATCTGTACTGATATTGGCCTACGTTTTTAATAAATGCGTGTAGAGCTTCAAATTGGTTGAATTTAACTGAAAAAAGAAAAGAAACAAAGAAACGGAACAACAATAAGGGTACAAAACAGAATGAGAGACGTAAACCGTGTATTTCCGGTGGTGAGTAAATCCAAAGCTAAATGTCGGCAAATCTCCGTGAAATACGAAAGGCGGATCGACAGTGCACGCTCAATTGCCCATCAAAGGCACCCTGTTGGGTTGCCGTAATGCCTACCTGAATAGAAGATATATTAGGGAAGGAAAATATAATATTGTCGGTACGAGGGATGATGCAAGTGTTTGGCAATTATTAGCAATCCCAAAAATAAAAATATCTTTTATTTGAGTATTGACTAGATCGGTGGGACTACGGTAGAAACCGTAGGATTGACTAGATCAATCCATCCTTTTTGTGCAATTCGATTGAAATTTCGTCTACAAATTCTTTCCAGTACTCTCTATTTCCCGTTCTTCGCTTGATGTTCTTCCAACTTAATTAAAATATTTTATGTTTACTTGTTTTGGTTCTTCGTCAGCCTCGTTCTCTTTTCCATCAAATGCCTTAGATTTTTGAATGAATTATATCAAATTTTTTTAACAACAAATATTAAAAATTTTAAAGATACAAGGCAGCATGTATAATGTTTATAACCATGATTAAAACAGCTAAATCACTTGAAAATACACAAAATATGAATGGTTCAGGTAGTCAATAGCGGTTAAAACCGACTTAATATACAGAGAAAGAGCTTTTTACATATCTAATGTTTGAACTATAGGAACACAACTACCTCATACCAGGATTTTTCTGCTTTTTAACTCTACAGTCCTTAATTAGTCCAATTTTTTGTTAAAACTGTTCCTATTCAACGCCAGTCTTCTTCACGTTCTTATTCTCAGTATTTGCTGATTTGCTTTCATATCAATCGGAAAGCGTTTTTTGTCTCCTTCGGTGTGTCTGTCAGACGGATTTTTGGACATCGATTTTTCGAATTGGGTCTTCATCTTTTATGTTTAAGACATGTACCAAGCATCTCAATTTGTTGATTTTAATTATTTGAAGGCTATTTGACTCTCTTTATATGCGGTACTGCTTTAAAATAAGACGTTTTCTTCATAAACAATTGTCATTTACGTCTCCAAGTCATTTCTGGGGGATTTTATTCTTAAATTAGTTTTTCATATAATTTTTTGTATTGACAAAAGAACTAAGATGTACGAATTATCGAAGAGCTTCGATGGTTTGTCAATTTATAATTAAGTTCTACATCTTTATTTGAGGACTTGCTATTACTTTTGTATATTTTGTTTTCTGGATATTTACTACACAACTTCCATGGTTTTTCAAATTTGAAAACCCTTCTTTAACTGCATATTTGCTTCTCCCCATAATGTTTATTATACCATCTGCATTTGCAAGAACTCGGACGCACATTTTAATTGCTGTGCCTTTAATGTTAATTCCAGAAGTTATGACTTCTTCGTTACGACTTTTTTCAGGGCTATATTAAACAGGGAATGCGTTATTTTGTCCAATTCCAATAATATTAGTGATCATTATGCGGGACAGGTCTCTACCTGGTATAACTTTGTTCTATATATTTGTGGTAGGTAGTTTTCATAAATTTACCATGTTATTTAATATTACAAACTGCTGCATTGTATTGCAAAGGATTGCTCTGTTAATGCTGTCATAAGCCCATTTAAAATTATCAAAGATATAATGTCTATCTTACTGTCTTACTTTGTCTTTTCCAGAATTTGTCTTATTGTTAATATCTGATCTATTATTGATTTTTCTACCCGAAGCCAGTTTATTATTTTCTTATTAAATTCTCGACATAAAGTCTTAAGCGAGAACATAGGATCTTCTTTTTTTTTGAGTACCATGCTCAAGTTTTAGGGTGAGTAGCTTTCATGGCGATTTGCCGGTATCGTTCTCGATCTTGCGCGGCATGTTATAATTCATCTGCTGATAAGCCAGTCCATTGACAAAGGTTTAGGAGCCATGAGTATTTCTTCCTACCAATTCCTCTTTTTCCGTCGATCTTTCCGTTGAGTATCAACTGCATTATCCTGTATCTGCTTTCTCTCATTATATGCCCCAGATATTCGAGTTTTCACTTTTTTATCATCTTTATTAAGTCGCCTTCACCTTGACCTACTCTGTTCAAGACTTCTCTGTTTGAAATGTGTTGGACCCATGATATTCTGAGCATTCTACGATATAACCACATCTCGAAGGATTCTAATTTGTTCATCATGTTAACCTTCATAATCCAGGTTTCACATCCATACAGTAATACAGGACACACATAACATTTTAGGAACTTAATTCTTAGCTGTAAGTTCAGCTGAGAATTGCTCAGAATAAATCTAAGTTTGATAAATGCTCCTCTTGCAATTTCTATATAAGTTTTTATTTCTTCATCCGGATTTAGTATCTCGTTTATCCAACATACTAGGTATTTAAAATGGTTAACTTTTGTTATCGGTTCATTATTGAAAATTAGTTGTATAGCGTCGAGGTCTTGTTTACTAACCACAAGTAACTTTGTCTTTGTTGTATATATGCGTAGTCCGTTATTAGAGCATTCTCTAGTGACTCGATCTATAAGGAATTGAAGATCTTCGATACTTTCAGCCATGATCGCGGTGTCATCTGCATATCTGATGTTGTTAATAGTTTCTCCCCCGATTCGAACTCCATATTGCCCTTCCAAGGCTTCGTTAAAAATTATTTCTGAGTAAACGCTAAACAAAGTTAAGAACACCACACAACCCTGTCTAACACCTCTTTGAATACAAATTTTGTCTGTTTCTTTGCCGTCTACTAGAATAGAAGCTTCTTGATTCCAATATAGATGTTGTAAAAGTCTCAGATCTTTATCATCTATTCCAATCATTTCTAGATATTCGAACAGCCTACCATGTTGAACCCTTTCAAGCGCCTTCTCAAAATCTATAAAACAGACGTAAATTGGTTTCTGTACTTCCCATGACCGTTGAAGTAGTGTTAGCATTGAGAACAAAGCTTCTCTTGTCCCCAATCCTTCTCTGAAACCGAATTGTTTATTTCCCATTGTGTCCTCACATTTCTGCTTGATTCTATTAGGAATTATCCTAAAAAGTAGCTTGAGAGAGTGAGTCATAAGACTAATTAGTCTAAAATCTTAACATGATGATGTATTAGGTTTTTTTCGGAAGTGGGATAAATGTAAACTCCAACCATATTCGTGGCAGTGTTCCAGTTTCGTATATGTGGTTATAAATGTTTGTTAGTTCTGAGACATTGGCGTCGGTCGTCTAGAAGTTTGAGCCAGTCTGATGATATTTGGTCAGGGCCTGGAGATTTTCTATTTTTGCTTTGTTTGATGGCTTAGGAATTAGAACATAGGATAGATCAGAAAATTTTACACTTCATTTAATTGGGCAATTCTTCTGTAGTTAGGGCATTCAAGTCTTTTAAATAAGATTGCGTTTAATTGAACTCTTTTTTCCTCAAAAATATTTATACCAAGGCTAGTTAGTAAACTGACTAAAATAGTCACTTTATTAAAAGTGATCGCAATCCTCAAATTTTATTTACACATTCCAATTTGAAGCTTGAAATCTGTCATTTTCAAAGTCTTAAAAATAATTGCTACGATTTATGGCAAATAAGGTAAAATTGACACCTAACATTTTTCCAGCCCTCGTATATTTTTCTACTCGGTTTTTCATACGGTAGGTAGAGGTGTGAGACCGTAAAAGCATTACAACCGAGCGTTATTGAATAGATCAAACAATTTGTATGTGTATATGTGTTAGGACTAATCCGGTATCCCTTTTATTAGAGCCAATGGTTTCTGCCAATCAGGATTTTGAGCGCTTTTATACGGGCTTATCCAAATATTTAGTGACAATTGTGTCTCAGAATTGATACACACTGTTACCAACACTGCAATAACAAACTTATTATGCTTTGATTGCTTGTACGATTCAATGGGTCTGAACGATACTGGGAATTTTACGAAAATTCTATATAATAGAGTAAACATTTTAATACGAAAGCTATTTTTGTAATGGTCTTATTAATGGGACTTAAATAGATAAAAGAAATAATAAATCGCACAATTTTTTAAAAGCCTTTATATGAATTGTATCTGTGGAGGTATGGCATCGGGTTTTATTTTGGTGTAGTCGCTTTACCACAAAGTATTAAGAAAAAAAGAGGCTTTAGTTCAAAATACATACATATCTACTTAATATTTCTTTAATAAATATAAATTAGACTGATACACTACAGATATCATCATTATAATTACTCTACAGCCGTTCATGGGCCTTAGTCCAAGAGATTAAATCTCAACGTCTAAGATGGGCTGGCCATGTCCATAGACTCCCTAATGACCGCCTTGCCAAGTTAATATGGGAGGAAGCCCCCACAGGAAGAAGGCCCTTAGGACGTCCACGAATGCGATGGAGAGACAATATATGGTCAGATCTAAGAATAATGGGGCTACCCACTGACCCAACTATTATGAACGACAGTTCAAGATGGAAGCAAGTTGTGCAGTCAGACAAAACCCACCCCGGGCTGTAATGCTACGAGAAAAAGAAGAAGTTTATGGGCCTTGGTCTGTTTCAGGATATCCTTCCAAATGCCTTCGTTCTCCATCCTTTTGAGACCCTCTTCCACGTCGTCGAGGTATATTCGCCTAGGTCTTCCTCTTTTTCTGCTTCCTACTGGGTTTTAAATAATAAATATTTTGATGGGGTTTCCAAGATTCAACCTTAACACAAGGCCAACCCATCTTATGCATAAAAAAACCATAAAGACTAAAAAAAATATAAAAGCTTGTTGACCTGAGTTTACCTATATATGCTGATATTCTAAAAAATGGAACCAAGACATTATTCATTAAAATAGCATACATATTCAACTGATGTATTAATGGACACCGCGTCCCAAACAAATTCAAAAAAATTGGAAATCATCAATCTTTAAAAAAAGCGACAGAAAACGAGTGAACAAAGTCTTGAAACTGGGATGATGTATGTCATCGACCTTGTTATAACAGCTTTAAAATAGTGGAAAGTAAAAATTCAAGGTATGGTCATAGAACTAGAAAGCATAACCCTATATATGTTACAGTTTGTCGATAACCAAACAGTAATGTCAAACGCTAAGGACGATATGGTATACATGACCCCGCAAGTTGATTGAAGAGTACGAAATCTGTAAACTTTCCTCTTGCCAATGATTTATTTTGGAGTGTAGAAAAACTGTTTGTTAATGGGTTATTAAAAGTTCAACTTTATAAAGACAGGCTTCCTAACAAACCACTTCCTCCACAACCAATGGTGATAAGATGGGAAACCTGGTTAGTAGAGGCTGTATTTTTTTACGCCGCTCATTTTGAATACATTAAAATTTTAATTTTCTGATGGCAACAATCTAACAAATTTCTTCTGCTTAATGAACATTTAAAAATGAATTCGTTAAACAACAAACCCATTTTCTGAATTAAATTACTGTTTTTTACCTGAAATACTCAATAAATTACGGACGTGTACCAACTCATCACTTTATAGCCCCCCATAAAATTATTAGACCCTCTGAGATATAGTAAACTGATCACCGACATCCTTTGGAGATAGGTACACTCATCACCGCAGATAGGTAAACTCGTCACCAGCATTTTTGCCCCAAGGCGCTGCTGGTTTCTAAGGCGGAAGATTGCCTGTTACCTTCTCGTTTATGCGGTAATTTATTAAATGTAGAAATTATTTTAAGCAAAATGCTTTAAAATAGATATTAATATCGGGTTTCTTATGGTGTGGTCTATTAGACATATCTGCCAATCTAAACGGTTTTGAAATCTGAAAATTCAGTTGCATAGGTTTTCGGTAGTGAATTTTATAATGAAAATATTTATAAGCATGTGCTGTTTTCGTTTATATCGGAAATAGTTTCCAACCTATTAACTAATTAGAAATCTATCTATTATGACAGAATGCTTAAGTACAGTTTCCTGGCTTTTATAAACGGTCAAAGAAAACTTAATGAAACATTATACTGTGAAAACAGCACAAAAATTTAAAATAAAATGTCTTAAAAACTTGAAACATGAAACTTAATTTAAAACTGTTAGCCAATATGAAAATAAAGAAAACTATGAAAATTTTAAACACTACGAAATCTATGTGGGTAGGTAGAAGAAAATAAATAATAGGAAAAGTTTTTTAAGGTGAGAAATTGAAAACAAATTGGTTTTGATTGCTTCATAATAATAATAAGGGTCGAATTTTAAAAAAGAAACATTTTATTTGCAGTATAATTTACTTTTACAAGTTTTCATGATATCTGTATGACAAAAATTTCACAAATTTGTTATCGAAAATTTCGTTCCTACACAGCTCTTCTAACTTTTACGGAAGACGTCTTCGGCCTGCCTGACCTTCCTAATGTAATGAGTGTACGGACAGGTATTGATTGTACATGTAAACTCTGCAGTTTTATGTACACCATTGTTTAGTACTGCAGAAGCGTTGATACAAAAGTGAGGATATTGGGATGAGAATGGTAAAAGCGGTTGGAAAATGGGAATAAAAAGATTCGCATGGATTTGTGGTGAAATTTATATGGCTCGACTGGGATGCCCAAACAGTTAGAGGGAAAAGAGAGTCATTACTTATGTAGTTCTCTACCATTATAGTCGGAAATTTTCATAAATGAAGGCAGGTTAGGGATACCCGTATGAAATCGTTGACAAAACAATCGCCGACTCGTTGTAGGTCCAAAAATGGACCTACAAGTGAAATAAACACCCAATTCGCTTTGTGAATCGCAATTACGGCCTTGTGAATCGAGTTTTTTAAGTCAGCCAAGTCTTAATGACACCAACTTTTTCGGAGCAACGAATTAATTGAGTAAAGACCGTGACGTAGGTTTGTATGATTTTGTCGGAAAGAACACAATATAAGAGACACGTAATGCCCATTTAATAAACTATGGATGGTAAATAATTGTAAGAAATGTTTTCGTGCATATTGAAATCTACCATCCATGTAATATGCTTCTGCTTTTGCCAAGTAACGTAAATTCTCAAGAATGCCAAAAATAATAATATTTTGTTTCGAATCGTTCTGTAACACAAAACATTTATCGTGGTCCGTCTTTAGATTCATCTGTCGGATTACTTGATGCGCTTTCCCATGGTCTTCGGTACAGGTGGCATAAAAGGTAAACGATCGTTGCTCGTATTCCTCCGAATACAAGAGATGTTCGTTGTTGTCAGGTGTTCTTTGAAAGAAGAAGTTGCAATCTTTTGGTGAATGATTTTTTCTGGCTTCTCCGATAAGTACTCTTAAGCTTTCACCTTGCAGGGGTTGCTGATGACTCGACGGCTTAGCGAAGATCGCTTACGTGATTGTGTCCCAAGTCGCAGTGCAAAATATTTTCCGCAAATAAAATAATTATAGAAGTATAAACACATAATGGTCATTTTCAGACAACTGGACTTTATTCCATAAAATAAAGTCTTTAGTTTTAAAATTTAAAAGTCTTTAAAATAATAAAGGAACGAGTCGTTCCTTCTTGGGATACTCCCGTGAAGGAACGACTTTTAGAACTACACAATACCAAACAAAGAGAAATGCAGATTAAAGGACAAAGACGCCGTGCCAAAGAATTAAGACCTGCTAGGAATATACACGTGGAGAGAAATACACCTTGCTCCAAATGATTATGCAAGAAAAGATCCAAGGAAAGAGAAGCATAGGGAGGCGTAGAATTGCATGGCTGCGCAACCTGAGAGAGTGGTACGGATGTACATCAAATGAACTTTCAGAGTAGCCGTCTCAAAAGTCCGAATAGCTATGATGATTGCCGACTTCCGCCGCGGAGATGGCACTTAAAGAAGAAGAAGAAATATTGTAGCTCTTGCTGATTCTAGTAACATCCTAAGGAATATTGCTAAAATAAAAAAAAATTAAAGTGATAGTTCTACAAGTTGTTCTGAAGAATTCGAGGCGATGGATTTATCATCGGATTTTTCAGAATTATCAAATGATGATAGCCCTGCTGATTTGCTCCAAACATTCCCAGAAAATATAAATGAATGTGACTTTTAGTAATAAAATTAGAAAAACAGAAGAAATCAGTTGTGGACTATGTGGGCAAAGTCTTGGCCAAACATGATAGCTTTGAGTATCATATATCTTATCTAAGGAAGAAACGGGGATCGTGGACTTTTGCTGATGTGAAAGATGAAGCTTCAGTCAATTTTTCAGACGCTTGTCTAAAATTACCGATGCCTAATGTTACTGTAGGGACGAATCGAACAGATTCACTCTGCAGATTTCCCATAACTCCCTCTTCGTACAACATTCAGTAAAATAATATGTTACTACTTTATTAACATTTGTTTATCTTTGATTTGCTAATAAATTGCATTGAAATATTATTTTTTTATTCATTTATAACAGTGTATTAATGTATCATTAGCTGTACAAAACTGCCTCATGAGTTGAATCCTTGTACCCCGTATGTGGGGCACTTTGATGCATTGACTACGTTTAAGAATTACACAAATATCTTTTTTTTTGTTAACATTTCTCTATTTTAGAGATGTTTTAATAAAAATAGGGTAGTTATTGCTGCATTCTACGAAAAATTATATTTTATACTCATTAAATTCCGGAAAAATTAGTAGTAAAAAAAACTGTAGTATTCCACATTGAGTTTACAGACGACTCTTTATAGTCTTCGCAATTGCTTTTTTACATTTTACAGGCATAATTCTCGGGAATTTTTGCTAGTTCCGTTATCGTAGTACATCTTTCAAGCGTAAAATTTCTCACCTATAGGAACTACGAAAATCTGGACCTCTGCGTGTTGAATGGGACGTTTTCCGAAACCAATTTTTTTATTTCTTCACCTGACTGGCATCCAAATCTTGATTTTTCGTCTGGATTCATTATATATGTCCAAAATTGATTATGCTTCAATGACGTTTGTCAAACTGACAACAATAGAATTACCAGACACATTCGTGACGGATCTATCATAATTTTGTCGCTGAAAAATCACGGGCAATAAGAAGTTTTGTCAGTAGGACGCGTGGCGTTGCTATGACGTTTTATCAGTTAAAAATAGTCTACTGAAATAGTTCACACAAATTTATTTATACATAAAAATTATCAACAAATCTCACGCAGGAAATTGTTAGGATATGTTTGTCTAAGTATTATACCTAAAAAACCTTTCAGTACCCTGGCTTTGTCACTACAAAAACCTTATTACCTTGGACTATTTGTGTATCTCAAGAGAACCACAGTGAATCAAAAACAAATTATATTTGGGTTTGGTATAAGGAATAAATAAATATTACCGCAAAAATCAAAATTAACTATTGTCGCAGGAAAGGGAAAGTTATATCAAGGGTATCGATCTTGAGTTGCGTGTCTAGGGGTGGAAGGGTGGTTGAAGCGACGACGCTGGTTGATCTGCGGCAATTAGTCGGCTGAAAGATGATCGGCTGAAAGCGCGACGCTGCTCTTTATTCGGACGTCGGACCGAATTTCCGGTTTCCGGTGGGGCGTCTGTCGGAACAAGACTTTACACTCTATATTATGCTTATGATGGACTGCCATCCCTTGTGAATATGATTTCCAAATCGATGATTTAGTTACAGAAAAACAATATGCTCTGCAAGTCCACCAGAAGAGCAGTTTTATTTATAAAGAATGGGTTTGTTCACATTTTGTCATTTTTTTATTTTGTGGAGAAACCTAAGCATAAGGATATGGCATGTATAAGAGATAATATTATATACGTATATACAAAACACCAAAATAAATACATGTGTATCTTGGTACAGTATATACGACTGTCTAAGAGCAAAATGTTGATATTCCAGATTAAACATATAGTAAAAATTACACGGATATTATTACATAGATATTAAAGAAGTATTGAAACACTAGAATGTGGCCCAATTCTAATGCATTGGGATTCTATAACGTATGATGTTCAACTAAAATGATTTGTTTTGTCTCACCACAAATATTATATGAAGATCTATTTTCTTCTTTCTCTTTATAAGCAATTCTGCTTGTTCATTGGCGGATTAATACCTTTGTGGAAGGTTGTCCATCTTTTGCGCGGTCATCCGATACTTCTTCTGTCGATTGGTGACTTATCTCTTGTTATTTTAACGACACGGGTCTCTTTCATTCTCCTTATGTGGTTAGGTATTCCATTCTTTTTTTCTGTTTTGTGTCCATTTATTTATACACTGTACGTTACATTTTTTCTAATGTCTTCACTTCTCTTTTGATCTCTCAGCGTATTTCCTGTAATTCTTCTCAGTACTCTCATCTCTGCCATTTCTGGTAGCCTTTGAATTGTAGCTGTGTCGAGTCTTGTTTCTGAGGTATATGATTATTCGTCTTACACTGGCTTTATAAATTCTTGACTTCATCTCAGTATTAATGTGTCTGTTTCGCCGTCTAGTGATATTAAGGCATCATGCCAGTCTATTTGCTTTTTGCTCTTGATCTCTCACTTCTTCGTAAAGGTCTCCATATCTAGACAGTGTAATTTCCAGGTATTTTATCTGCATTACTTGTTCAATACTGATGCCATAAATTTTTATTTTATCTGGTTGGTTCTTTGCTAACTACTATTGTTTTAGTTTTTAGAGATTAGATTGTCAAATCTAATTTTTTTGCTTTTACGTTAAATCTGTCTACCAGTCTTTGCAGACCAAACATCTAAATACCCTTACGAATTGATGGGAAAATGATGAACCAGGAAGCTAGGTTTAGATATCTGGGAATAGATATAACTAGTTACAAAGATAGAAGTACTGAAAAACAAAGATATAGACAGACGAGACTTAAGAATCATTATCAATCTGTATTGGAATCAAAAGGCCAATATAAAGATAGAAAAACAAAATTTCGAAAATATAGATATAAAGAGAGGAGTAAGACAGGGCTGTGTTCTGTCACTATTACTGTTTAACGTGTACAGTGAAGCCATATTCCAGGAAGCGATAGCGGATCTGGGTAATGGAATCTCTGTAAACGGAAGAATAGTAAATAACATAAGATTCGCTGATGACACCGTTATAATGGCAGACACCCTGGAATCGCTACAAGAATTGGTAAATAGAATTAACGATTATTGCATTAGATACACACTAAAAATAAATAAGAGAAAAACTAAATTTATGATTGTCTCAAAAACGCAAAATGGAAATGAAAGATTAATTGATAGAGCAAACCCAAATAGAAAAAGTAGAGTCATACAAATATCTGGGAACCTGGGTTGATGACAAAAATGACCAAAGCAGAGAAATCAAAGTCCGAATTGAAACTGCAAGGCAAGCATTTGTGAAAATGAAGACAATGCTTTCCAATAGAGATCTTCAGTTGCATCTCAGATTGAGGGCTCTAAGATGTTACATATTTTCTATCTTACTATACGGAATGGAAGCTTGGACATTGAAGAAACAACACATAAGAAAAATAGAAGCGTTCGAAATGTGGCGGTATAGAAGAATATTAAAAATTCAGTGGGTTCAATGGATTACCAATGCTGAGGTACTACGACGTCTAAATAAGGAGTTAGAAATTATGAACAGCATAAAAAGAAGAAAACTAGAGTATTTGGGTCACATAACCAGAGGAGAAAAATATGAGCTGCTGAGAATTATTATGCAAGAAAGGATCCAAGGAAGAAGAAGCATAGGAAGAAGACGCATCTCCTGGCTGAAGAACCTTCACTACAACTTTTCAGAGCAGCAGCCAAAGTGACCATAGCCGTTATGATATCCAACCTCCGATAGGAACTTTAAGAAGAAGAAAAAGTTGCAGAGATGTTGAAGAAGAAGTACGACCACAAAGCTTAAAAGCAAGTAAAGCGGCGGGATCTCTGAATGACACAATCTGGAAGAACAAACACCTAAGACAAGACACAAAAACAAGAATCAAAAACAAGAATGGGTGACAAAACGGAAACGAGAGTGGAACGAACACATTAGTAGAATCGCAGAGGATACCATAGTACGAATAGCACGATATAAGTCACCAAATGGACGAAGAAGTGTTGGCAGACCAAGAAAAAGATGGTGCGATAATTTAAACAATTTAGGAGGCGAATATTGAAGAAGAAACATTCTTTAACGCCTACGTACAAGAAGCAAGAAGAAGAAGTAGATGAAGAAGAGAAGTTTAAGATCTACAATTTTTATTTGTACCATTTTTCTCTAAACTGCATAAGGAAGGTTTTATAGGCAAAAAAATAACGTTGTCACTTTTTAAGATTATTTAAAACAAAAACAAAGCAAAATCAGCTGTGCGTCTTCACGGATTTTTCTTCAGCTACCCCTCATATCAAGAACGTTACGGCCTTCTCTAGCTGATTCTCCAAGGGAAGGTAAATGGTAAGAGAGGACCGGGAAGAAGACGCATTTCCTGGCTTCAAAATTTACGAAAGTGGTATAACACGACTACCACTGAACTGTTCCGCGCTGCAATAAACAAAGTAAAGATAGCCGTGCTGATCGCCAACATCCGGAACGGATAGGCACTTTAAGAAGAAGACTCCTCATATACCTTTTAGAATCTTTAAATATCTGTATAAGATTTGTACGTACAATCAATGATTTTTTCCCATATAGACTGGTGTATATTCATGATTGATCACATTTATCTGATTAAGAATAGATAGGTAGGAGTGAGTTTTGTGAACTGTCAATTGCAAACAGATAAATTATTAAGTTTTAAATTAACAGATTTAAGGACACCTTTATATATATATATATATATATAATTTAGCTCTCCAGGCCTAGAAGGCCCATGGCTTGGATTACTATTCTTTTCCATTCTTTTCTGTTTGTTGCTTTATTTTTCCAGTTTGGTATTTTAAGTTTTTCTATGTCTTTTTCAACATCCTTCTTCCACCTGGTTTTCGGTCTGCCTTTCTTCCTTTTCCCTCCTATTCCTCCAATTAGCATTCTTTTTGGCAGTCTCGTGTTTTCCATCCTTTGGATGTGTCCCAACCATCTCAGTCTTTGTGACTTTATGATCCCTACGATATTCGGCTCTCCATACATCTCCTCTAATTCCATATTTGGACTTTTTATCCATATACCATTTCATAATTTACCTCCAAATATTTTCCTGAGGACTTTTCTTTCCCATACTTGCAGCAAGACTTGCTCGGATTTGTTCATTGTCCATGTTTCACTGGCATATAATACAATAGGTCTTATTACTGTCTTATATATTCTTATCTTAGCCCTTCTAGATATGTTTTTGCTTCTTAATAAATTGTTTAGTGCAAAAATACAACGGTTACCGGCCATAATTCTCGCTTGGATTTCTTCCTTCATGTTTGGTCTTCTCTTGAATGTCGCTCCTAAATACTGGAATATTTCTTCTTCTTCTTATGGTGCCGTGCACCTACAGTGCGTTGGCGAATTATCTTAAGGTCAGACGTCTGTCTTTTGCGGCATGCAAAAGTTCGCCAGTGTTAGTTACGCCTGTCCAGTTCTTTATATTTCGCAGCCACGACATTTGTTTGCGACCTACTCCTCTCTTGCCCTCAATCTTTCCTTGGATAATCAGTTGAGGGATTGCGTATTTTTTCCCTCTCAGGATGTGGCCCAGGTATCCAATCTTTCGTGCCTTGATCAAGCTGAGCAATTCTCTCTCAGTATTTGCTCTTCTTAGGACTTCCTCGTTTCTCACCCTATCTGTCCATGGTATGCGGAACATTCTTCGCAAGGTCCACATTTCGAAGGCTTCCAACTTGTTAATGGAAGATATTTTCAACGTCCATGTCTCCATGCCGTATAACAATATGGACCATACATAGCACTTAACCATTCTGTAACGGAGATTGAAGGAAAGATTGCGGTTACAAAGTAGCGGTTTAAATTTAAGAAAAGCTTGTCTTGCTTGTTCGGTACGGCATTTTATTTCTTGTTGAGGATCCCATTGGTCATTCACCATCATTCTCAAGTATTTGAATGTTTTCACTTGCTCGATTGGAGCATTATCTACGTGCAGTTGTACTCTGAAAAATGCGCCCTTTCTTATTGTCATGCATTTTGTTTTTCCAGCATTTATCTTCAGGCCATAGGTTTTTCCTGTGGTGTTTATTTTATTTAGTATCAACTGCATATCATTTTCATTATCTGTGATTATTGCGGTGTCGTCAGCGTAACGAATGTTATTTATCGGGTACCCGTTGACCTTTATACCACAATCAGTGCCTTCAAGTGCCTCTGCAAAAACATTGTCCACATAGAGGTTGAACAGCATAGGAGACAAAATACACCCCTGTCGCACTCCTCGTAAAATTTCGAATTCCTCTGTGTTTGTTGATTTGTTCAGCCTTACACGTGCCTTTTGATTCCAATAGAGATTCTGGATAACTCTTATATCTTTCTCGTCAATATCAGCATTGTGTAGCATTTTTATTATTTCATCGTGTTTTACGGTGTCAAAAGCTTTTTCGTAGTCGAGGAATGTGATGACTATATCTTTTCGTTGGTCCATACAGTTTTGTACCAGGGTATTCAAGCAGAATGATGCTTCGCGCGTCCCGAGTCCCTTCTTGAAACCAAATTGTGTTTCCCCGCTCAGCTCTTCTAGTTTTCTGAACATTCTTGTGTGGAGTATGCGAAGAAATATTTTAAGTATATGACTCATCAAGCTAATCAGTCTGTGGTCCTTGCACCTTGTCGCTCTTTGTGATTTAGGGATCATTATGAAGGTTGAACAAAGCCAATCCGTTGGAATGTGGCCGGTGTCATATATGGCATTGAAGATTGTTACCAGAGTGTCGATGTTGTCATCATCCAACAGTTTTAGGGCTTCCGTAGTAATGCTATCCGGTCCAGTGGCCTTGCCCAGTTTTGCTATTTTTATAGCGTACTCCACCTCGGCGCGAATAATCGGAGGACCGGACAAAGTTTCTGTAGATAGGTTAGTAGTTGGCAGATTCGGTCTGTTGTCTGCAAAGAGGGACGAAGCATAATCTGTCTAGATTTTGGCTAGTTCTTCCTGGGTATGTACGTAGTCGCCTTGATCATTTTTCAGGTTTGTCTCGTGGTGTTTCTTGTATATATTCGAAATTTCTTTAACCTTTTTGTGTAGTTCAAAGCTGTCCCCCTTTTCTTGTAGTGATTCTAATTCTTCACAATGCTTTTTCATCCAGATTTCCTTTGCGGTTTTAATTTTTGCTCTTATCGTACGTTGAGTTTCATTGTATTTACGTTGGTTTTGATGTATTTTGTACTGTCGGCGCTGCTGCTTCTTTTAATTCTTGCTTACTTCTGGCTATCAGTACAATGTCGTCAGCGAATGCTAAACATTGGTGTTTTCTTTGATATATAAGAAAGACACCTTTAAAATAATTAAATTTAGTGGATGAATTGATTGAATTTTTTACATCAATTATTCTGTCATTGCTGTATATACTTATTTATTATTTTAAAAACAACATGACATCATTATTAATGTACGGTATTATCATTGTTAATATTATCTATTTATAAAACATAAAATATCGATTTTCAATTATGTTGCTATGATGGCTTTTATCGCGTGAATATCCATCCCGGTTTGGTTTTCGCCGTGTATACCATCAAGTCTATTACATGTATGATTTTGTATTGCACGTGCACACACAGCACAACCAGAACAATAGAGACGTAAATGGATACCGAACATCAATCATATTTTCGGGAGAAGTAAGGGGATGAATAAAAATCCAGAAAAGTATACGCCCGATGGAATATATAATTATTATAGATGACACGCCGTAGGGAAATTCAGTATTCGGTTTAGATATTGATCGTTTCTTTGTTATAAATGGCTAAACAGTTATTTATAATATAAGGTGTGTAAGTAATATTCATTAATTGGAAAAAAGTTTGCGCTCAAACGATAGCGAAAGTTGTCGCAAAAGTAAGCAAATTGGTAAGAATATTAGAAGTTATTGAAAAACAGGGTATCTCTGGTATGACTCTAGCCCAAGAAAGACCGCGAGGTGCACAGATGATAGAAAGAGAATATAAAATTACATTATACCTACAAAGTCAAAGATTCACGTCTTTAGCAAATTTAGAACATTGATGCTAAGACGTGTCAGACAGTTTGTTACAACCACTTTATTTTCAATGAGAATACAATTTCTGATTACTCAAATTACTTAATATTGTTCGTTATGGACTTTTCACTTTCAATTAGCAAAGTACGTTGAAGAAAACGATAGAACAATCTGTAAATGTCTGGTGTAAATATAGTTTAAATTCAAATAAATAAAGTACCCAAATTCCATAATGAATAAATGTATTAAAGTGCGTCAAGTAAGCAGTAGAACGACAGATGCTTCGAACAAACGAAGCAATCCGGAATAAAACAAAAATGTAAGGGACGCTGCGGAACAAGCAGCTAAATTAAAGTGGAAATTAAAGTGGAAATAGGTGGTACACAACGAATGTCGCGAAGATTGAAGATGGAATAAAGAAGTTCGAAACTAATGACCGTACGAAGCGAAGCGATCAAAAGGAAGACCTCAAATGCGCTGAAGCGACGATATCAAAAGAGTCGCAGGAGCAATGTGGTATAACGAAATATTTTGCCTACCACATAGGGTATTACTATAAGGGGTTGAAAATTGGGGACAGAAATTATTGAGTGGAGATCGGGCAAACGAAACAAATCGAAACTTATGCGAACGGCGCTCAGGGTTTATCTGGAGAGCTGGAGTCGTGGATGAGTGAATGAAACAGGAGGATCAGATTGGGGCAACTACAAAAAATAAAACAAAAGGGTACTTACATGAATCTCATAGACAAATGGGTAACACAAAACAAACAAGAAGGACCTCTAGCTATTTGAAATAAGGACGCTGCTTTGAGAAAACTTCCTGCTGGATGAAGGAAAAAGGCTCTTCCTTCCTAAAAAATAAACACAAAAGGGGTTATAAACTTTTCTAAAATAAATAGACAAAATGGTTTAGAGAAATAAATTAAACATGTATTGTTGTAAATCATGAATGTGTTGCTTGTGTGACTTCATTTTAAATAGGTAAAAGAAATAAAATAAGACTTACAATCAATTTAATTTTATTACCGAAACGACCGTTTTCGCTTTCTACACTTTGCAAAGCATCTACAGGTCAAACGGTACAAAGTAAATTAAATGCTGAAATTATAAAAAACTCATATTAGGGTGCTGTCTTATAAAGATAAAGATAAAAAATTACAGTAATTATGCCAATATTGCATGTCTGTGTTTATTAATATGATTAAAATTGATTAAACAGACAAAGTAAAACCCACAAATTGGTAAGAAATAATCTATTGAATTGTAATAAATTAGTAAAAAACAAAATACTACTTACATGCCGGTACAATAATTATTGGTTAATGATTCGTGAAACGTAGTTCAAACTATACTCTATTGCTGATGATAGGTGATCTCCGGTTTGTATTGTAACTGTTTGATAATTAGCGGGGAAGTTTCTTGAAAGGAGAGATGTTAACAAATGAACTAGGAATAAGGTATATGTGATTGTTTGTTAAATGAAAGTGATGTTTTATATTATTTAAATAATTAAAAGTAATTTATATTTATTTAAGAGATATATTTTAGAAATGTGTGTTAATTTATTGTAAAAATGTTGTTTTTAAAATTTTTTTTCTTGTAAAACAGTTTTTTCCGGTGTTATATTTATAAACTATAACTACGTCATAAATAAGTTCCCTTATTAAACAAAAACAAAAATCTGAGGGTTATGAATCACTGGGCTAATTGCAGGATGAGTTCATAAAACACTTTCTTTAAATAATTACATATCAAAGTGCAGGTGGTGAACTAGAATTAAAGGGTGATGATCAAAACATTATCAGCTGGCTTATATTTGAAGTAGATAATGCTTATTGCTGGAACAAAACCTATTAAAATCATCGTTTAGGGGGTGGAAGCATAGGCGTCCTACACTTTCATGCAAGATATAAATAATCTATTGATACAATTTGTTAAATAGAGAAGTTTATAAGTTTTTTTATTGATTTAATAGTCAATTATGATTTACATTTTTGCATAATTGGTTTTTTACAGTACTTACTATTATTTTAAATATGTTTATCTAATATACAGTCAAATCTTTCATATTTTCACGTCCTTTTTGTCGATGGGACACTCAGATCAACAGAAATCGATTTTTTATCATCGAATTAATACAAATTTTATTTATATAACTGGTATGGTAAAAAAAGAAAACATTTAAGGTACGGTGGGGTCAAATTCGACCTTTGAATTTTTTGTCTAAGTAAAATAAACATAAATGTCCAATAGTGAAAAAAGTTGTAGGTTGCTAATAATAAAGCTATAAAAACCAACATATTTACCACGGATGTTTAAGGAAGAAAATATACAGGGTCAATAACAAAACTAAGTTAATGTCAAAAATCTTGAAACAAACAAACAAAAACACATTATCGTGTCGAAAAAAAAAAAACCAAAATTGCTATTTTGAGGCGCAGTTCCTCAGTCCAACGATGGCTCTTTCTGTTTTTTCTAATAATACATCCCTTGAGTAAGATGAAAATTTGGCTCTTAATTTTTTACCAGAAATTATAGATTTTCTTATAGCACTTCATTCTTCTTAATTACTCTTACAGTTGATTCGCCTAGATTAAAATGTTTTTCAACTGCCATAGATCCTTCTCCTCTTCCTAGACGATCTAAAATTGAAATTTTCGTTTCCAAGGAAATTGATTTTCTTTGATGTGTTTTTTTTCTCCATTGGACCAAATAAAATCTTAAAAAAAAATAAAAAAGTAGACTTACGATATTGAGATGGTAAAAACCTCTTCTAATAAAAAATAAAACTTTACGACACTCACTTGAAATCTTTCAATTCGAAAACCTTGCTGCTTATTATACTGCAACTAGGAATCAGCAAAATTTTAAACAACTTATTATAAAACGAAGCCTCGCTAAGAGTAAAATTATTTTTAACCAAGGGTTTTTACATATTTATTTAGTGGCTTCAAACATGTACATTCAGGTAGCGCTGATGATGGAATATTAATTTCAAAAACGTTCTGTGATGTAGCCCGATAGGGTTTTTAATAGTATACCTTGTATAAAGGAATTTTTAATTGTTTGTGATACATGGTATACAGCCAGCTACAGGAATTTAGTTTCCTTGAGGACTCTTCGTTTGTCTTCTCAATAATCTGGTCAATAATCGTGTCATCGAGTTACAGCTTGACGGCTTCAGCAGGCGTTGCCGGCTTATGTATTCGTGCTGGCCCAAAAAGCCCTGATAAATGTGATACTTTATCTGATGTACGGCTACGGCTTGAAGCAGGAGCTATTTTCGACAATTTTTTTTCTATTTCTTTCGTAATAGTAATTTCTCTGTTCCCTCTTCATTATCAACATTTTCGTCCTCACTACTCAAATTACTGGTCAGTATTTAATCATTCCTCACAGTGTCACCTTGGTCATTACCACTAAGTTTAGAGTAACTATCAATATCATGATCAGTAATAGCTGATTTGGCGTCAGAAATATCATCATCACTGTAAAAAAAGTGTTCAGCAAACTCCTTCTGGGTTAAAGGTTTCTTTTTATCTTTTAAATTGGCCATTGTTCTTTAAAAACTAGACACCAAAAAAATAACACTCAATATGTGGCGGGGTCAAATTTGACCCGATCAACGTGTAACACCTAACTAAGAAGAAGGTTAAAGGCGACTAGACGTAAGGGAATGGCTGTAAGGTGAGGTTGCCGCATCCTGCTGTCTTTCTGAGAATTAAATAAGTTTGATTGGGGTCGAAATTGACCCCGGCATACCCATTAAGGGTTAAAAAATTGATTTGGCGCGTGTAACTAACATGCAGAATTGCCGGTTGCTTCAAGCGTTATTTCTGAGACAACGGTTCATTCCACGCAAACAGTGCTAATAAATATTTTTGTTTAAAATTCAGCAAATAGCTGAATGAATTGCTTTCCAGTGAATAATTGGACTCTGGACAGCACATCGCACAAATATCTTAATATTGACAGAACTCGACATCAATAGTAGGCTTACCACAATCATCAACCAAAATATACTTTGTACTTTGGACACATTAGCAGACGAATGGAAGGCATGGAGAGGTTGGTGGTTGAAGGCAAGGTAGATGGTAAAAGAACTCGAGGAAGATCGCCACTCCGATGGTCAGACCAAATAAAGTGCGCTACCGGTTACTCTCTGTCTGAGGCAGCACACCGCGCCCAGGAAAGAGAACAATGGATAGCAACCATTCGTCAAATACCATAACGTCACCACATCCTTACGAAGGATAAAGGATAGAGGAGGAGGAGGAGGAATAATTGGATAACATGACACTGTTTTAGCTCTGCTCTCATATGCAGGCAGCTGTACATGTTTTATCATCTTGATAGATAGAAGAGATAAACGAAATTTAAAAAACCATCATATTTTAAACCAAAAGCTTCTCAAGAAACACCTACTTTAACATAGGTGTGCTTAATCTTGCTCGTCTTGGCGCGCCGCCGCCAAAAATCACAATGAATCCCTTTTATCAAACTCTCCGAGGTGATACAGGGTCCCGCTGTCGGTAAAATTTTTGCAGTAGGCTATTTGGTTTCACTTAGCAGTATTTGTCAATGTAAATAAACAATTTCATTATGTTTATTCTCTGCGTAGATATTGAGACACATTTCTAAAAGTGCTTACCTTCGAAAATCATAACATGCAATTCGAAAAAAGTTTATTAGAATCTTTTCGGTTTTTTTAAACTTTTAAAACTTTTATGGTATACTAAGTGAAAAAAAAAGCTACAAGAGTAATGGAACAAAATATGTTTGGAATATCACTAAAATATAAGGTAATATTATATTATATTCAGATAACCATCTTAGAAGAATTGGCTGGATTAGTAAAAAAATACTTAGGTACTTACCTCTGAAAGTTTGGGAAATAAACTCTCAAGAAACTGGAGTGGTATGCAGTCTTACAAGAATTTGAAACCTCAAAGGATAGTTACTAGGTACTCTGGTGCGTGACTTAAGGTCCCAGAAGAAAGCGAAAGCTTGTAAATGACGCACACTTACAATCAGGCACACCCTGTACAATCAGCGTTCGTTGTTGTGCTCTAGCAAGTGCCCGTTTTACTAATTCGCTGAAAATAGAACCCTATAACTCTACCAACTTATATAGAATGAGACTGATGCATGACAGAGACAGATGAAAGTATAGTCGCGATAAAATATATATTGTAGATTGATAGCACCTTTTCTTATCTTTTTTACAACTACAATTTTAAAAATGTTTAACTGTATATATATTTTTAACTGTGTAATAACAAGAGTAATTACAAAAGCTGGTCTACATCAGTTATCAATACCAGCATGCGGAGGGAGGGTCAAATATAGTGAAAAGAGGTAAGGTGAAATGTAAATGAACAATGGTCCAAATTAATTTTAGCACATACTATATATCCTGTTTTAACGGTATGTACCTAAGTAAAAAATAAATATTTTTAATTACATATTTAATTACCAGAACAACCAGCCACCGCACTATATCTTAAAGCATACCTATCAAAACATGCGTTCTACTATATTCCTTACTTGTACTATAATTGAAGGAATACAACAACATACGAATGGGAAATATACCTGAGAATTGTTTAAAGGAAAAGAAAATAATAATCAACATAATAACGTACCTGATTTAAGACACGAAATAGAAATAAGTTTTCCGGAAAAAGAGATAGCCATAAATTAACTCAAAAATAGAAAGTCACCAGGACTAAACGAAATAACCAACGAGCTTCTAAAAGACGGAGGAGAAAGTATAACCCTAGAAATGACAAGACTTATACAACAACTAATATTGTACTGCAAGATACCAGACGCATGGAGAAACAGCATAATGATACCAATGTTTAAGAAAGGAGATAAAGAAGACTCCAACAATTACAGAGGTATAAATCTACTGAACACTGCACTTAAGCTTACCACAAAAGTCCTAACCAATAAAATCAATGAAATAACAACTTTATTAGATGAACAACAAGGATTCAGATCCGGAAGATCCTGTGTAGACGCCGTATGTACTAAGACAAATTACAGAAAAGGCTATCAAATACAATAAACCAGCATATCTATGTTTTACAGACCTACTGTATAAACGAAACATACCAATCAATATTATACAATGGGAAATTAACACAGTATATACCAGTACAAAGCAAAGTCAGACAGGGTGACTCGTTAAGCCCACTTCTCTTTAATATAATAATGGATAAAATAATACAAGAAGTATGAAAAGGTCATGGTTACAGAATGGGGAACAAAGAAATTCAAATATTATATTACAGACAACGCCGCATTAATCTCCAAGACAGAAGACGAGCTCCAAAGATTAACACACATCTTCAATACAACAGCCTTCTTCTTCTTAAAGTGCCTATCCGTTCCGGATGTTGGCGATCATCACGGCTATCTTTACTTTATTTATTGCAGCGCGGAACAGTTCAGTGGTAGTCGTGTTATACCATTTTCGTAAATTTTGAAGCCAGGAAATGCGTCTTCTTCCCGGTCCTCTCTTACCATTTACTTTCCCTTGGAGAATCAGCTGTAGAAGGCCGTAACGTTCTTGATTTCTCATTACATGTCCTAGATATTCCAACTTTTTAGTTTTGACGGTCATGAGAATTTCACATTCTTTCCCCATTCTACGCAGGACCTCCACATTAGTAACTCTGTCAACCCAGGATATACGTAAGATGCGCCTATAACACCACATTTCGAAAGCTTCGAGCCGATTCATAGATGCAACAGTCAGTGTCCATGCTTCCATTCCGTAGAGCAGAACTGTGAATATGTAGCAGTTCAATAGACGGCATTTTGTTTTTAATGATATGTCTCGACTGTTGAAAATGGTTCTCATTCTAACGAATGCTGCTTTTGCTTTTATTATTCGCTGTTTAATTTCTGTTGAGTGGTCCCATTGGCTATTTAAATTGGTACCTAGATATGTATATTGCTCGACTCTTTCGATATTCTGTTGGTTGATTGTAAGTTGAGCGTTTAGTATTGGTTTTTTACTAATTGTCATAAATTTGGTTTTCTTTATGTTAAGAGCTAGTCCGTATCTGTTGCTGACTTCTGTTATGCGATTTGTTAATATCTGTAAGTCATTCAGATTATCGGCAAAAACTATAGTGTCATCTGCATATCTAATGTTATTCAACCATTCACCGTTTATTACTATTCCTTTCGCACAACCGTCTAAAGCTTCCTTAAATACCCATTCTTCGACTGTAAATGGTGGTCCAGATTCGCAATTGGTGTTTGTTGTAATACCAGTGTTACTTCGTATATCTTCAAAAGTTTTTTCTACGTATTTAATCCAAATATCTCTTTTATGCTCTATTTCCAGTACTATGTTTCCCTGATTATCTGTCAGGAATCCAGTGTTCTTGTGTTTATATAAGCCTGCCGCTTCTTTTATCTTTTTATGGAGGTTAAATGAATCATGTTTTTGTTGTAATGACTCTATCTCTGTACACTTCGAGCTAAACCAATTTTCTTTTGCTATTTTAATAGCCCTTTTTTATTTCGTTATTTATGTTGTAGTAATTCTTATTATCTTTAGCGTTTCTTCTGTCTTCCATCATACATAGAATCTCCTCCGTCATCCATTCCTTTTTATTTGTTCTTTCAGGTTTTAAGTAGATCTCTGTTATTTCTTGACTTACTTTGTGCAAATTTTCTAGTTCTACATCTGTGTTATCTGTTTAGTAATACAACAGCCAAGAAATACAATATGATAAAATTAGCAGAAAAAACCAAATGTATGACAACATCTAAATATCCACTACGATGTAAAATCGAAATTGATGGGAAAATAAAAGCAAGGTTTAGATATCTGGTAATAGATATAACTAGTTAAGGAGATGTTGAAGAACAAGTACGACAACAAAGCTTAAAAGCAAGTAAAGGGGCGGGATCAATGACACGAGCTTAATGACACAATCTGGAAGAACAAACACTTAAACAAGACACACAAAAAAGAATCTATAAAGCAGCAATTAGATCTATATTAACAAACACGGCGGAGACAAGACCTGACACATCTAAAACGAGACGACCGACTACTAGAAGCAACAGATATGAAAATACTTCGACGAATATCGGGGAAAAGTCTGTTGGATAGGGAGAGAAGCGAAAACATAAGAAGAGCATGCAATATAGAAGACATAAATGTATGGGTGACAAAACGGAAACAGAAGTGAATCAAACACATTAGTAGAATCACAGAGGATAGAATAGTACAAATAGCACGAGAAGTCACCAAATGGACGAAGAAGTAATGGCAGACCAAGAAGGAAGAAGAAGAAGAAGTACTATAATTGGATAATATCTAGATTCAGAAACTGATATACAAATATGGACGAAAAGAGTAATAGAGAGAGAAGAATATAGAAACGGTTTATGAAAATCTAAGAAAAAACATGTAATACATATATTAAGTTCTCAAAAATTTGCTAAATCGTACTAAAATATTATTAATCATCAAGGAAAACATCAGTTTAATTATTATAACTTGGAACTTTTAAAAATCCTTTCGGTTGAACGCCCCTGGGTGATTGGCAACTTAACAATCCGCAACACATCTGTTTTTTCACATTGTTTCAACCCTTAGTTCGAGTCACGGCACTTATTCGACTAAACGAACCATTTTATAGGCCCATAATCGCTTCTTTCGAACAATATTTTAACCCTAAGAAGAAAATTGGAGTAACGCCGCAATGTCTCAGTCACGCTGTTTTCAAAACCTAAAGTTTTATGTACAAACTACAAAGTAAAATTTTGTCAGTAGCTAGGTCCTACACAGTCAATTATTTTACATTATTATTTTATTATAATAATATATTGTCTAATAATCGATTATATAGCAAAAAAGAAAAGTTGTAAAAGAAATTATTTCACTGACAACTTTAAATTTCTTTCGGATGAAAATTAAGTAACTCTAGGTAGGATTTCTACAACGTTCAAAAATTTCTTCCCTTTACACAAAAAATACCTTAATAAGCGAGATCTTTTGTGTCTTGATTTAATTCGCCCATTTCAGATTTATCACAGCCCGAAACTTTTGTATAGTAACAATGCTAACGACTTCCCAAACATGGATTTATAAGAATATAATTCTTAAAGAAATAAGAAAAGACCACATGTTCGTTTTTGGCTTTTCTTCTTCTTCGCTTCCGTCGGTTCCGCCCAGAGACACAGCGTTTTGTGCTTTATATCCTTCGGTATTCAACGTTATATAAGAAAGTGTACCGTCCTCAATTTCTGGGTGCAAAAGTCGGAGCTGGATCAATATTTGCTTTTCTTACGGACACCTGGGGATACAAAACGATACAAAACACGTGTAGAAGTATTGTTTGGAAGTTGTTTAACCACAAACAGACTATGAGGTAGCACAAAAAGTAACAAGTTATAAGAAGGCCACTGTACGAGGGGTCTCAGACAAATTGCCGTAAAAAAACATTAAATAAGTAAATTACTAGTTAAATATTATAAACAGTGAAAACGAAAAGACAATTATAAAAAACCGTTATAAAATAATTATAAAAATTCATCGCTTATGACTTACGCTTTTTCGTATTATACTGACGTGAGTTAGATTTGTTTTTTCTCCCTTTCTCTCTATTTTAGTTACAAATTATTATTTTTTCGGGCTTATTTCGTCTTTATTTCTTGCTATTTTTTCCTTTCATTTGTTTTATTTTTATGGCTTTTAAGCCATTTTCATATCGTTTACTTGTTTTCGCTCTCTTTTGGCTTCTTGTTGGATTGGGGTCCATTTTGTAACTTTTTTATTATCACATTCATCGGTATTCTGATTATGTATCCTATTCATTCCATTCGTTGTGATTAAATTACTTCAACTTTATTTTCGTTTCATATTTCCTTTAATTTTTCTATGTCTTTATTTCTTTTTAGTCTTCTTTCTCCATATGGAGTGATGGAATTGTGTTTGTTATTTTTTTTTATGTTTTTTTTTTATTATTAATTACTGTTATTTCCATTGAGTATGTATTAGAGCAGTGTTTTGTATAGCTTTATTTTTGTCTTTTTACTTAGTTTTCTAATTATAATTATAAGCATCTTTCTTTGTCCTCGAAAGCTTTTTTTCTTCCTGTGGCCGTCTGATCCAAAAGATCTTCATTATCACTAAAGCTTATTGTGTTAGCTGCCCCTTGTTGTTTCCAACACCCGGTTTAGAATTTTTGTACTCTGTAGAAGATTGTACAGGTCTTTTGCTTGGTGTGTCCTAAATATAACAGGGTCTGCTCTTCCGAAGGCTTGGTTTCTGTTTGCAATTCTTTGCTGAATTCTTTTCCAGTTGTTCCTTTGGTCACTCCCAGGTACGTAGTCAAATTTGTGGTTACTTTTCCAAATTTGAAGTTTTCTGTGTTCAGATACTCCTCCTAGTGTTTTGCATACTTCTAGATTTTTTTTTGTTTATTTGCAACTCCTATTTCTTGGCCGCAGCCTCCAGATTGTTAACTGCCTTATGAACACTATTGTTCATTATGACTATAAAATCATCTACGTATGCAATTATATGTATTATACCGAAATGGCGACCTCCAACTTGGCAAGTGTCACAATTCTCACAAGGATGACACCAGAACATACGATTGCAGACGTTATTAATAGCGGTCCTGCCTTCGAGAAGCTGCCGACGCGGCGAATTGCCTGGTACTAAAAGATAATCTTCTGTATAGAATCTTTGAGAACAATGATGGCACAGAATCTAAGCTTCAGTTGATTGTACCCAAAAGTAAAGTGTCAGAAGTATTGCGTTAGTTGCATGACGGTGCATCAGGTGGACACTTTGGTATTACGAAGACTCTGCAAAAGGTTCGAGAAGGGTTCTATTGGGTGAACTGTAAAGATGATGTAAGAAGATGGTGCCGGAAATGTGAACTGTGTGCAACTAGTAATGGTCCAGTTGGTAAAAAGAGGGCACCCATGAAACAGTACAATGATGGTAGTCCTATGGAAAGAATAGCAATCGACATTGCAGGTCCACTTCCAGAGACCAATGATGGAAATAAATATATCCTGGTAGTCATGGATTATTTTACGAAATGGACTGAGATCTATACGCTAGGTACCAAATCAAGAAGACGATTTGGTGTTTACTTGGAGATCAAGGGTGGTTTACTACTCCGACCAAGGCCAAAATTTTTAGTCAACCCTCTTCCAAAACATTTGTAAATTGGCTGGTATCAGTAAGATAAGAACAACACCCCTGCATCCTCAATCAGATGGAATGGTCGAGAGGATGAACCGAACCATGGGTAAACACCCCAGAGAGTGGGACCAGCACATTTATTTATTTCTAATGGCCTTCCACTCGATTGTGAATGAAATTTCAGTCCAAAATCCAACGTGCCTGATATTTGGTCGTGATGTTCGTTTGCCCTACGACCTTGAGTTTAGCTGCAGAACTTTCAAAGAACATGTTGCAAGCAAAGAATATATTGACCGTCTGAAGTTAAGAATGAACAATATATATGAACTTGGAACGTGGCAACACATCTAGTTAGCCAGTGACAGAATGAAAGAGAAGAGCAATATGATTCTCAATGTAAGAATGAAAACTACTAAGTAGGTGTTCTTGTCTGGTTTTAAAATCTACGACGTCTTCAAGCCTTGTCTACTAAACTGCAAAGACAATGGGAAGGTAAACCAAAAGTTGTTTACATTCAAAATGAAACAGAAAAAGCACGAACTCTTTAACATGGGATCAAAGATGACCAATGACCAATGACCAAAGAGTGCTAGATTCAGCGTGACCACAGAAGTTCAGCAAGATTTATTTAGTGTTCCCGTAAACGTCTCTCTAGCCCACTGTGTTACCCAAGACCTAGAGATGAATAAAGGAATCTTGTCTCTATTTAATAAGAAGTTCGGTCGCTTGGACGAGTTAAAAACTCAGGAGCCCAAAGTTGGAAGAGCTCTGCTATGAGAAGATGGTCCTCGATTTTTGCTGTATATGGTAATCAAAAACTCTTATACAGACAGGACAAGCTACGAAGACGTATACAATTATGACATCAAAAATTTGGTCTTACCAAAGATAGACCATGCACTAGAAAATCTGGATTGGAAAATTGTCAGGAGCATGCTTGAAGTGATCTTCCGAGAAACCCGTGTACAAATTACTATGTGTTACATTAACCCAAAAATATCGTCTGTCTCAAAGACTGTTATTTCTTCCTGAGGTGTAGGGGTGTAGAGTCCTGTAGATTCCGCCATCCTTGGCCTTGATGTAAAGTTGCTCATCGGGACGTTCAGATGTAAGAGAGAAGCAGGATAACGAAATAACGTACCTCCAGCTTAGAACGACTCACAATTATCAGAAGGATGACTCAGAATATACGATTCAAGCTGTTATCAATAGCAGTCATGCCTTGGAGAAACTACCGAGGGGGCCAATAGAGATGGACTACTCCAGATAGTTCTAGAAGTAATATAATTACTATATATATGGGATCGCCGTTAATAAAACTAAGTTAATAAGTTTAAAAGTAAATAGATTTAAATAAATTAGAACCGCTCGTTTCAGTTTAACAACACATTAAAGTATGTTATTTCTAAATATATTTTGCTTGTTCATCATATTTTTTTTGTCTAGTATTTGCTCAACTTCTAGGTTATATATTGTTGAGGATGTAGAGTCCCATTGCCTTATTTCTTGATCTGTTTTAAAATTTAATGATCTGTTATTTCTGCTTAAAATTTTACCCTTGCATTTGTTTCTTTTAATGTTATTTTTATCATTTTCCTTTGATTCTTGTGTATCTGTAGTTCTTTTAATGTTTTGCCATATTTTCTCTCTATATCGTGTCATAGGTGCTTAATAAACTGTATTAAGAAATTATCATATCGACTTTTGTGTTATATTTTTTATATTTTTATAGAATTTCTTACAAATTATTTTTAGTATTTATCGTCGATATTCATATTCTAAATCCATTTTGTATTTTGCATAGTTTTTGATTCTATTTAACAATAATTTATATATCTATATTTGTTTTACCTATATTTGTTTAGGAATAATAGTACCGCAGAGATAAACCACAGAGTTTGCACGGCCAACAGATGCTATTTTGGGCTAAATCTCCTCCTTAAATCCACAATATTGTATCGAAAAATTCAAAAATAAAACTCTACAAAACAATAATACTTCCAGTCCTAACGTATGGGTCAGAGACCTAAACTCTAAAAAAAATTAATGAAAACATGTTAGGATGTTGTTTCGAAAGCAAAGTACTAAGACGACTCTATGGATCAGTGAATGATAATGACGTGTAGGGAAGACGATACAACTTTGTACTTTATAGAATATACTTACCAGGAGCCAGATATCATAAAACATATTAAAATAGGACAGTCCGAGAAAAAGAGGAAGACCCAGAATAAGGTTCCTTGATAACATCGATGAAAACATGAGACATATGGAAATACGTGCTTGGCGGAGGAAGGCGATGGTCAGGGACGACTGGGGAGGAGGCTAGGACCCAGGCAGGGTTGTAAAGTCAGAATGATGATGATGATATTTGTTTTAATAGTTGGTATAGTTGCTCATTTATTTTTTGTTTGCTCTAATATTTATCAGTTCGTATGCATTCGTATGCGTTTTTTCTCCTGGTGCTTTATCATTCGTTGTCTTTTATATTTATTTTAACACTTTTTCTTTTTGGATACGTCATTTGTTCTTCCTTTTCTTGCTATTTTTTGCTTTCGTCGCTCTCTTCCCCATTTTCGTTGTTCGTGTTCGTTGAATACTTCTATTAGCTGTACCGGTTCATATTCGGTTATCTCTTGTTCTTGTTTAATTTCTCTTTTTTTCTTTCGTCCTCTTTCAAGGAGAAAATTCAAGAATATATTAGGAAACAATAATTCTTGCACATCGTTTCAGGTTTAAAAGACATGATTATAACATTCTACTAAATTGACTTCAGTGTATTAATGTCCATATATAAAATGCCTTACAAACTGACATAGAAATCCGAACACTCAGTTTAAATGATTTTATTTTAATAAAATTTTGTATAAGTACTTAATGAAGCATAATAAGTAAATGATTAAAATTTTAAAATGATTGCATTGCTTTAAAGCCCTTTTACCTTTAATAATATGTGGATGCACCCCGATGTGTTACGCATTCTCCAACGCGCCTAGGCATGCTTATGATCGGTGGTCAATGTCCTCTTGTGCTATCTCATTCCAGGCAACCACCAACTCCTCTCGAAGTGCTTGTAGAGTCTGAGCAGGACGTTGCAAATTGAGAAATCTCCTACCTATCATATCCCACACGTGCTCAATTGGGGATAAGTCGGGAGATCTTGGTGGCCATGCTAACAATATGACATCATTACGTTGAAAGAAGTCTATTGTGACTCTTGCAACATGTGGTCGGGCATTATCTTGTTGGAAAGTTGGATTTGCCAGGGTGTCAAGATAGGGTAAAAGGTGGGGTTCTAGAACTTCTTGGATATAATGCTGCGCGTTCATGTTACCTCTGATGAAGATTAAAGGTGACCTGGAACCATAAGCTATAGCATCATAAACCATAACTCCAACAGTGTGATGAACATGTCTTTCAACAAAAAACTGTGGATTCCTCCTTTCACCACGTCGCCTTCTAACCCTCGCTCGACCATCGTGCATGCCTAAACAAAATCGAGACTCGTCACTAAAGACAATACTGTTAAATTCCTGATTCCAGAGTGACCGTTCTCTGCACCACTGTGCCCCTTGCTCTTTGCGTACGGCCTTCTTGAAGCCATGCCTGACAACACCTAATCAAGGTGTCTACACTTCTTCGCACTTTAACTGCAACTTCCCGAAAAGAAAGTTCAGCTTCCCGAAGTCCCATTATACGGCCTCTATCAAACTCACTAAGTTAACGAAATCGTACAAGTCTTCGTACTCTAGGCATCGTAACCAATCGTAAAGAATGTCAAGAACCACAATCCTCCAAATTTGGATCTTTACTGCGGCTGAAATATTCATTTTTAGATTGTTAGTGAATTTAAAAACAAAAAGTATAAAAACCGGAATCTCTAACTGATAAAAAAATTTATCACTTTAAAAAAATAACTAAAAATTTTATCACTTGTTTTTTTCAGTAAGATAAATAAATTACACCAAATTTTATTAAAATAAAATCATTTAAACTGGGTGTTCGGATTTCTATGTCACTTAGTATATATAGCATATAAATAAAATCAAATATATCAAATATATAATTCTTCTCTTGCTCCTACCATTTAAATCGCCTAAATTAATGCAAGAACTTACCGCCAACATTGTATTAAAAAGTCATATTACCATTGTATGAAAAATCCTCTGCAAATCCGATCTCCGTACACTTTCATTTAAAGGGATAAAGGATACATCAACGTTGACAAGTTAATTAAAACGATACAAGCCTTAAGGGACATTTAAGGCCTCGTTTATTAGTCGGTACATGCGTCATAATATATTTAGGGCTTTTGTCTCCCCCTACACAGCAATTCTGGAAGCAGTTGATCCTCTAATATTGGCCCCCGCAACACTACGACAACGTGCCAAATCTAATAAAGGAGACTCGCTGTGCCCATAACGCCGTTTTGACGACTACATGTGTTATTAAACGACTACTTAAACAAATAAGTTACTGTGCCTAGATTTATATGGATATTTTGAAAGAAATATAACCGTAATTTTACGATCAGTCGTAGAAGGGTCTATAACATAAACAATGTTATTAGTTGAGCCATCTATAGTTCAATATTAAATTTTAATATGACAATTTAATTGATACTGATTCACATCACCTAACCTAGAATTAGACCACATTATGGTTTTAGGGAAAATCTTATAAAGGGAAAATAAAAATACCACTAAAGAAAAAATTACCCACACCTTAGAAAGGGAAACAACTCGATGGCTTTATCAAAGACGATTAAAAGAAAAATTTGAAGAAAATGGCATTTTAGAAGAAAATGGAGTAGATCAAAGATGGGAAACAATAAAAAAGAATATAATAACTGCTGCTAACAATAGCATGGAGCACGGGAACACGGAGGGTTAATGTAAATGGCGAAAGGAAGATCAAACCATGATTCACCAACGAAAAGCGTATAACCACTATCAAAGTAATAAGACAGCCACAAATTACCGGCACTATGTACCCACATGGAATAATGTCAACTCGCAAATAAAAAATCTAAAGAGGGAATACTGGTTTAAATTCACAAAAGAAATGGAAGGTGATTTATACGGAGCACAACGAAAAGTGTGGAAGATGCTGAAGGGAAGGAAGAAAGCTATGAACGAGTATAACAACATAAACAGTATACAAGGAGAACGATGAAAAAAGTATATAGAACAGCTTTACAAGAACGAAGATAGAGAGATCGATACATATGATGGAAGGCACAAGACGAGCTGGTAACAATAACGGAAGAGGAGGTGATAAAGGTTATAGGAAGGTTAAGCCAAAACGCCCAAGTTCCGGATACGATTACGAATGAACTACTAAAATATGGAGGAAGAGATATGTGATTCAGCAGAATCAGGTAAGTTTTACGATACAATTCTTTTCAAGTCAGCAAACTCACCTGTGGTAGTACTGCCATTTGATTCAGTAGATAGTATACGAAGCACTTTTTTCAATTGGTTTAATTAGTATCTCTACTTAAATTCTACTAAAAATTAGTATCTATATAACAAGCGAGTCTTCTACAGCTGGCGCCGCTTCTCGCATCCTAATTTCCAGCGTTTTCTGTCGAAGCAATCTTCAGTTGTTAAATCTCTGGCGGTCATTGCATCGTCGACATCGTCTCTCCAGGATCGTCTTGGTCTACCTCGTTTTCTTCTAGTTGGCGGAGTCCATTCTTCTATTTTTTTTGGCCATCTATTTTCAGACATTCTCTGAAGGTGTCCATACCAGTTAAGTCTTTTGGCTTCGATTGTGTCTATTATGTCTAGATCGATTTTCATTTCTCTCCGAATATCTTCGTTTCTCACCCTATCAAGTCTAGTGAGCTGGCAACATCGTCTCCAGTAGTTCGTTTCCATGGCCTTAATTTTTGATTTGTTTCTTTGGTTTATTTCCCAGAGTTCGGCGCGGTACAGCCCAATACTTTCTATTATTGTTTTATAGATTCTTCTTTTATTTTCTTTTGTTATTTTTTTATTTCATAATAGTCCGTGTAGCTGTCTGGTGGCTGATCTTGCTTGGCCAATCCTGGAGTGTATTTCTTCGCTACTTCCTGCTTTTGATGTTATTTGGACTCCCAAGTATTTGAAATTGTCTGTTGGTTTTATAGTTTCCATTTCGATTTGTAGGCTTTCTGGTTTTTCTCCTACAACTAAGTACTCAGTTTTTTGTATATTAATCGTGAGGCCCCATTTGGTATACTCATCTTTCAGTTTTCTAAGCATGTAGCCTACATCACTCTCGTCTTCAGCTAGAATGGCTTGGTCGTCAGCAAAGTGTATCGTGTACAATCTATCATGTCCGATTGGGATGCCCATATTGCAGCACTTTCTTCTCCACACTGAGAGTGCCTCATTTAGATATATTTTGAAGAGTGTAGGTGCTATGCAGCAGCCTTGCTTTAGGCCCTTACTAATAGGAATTTCTCTAGTTAATCTATTTCCAGCCTTCTCCAGCTGATTCTCCAAGGGAAAGTAAATGGTAAGAGAGGACCGGGAAGAAGACGCATTTCCTGGCTTCAAAATTTGCGAAAGTGGTATAACACGACTACCACTGAACTGTTCCGCGCTGCAATAAGCAAAGTGAAGATAGCCGTGATGATCGCCAACGTCCGGAACGGATAGGCACTTTAAGAAGAAGAAGAATCTATTTCCAGTTTTCATGTTTGCCGTCATATTTTTGTAGAGCTGTTGTACTGCTTGTATATTTTTTTTGCTTATTCTTGTTTTTCCATTGCTACCCAAAGCATTGAAAGTGGTACACTATCGTATGCCTTTGTCAGATCTATAAAGACTATATGAGTTGCTAATCTTTTCTCGATAACTTGCTTTAGAGAGAATATACTGTCCATACAGGATCTGCCTGCACGAAAGCCATTCTGTTCTTCAACATCTGTCATCTCTTTTTCAATTTTGTTTTTTATTATTTTTCCATACAGTCTTGAGAGTGAATTTATGACACTTAGCCCCCTGTAGTTTGAACAATTCTTTCTATCTCCTTTTTTGTAGATGTTGTTAATATGTGCTTTTGTCCACTCCGGTGGTAAGTCGTGTCCATTATAGAATAAGGTCAAGACATACGCCAGTAATTACCGTAATACTTGTGGGCTGTTTTAATAATTCATTTGGTATACCTTGTGGTCCGCATGACTTCCGATTTTTTAGAGTTTGTATTGCATTCTCGACTTCCTGTACTGTTATTTCATCGTCTTCACTGAATTCCAGTTCATATGTTGTTGAACTGATGTTCGTGAATTGAGGTCTTGTTTCAGTCAAAAGTTGTGAGTAGTGTTCGATCCAAGATCTTTCTTCTATTAAATCTATTCTACTCGTTTCTTTTCTGTTTGTTCACAGTTTTTTTACCGTTTTCCATGCTTCTCTTGATCTTGTTGACCCTATATATTTGTTGAGTTGAGTATTCTTTTTGTTCTTTTGGATTGTGCCGAGCGCTTCGTAAGCTGCTTCATTGATTTTATTGATTATCTCTTTATAGGTATTCTGGGCTGAGGAGTAGATCAGATTTGCCAATTTTTGGCTGAGTCGCAGCTTATATAAGAATGATGTCGAGTCGTTTTGCAGTGCATCAATATTGTATTAAGGTAGATTCGATTCCAGGGGTTTTGATTGAGCTAGTTGGTTGTCATTTTGATGTAGTAGCCGAGGTCGATACTGTAGGTAACATTTTGATCTTACCATATAGTGGTCAGTTCCGCACTCAATTAGTATCTCAAATTAAATTTAGAAAACAAAATAGAAATGAACCTACATGTACTAGTATTCCAAGCCCAAGTCCAATGATAGCTAAGGGGATTCCCAATCCTACTTTAGATCAAACTCTTATCAAATATTTTAATTTAAATATTCTTCCATATGGCCCTGGTCAATACGAATAGATACCTTGGACGAACTTTCCATAGTAATGCAATAAATAAAAGATAATATTTCGTCCACTATTCACCATCATCATTATTCTAGCTTTACAACCCAGCGTGGGTCCTAGCCTCCTCAAGAATTTCTCTCCAGTCGTCCCTATCCATCTTCTTTCTCCGCCAAGCACGTATTCCCATATTTCTCATGTCTTCATCGATGTTATCAAGGAACCTTGATCAGGTACGGCACTAAAATCAGGTTTGTTTTTTCAATGGTTTTATACGTCAATCTCATTTTATTTTTCTAAAGGTATATAAGAAATATTCATAACATATTTAGAATTGCGAAATACGGATTTTTAAAAATCATGGAACTTATTTACCACTAGTTATTCTTTAGTCGTTAGAGAAGTCTTTTAATATTTAAATTTTTTAGAAAAAATCGATAGAAATAAAGGAAAAAATAGATAAATTAAAATAGTCCAGCTTTAAGTTTGAACTATTACCCGTCATTGAATTTTTTTACAAAAAACCAAGTGTTCCTCCTCGAAAAGAAAACTACCGCAACTTTGATGTTGAATCTTTTTAAATTCGTCCGAAAAAACAAGAGCAATATCAGTAACGAAGTTGTCAGTAGAAAGCGAACAAAGAGCGCGGATCCGTTCTGCATTGTGCACGTAAATAATAGTGAAATATTCGTAAAGTTACACCGGAAGTGGAAGCAAATCACAGCCATATTTCCGGCATCGGATATCCAGACTTTGGATGGAGGTCTGGAAAATTCTGTGGATGTAGGGTGGGCGGGAGAGACCGAGATGGCTATAGAATCGACGTATTCCGCTGAACGCCTGGTTAACTGTTTCTTTTCATCGATCAGGAAGAAGTCGAAAAGCTATTGAGTTTGTATATAGAGTGGGTCGATAAAAAAAACTAATAAAAAGACAAAAATATTTAAGGGAAAAATGAGTTCAAAACTGTTTTTAAAGTTTTGTTTATTCTTAGAATAGAATCCTTGGAAATTTTTAAAATACTTTTTTATAAATATCTACGAGTATAAGGACATTAATTAAAAGCGATACAAAAAAATTATGTATAGCTAGGTTCCGTATCCGAATCCAGACACTTCTTCAAGTTGTTAGAGTTCTTCAACCTCTGGATCTGCTTTTGTCTGCTGTGGGGGTATATCAGTGCCGGATTAAGGGGGGCTATGGGACTATTGGCCCCGACGGTAAATTTTGAGAGGCGGTACGTCGCTCCCATCATATTTTAATTCTATATGTTGATATTTCAAATTTATGGGGTTGATTTTATGAAATAGCATGGCAATAAAACTTCGTCTCGTCACCGATAAGATCCGTGCCTGCGGTAGCAGGTAGCACAAAAACACGTTTCATGTTTCCTGGAAATCGACCAGCGCCACTGCGCCTGGCGGCAGCGTGTTCGGTTTCAACACGCCATGTCGTTAGTCGTGTTAGCGCAGTTTTCGAGACTAGTCTTAAATTTTACTTATTTATTATTGAAGTGTTTTCCTGACGTTTCTATAAAATGAGCGGAAAGGAAGGAGGTGCATTTTGGAAATGACAAAAGTTAGAAAAACAACAAAAATTAAATGCAGTATTAAAAAAAACCCAAGATTCAGCTTTTTTTACCAAATCCAGGCCAGATAGTATACCAACGAGCACTTCTGTTCAAGACGATCCAATTGCAACAGTTTCAGATGTTTTAGAAGGTAGGTTCATTTGATTGTTTTAGTTACATCCTGAAAAGAATAAGCCACAATTAAAGGTTAAAATACGTTTATTGACGTTTAATTGTGGCTTATTCCCATTTAAATAGTAATTAATTTAAAATGCCACAAGAAAATAGCTTCAGAACAATATCCTGAAAAGAGTTCTCCTCAACGTCAAATTCTAGTTGAAAATGTTGTTAATCGGGTTGATTTACAAGATCCAAAATTCTGACTAAGAAATTGTGTAGATGAAGTGCTGAAAGAATTCAAAACACAGGATCTTAATTTTTTAGACTTTGAATCTTCAAAAAGAAAAATAGGAAAACAAAGCAGGTACTGCACTAAATTACTATTTTATAAAGTTTTAAAGAATCGTGAAAAAATTCGGCGTGACTGATTAGTTTATTCCAGAAGCACAGGCTCTTTATTTTGCTTATATTGTCGACTCTTTTCAAGCGAAAATTGCACTCTTTCCTTTTTTACTGGATTTGACGACTGGAAAAAGACTAAAGAAAAATGTGACAATTTCTTGAAATTTTATTTCAAGAAATTCATTGAGTATGAGAAATATTGATGATTTTCTGCGGGAACAGATTGAACATGAGACCACATATTGGCGAAACATATTACATGACAAAGAGTCGTTAGTGTCATAAAATTCTTAGCTAATAGGAGACTACCTTTTAGAGGAACCGACGAAAAATTTGGTTCTAGTAGCAATGGCAACTACCTTGGATTACTAGAGTTGTTGGTGGAATATGATTCTCTTTCAAAAGAACATATTGAAAAATAGGCTTCAAAAGGCTGTGGTTTAGTATCTTATTTATCAAAAACGATTAGTTTTGAATTTTTGCAAGTGCTTTCGGACCACATATTCATTGTGGCAAATATTATTCAATCAGTGTTGACTCTACGCCTGATATAACACGTACAGATCAACTTACATTCATTATTAGGTATTGCTCGGACACCGTAACACCTGTCGAAAAGTTCATTCAGTTTTTAGACAACACTGGCCACAAAGCCGAAGATATGGAAGCCAGCATTGTAAAAATTTTGTCCAACCTGAATATAAATATCGATGACTGCAGGGGACAATCGTATGACAATGCGAATAACATGTCTGGCGTTTATAGCGGTCTCCAAGTCCGAATAAAATCTAGGAATAGTTTGAAAAATACGTACTATGTCCAGCCCATTCTCTAAATTTGATTGTGCAGCATGCAGCAGAATGCACTATGGAAAGTACTTCTTTTTTTTTGTTGCTGAAGAAATTTATGTTTTTTTCTCAGTTTCAACTTACAAATGGAAACGACTCACTGATCTATTGAAAAATTATTGCCATACAACATTTGTTCCAAAAAGAGTTAATGTGACTTGATGGTCAAGACTATAAAGCAAGCACTTTTAGAGTTATCCTCTAACGACGACGAGAAGATGCCAGTTCGCTGTCAAGCAAACAATTTACACGAAAAGATGGCTAAGTTAGAATTTGGTATTTATTTTGCCTTTTGGTTCGAAGTACTGGAAAGAACTGATTTAGCGAGTAAATCTTTACAAACCTCAAATATGGACTTACATACATGTTCGTCTTTGTATAGCTCATTACAACATTTTTATGAGTCTCTTCGTGATAAATGTAATTTATTTGAACAAAAGGGGCAGCTCTTATCACAACAAACGGAATACAGCAAAGAAAGTAGAAATCGCAAAAGAAAATTACAGTTTGACGAAACAGATACAGAAGAGATCCTTACACCGCAAAATAAGATTAGAACCCAAGTGCTGTATAAAACAATTGATTATTTGGCAGATAATCTGAAATCTACAGAAAAAGCTTATGAAGAACTTGCCATCACTTTCTTATTTTTATTTTCTCTTCCTCTTTCAGAGGATAACGTGATTTCAGACAAAGCGTCGGTTTTAGTGAATATTTATTCGAATGACTTTGATACATCTCTAGCAAGTGAGTGTATTCAATTAAAACATTTTATAATGTCATTACTAGGCCAAGTTGAGTATAAAAATCCAACAACTCACAGAGCTACTTTTGTGATGGAGCTTTTGCATAAAAATAATATAATTGCAACCTTCCCAAACGTAGAAATTGCATATCGTTGATGGTTATTGACGCAACTGGTGAAAGATCATTTTTCACTTTAAAACGGGTCAAAAATTATTTGAGAAATTCGATGACGGAAGAAACATTAAATTCGTTCGCTGTTTTAAATATTAATAATGATCTGCTTATCATGTCGATGATTTTAATAAAATCATCGACCTGTTTGCAAATAGGAAGTCTAGGAAAATTTGTAAATAATTATGTTAATTTACTTTATAAGTTGTGAGTTTGTGTCCTTGTGACCTTTTTGTATATTTGTAATAAATTAGCTAATAATATTAAAATAGTTTTAATGAATTGTTAACCTAAGACCCATCTATACTCTATACATACTGGAGAGTGACGGTATAGTATGACTTAGCCCCCGGCGGTCCATGAACTAGGGGAAACCGGGGGAATACCGCGCACGGGGGAATATCGCTCATCAGTATCTTGGCAACACGGTGTAAGTATTTTAACATTCACCACAGTGCGCCGTCTCGTATTTGCTAGCCATGTTTGTAATATGACTGCATTCGTAGTATTGGTTTAGACAAGGTCACAAATTGTTTGTTTTTCAAGACTTTGATGTAATTTTCGACTAATCTTTAACAAGCGGTAAGTGCTTTTGTTATTAATTTTCATTAAAACTATTCAGTGACTATTTTGCTTTATATGTATAGATAATTTCACTTACAAAAATAATGCATTTTATTTAGTCATTAACGAACAGTGATAAGTTAAGTTAGGTTACTCACTTAGGGGGAATACCGCGCAGCTGTGTCGGGGTAATTTCGTGCTGCGCGGTATTACTCCGTGTAAGAATTTTTGCTGATATATTGTTTTTATTGCATTTTAGATTCCAAAATGCCCCGTGAAAAATACGAGAAGTAGGTCGATCATTCAATATTCCGGAATCCACTCTACGTGACAAACTAAAGTCCAATAGCCATAAAAAAATAAAACTTGTCAGGAAACCAATTTTTAATGATGAACAGGAATCCACCATAGCCAACCATGTCAAAAAGTTGGCGAATATATTTTTTGGAGTCACACCATCAGAACAAAGGCGTTTAGCATACCAGTTTGCTGAAGAGAATAAAATAAAACACCGTTTCGACTCGATAAAGAAGATCGCTGGTGAAGATTGGTTAGAATTCTTTTTAAAGCGTCATCCAGACATTAGTGTTAGACAACCCGAAGGTACCAGTCAAAACCGCATTTCTGCATTCAATAAAGATGAGGTTATGGAAAAGTCCAAATTTCGTGAGGGTCAAATTTTTAATGTAGATGAAACGGGCATTTCTACGGTCCAGAAATCATCAAAAATTTTGGCACTAAAAGGTCAAAAGCAAGTAGAATCCGTAATATCTTGGGAAAGAGGGGAAAATGTTACCATAGTATGCACTGTAAATGTTTCAGGACAGTTTGTCCCTCCTATGTTCATATTCCCTCGAGTACGTATGAATCCACAATTAATGAGAGGAGGCCCAATTGGAGCAATCTACAGATGTTCAAAAAACGGTTGGATAAATGTAGAGTTATTTTTCGACTGGATAAAACATTTTTGTCAGCATATAAAGGCCTCGAAAGAAGATCCAGCGCTTCTCATATTGGATAACCATGGGAGTCACATTTCTTTGGAGATTTATACTTACTGCAGATCATACGGAATTGTTATGGTTTCACTTCCCCCTTATACCTCACACAGGCTTCAACCTCTTGACCTAACTTTTTTTGGGCCCCTAAAGAATGCTTTCAATCGTGAGTTCGACTTGTATCTGAGAACTCATACTCATGAAAAGATCACGCATTTTAAACTTGCTTCCATTTTTAACAGAGCATACCTGAGAGTTGCCACGATGAACAAAGGAATATCTGGGTTCTGTGCTGCTGGAATATGGCCCATAGATCCTAATAAATTCTCTTAAGATGATTTCAACTTAATAGATCACACTGAAGTTTCAGATATGCACGTTGTAATGGACTTAAAAAACCGACGTTACCAATGATGACAGGGCCCTTGATCAGTCGAGATGTGACGAAACTCTGCAGAGAACTCCACCGAGAAATACCGAACCCCAACCGGGACCATCGAGATGTGATGAAACTGTACAGAGAACTCCACCTAGACATACCGAACCTCAACCGGGACCATCGAGATGCGATGAAACTATGCACAAGACTCCATCTTATAATGCCAAATTGAAATTAAACCAGCAAGATGAACCCCAGCCTGGAACATCAGGAAATATTAAAACTCAGTCTAGTATACCCATTGAAAAGCTAGTTCCTCTTCCTTCCAAATTTATAAAGAAAAGTTCCAAATCACGTGCAAAACAACACTAAGAAATTTTCACTTCCACGCCACTAAAAACACAATTAGAAATAAAACAAGAAAAGAGAAATATTAAGAAAAAAACTGAAGAGGCCAAAAAAAAAATGAAACCAAGAAAAAAAACGACAGGAACCGTAGGAAAACTGGCTACTAAAGCAAAGAAACGACTTGTACGCAAGAAAGCTGGAGTTAGAAACTTACATTTTGATGTTTCTGAGTCTAAAAGTTATGATGAGAGTAAGCTTTGTGATGATGATGAATTAGATGATGTAGATCTAACATTAGAAAATGAGGAGTGTTTGGTGTGCGGTAAATTCGGACGAGACAAAGAAATTTGGTACCTTTGTGTATTGTGTTCGAATTGGACTCATTCAGAATGCAGTGGTTGGGACTCAGCAGTTAATTATACATGCGATATGTGTGCCAAGGTCGAACGAAAGACAGTCAGAAAGTAAAATTATCTCTTTAATGTTATTTTTTTAATTTTGTCTTTAAGAAATCTGTTTTGTTTACAATATTTGCTTTATTACAATAAATTTTTTTTCGAATAAAGATTTATTTAATTCTGCGCAGAATTACCCCGTACTTGGGAGAATACCGCGCAATGATAATTTTTTAAAGTAAATTTTTTTCTTCAAAATCCGTTAAACTTTAATCCTATTTTTTATGGGAATAACGTTCCCAATTGATACAAGTTTCAGTAGTTAAATTATGAAAGTTTGTTTGCACATAGGAAACTTGCCAAATAGATGATATCCAACGAATTTCAACATGGAATGTTAATAGTCTTTACGAACCAGGAAAACTACACAACCTTATAAAGGAAATGAATCGGCTAAAAATAAATATAATGGGAGTCAGTGAAGTCCGATGGACTGGATCTGGACAGTTTACGAAAGATAAGATTACTATGTATTACTCGTGTAGTGACCCAACAGATAGACATCACCGACATGGAGTGGCTATTGCTCTTGACAGGAAGATCAGTAAATCGGTGACAGATTTTGTTCCAATTTCCGAACGAGTCATGTTGATCAAAATGACAGGCAAACCAGTAAACATAAGTGTGACACAAGCATATGCACCAACAGCAGATAAGTCAGAAGAAGAAATAACTAAGTTCTATAAAGATCTGGAAAAAGCAATAAGACTAACAAAGAAAGAGGACATAAACATAATAATGGGCGACTTTAACGCCAAGGTGGGTAAAGGAAGATATGAAGACATAATTGGAGAGTACGGCCTTGGAGTTAGAAATGAAAGAGGCGACCTGCTGTGTGAATTCTGCCAGGAGAACGGTTTTGTCGTCATGAACACATGGTTTCAGCTCCCACCTCGTAAGTTATATACTTGGAAATCACCAGGAGACCGTCCAAATCGAATAATTAGAAACCAAATTGACTACGTTTTAATAAACAGAAGATTTCGTAACGCTATCAAAAGAATCGCAGCATATCCAGGTGCTGATATTGCATCCGATCATAATCCGGTAATAGCAGATGTGAGGTTAAAACTAGCAAAAATTAAGAGAACAAATACAAACACCAGCACGCCTATAAATACAAGAGAACTGATGAGAGACGAAAATCTGAAGAAGAGTTGAAGAGAAGAGAATGCGAATAATAGAACAAAATGATGATATCGAAGAGATGGTCAATGATATTAAAGGAACGATTCTGGCAGTAAACAGGAAAGTTAAAACACAGATCAGAAAGAGAAAGCATAACGAATGGATGACGGACGAAATTATGGATCTAATGGAAAAGCGAAGGCAACATAAACAACAACGTAATCAAGACAAATACAAACAGATACACAAAGAAATTCGCCAGAAAATTAAGAAAGCAAAAGAACGTTGGATGGTGGAAAGGTGCAACGAAATAGAACAATTGCAGGAAAAAGGAGATAGTTTTGGACTACATAAGAAGATCAAAGAAATATCGAATATACACAAAAGCCACCACAGAACAAGAATACGCAACGACAGAAACGAATACATAGAGTCAGAAGAGGAGATAGCAATGGCGTGGAAAGAATACGCAGAAAGACTTTTTAATGAGGAAAGACCAACACAACCAACGCGCAAACTTCCTTCCGAAAACTTATCAGGGCCATCAATAATGCGAAGTGAAATAGAATATGCAGTTAGAACCACAAAGATGCATAAAGCAACAGGTCCAGATGAAATTAATATAGAAGCAATAAAACTACTAGACGAGGAGAATATCGAAATCTTGGTAAAGCTGTTCAATAGAATTTATGATACTGGTTACATTCCGCGAGAATGGCTGCAGTCATCCTTTGTGATGATCCCAAAAACAGCTAATGCCACAAAATGCAATGAACACCGCTTAATCAGTTTAATGAGTCACTTGCTGAAACTCTTCCTTAGGATATTACACTCAAGAATGTACAAGATACTAGAAGAACTTAGCGGGTCAACACAATTCGGTTTTAAGGGAGGACTAGGAACAAGAGAGGCAATTTTATGTTTGAACACCTTAATACAAAACTGTTTAGATCAACGAAAAGATGTCTACCTCACCTTCATCAACTACGAGAAGGCATTTGACAATGTTAAACATGATGTCATGATGGAACTACTACATAGGGCCAACATGGACCAGAAGGAGATCAGAATTATTCAGAATCTATACTGGAACCAAATGGCAAAGGTGAGGATTGATCAAGACCAATATACGGATGAATTTGAAATCCGGAAAGGTGTCCGCCAAGGCTGCATACTCTCTCCGATGCTTTTTAATTTATATGTTGAAAATATATTTGCGGAAGCATTAGAAGACACGGAATTAGGCATTAAGGTGAACGGCATACCAATTAGCAACCTACGCTATGCGGACGACACAGTGATTATAACTGATAATTTGGAAGATCAGCAGTTATTACTTGATAGGGTGAATAGCATAGGTAAAAAATATGGCCTCAAAATCAACATTTTGAAAACGAAATATATGGTCATTAGCAGAAACCCTCCAGAAAACCCGATAATATGCATAGGTGACGATCGCATAAAACGCGTGAAAACTTTTAAATACCTTGGCACCACAATCAATGACCAATCGGATCCACAACAAGAGATAAAAACCCGAATACAAATGGCAAGACAAGCTTTTGTGAAATTCAGACCGCTCCTATGTAATCAAAACCTAAATTTCGAAATACGCTACAGAATGGTCAAGTGCTACATATGGTCCATCTTGCTTTATGGCATGGAAACGTGGACTTTGAAAATAACATCTATCAACAAACTTGAAGCATTTGAAATGTGGTCATTGAGAAGAATGATGCGCATACCTTGGGTGGATAGAGTTCGAAACGATGACGTCCTTAAGAGAGCCGGCGTGGAAAGAGAACTCTTTGAATTAATTAAAAAACGCAAGATTGGTTACCTTGGGCACATATTGAGAGGAGCAAAATATGAAATACCACAGTTAATGCTACAAGGGAAGATCGAAGGTAGGAGAGGAGCTAGCTGCAAACAATTATCCTGGTTAAGGAATATTAAAGAATGGACAGGAATACACAATACAGGCGAGCTGTGTCACGCCGCCAAGAACAGAATTCTAGTAATGAGATAGTCGCCTACGCACTTTGGTGTATGGCATGTTAAGAAGAAGAAGGAAACTTTTTGTAAGTATTTTACATTAGTTGCGCAGAATTCCCCCGGTTTCCCCTAAATCCGGCACTGGCGTATATACTTGAAAGGTGTTTCATAAGAAACAATCTTTATTTTGTTATATATGATATACTGTTCTTATTATTAATACGAAACTGTAAGTAAACTTCATTTACCATTAGTAAACTTAGCAAATCAAATAAGTAAAGAAAGTCTCTAAGATGAAAAAATAAACCAACATCTCGTATATTCTAAATGAATCGAATTTTAACCTGCAGACCCATTAAAGCGTCGCCGTCCTGTACACAAAACTCCGAAGCAACATATCTTTAGTACGTACTTTAGCGTCTTGGCTTTCAACATAATCAAACTCTATTATAAAAACAAAGCACATACTGCGTCTGAATAATCTATTGAAGAGGGCCCATTTAACTTCGGAAAATAGCTCACTCTGATTAAAGTTGAAATTTATAGGTCCCGTAACTTCTTACGATCGCCCTAATAAGTATCCGGAAGCGGGCGTGGCACCAAGCATGTGTATTAACGGGACACGTATCCATAGTTACGTAATAAGCGTGTTCCATTGGCTAAAGACCGGAAGGAAGGAAGTCAATACGCCTGCAGGCACGCCTTCAGAGGTAACCGAGCTTCAATTAGTGGAACAAAAGAGAACCCGAGCAAGGATCACTTCTCTATACATTCAGGAGAGGTATAATGGATTTAGGGTGGTTTAAGGAGGCGAAATGAAAATGCTAGATGAGCGAAGTTTTCCTCGGCCCCTTTTCTAAGCGAGCATCGAGAGAGAAACGGAAATGAACTGTTTTTGAAGTTTTTAGATTAACTGTGCTTTGTTCGTTCTCCGGGAGGTACATAAATGATGGCTCAATTTTATGTATGTATTAAGAAAATCTGAACGGAAACTCTCGTTATTTTCTTACGTAAATCATGTTATAAAGTGGTATCTGGCGTATTTAATATTTTGTAATATTCTTAATAATCGTTTTGTACCTATAATCTATTCACTTAAATCAATAATAGTCTATGATGCCACTGCAAGATCATTAAGGTAATCGTTTTGTCCATTTTTATAATGTAGCAAAATTTGTTTTGGTCCAACATAATAAAACTGTTTCAAAACTCGTCATGTCTCTTAACAAACTGGATTACCAACAATTAAACTGTTGCAAAATTCGTTACTTGGGAAATTTGATCAATGAAACCAATTATTATACTGCAGAAATAAACAGGCGAATAGAGATTGCCAGATCAGCATTTATACGAATGAAGCCACTCCTAACGTGCAAAAATCTAAATTTGGAGATCAGAATACGTACCATTCGCTGTTATATATTTTCAATATTATTATATGGAGCTGAGACTTGGACATTAAAAAAATGCAATTTAAAAAGAATCGAGGCTTTCGAACTCTTGTTATACCGCAGAGTATTAAAAATATCATGGACTGATAGAATTACAAATAAAGAAGTACTGGAGAGGGTTGGTAAAGAAACAGAACTAATCACCACTATACAAACCAGAAAACTGGAATACCTAGGCCACGTGATGAGGGGACCAAAATATGAAATTTTGAGACTCATAATACACGGGAAAGATTCAAGGAAGAAGATCTATTGGCCGAAGGCAGAACTCATGGTTGAAGAATCTACGTGATTAGTATCAATGCAGATCGATTGATTTATTTAGAGCAGCAAGTTCAAAAATAAAAATAGCCATTATGATTGCCAACCTCCATATGGAGACGGGACTCTAAGAAGAAGAAGAAGAAAATTCGTTTTGTCCATTCTGAAATTTTGAAAGTCATTGTAGGTACTTAATTAGTGACTTTAATGCCAAGGTGGAAAAGAGAAACGATAAAGAAAAAGTCGTGGGAAAGTATGGAGTCGGTGATAGGAATGAGAGGGGAGAAAGACTGGTTCAGTTTGCACACTACGAAAACATGCCAATTGCAAATACATTCTTTAATAAAAAATCGACACCGTCACCGGGAATCGATAACATTGCTGCTGAAATACTTAAAGCTGATCCGCATCTAACTGCTGAAATTTTGCTCCCCATAATCCGAGAGGTGTGGGAAACAAACCACATTCCAGCGGGCTGGAAAAAAGGTAACATTATCAAGCTTCCAAAAAAAGGCAACCTCACACTGTGCAAAAATTGGAGAGGAATAACCTTGCTTACTGTCATAAATAAAATTTTCGCGACCATCATACTGAAAAGAATAACAAACAAGGTTGAGTTTCGAGCTAATCAAGCAGGCTTTAGACCAAAATCCTCCTGCATAGACCACATTAATACTGTGAGGGTAATAATGGAACAATCGGTTGAATGGAACACACCCCTATACATGGTTTTTGTTGATTTTGAACGTGCCTTTGATAGCTTGTCACACGCTGCTTTATGGAAAGTTTTAGAGCTAAGAAACATCCCGCAAAAAATAATTTCTATTATAAAGTCACTATATACTGATGCGAAATGCAGCGTGACACACAATGGGATAAACAGTGACGAATTCAACGTACTTACTGGAGTTAGACAGGGATGCGTGCTTTCTCCGTTTCTTTTTAACATAGCTATAGACTATGTTCTCTCTAAACTAGACTCTGACACAAGAGGGATACAATGGACGTTAACCACACGCCTAAGCGATCTAGAATACGCGGACGATATCTGTCTATTAGGTCAAAGGTTCCAAGATCTGGCTTACCAATTGGAAACACTTTCCACTGAAGCCAATAAAATAGGTTTGAAAATCAATATTAGTAAAACCAAGTCCATGAGAATAAATGCAAGGAACAACACGCTATTTACTATCGACAATATGCAGATTGAAAATGTGGAAAACTTTACGTATCTTGGAAGTGTCATAACAGAAAACGGAGGTACAGAAGACGATATTCGTATGAGGATACGAAAAGCCCAACAAGCTTTCAGCACGCTCAACCCTGTTTGGAAATCTGGCGAGTATACGACAAGGACAAAGATCCGAATATTCCGATCAAATGTCATGTCTGTTCTACTCTACGGATGTGAAACCTGGAAAGTGACAAACACCCTCACAGACAAACTGCAGGTCTTTGTTAACAAATGTCTACGAAGAATTGTTCGTATATTCTGGCCTAACACCATCAGAAACGACGATCTGCTACACCTGACCGAACAAAAGAGGGTACAAAATGAAATTAAGTCCAGAAAGTGGGGTTGGATCGGTCACACACTCCGAAAAAATAGTTGCAGTATCGCAAAGACTGCCCTAGAGTGGAATCTCCAAGGGAAAAGAAAAAGAGGTCGCCCAGTACAAACTTGGAGAAGATCCATCATGGAAGAGATAAGAGGCCAAGGAAAGTCTTGGAATGAGGTGAAGGCCTTAGCGCAAAATAGAACCCGATGGCGCGTTTTCACTGAAGCTCTATGCTCCACTTAGGAGTTCAAGAACCTTATATATATATATATATATATATATATATATATATATATATATATATATATATATATATATATATATATATATATATATATAATAAAAAATCGAACAGAAAATAGACTTGGGTAGCACCAAATGGAATCACTAAGAATGAAATTGACTTCATTCTAACCAAGAAGATTACTACAATAAAAGATGTCAGTGTAATAAATAAATTTCAAACAGGCAGTGACCATAGATTAATCGGAGCAAAAATTGTTCTACATAGATCTGAAACTAGAAAGAATAAAGTTAATCACAAAACCAAGAGTAACCGGTATAAATATTACCAATCTAAAAGAAAAGTCAGATCACTACCAAAGGACAATTGATGAACGATTACGTGACCAAATCGACAGCTCTCAATTAATAGAAATCATCCTTGATAGTGTCAAAGAAATCGGAGGCCCGCAACAACAAAATGAACATAGTAAACTGTCTGATAAAACTAAAATAATGCTAAAACAAAGAATGGAAATGAAAGTACGTAGCAACATACAGAGAATACAATACACTGAACTTTGTAAGACAATAAAGAAAAATATTAAGGAAGATATAAGAAAGTACAATGAAAGACTGGTAGACAATGCAATGGAAAACAGGAAAAACTATAAGAAAATAAGACAAGCATTAATCATTGGGAAGAAGCAAATTGTTGCTGTAACAAACGAGAACACCAGAATTACAGACAGAAATGAAATAATACAACTCGTGACTAAATTCTACAGCGAACTATACAAAGCCCCTGACACACTTACTTAAGAAGTAATCAGTAACCAAAAAGATCTACCAGAAGTCATTCAAACATTCAAAATATGTCATTTTTAATGTTTCAAAATTGACAACTCTTGAGATAGGACATAGTCAGGGTTGTAATACATTTATTTAATGTTGATTTTCTAAATTTCTTGGTACCTCAGCAATATTGTTTGTACAGGTACAATTAGAAATCACGGTCCCAGTATTTTCAAAATTTTGTAATATCCTTTGAATTGTTGAATGACTTGGAATTGGTTTATTGCGATATCTTTCGCTAAATAAAGAACTGACAATTCGCGCACTATTGCCTGAATAAAACATTTTTATTATTGCTACTTTCCCCTCAACTGAATACATTTTTCATCAACTTTATTGTTTTTTAAACAATACATCACAAAATAAAAATTTTGGCAATTCAAATATTGTCAAATATTAGAAACATCGTCATTCTTGCACAGCGTGTGGCCTGACTTTAAGGGGTGGCCTGAAAAATATATTATATTCTTGCAAAATTTTGGAATACGTTTGATTCGTAGAACAATTTTAACATTTGTTTTCGATACATATTTCAGTCCTCTACAAATAGTTTTTCTTGACTTTTGGTGTAAAATAATTAGTGAAACAGGAATTCAACAATTTAGAATTTTCCGCTGGCTTTCCTATGGCCCGTTTGCCGATTCACCACCCTGTATATAAATACAGATATAAAGATACACGGTTCCAACTGTATTTAAAATTCAGCCCACTTCTATAAGGAACGGGTGCATTACTGGTTGCATATATTGTGTTTGTGTTAAAAGACGTAACCTCAAATTGCTCAAACAATAACGCCCGGTTACACTCTCATGTTATCATTCAAATTAAAATGGAAACAGATGCGAAAACATTCGTAAGTTAGACCTGATGATATATTGAACAATAAATAACCAATTTATTTTTAGTTAATTCCAAACGACGTTTGTAAGAAAGCTGGCATTGCTGGGACATGGTTACCATTAGATCACATTTCGGTTTTTGCTTATGAAAAGCGAAATATTCGCCAAAAAGATGAACCCAGCCATTTTTCATCAACTACCCCAGTCTCCGTATTTCATCTCAGACAGGATGTAGTATTATTTCACTCGATATTAAGAAAATTAGTGAATGAATCTAATGGGGTATTTCTGTCCATACAAGCCTTAGTTGGGAATAAAACACCTGACATACGTTCAGAATTGTTCAAAATAAGTAGGCAATATCGTTCCATAATACGAGCTTGTCTAGAAAACCTACAAGATGAACTCACCAAGTCCAAACTAGAAGATAAAATCGAGTTACAAAACTACATCACAGTATTCTATTCAATCGAATGCATCTGGCATTTATGTGAGATCCTGTTTATAGATACAGTGCCGGGAAATGTAGTTTTATCTCAAGTTTTAGAGTGGGTCAGGTTCCATTTTCCAGAACATGAGAGAAATGCTGCAAATATGCTTGCAGAAAATAACATTGGCTTAGAAGCAAACCCAGAATATTGGAATACAGTTTTGGGAGCATTATTGCAGGGACGAATTCCACTTGTGATGGCATTATTGAAGCAACATTCTGCATCTGACAATAGCACTTTCAGAATGGTTGACCAGATTCTGAGAGCTATGCCTATATTTAATGTAAGTTACAAAACATGTTGATGTTAAACAAAGTTGTAGTATTAGAAACATTGCATGAGTAAAGTAGTCCATCCTGTGGCTCTATAGCCCTGGCCTTCCTCAGCAAACCTCTCCAATCATAACGACATAGCAGTTACAGCTTAGTATTCCCTTAGCATCTGATGAGTATACCTATTCATTCTGTCAAATAGAATATTAGCTAGTATTTTGTAACAAGTGTTTAATAGAGTGATCTCTCTATAACTTTTTGCAGCAAAGCTTATTCCATTTTTTGTTTATTGTACATAGCCCTTTGGATTACTCTTTCAGCATCTTTTCTTGTTCCCGGATTTCATGTATAAGTTGGTGTATTTTGTTTTATCATTTCACCTTCTGCCTTTAGAGTCTTCGCAACTTTTCCACATTTGTCAGGTTTTTTTTTTATTTTTGAGCGTTTATACAACCTTAAAAACTTCTTTCATTGGCAATAGTATGATTGTGCCATCCTCTTTGACATCATTTATTTGTTAGTAGAAACTGTAAAAGAATGTATGTAATTCTTGCACAAAAGCGTTCATATCATTATTGCCTTATTAGTATGACACTAGGATCACTTGTATTAAGTGAGCCATATATTTTTAGGGTGCTAGTGGTACTCCTATAAATGAATTCAACATGCAGTGGAGGCATTGGACGATGGATGTACACTCAAAAATTGATGCCAAACTTTTCAGTTCTGAGAAAAATTTAGATCTCATGACTAGGGTAAGTATTTTTTTCTTGTATTCTTTTGTACTGTATATGTAATATTTATTGAACTTTTCAGCTTATAGTTGGAGAAGAACAAGCCTGGATAGAAATTCAAGACTATTGTGAGGTCTGGTATGCTTATTTGGCAGGTTGGTTATTCTTTACTGAACCCACTATCAAGTCATTTGAGTTAGGTCAATTTGCGAAAAGGTCAATTAACAAGTTGAGGATGAACAATCATCTGAAGCAGTTGGATAAGGTGTTGTTAGCTGCTATGGATTTTGATATATTTCAGGTAAAGTAGAAGTCATTCATATTGTTTGACAGTTCCTATATGAATTTGGTAAATAAGAATAGGAATCACCTTTACATTGGCTCCATTAATTTGATTGCTTTTGATTTTTCAAATGATTTTCATTTTAATTAATCATATCCTCCTACTCGTTCAAAGTTTTATCTATATACATTGCATTCCCAAACTATTGTTAGACCAAACTACCAATTTGTTCTTTGGCAATATAAATTTTGTAATATTTTAAGGTAAACTTACCATTCAAGGTACTTTGAGTAAGTTTTACACCAAAAATTTAATTTTTGTTCAATAATTTCATAAAATGTAGTTTAGTCTTTTCTTTGAATTATCTTTTTAGGTCATTAAAGAAATTCAGAACATGTACGATAATGGTTGGTTTGTAAGCCATTTAACAGATCTCTTATATCATTGTGGAAGATTAGTGGACTTGGAAAAAGAAGTACCTGATTTGTAAGTACTTTTGTTCTTAAAATTAATATAAGATATAGTAGGCATATTTTTTAATGAAGTTGTATATAATTATTCTATTCGACTAATAATTAGGCATCTTTTTCTTTGGTTAAATTATTTTTCCATATCAGATTGCTATAAGTATTTATTTGATTAGGAGATTCCGATGGAAAAAATTTGTTTTTCTTGATCAGAGAGACTTGAAGGTTCTTTGATATTTTATAAACATACTTTTTGAAGTTTCCTGAATCCACATCTTAAAATTTCGGTTCAAAAAACTCACTCCTAATTTGTCCACAATTCTTATTAATGTCGAGGCACTATGCATTTTAATTGTTTGGATTTTGGATCTATTTAAATAATTAGTTCCTTCTTCTTGTCCCTAGAAAAGAAACTTTTAGACTCATACAAAATAGATTCTTTCAGTCTTCTTGGACTCTTCAGAAAATTTTTGTCTTGCCTTGAAAATAGATTAGTTGACTTGCTGATTGATTCATCATCATCATCACACTGCATGGGCCCTAACCTCCTCAAGAATTTCTCTTCAGTCATCCCTATCCATCGCCTTCCTTCGCCAAGCATGTATTCCCATATTTTTCATGTCTTCATCAATGTTATCAAGGAACCTTGTTCTGGGTCTTCCTCTTCGTCTCTGACCAATGGGTATATCAAGGCTGATTGGTTCACTTGTATTTATTTGCTTGTAATATAAAAGAAAGTATTGTAGTTGTAGCATTAAGTATTAGAAAGAAAATTACTATGTATACAAGCGTTAAATATACTTAAGTCAAATGAAAGGACACATTAAGTAAATAGTTTTACAAGGTAGAAATGTCACATGATGGCATAAGAAAGATCATACCATTTACTGTCAGGGCATTTAAGTCTGTCATTCGTCCAATTGGCACTAATAGATCTTTTGCATCAAAAATTAAATAATAAGCACTCTATATTTTAGTTCAGCTGAAAAACTTCGAGAATCCTTCATCCTAGATTATGGAACAAGCTTGATGGGCCACAAGTCGTTATGGCAAGTTGGGTTGACATATTTAGACCATTGTCCCAATGATGGATTACAAATTATCGAATTACTTCTGCCCCGAATTCACATGGACACTGAAGCCAAGGCACAGAAGGTTTTGAGGGAAGCCAAAAATAGAGAGTTAACCCATGTTGGTAAGTTTTTGTTAATAGTTTCTCTAAACTGTTTGTAACAGTTTAGAGAAACTCTGCACATTGTCATATTTTTATTTCATTTGTTAAAGGTTAAATTACTTATATGGTAAAATAGTTTTACAGTTTTTGCAACAAAGAGTGTTCAATTGTTTTTGTGTATATTGGGCCGTTTTTCTAAATGTGCTCACATGCAGGCATCAGTTTTTTGAAAACTGGTGCTTTTTTACCATTTTTCTTTTTGAGTTTTGTATCTACCTAGTACTTGTACCTAAATATTTAAATAAAGATTTTTTTAAATGTTAATAATCTTATATTGATATTATTTCTATTTCTGCAGTTCAGAGTGTTTGTAAAGTGCAAGGAATGTTGTCGATGCGGAGAGGAAGATTAGGTAATGCTCTGTCGTGGGCTTTAAAATCGCAGGACGGTCCATTCACGTCCTTCTTAGCCGACAAATATTTGCAAGATTATATCAAAAGTGGCAGGTTGGGAAGTACCGATTTGTTGGACAATTTGGGATCTGGCATGCTCGTCAGTGATAGATTAATATTTTTAGGTAAGTTAAAATTAGATAAATTCATGGTATTATGTGATTAACCCAAAATTAATTATTTCTAGGTAAATACTATGAATTTCATAAATTATATCAAAACGGGGAGTACAAGGAAGCAGCTGCCCTATTAATTTCACTGTTGGCTTCAAAAATAATACCTAAATAGTAAGTTCACCATTACCTTCCTTATTTTCACAATATGAGGTAATATCAATAATTAAATTAAAATTAAATAGATTGTTTTCTTAAAGATATTTCAGTTTTACTAAATTTTTTTAGCTTTAAAATATGATAATAAAACTAAAACGTCCTCACGTGTGATATTTCTGTTGTTGTCATATTTCAAAACTGTAAGGTAGGCAACATTACTTGCATTGATGTATTTAAATCTTACCAGATTTGGCAATCTGAAACAAAAGAGATAAAAACATATTTTTACTTTTAAATGAAACAATTGTCTTAGAAATCATAAACTTAAGTTATTTATGACTTAAGACTGACATTTATGATATCCATACTTTGTTGTTTAATTTTCTTCATCTTCTTTAAGTATGCCGCTAATTTTTGCAGAGAATGCATATTGGTTTTTTATTAGTAAATGTTTTGCATTTCATCATTGAGATTTATATGTCGTTATTGTATAAACAACTATTTAGAAATGCCCTCACTGAACTAATACTACATATACCTAATTGCTATCTATTCTGTAACTTTTTAACTATTTAACATTTCTGTTAAATGCTGAAAATTACAGTTTGTCACAGTGAATAATGACAAGCATTGACAGCGATTTCAGTTTTGTATGTTCTATAGAGGTACCTAACCGTGGTTAGTGTTACCAAAGCTATACAAAATGTAGTTTCTTATGAAAAATGAAAATTAACAGAATTTTATTAATCGTTTGAACACTTAATTTTTGCTAGTATTTAAAAAAAATAAGTTTTTACACGATTTTAGGTAAATTGTAAACATTTTAACAATATTTTAATAACTTTGCATCCATTTTGAGTATATCTGATTAGCAAATAGGAAGAAAATGGTACTACAGTATTTTCTCAGCAATATAATTTTTTCGACTGACATTCTTCTCTTTTTTAGCTTCTGGTATGTCCTCTTAATAGAATCAATCCCCTTGCTGGAAAGCGCCGACATGGTATTTTCCTCAAACGACACATTCACCATCATGCATTGCTTGGAGGAAAAGAAAGATTTGCCCGAGTTAGACGATAAAATAGAAATCTTAAGATTAGCTGCCGCCAGAAACTTGTCTAGAGCTCTCACTTTCGAGGCACAGGTTAACGAATGATGTGTTTTTTCTATCAAAAAGGAAGGCTTTTTAGTTTAAGTGTATTTGATAAGTTTTTAATAAATATTTTTTTTACAATTGTTTTTATTTATGGTCTTGGACATAGAAGAATCTACAGCAATGATGAGGGAAGTAATGATAATATCGCAATTTTGATAAATAAAATCAAATAACAATAAAATATATCTTTATTACATTTAATAAGTAATAAATGGTCTGTAGCTATCATCGTCGTACAATTTAACCCACTGTGGATAAGTTAAATTTTTGGGATCAGTCTCGATACTTAAAGTGTCATTGATGTTTAGGTACTTGAAATCGTAGTTTTTCACCGGCGGCCAAATGATGTTCTCCAAAAGTTCTGAGGGCTCTGGAGTTGGATTCCTACAAACATTAGAAGTTATATTAAGGTTACTTTTACAGCAGTTGATGAAAATTTAAAAATAAATAAAGTTAAGGTTCATTCTACACAAAAAGTGCTAAACTCCATTCGCTTAGCTGGGGCATATTTTGACAGATTCATTGTCGGAAACCTACAACACAACAATTCCTACTTCTCAGTATTAATAGCTGAAGTATCCTACTATTACAGACTTCTTTCTTTAAAAAAAGAAGAATTATTCTAAATAGTCGAAGTGTATACTAAACCCATCAAATTTTGGGTAGTATATATTTAAAAAATATATATTTAGTTGTTATAATTTAACATAACTATTTATTATATGGTGCAGATAAATAAATATTGATTGTCAGTAATTCGCAAAGTTCTATTTTATTTACTATTTAGTTTGTTTACTATTAATATTGGCTATAAGTACGTGTGCTTGGTTGTATAGTAATTTCCAGCCACTTTTAGTCTGTCAAAAAGTAACTACCTTCGCAAAAAAATAATTACTAAATTCACTAGACAGTTCGGACTGGGAATAGTGAACCGAGTTTAATAAACATTTTTTGTCAAAAGGATTTCAGCTACATTTCTTATTTGAAACACTTTACGACGTACAGATTCTTAGTAAATCTGTTTTCCATCCCTGCAAGGGGGTTTTAGAAGAAAGCCCGGTGGTAGGAGTAGTAAATATTTTTGGGCTCCAAAAATTGATATTTTAGGCAAAATTCAGCTTGTTAGTCCCGTTTTTAGTGACAACTGGACTGATAATAGTAACAACAAAAGCACTCAGCAAGTTGTATCTATATTTGTCATAATATGCGTATATCGTCGGCTGTATGCAATAGTGGCTTAACTCAAAAATTCACGTTACAAGTGAATAAAAAAATATATAGAAGGTATAACATTGACAGATCTGTACAATGATTATTATAGAGCTGATTGCCAAAGAGACAATGATGAATTTGTAAAAATTGGTTTTTATCGTAAACTTTTTAATTATGAATTCTACTTGCATTCTTTTCTCCCAAAAAGATCAATGTTGGTATTGTGAAAAATACTGACTTGTTTATAATAACCATCATAACGAGAAAACTTAAGCCGGGAACTAAAAATGCTTGAAAAAGAAAATGTAACTAACTTACAAAAAGTTGCTTGTTTTGACCTACAAGCTACTCTACCGACACCAAAAGGAGACTTTCTCTCAAGGAGAAGGCAGTAAAGGTGCCATAGAAATTGATTCGTGCCTGCTGATGTATTTGAAACAAACATCTATAAAAACAGTTTCTGACGATTTGAAATTCAGATTTTACTCAACCAATTGTGGTGGCCAAAGAAAAAACAAGTACTTAATTGCAATGAATCAGTAGGTACGCTGTAACTCATTTCAAAATTTATTCTATAACTCATCGGTATTTGGTTCTCGGCCATACTCAAAATCAGGGTGACAACTGCCACTCTTTAATAGAAAGAAATATCACTAAAGCTTTAAAAGAAGAGCTTATTTATCTACTGACTCATTACACTATACTGATACATGAAGGAAATACTTTTCATTTCGACGATATTTATGAAATTCATGTAAAAAAAGGCTCTGATACTCACTACTATTTTAAAACTTCATTTGCACAAGAAGAGTACAGATCAGTTGATACCATCAAGAAAAAACAAGAAAAGCTTGGATATTATAGAACTAGAAAAGGCTTACACTGGCAGCCTGCCAATAACTGAAAAGAAGAGAAAGTACCTTACCAGCCTTTGTGAAGACAAGAGTGTTCCACCAACTCACGCTGATTTCTACCGACATTTAAAGCATTGTTAATCATAACTTTTCCTAATATTACTAAGGTATACTTTTTTTTATTTAGTTTTTCTTATAGTTGTTAATAAACACAATTCTCTTATTCAAGTACTTGTAATATTCTTTATTGAACCTTTATTTCAGTTAATAGGAATAACAAAATAAAATACCAGTTTTGTCTTTGTCTTAATTAGTCTTGACAGATAAAATGTTGATGTGCAATAGTGGCACAACTCAAAATTATCGTTGAATTTAAAAGTCTGTGTTACAATTCATTAAAGGCTAGCTAACGCTCTCCCAAATACACCAAAATTTATTGTTTTCCAAAAATCCCAATCCATGTAGTAAAACAAATAAGACAAAATTATTGGCACACAAACTTTAAACCTCTGTTATAAAAAATTACCAGTTTTTGTGTTGTGGCACTATTGCATACAGTCGACGAATGTTCTTTGCTTTATCATTAGGTTTGGAACACAATTTATCCTATAATAGGCAACCAGTAATACAATTTGTAAATGATTTGAAGTAAGTCTGAGTAAAACGTTAATAAATTGCTAAAACTTGCTAAAATTCTGTACTATTATTCCAGTAAGATATTAGGAACTACTGTCAATTTTATGTATTCAAAATACATATTCGTTCAAGAGTTAATTTGAAATGTTTGTTAATTTACTATTAAGTGTTATCATAGAGATTAAAAACAATTTCACTTTCGGTGTTTGTTGCATTTTATCCACATTTGTAAAGTTTAAAAGAGAACAAATAGAAAAGGTTTGTAATATTATGATCGATATTGGTTATTATTTTTAACAATTTTATTGGAATTTCTTAAAACACTATCCACAGTTTTATTACTTATTTTAGATCACAATGTTCAATATTATCTGCAATATATTATACTTATATGCTTCATCAAAAAATACTTACAAATATTTCACGAAGTTGGTAATTAAGGTACGATATCTTTCACTGGTTAAGACATCGGCTGGTGGAAAATATTCCAAATATGACCAGTTTCCGTAACACCAAACGTAGTTACTTTCTTCGCCGTGAGCTACCCTATCAGCACCTAAAAGTTTTAGTATTATAAATGAGCAATTCAAAGTTTCGACCTCTGTTTTGATATAGTCTCAAATTTTACGAGTATTTTGAAGTAAAATAAAAAAAAAGGCAATAAAAAAAATCAATCACAGAACATATTAAAATGTATAAGTCAAATCGTTTTTGCATTACGTCTGATAATGTCTGTCGAAACGTCATTAAGAAATAATTCCGCTTCAAGGCTTATAGCCCGGTAAACAACGTTTAAATAAAGAATATCATAATACATACAATAAATAGGTACATTAAGAAATGATCTAACACGTTTATTTCATTAGTAAAAAATAATTATTACCTTCAAGATATGGTCGATTTCCTCCTAGTTGTCCATGGTAAGAAAATTGGTAGAAATAAACGTCGCTGTATATGGACTGCATGTGCGCGTGACGAATAAGTGGGCGTGTAAATGACATATCACTGAAATACTACATTAGCATATTAGTAAATGAAATATATCAATAATAATACATTTTTAATAAAACTTTACTTTCATATCTCTTATTTTGTCTTTATTAACCTTTGAAATCGAAATATAGCGAAGCCGGAACGAACGGTTCTTTCTTGTCCAATAAAAATCACAGTTATTATTCATTAGTTTATTGGCCTCTCGACTGGGAAATCATTGCGCATATGTGAGTGGGAGCAACCACGAACAGGCTTAAAATCAGTGCATTTTTCGGTTTGAAATCAGGCTTCCCCTCCAATTCATAACAATTATACATTCTTACCTAATATATCGAACTGTCAGAGTGAGAATAAGCGATCAATTTTCAAACCCTTTTACTCCACGTGCTGGAATTCCCCAAGGCTCAGTGCTAACGTCCCTATTGTACATAATATACAACAGCAACATTTTAAATCAAAACATCCCAGGCATTCAACTGTTTCTCTACGTAGATGATACTGCCCTCCTCACAACAGCGAACGGTTATTTTCCTGAGAGAACTTTTAGAAGAGCACAAACTCTTTTAAACGGCGTTGCCGAATGGTGCAATAAGAGGAGCGTTACATTTAACTCTGCAAAAACACAATCGATTGTGTTCCGCAGTAAGAGTCGTCGTCCGCGACGACGAACAATTCCCTTTGAATTTGATGGGAAAAAGGGTCGATATTATCCAGACAGCTTCCTATTTAGGTGTTCTTTTCACTAAGACACTCTACTGGGAACATGATCTAAAGGCAACTTTAGACAGGATCAGAAATCGAGCCCGCCTTCTCATACCACTTACAGGGGAAATTGGAAAAACATAAACAAAATTTCTCGTACAAACTTATAAAACATTCATTCGGCCCGTTATGGAGTATAAGTCTCACTTATATTGCCTTCTAAAAGATTATGAAAAGAAAAAACTGATCGCTGCGGAGCGCAGGATTCTGCGTAGCGTATGCAGAAAACCCTGGGACTTCTCATCCCGTGAAATCCACAACACCGCAAATGTTGCCACAATCATCTAGAGAATCAAAACTCTCAACAGGAACTTTACCCTCAGAACCATTAACGGCGCGCCACTTTATCACCCAAGACACCCTGAAAAGTTCCTGCTCTTATCTAGGTCATGTAAGAACCCGGAGACCACAAAACAAAAAACTTCACATTCCGTCCATTCTAATGCTGGCTTGTATTGACGAACTCTCAGGTGAATACGCTGACATCCTTGAAGCTACTCCGCTAGCTTACCTCACCCACCTATAGCTCAATCATTTTCATTACGCCGGACAGGGGAAGATTGGTTTTTTGCGGTTTCCCAATCTCACTACTCAATGATACCTTGTTAACCTGTTTATTTGGGCTGTTAGGCCGTTGTCTTCTAAGATTAGTTCTCAACGTTTCTCCAACACTAGGGGTTGGCATCTTCTGAAGATGTTACTGCTTTGCTTGTAAACTGAAACTATCAGTTACATACAGTTACAACGATAGCACCGATTGCACATCAAGACTAGAGAAACTGATATCTCAGAGGTACCTTCTGAGCATAGAATACTCCTTAACCCTTACTAATGTAAGATATGTAAGAAATTTGGAACACCCCATTGACAGCAGAGCTCTCAGATATATTCTCTAGTTAGTGTCAATCCGAGCCAAGTTAAATCTCAAATAATAACATGGAATCGAAGAACCTTCTTTCCTTCTCTAGAGCGGCGGCTGGTAATCATCCAGGTATCCAAGATACAACGGAGGATGAACCAACTATACGACAGGACCTGTGAAGTTTTCATAAAAGACGGCCAGTTGACTAACCTATAATTTAGGCGTGATTCACTCCAATTATCTAAAACGCTTTCTGTGGGACTCTAAACAGGATTTGGAGGAATAACCTACAGTGTTGTGCGAATTAATGGATGCATTATGACATTTTTCAATATTCACAGTTGGCAGCACTGTTCACACATTTATAACTGACCAAGAACTGAAAACATAACCTTACTTTTTTCTTTACTCTTCTATGCCACAAAGGGAAATCGCAAGAGCGTGTGTAGTAAGCAAGATTTTAAAGCGTAAACGAGAAACAGGATCAATGGATCTGAAAAGGTTAGGAACATGAGGAAGAAAGAGAAAAACAGCACCAGCAGATGAAAGATTTTTCTTCGAAAGAGCAAATTGGACCCAAGAAAAACAAGCCAAGAGATCTAGCATCACCAGGTCTACTGATTCATGACTCGATGTTTGGAAAAGACTTTTGGAGAATGGTAGAAGGGCAATGCGTCCACAGAAAAAACAGCTTCTAACTGAACGAATGAAGAAACCAAGGCTATAGTGGGCAGAAAAATACTCTAATTGGACTGTAGACGACTACAAAAAAGTCATATTTACAGATGAAACTCACCTCACAGTTCAGGGACAGCGGTCGAAATTCGCCAGGAAGTCTGACAATGAAAACCCTACACCATCTCATATTGATCAAAAAGTAAAACATCCAGTCAAAAAAATGTTTTGGGGATGTTTTTCATACATGGGGGTTGGATCTTTGGTACCAATCCATGTTGAACAATACTCCCAAAATGTCAGCCCTAAGTAGGAGCGATTCTTTAACAGGATTCTGCTTCCTGTCACAAGTCAAAGCAAATGATGGAATTTTTCAAAAACAAGGAGATTAATCTTTTAGATTGGCCTGGTAATTTGCCAAACCTTAACCCCATTGAAAATTTATGGGCCATTTGCAAAGCTAGACTGCGCAAAACCGACTGTACTACAAAAATAAAAATTATAGAAGCGGTCATTTAGGTTGGATTTCGAAATGAAAGGATATCTGGAAACTGTCAGAACCTCGTAGAATCTATACCGAAACTGGTAAAAGCAGTAATTGTAGCCAAAGGGGACATATTTTCTACTAAATTATGTAAGTTTACCTTTATAGTTTCGTCAAATATAATTTGTTTCTAAATAAACTATTTTTTCGTTAAAATAGCCTATGATTCCATTAATTCGCACATTGTTTAACTGAATTATCTGGAATATTATTATTATATAGGATGGCCTATATACTGGTTACAAGCGGTCTAGTGTAGAGAACACTGGAAATAACTGAGAGAGGCCTATTTTCAATGGACACGAAAGGCTGAATGGTGATGCTGAAGCATTAAATACAAATTAGGTTTAATTTAATCTCTTTATCACAAGTGCTTTATTGGTTATGGGAGATAATATCTAATAAAACATTAAAATCGACTTTGGTTATTTTTTGTCCTTGCACACGTTGCCTTTCATATTAATATTTTTATTACAGTACGAAATATCTATAGTGTACCAAATACTTTTCATATATTATAATGAAGTAAGGAGTTGTCTTACTTTTATAGCAGCAGCAAGATTGTCTTGGAAACGGCCATCAGTATAAATGTTTCTTATTTCATTCCCAACAGTTTCTTTGGTAGCATCGTCTTGTATATGCATGTTTCTATTTACCAACTGCTTGATGTCAGCGTCATATGCTTGGAGAGACGATGGGAAATAGGAATCTAAAAACAGAATGAACATATTATTATAAACATACATATAATCTTTGATGGAATTTCAATAATGTTTTATATAAAAGAACTTTAGCCTTTAACTAAACACTAGATTGGACCAATAAACTTTAAATAAAAATAAACATTCATAACCTAAATAAAAAATTTATGCTTATATTAAATATTTGTAGTAAGGAAATTGTCCAGTACCATTTTTTATACTGTCACCTATTTACTTACATGTGATTCTGTCCAGAGCTTCTTCTGAGTTGATACCGATAAACAAAGGAACTTTGCTCATCCTTCCACCCTCCACAATAGAGTACATTGGTTCAGTAATAAAAGCAGTTTCACTCGGTTGTTCAATAACTGGAGCAAAGAAAAATCCTTGGACAATTTGTTCATTACCAATGCTTTCCTAAAATAAGTAAATCTTACTATAAAACATTTATTTTGTTAAGAACATTACTCAAACTCAAACTCATTGCGTAATTATTTACCTGGAAAGTTTGGGCAGCCTTATTAACTTGGTCAGCCGTAGCTGATCTCAAAAACTCTACTAACTCTTCAGTTGTAGCAGTTAGATTGAAGTTACCGTCGATAGCTTTGGCCAATCGGTAAGCGATTTCTTTAGCTCCATCCTGATAAGCCCACGGAGTCAAGAGTGATCCGCTGTGAGAAATTCCTGCTCTAAACAAACCTAAAAATGTTGATATTTTTATGTTGTACGTTTATACAAACATTTTTCTGCCCAATATAAATTATTAGCTTGATTACCTTGGGATTGTGGACTCGCTAGGTGGTAAGTAACTGATGCCCCTCCAGCGCTAGCTCCATGGATCGTGACTTTATCGGGATCTCCACCAAAATATTTAATGTTGTCTCTAACCCATTTAAGAGCGAGAGTTTGGTCCTTCAATCCGTAATTTCCTGGTGATGCTGCGTCTCCAGTTGAAAGAAAACCTACAAAAAATGTGTTGTAGTTGTTTTCTAATCAGTATAAATTATTAATTTTGTGACATAAAACTATACCACCAGCAATACCATCCAAAATGTCCTATCATAACTGGTGATTGTATCATAGAAACTGTAATGACTGTTAGATCATAACTTTGTGTCTTAGAACAATCTTATTGTTGGAAAACCAACTATATTTTATCACCACTTCAATTTAAGCCAATGCAACCCCTGTAACTTGCAACACCTGCATTGCAAATATTAACTCATACGGAGAGAGTAGCTTTTTTAAAGATGAGGAAATTTGTAAGTAATCAAAATCTCAATATGCAAATCCTATGTCGTATGGTAAAATATAATATTCACTCTATTCTTCTTTATGGTGCCAAAGTTAATGTTGACTTGATGAGAAAGGTGGAAGCTATTGAGATGTGACTTTTTTAAGGAATTTGGAAAATGTCATTGATCGACCATATCACGAACGAAATGGCGTTGCACAGAATGGGAAGATACAGAGAACTTTTGACCACAACTAAAAAAAAAAGAAAGACCCATATTTTGAAATGAGAAATACGAGTTGTTGCAGCTAATTGTGAAGGTTAAAAATAAAGAAAAAAGGGGTTATGGTAGACGACAAATATCCTGGCTGAAAAACATTCGCGACTGGACTGGAATAATTAGCCATAATTATTATTATATGCAGGAGAAACAATGGCGATGGTCAATAAAAAGATAAAGAAGACTTAAGAATTATGAGAACCAAACTGGGACCAATCAGAACAGAGCAAAAGGAATATAGAAGCAGAACAAATGCAGAGATTAAGGAGAACTTAAGGAAGACATCGTGATTGAAATAAAACAATTTGTTTCTAAACTTACCAAATGGGCCAAGTCTGTAACTAGCTGTCACTACGATTACTTCACCTTCAATAAGGTAATGTGGGCCTGCTGCCGTAAATGTTGAAGCTCCTCCCAGAAATCCTCCTCCATAAAGGAAAAACAGTACAGGATAAGAGTTATTGGTTGATGGATACTAATATGACAAAAATTGTGTTAATTAATAAATATTTACACTAAATTTATGAAATGGAGAAATTGAGGCATTTATTATAAATATTAGCCATCACTCAAGAACTATAAAAGTAGTACAAGGAATATATGCTTACTTTTGGTGTATAAACATTAAGATAGAGACAGTCTTCCGTCTGTATACTGCTCACGTTAATAAAATCATTAACTTGGTAGCACACTTTTGTATTTTGATTCGCATCTAATATTCCACTCCATGGATCAGCTGGTTGAGGTTCCTAAAATTAGTTAATAAAAAGATTCATGTTTAAAAATAAGATGTTATTAAAAAAATATTTTTTTTATTTCGAATTAACGTGTCTCGATATATTTGGACATTGACACGGGTGCAAAGGGTTACAATAGTACCTACGGAGTTATAATACAGAGTTTACAATAGCAAAGAATAATATTATTATGTAAATTATATGTTGTTAAACAATTGGGAAGTCTAAACAAAAGTCAGTCTATTAGGCTCTTGAGTCGGCTTGAATAGTTCAGAAGTTCTTTTAAACTTGTAACAGTTATTTTGCATACCACATTGGGATCATTATAGGGGGTTGAAAATTGTGGTCAGAAATTACTGGGGTGGAGATAGGGCAAGCAAAACAAATCGTTACAATTTGGTGCCCCACGTTGGGCGCCAAAATGTGGATATCTTTCGAATTGTTGAAAAACGCCGTTTTACAAATCTCTCAGATGAGAGTTATAAATTATATAAATTTTTGATATATTGTTTAAGTAACATTTTGAAATTATTGAGACTGGTACATTTTTTTCCAGATGTAGGTAACTGATTAAATTTAAGGAAGATTTTAAAAAAGAGCGAATTCATCGTACTTTTATACATAGTTCTAGGTACATAAATGTCATCTAAACCTCGGTTATTATAAGAATGAATACTTTTGTTGAAAGAAATGAATTCTTGGAAATATTCCGGTGATAAGCCATTTACTATTTTGAAGACCAAAATCATGGTGAAATAAAACAGTCTATTTTCAACAGAGAACCAATTTAGAGTATTTAACATCGTCCGTTAAATATCCTGTCCTAAATATCGTCCTGTTATCTGGATCATTGTGTAAATTACTTGCAGATATAACCAAATTGTGCTTTTTATCAGAGTTAAGTTTTAGTTTGTTTGTAGCAAACCATGAGCTAGATTTAGTAGAAACTTCCTTATTTTCCCCATTTTTAAATCAATATTTTTTTCTAATATAACGTATGTCGTATCATCTGCGAATTGTATAGTTTTGTACAGAGATATGAATTTAGGCAAATCGTTGACAAAATAACCAAAAGAGGTCCTAAGACCGAACCTTGTGGGACTCCATCTTTTACGGATAGAAAATCGGAGAGATGACCTTTTGGCCCTACCGCCTGGTGTCTGCCACAAAGATAAGAAGTTATGGGCCAATCATAGGGATACCTCTGATTCCATAGTTATTTAATTTGTGGAGCAAAATGTCGTGTGAAACACTCAATCACTTATGGGTCTGTAATTGTCAGTTTTTGAGGAATCGCCTTTTTGTAAATTGGTAGTACTTTTTAGTATTTTAGTACCTCTGGAGATTTTCCAGTTGATAGAATTAAATTAATAAGATGAGTGAAAGGTGCTAAAACTATTTGGTAAGTTTCTTTTAAAATTTTGCTATTAATTTCGTGAACGTCCCTACAATTAGAATTACTAATAGACTTTATTATTTGAGAGACCTGTCGTTGCACAATGGGACAAAAACAAAGGACTTGCTAGGAGTAGGAGAAGGATAATTTCTATAATTGAATAGGTCATCGACATTAATAGTGGGAAGAGATGTTATTATATTCTCTGAAATTGTAGTAAAAAATTGATTTATTTCGTCTGGAGGTAGATTAGGCTGTACCGAACTGGATTTTATGTTGCCTCTTTCGAAATTTACTATTTTCCAGCAGTCTCTAGGTTTATTATTGGAATTAGTAATAAAATTACAGTAGGCTGTCTTATTAGCAATTTTTAATTGCCGATTATAATCAAATTTTTGTTGTTTATATAGTTTGAACAAATCGGGATCCTTAGTAGCATCTGCAATGTATTTAATAATAAGATTAGATCTGTAAGACCTTAATTCATTATTAAACTATTGCACGGGTGTTTTTTCAGCAGTTTGTCGTACTTTTTTTAGTGGAAAATGCTTTATTAATAAATTGTTATAAGTTTCGATAAGAAAGACTATCAAAAAATCAGGATCATTATTAATATCACAGAAAAAGTCCATCTTTGTACTAGCTAGCGCACGTTTAAGCTTCTTGGCCGTGGATTTTGACCGGCCACGAAACAACACTGGCTCCTATACTATATTATTTATGTTAGGTTTCGTAGATTATTGTTATATGAATAATACTAATAATATTATGTAATATAATATAATAATATTCATGAAGTGAATATACATTTAAGCTTATTTTTTAAAATATCTCACACTTTCTTCTTATAACCAAAATACTTTTTCATGTCGAGTGATATTCGAGTGATATTAAATTATTCTTACCCTAAATCGCAATTCTCCAACGGGTGGTTTTCCAAAAGGAATTTGTTGAAAAGCGTAAAAGGTAACGCCCTTTCTCATGGAATACTCTAATCGTCCTCGTAATTGGCCATTTGGTATAGTCACTAAAACGTCATCGCCGTTCTAAAAAAAAACAATAATAAAATTGGTCAAAATTTATTTAGGAAAAATACAGTAATAAGATAAAAATAGATGACAATTTTAATATTAACGATGTTATAATTTTTCTACAGAATTATCATTCATCCTTCACAAATTTTAAAGAAAGAAAAATGAATAACGTGTACCTAATGATTAAAAGTAGCTAACTTTATAGAAAATAAAAAAAAATTAGTAAATAATCAAGCGAACATATACAAAATATACTCACTACTAAGTAAAAGGTTAAAATTAAAGAAAACAAACATTTAATCAACACCATTATGCTTTTTATTAAAAATGTATTTTCAAACGACAAATTTATATGATGTTCACTTAATCTAATCTTATAATACTTAAAATCCTAAGTGAAGCTCTTATTTTTTAATGTAAATTAGTATTAGTTATATAATTTCATCTAGTTTTCGTTATTAAGGTCAATTTAAAGTTAAAAGATATTTTTAGACCAACCAAGTTGGTAAAAATTAAAATTTTTTTGTCATAATGTCATAAAAGATAAATAAATGTTAACATATACATGTGAGAGATATGAAACGGAAGAAATAATAGAAGAAAATGAAGAAGAATTGATACCCAACCCTAAAGGAAGCAATCAGAGTTAAAAAACGGGAAAACACCAGATATCGAAAGAATAACAGTATAAAAGACAGCTTGAAAGACAGAGCAGGTTCCAAAGGATTGAAAGGTAGCATCGATAGTACCTATATTTAAAAAAGCTGACAAAATAGACTGCAATAAATACATAGGGCATTCTAACCAGTGCAATAAAAATATATGAAAAGAAACTAGACAAACTGATAAAACTAAAAATTGAAAACACGTTAAAAGAATCACAAATTAGATTTCGAGAAAGAAGAAGCACACGCTATCACATTTTTACAGTTAAGCCTAGCATTTGCATTGAAAAATTATTTGAAAGAAGAAATCAAAACCGAGAGCAATACCTAACAAGATGATTTACTTGAACATTAAAATTGACAATCCAAACGGATGAGTAAATAGCCCAGTCTGGTTATGCAAAAATCATCGATTTCACGGCAAAATTTTTCGTTGATATCTGAAGCTTTTAAGACATAGGTGGGGGTTACTAGATGACGAATAGATGAAAAAGTACTCGTATTTTTACTTTGCGTTTTTTTTAAACAATAATTTATGGTCATAATTTGATTTTTTGTCTAGTTTTTTCTATCAAAATATAAAGGAAGTTTTTTCCTTTATATTTTACATAAACAATGTTTATATCATTTTTTTATATCAAGAATATCTTTATTTTCCTGTTTGTTAAATTAAAATTGATAAACAATTTACAAATAAACAAAATAAAGCAAAATAAACGTTTGAAAAGTTGTTTGAAAAGTATGTTTTTTACTTACAAACCATTGTAATAACTTTGGATGGAATTATAATAACGTGCAACCATTGGATAGCTGGTAAAAAACTCACATTAAAAAAAATCTTCTATAAAAAATCATATCTCCATTGTTTATAAACATTAAGAAATAAAATTTGCACACATTTTGAATGAAAATCTAAACTTTATATTAAAACTTATAGCTATAAAATTCATCAAATTTTTCGAACATAGGAAAGTGGAGGAGATAACTGTTTCAGCTCCGTTTTTTTTGAGATCGGAACTTTAAATTGAAACACGTAGGAAAAATTTATATTATCTCGGCTTCCATTGCAGCTAGAAGCCTCTTTTTTTGATCTGGGTAACTCGTCGAAATATGAATAACTACATAGTTTTCACTGGTCGGGAACTGGGAAATATGGGAAACCTAGGAAAAATTCGTTTCGAAGGGCTGTAAGTTTCGAAAAACTGAATGAATTTTATAGCTATACGTTTCAATATAAAGTTTAGATTTTCATTTAAAATGTGTGCAAATTTAACTTCTTAATGTTTATAAACAATGGAGATATAATTTTTTTAAAAATAGTCGCTAACTTCGTTCCTATTGGTCATAGAAGGTTTTTTTTTAATGTGAGTTTTTTTACTAGTCATCCAATGGTTGTACGTACAAGTCTGTGGCTTGAAAAATATAGAAGTTATTAATTGTTTATAAGTAAAAAAACATTACCCTTTTTCAAACGTTTATTTTGTTAATAAAAAAATTAATAAAATTCATAAATTAGTTCAAAAAACTGCTTTTTTGCAAATATCTCGCTAAATTATTGATCAATTTTAATTTAAAAAACGGGAAAATAAAGATATTTTTGAAGACAAAAAACTTATAGACAAAAGATCAAATTGTGATCATAAATTATTTTTTTAAAAAAACGCAAGGTAAAAATACGAGTACTTTTTCCCACCACCTATGTCATTTTTCGACCTTTTTTTAAGCAGACTAGGCTAAAAATAAAATGTACAATTAACAGCCAATAATAGACCAACCGAAAAAAAAATCGTTATTATCAACATTGAACCAAAGAATATAGACGCTTCTATATTCTACATATATCCTTTGTCTATATTCTTTGATTGAACTACCCCAATAAAGAAAGACAAAAAAACAATTTTCACAACTAAACACTTCAATTGAACCGTGTAGCGCTATCTAGTTACAGCTTCATAAAATATACTCTAACTATTGTAGAAATCTTTAGTACATGGAATTATCTGCCATTTTGTAGTAGTCTTAATTAAAATATAGAGGTCACTGATAAAATCCTTATGTGAAAACTGAAATAATCCTGCTTACAATTTACAATTTCCTGTTGTCTGACAAGATATTTATACCAGAATTAAATTAAATATTGTGTTCCTAACCGAAAAAAATTGTTAACTACACAGATATCAATATTAGGGTAAAGCAATAAAGAATGGCAAAAAACAAATTTTCACAAATAAATATACACTTCAATTGAAACGTGTAGCGCCATCTAGTTACAATTTATTAAAAGATGCACCAACTATTTTAGAAATCTTTGCGAGATTCTATGGATTAAATTATCCTCTTTTTTCGTAGTAGTTGATATAAAGATGAAATCGATAAAATCCTTAGGTGGAAAACTGAAATAATCCTGCATACAATTTACAATTTCTTGCTGTTTGACGAAATATTTATACAAGAATTAAATTAAATATTGTGTTCCTAACCGAAAAAAAAAAATTGTTAACTAGATATTGGACTACAAAAATAAAGAATGAAGAAAAGAAAACAAATTTTCACAAACTTCAAATAAAACGTGTAGCGCCCCCTAGTAACTGTTTAATGAAAGATACATTAACTATTTTAGAAATCTTTGTTTTTTTCTGACATGGAATTATCCGCCCTTTCGTCATAGTTGATATAACAAAATACAATCAATAAAACCCTTCTGCGAAACCTGCAAGCCTGTATTTACAATTTCCTATTCTCAGATGAAATATTTATAAAATAAATCATATAGATATATAAGAAATAAATGGAAGATTGTGATCAAAAGCAATTGAACAGAAAAAACATAACTGAATAGTGTTGTTCACCTAATATTTGGAAGAAAAAAATTACAAAACTAAAATAGACGAAGTGTTTTAAAACCTCCAATGTTTGGAAAGTTAATAGTGGTTACAGTGGGAGTGTTAATAGTAGCTGAACTAATATTATTTGCATCTATGGTACACGATATTGTAAAAGGTTTTATAGGCACCAAATAAATATTCTGCAGGACTGTTTTATACATATAAAAAATTATTAAGCAATATATTGTTAAAAGAACTGTGTTATTTATTATTTCATTTTCTTCACGTTTTTTTGACCTGTGCTATATTAATCTAAGGAACAAAATTCATTGTCATATATAATACGAGACAAACTAATATTTTGGACACATCCATAAAATTTATAATTTTCAGATTAAACAGGAATATATAATAAATCTTACCTTATGCCAATCTAAATTTGGTTTAAAAGCATTAACAAACTAATTTAATAATTGTAAAATATTGCCTAGACCGTTAACAGTCTTATACTTTAACAATTTTTTCGAAACACGTGCAGTTTTTAAAAGGTTAACGAATATTTAATTAAACAGTAGTTTCATTGTGATACTAGTTTTTTTCAGACACCTATATATTAAAAATTCTTAGGAAAGTATGAGCATATTGGTACTACAATCTTTCAGTAAAGGGATCCTCATCCACATTATTTCTTTATCTATTCTATGCTTTCCTTATCCAATTTAATATTCAAATCTAAGTCAGTATGCCACCTTGTTTGTGATCTTGAAATTCCTGATCGATTTCCTTTCAAATCATGTGGTTCCCATTTGACGTATAAATAAATTCAATTGTTAAAACATAATTTCAAAGAAAATAAGATGTCTAAAAATGTTTAAGTTCTTTTTATAAATATTGTAACATATACAGGAGGTCCATTTGTCAGGAATGTAATTATGTAAAATTCCTAAACAGGGTCCTTTAAAGTGATGTATACCTATTTCCATTTAGAGATGATATTTGGGTGATGTTGCGAGAGAAAAAAGATAACCGGATATCAAAATAAAAAAATATTCTTGACTCTACTATGGCCTCATTAAATTACGTTTTTTTTTCTGAAAAATGGCTTTGTCAGAGTTAATAGTCAATTTTTTTTGCTTGGCTCTATTACATAATATCTTATCTCTTCAGGTATGAAGACGTGGGAATAAAGATCATAGACATAATAATCTATTATATTATTAAAGATCCACGCTCTCTACTGTAATCGGACTACAATCGTGAAGCTAGGCGTGGATACTTCAACCTCCAAGAAAGAGGTTAAGTTTGTGGCTATTCCGTTTGGTTTACATCTAAGTTTTCAAAATTAAAAATGTTTGAAGCTCAAGAAATTCACGCTGAACATAAAGATCTCATTCACGATGTCGCCTATGATTATTATGGAAGGAGAATGGCGACCTGTTCAAGTGATCAATTCGTAAAAGTATGTATTTTACTTAAAAAAACTTTTACATGTAGGCATATAGTAGTCAATAAGATTATTTTTGAATAAATACTATTATTATTTATATTTTCTGCTCAATTTTTGTATGTTGATAGCCTTTTCCGTAAAATAAGTGGTAATAAATAATAATATTCCTATACATTTATAACAAAACCTATGTTGGAACATCAGCTTACTTGTATACTTTAAGATATAGGCAATATAGGAATAGGGCCCTGCATTAAAAAGTTTAGATTAAGTTAATTATTTTAAATTTGAACTAGTATACACTAATATGTATCTTCAAATTCAAAGGTTTGGGATCAAACATCAGATGGAAAGTGGATGTTAACATCAAGTTGGAAAGCACACAGTGGATCTGTATGGAAAGTCACTTGGGCTCATCCTGAATTTGGACAAGTATTAGCCACTTGCTCCTTTGATAGAACAGCAGCTGTTTGGGAAGAAATAGGTAAGTAAATATCCTAATAAACAGTTAATATAAACTTCTATATTTTATGAAACTTCTAATATTTGAAAAAATTCAAAGTAAATAGTTTTTTTATGTTTTGTTGGATGTTTTACTATTGAAGTCAAATACTTGTTAGGTTCAGAAATATTGGTTGCTATATTAGGGACACATCTACAATTTTATGTTAAATTTGTACTGTAAATTACAAAAACTTTTCCAAAAGCAGACATTCAATTGATTATTCAAAATTATTGTATTTTCACCCTCCTAATTCCATTTTTTTTTATTTGTCTGGATGTTTTATACATATAGTTTAATTCATAATAAATTTTAGTTGGAGAATTACCAGGACCAGGTGAAAGGGGTACCAGACATTGGGTACGTAGAACAAATCTAGTGGATTCCCGCACTTCAGTAACAGATGTCAAGTTTGGACCAAAATCTCAAGGACTGCAGTTAGCTACTTGTTCAGCGGAAGGAATTATAAGAATTTATGAAGCTCCGGATGTTATGAATCTGAGTCAGTGGACATTACAGCACGAAGTCCAGTGCAAATTGCCATGTAGTTGTTTATCATGGAATCCTAGTTTGTCTAAGTAAGATATTTTATTATTATTTGTATAGTTGATAATATAGTAGTCTAAAAGGTATAATTTATCTTCAGATAATGAAAATAATTAGGTATATTTATGAAGTAATCATAATATATTATTAATATTGTCACCCTCTAATTATTAATTTTATATTATTCTCAGAATGCACCCCCAAATGATAGCGGTGGGAAGTGACGATCCAAATCCAGCAAATGGTGGTAAAGTGTTCATCTATGAATATAATGAGAACAGTAGACGATGGACAAAGTTAGAAACTATCAGTTCAGTGGTGGATCCTGTGCATGACATTGCATTCTCGCCAAATTTGGGAAGAAGCTACCACATTCTTGCTGTGGCTACCAAAGATGTTAGGATTATTAATTTGACGCCTGTAGAGTAAGTAGTTGTTCCATTATTTATCATTTTCATTGCACTTGAAAATTTAATATATTTTTGACGAAATCATAAGTTTGTAGTTTCTTTTTATAAAAATAGAATTGCATTGAAATTAATAAAGTAATATACAAATCACTTCATCTCAGTACATAGTTCATTTAGTATATTACAAAGAAATGACGTCAGGATTTCGGTTATACTGAAACCAAACATTTATAAGTTAATAACAAACGAAATATTTGACAAATTAAAGTGATATAATATTTTATCTTAAAAACAATTATAACGGAGTCAGCAGAGGAAACTGTCGGAAAAGCCAAAAGGCAAAGAAATGCGGATTGGTATGATGATGAATGCAGAACTGCAGTAGAGGAAAAAAGGCAAGCTAGGCTTAACCAACTTCAAAGAAATACAAGAAATAGCAGTGAGATTTATAACGAAAAAAGAATACAAGCGACTAGAATATGCAGAAGAAAGAAAAGAGAGGCTATGAAAAAACAAGTACAAGAAATCGTAAAGCATAACAACAGACGCGAAAGCAGAAAATTCTATAAATAAAAGAAAGCACACAGTCATTTAGACCAAAACTAACGATATGCAAAGACAAGGACGGAGAACTACTAACAGAGAAGCAAAAAATTATAATGAGATGGAAACAATATTTCGAAGAAAATCTAAATGCAGACAACGAAAATGATCAGAACGAGACAATATATTATACGGTGGAGCTGCACATCGAAAATCCAAGTTATGAAGAAGTAGTTCAGATAATAAATAAACTAAAAAATAATAAAGCACCAGGAACGGACGGAATTTCGGCAGAATTATTAAAGCATGGAGGATCCGAACTCTGGGAAAGAATCCATTACCTAATAACATTAATATGGACGAAGGAGCAAATGCCAGAGGAATGGACAGTTGGCCTCATACAGCCAATATATAAAAAAGGAGATAAGAGGGAATGCCAGAATTATAGGCCAATTACATTGCTAAATGTAATATACAAAATTCTTTCTGGTATAATCTACAATAGATTATTAGAATACTCCGAAAATATAATTGGTGATTATCAAAATGGATTCAGACCAAATAGAGCCACTACAGATAACATATTCATACTAAGAACGATACAAGAAAAAGCTTATGAATACGACATAGACCTATATAATATGTATATAGACTTTAAACAAGCTTTTGATAGTGTGAAAAGAGACAAAATGCTGGAAGACCTTTGTAATCTAGGTATACCTAAGAAATACATCAGCCTCATAAAAATGACATTGCAGGGTTCAAAAGCCGCAGTCAGAGTAGATGGAGAACTGACTCCCTTGTTTAACATCAACATGGGAGTAAGACAGGGAGATGCCCTATCAACCATGCTATTCAACCTAGTTCTTGAGGCAGTCATCAGAAAAACCAATATAACCGGCCATATAAACACCAAATCAGTACAAATTACTGCATATGCAGACGATGTAGCCATCATTAGTAGGAATAAGCCACGACTAATGGAAGTGTTCAAACAAATTGATCCTGAAGCAAGAAAAAGAGGTCTCAAAATAAACGAAGCAAAAACGAAGTATATGACAGTCAAAAGAATAACTGACAATGAAAATAATATCACAATAGACAACTATACTATCGAACGAGTGGATGCCTTTACATATCTCGGCACAGAAATCAATCAGAATAACTCCGTAAGTAGCGAAATTAATGCACGTATTTCCAGCGGGTATCGTACATACTATGCTAATAAAAGATTGATGATATCGAAATTATTAGACAAAAGAACCAAAATGACTATCTACAGAACACTGATTAAACCTGTAGTAACCTATGGATGTGAAACTTGGGTAATGACGAAAAAAGATGAAGCCCAACTCAGGACATTCGAGAGAAAAATACTGAGGAAAGTATATGGCCCGGTACAAGAGGAAGATGGCACATGGAGAATCAGGAGAAACGACGAGGTTAATGAGTTAAATGAAGGTTATGACATTGTAAGATTTGTGAAAAGTCAAAGACTGTCATGGCTGGGACATGTGCAGAGACAAAACGATGCAAAAACAACAAAGAAAATGTTACAATGGAAGCCCATAGGAAGGCGAAAAAAAGGAAGGCCCAGAACGAGATGGTTGGATGACGTGGAAGACGACCTGAAAACAATGAACATAAGACAATGGAGAAGAAGGGCACAAGAGAGATCTAAATGGAAGGACATAGCCAGACAGGCAAAGACCCATCCAGGGTTATGATGCCAAAAGAAGAAGAAGAAGAATATTTTATCTTTCTTTCATTAACACTTAAGAGCGGTATAGTAACCTTTTCAAAGAATTAAGTTAAAATTGCAGTGTTGCAAGATGTATTTTTTATTTTAATTTCTTGGAGTTCCCTGTCTAAGAGAAAAATTTATTTTAGTGATGAACAGAGCATTCAGAGCGGGGTAACTAAACTGGACGTAGAAACCATTGCACAGTTTGAAGATCACAACAGTTTGGTATGGAGAGTATGCTGGAATCTAACTGGTACAGTTCTGTGTTCAACTGGGGATGATGGGTGTGTCAGAATGTTCAAAAGTAAGTCAAAAGATTTCATTAAAGATATTAATTAATTCTTTGTTATTACAATGTTGTCAGTTTATGAAAAATGGTATATTTGCTGTATTTTTGTTGTTTTAATTTTTCTACCACAATGGGTTTTTTTCTATGCTGCACCATAATAATTTGTCACAAAAATTTGACACTAATCGGTCCTAGTTAAGACAGTGGAAGATTTTTGACTTTTTTGACTGTTTTTTTTCTATATTTTATTTCTCCCGATTTGTTTGTAGCAAATGACGTCATCTGTCGATTTTTATAAATTTGAGGAAATTCACACAGATCTAATTCTGGTGAATATGGAGGCTAGTCAATCAATTTATATCCCAATTGGTGTAATTGTGCCTGTGATGGAAGAGATATTTCTGGTCGACAAATCAAATTGGACAGATTTGTATCAGCGCAAAATCTTTCTCTTTCTTGACCACAAAATAAAATATGTAAATTAAAAATAAATTTTTAGAAAATTTTTCACTAGCCAAAGAGATTTCGTATTAATTAATCTAGCATATACAAGAAAACACACGACTTTCATTACTGTTGTCTTTCTTCAACACATCGTTTTTTTTGTCTTTTTAATTTTATTTCGTCCCTAAAACAATTTTTGTTCAAAATATCGTGAAGTTTCGACCATGGTCCCATTGTTAGTAGCCAAACAACGTCGTCCGATCGATTTTTCTAAATTTGAGAAGTCACATAGGGCTAAATCTGGTGAATACTGAACATAGCCTATCAATTGGTGTAATTTTGTACTTTCTCTAGTAATCAGTGTGATTAATAATTTATAACAATCCAGAACAGCTTCATGTATCTCTAAAATGGGTTCTTCATCTACTTGGATATTGTAAAAGAGTCAGTTGGTGGATCAGATTGTAGACCAAACTTTTCGTATAGATGTAACCAATTCAAGCAACTTTCTTCAAAAAATATAAACTATGCAAACCTCCAAAAGTACATTTTCTTAAATCACGAGAGACACTTACTATTTTTGACAGTGTTTGGCTTGGCATGTAATGGATGCCGGAGGATCCTTGTAGCCCTTAATGCGTTTACATCTTACCCAAATTTTGGCATAGTTATTTTCATGGCTTTTTTCAGTGTCTTAATTCTTTCCCTGATTATTTTTACATATAGCATCATACGGGTAAAGAACCATGGACTCAACTGTACATACTGAATAATTAATGCTGAAAATATTGGTAGCTAATATTGTTCCAAAGAATATAGACGCATATAGAAGGATCTTTTACTGTCATGTTTTAGCGTCGGCAAAGCTTATAGACTATGTTATAAAAAAGAATCACAGAGAATCAAGATTTTGGTTCTTTATTTGTACCACTAGGGAGCGTTCATGTCAGACTTGTTACTGCTTCTAAAATATAAAACAGTGGGGCAACAAATGCAACTTTACATATTTTATATGTAGATGCCGCGTGGTCGTAGAATCGCATTAAATTTTTGCGTTTTATAAATTTTTTTGAAGAAAATAAAATATTATTTTAACTTTAATAAACGAATCTTTTTAGAAAAAATATTATGATTCAAATTCTTAATTTAAATATGTACAAATCTACAAATATTATAATTAAAACTCTCTTCTTATAAAGTGTAAAAAAAAAAATAATGAAAAGTCAATCACCGGGAGAGAAAGCTCAAAAAATTGTAAGGTGTTTCGATCAAAAAAGAATTCCCGATCTTGTTAATACGCTAGAATTGCTTTTCAACACATACACTAAAGAATTTGTTTTATAATTTGAAAATTCGAAATTATGAAGTATAATTTCCGATTTTTAAATTAAAAAAGTAAATAAGTAAGTCTCAAATATCGCCTCTCTAGAGCTCAACAAAGGAAGATAAGAAAAAATGGAAAAAATGAAAAAAGATGGTTTGAGTTTATGCAGTCACCCTCGTAAGGATTGTTTTGAAGTATAATAACCATAGCCAAATCGCCCATTTGAACTGTCCTTCTATATGCGTCTATATTCTTAGATTGTTCTCTAAATTATTAATTAAAAATCAAATTTTATATAACACAAACGTTTATAAACTTAAAATAAATAAATTGTTCTCTCATAAATACCTAATGCCATCATATACCTTTATCTACTGTATAATGCATATAATTGTAGTAACCAGAGACGAATATGTTTAGTTGATTTTATTTTAACCGATTCTTCAAATACAAAAAATAACAATTCATTCTTATCAACAGTGATATACATTAATTCATGGAAACCGGTAGCTGTATTGAAAGGAGACTCGTCCCAATCCACGTACGATCAAAGAACCACCAGCTCGACGAACAACGGAAGTACCATAATACCATTTTCCCAAACTGCTAGATATATCAAATTGGGATCTATAGCGCAGACGAGGGAGGCTCCTTGGCACTGAATATATTCTAACTTATTTATATTGTTAATTGATAATTTTAATAAACATTTTAAGGTTTTGTTTTGTTTTATTGTGTAAACGTGAAGTGTATAAAAAGAAGGTGTTTTATGGACGTTGGGGTCCTTTGTAATATTTTCTGGCAAGGCGTGAGCACATTAACGCATTGTCTGTAGTATCTGTATTGTAGCACAAATCTTCCTGTAGTACTGCTGGACTTTCCATTAAAATTTTCTTTAATCTCCCAAATAATGTGTTGGAAGTCTTGGTCTCACTAATTAACGACGATTCCTTTGAAAAAGGTATATTTCCAGGTATATATAAAGGTATATATCCTACCGCTTGCGTAGCGCAAGCGGTAGGATACTTGCCTCGCAAGCCGGTGGTCCGGAGTTCGAATCCTACCGCCGGCAAGAACATCTAGACATTTTAAAAATGTCTATAGGCCCCAGGTCGACTCAGCCTGAATAAAAATGAGTACCTTGGGTAAAACCAGGGGTAATAATAGACGGTTGAAGCGTAGCACTGGCCATGTTACCTTCCTTGTATACCGTAGGCCCTAGATATAGCAGACTACCCTGCTATACTCCCAAAGCCGCGACAGCGGTATAAAACGGGAGACTATTATAATATTATATATTTCCAGAGTGCATAAAGACAGACATTATTGTTTCTCTTCATAAGGGTGCTGATAAATCTAATGTTTGCAACTCTAGACCTATTGCCTTACTACAGGTCCTATTCAAAATTATTGAGAGACTTATAAAAGTCCGACTTATGTCCTTTTCTCTTCTTATGTCTTATCTTTTGTTGGCTTTAACAGGTTTAGAACAGGCATGGAACAGCTTAGATCAGGTCTGGAACAGTGTAGTACAACTCTAGATCTGTTGGATTTTATTTAACGCGGAGTTAACTGTATGGACCTTAAAGAAAATTTAAATGACCGCAGGAGACATCAGCAGTCTTTGATCTTTTGTGTGCTTGCGATTAAAAACTGAAACATTTTTCGCTGCTGCTGTAAATAATATGGGATGTAGCACCTAAATAATTTTCAAACAATTGGTAATTTTTTATTGTAATGTAAATAAATATAAAAAAATGTTTAATATTTAGAAACTTACTCTATACCTTATCTTAATAACAAATAAACCTTTTATTTTCAACTTAAATAAAACTTTGTAATATAAATCATTTCAAACTTAATATTTCGTATAAACATTTAACAGGGTAGGCGCAAAATTTCGGGCCAATGCTTTTTAAATGCATTCATTTTTTTCGAATCCTGAGAATACTAATAAGTATTTTTGAAAAATTTAAACGCAGAATAAAAGAATATATTATTACTGAGGGCCGAAAGTCCCTGAAAACTTCTATAATGTTTATTTTAATAGTTACAGGGGTGAAAAAGAAGAGAAAATTTAGTGTAAATTTTTTTTTTCAAATATATCATTCAAAAAAACTTTTTGTTTATTCTAAGGGACTTTCAGCCCTCGGTAATAATGTAATCTTTCATTCTGCATTTAAATTTTTGAAAAATATTTGTTAGTTTTCTCAGGACGCGAAAAAAATGAATGCATTTAAAAAGCATTGGCCCGAAATTTTGCGCCTAAGCTCTTAACCAGTTACGTCCACAGTAATGATGGTTTATTGCCGGTGTAAAATTTTGTGCTAAATAGAATTCATTGGTAGTTGTTTCTTACGACGTATCAAGTAAATGGTCTAGCATAAGATGGGATGAAGTCAATGCAGTCTTGCGGGAATTGTTGTACCATCGGTCTGTCTTATCGTCTAGTCTTGAAGAATTCGAAATTATGTTTTTGTGCTTCTATAAAAAAAGAAAAATGTTATGATTTTCACAGCAATATTGGGTTAATGCAATCTCTTGATTTCCGCAACAGATTCAAAAGACTCAGGAGAACCAAGCGTCCCCAAAACACGTATCGAACACGTATAAAGGATAAGTTACATATGGGTACATTTATCCTCTTAAAAATCTAACATCTCATTTATCTTTCATGAAATATGACTGGTCCAACTACTTTGGTCCAACAAAGCTACTATGAGAACTAAAATGACTATCTACAAAGTAATTGTAGAGCCCATTCTTACATATGGAGCAGAATGTTGGCAAATGACAGTAAAAGGAAAGAAAAAAGTTGACACGGTTGAAATGGACTACCTAAGAAGAGCTTGCCGTATATCAAGAGTAGAACGTATACCTAATTCTGAAATTAGAAGAAAAACAGATAGAGTACATACAACTTCTGAAAGAATAGAAACTAGACAGTTAATATGGTATGGACACGTACAGAGGATGGACGACAACAGATGGCCAAAAAGAGCTATGGAATACAATCCAAGTAATAGAAGGAAACGAGGAAGACCAGCCAAGTCTTGGATACAAGGTGTTATGGAAACCATGAAAGATAGAGCCATTGATGAAGACACCTGGAGAGATAGAAAAAGATGGCGATCGAAATGCGGGAAGCGGCAGAAGCTGTAGGATATATATAAATAAATATGTCTGTCCAAAGAAATGAGATTGGACGTGCACGAAAGCACCCTCTAAAACTATTTTCCTAATTATACAATTTGAGCATTAAGTTCACTAAACGATTTCTAAACTAACAAGCGAAATCTCCTGATCACAAATTAATTCAGTTATCAATACGCTTGTTTCCACGCCTTATTTCTCTAAAAGAAGTGCCTGTTCAAAACAAGGAATTTTTGTAAATAGGGCTGATAATAAAAATGTTTTTTCTTCCATATTCCAATGGTGTCACTAACAAAAAGTGACACCATTCCAACAACCCACCAACAAAAAACATTCCCAACGAACATAATGGAGTTTATGAAATTCCGTGTAAAGTCTGCTCTTCATTTTACAGAAAACAGAATCCTTGAAGATTCAATGTCTGCCCTATTTAGCACTCTTTCCAGAGAGACGTGGCCAACTTGTTCGAAAAAGTCAAGTCAAGTTTTGGACAAATTATAGCAGTGATACTCAAACAAAATTCATTTATAAAAGTATACAAACAAAAGAACAAATCTTAAATGAGAGCAATAAACTGTTTATAAAAAAAGACAAAAATGAGAAAAATATATTCTCAAAGAGCAAAAAAGTTGGCGCGGTCACCAAACAGACATAACGCTAAAGAACTTAAAATAGAAACTAGAGAATTGAAGAACGAACAAAAAGAGACTCAGGATAAGAAAAGTAATAGAAGAAAATGAATTATTGTGGAAAGAAAATCAAAAAATCACAGGTATTCTCTTCTCACTCTTTTACTTAGGAACAAATACTTACATAAATAATACTGCTGTCATATTCCTTCGCTCTTATGTTCAGCTCTGTTCTAAGCTGCCACTCCTGTAAATATACGTGCACTTTTAAGAGGGCCTTGCCTTTCCTTATCAACTGCCATCTGGAAATATCAAAACGTTAATGTACTGACAATTGTAATTTTTGGTTTAGATTATAAAATACCGGTACCGTGCTGGTCTGAGACTCAGTGTAAACTCTCCAGAACTACTTTAGTAACCCAATTATTAAAAGGGAACGTCTTATTGGTATATAAGATCATGGGCTAGGTGTGAATAAGTTGTAATCAAATAAAAATTCGCGGATCAACTAAGAACCTTCGGCAAAGTAAGGCAGCTGCCGCAAAAACTACTAGTCGAATGTCGCCTTGATACAGGAGACCTGGATATACTAGGGCAAAATAAAAGGTTCGTCGTGTGTTTGCGGAGAAATTATAGAGTTTTGAGTATGGAACGCCTTACAGCTTACATGATTTTTATACATTTTGGTTTGTGGGGGTTTTGTTATACCGTCAATATTATTGTAGTATTTAAATTGTTAGATGGTCCGTTTCAAATATGGAACTTTATAAAAAACCTAAAGTAAAGGTGCTTACATCAGACGCTCAAAATGTCCGCTTTAATACAACAAGCCAAGCCATCCTTGAAACTGTGTAATACATTTTACAACATGCCTGAGGGCTCAATTCTTTTTATTTCTACGATCATCATATCTTTCAATTCCTGAATTTTGGCAGGTTTTGTTTTATATATGGTGTTTAAAAGTGATTTCATAAGAAATATTCTAAAGGATTCATATTTGGTGATCACGGTAGCCATTCTTCCAATAATCCACGCCTTCCAATCTATCTTCTGGGAAATATATTATTTAGAAATTCCTATGGACGTATAAATAAAGAGTCCTGTCTTTAGTTATGGAGAGTAGTTCCACCTGCCAAACCACACAGACCTGGCGCTCTCTCTACCTGGACATAGTTTGCTCCTGTCTTGTTGAAAAGACAGTCCTGTCTTATTTACGTGCTAGTGCTCTGCTGTATCCAACGCCATCTTACAAGGTAAATTACAATACACACCATATCTTGCTGCTATAACCATCTTTCCTTTCTGATGGCTACGTATGTTATATAGAGGATATCCTATGTGCAAAAAGCAATACAATTGTTTCTTTATTCATACGTCCATGGGAATTGCCTAACCTTTCGCTCATAGTGCGGAGGGGCTCCATCATGTTGGAGTCAAATACTGTTATTTCTGAAATTTCTAAATAAAGAAGCCAATGGAAACTACTCTCTTGGATTTGGAAATAACCGAAGTAACTCAGGTATAAACCTGTTTTCCAATAAGTTTATATTCGCCGTGTCATTTAGTTTCCCTTCAATTAGAAAAAGTTCAATTATTTGTCGCCTATTACCTCAGTGCATACATTGAGTTTTTCTGGATACTGTGTGTGGTATTCACGCATCCAGCAAGGATTGTTATGTGACTAGTATTTACAATTATGATTATGCCGATTAACGTATCCGTTAATAACAAAGTGGTCTCATCGCAAAACATAACATGATATAAACAATGTGGATCCTTAAATTTTCCTATAAACTCTTCATCTCTATCAAAATCTTACAACAAAACTACCTGACAACTATTGAACCAACATTACTTTTAATGAATGAAATTTATTATCACGTGAAATTCTCAATACATATTAAAATCTTAATATCCTTAAAATCTTAATTCGTTCCTTTTCACATAAACCATCCATTGTGACTCCATCAACACTAACACTAACAGTCTATTGCAGCGTCAAAATTGTTATTGTTGCAATTATAGTTATCTTAATGGAAATATAGGGAATATTGCATGAACCATATTTAGTATTTCTTAAGTATTTCAAAAAGAAACAAAATATACATTGAGAAATTCGTGCACCCTTCAATGTAAAGACATTGGCTGGACCATGGTCTACCTGGCCTTTCGGCATACGACCGTTAGCGGAACCGCTGCCTCTACGAGTCAAACACCATTTGAGGGTGGCGTGATTACGTAATGTAACACGGGGCTCCACCCTCCCCGTAGTACCTGTGTTGCAGTACACACATCATCCGTTATCCTCCCCGTGGCGGGAAGGTGAATGCAGGTCGAGGCTTGATCTCGCACGTTTGACAGGCTGCCGCTGAGGACCTACGCACCCACTCCTAGGTGGGTACGTGCCGTAACTCCACGCCCTTAATGGGGAAAGGGTGTATCGGGGATAAGGGACGTTCAACCTCACCTGGTTCTGTGTAATGAGAGTAGAGTGGTCCCACGACAGGCTCGTCTCGGATACTAGGAGTGTAGACCGGTGACCGTAACGCCGAAGGCAGTCAAGGGCAGTAAAATCGCCCCGGCAGTATTCTTATTTCCGCGAGCCGGACGGAAAAACAAAATATACAGGGCGATTTATTTGAAATAACAAAGTTCATTATATTTTCAGAAAAAACGGTAAATTTGACAACGTAAATACTACCATAACATCAGCCGTAATATGTAATCCCTATAAACCAAAATTTATATAAATCGTGCAACTGTTTTGTGAGATAATTGAGGCGTCCCATACATAAAACTCACTTTATGTATAACATATCTACAAAGAGTCTGAGAACTAAAGGTGGGTACACATATGCTCCGAATGCCGTCTCGAACCCCGTCGCGTTCTCAAGTGTGGACGGAGTCATGCAACAGCGTTCCATCGGTTGTCGGTAAAATGTACACCGCGAATTCATGTTTGGACTAGCTTGCGAATCTTTTATCGAATCTCCAATCATTCAAAATAGTCAGTCTGTTATTTTGAAGGTTGAAGGTGTTTTTAAAGTTGAGTGCATCAAGATGGAATGGACGGAAGAGAATAGTTTACTCTTAATCGAAAATTATCGGGAAACGAGATATTATGGGATACAAATAATCCCAGATACTACAATAAAATAAAAAAAAAACGATGCATGGGAAGAGATTGCTTCTAAAATGCAAATTACAGTGGATGAGTGTAAAAAAAAATGACCAATCTTCTATCTGGATTACGGAGAGAAAATCTTGCATCTTGAACATGCAAATTCAAGTCAATTACTGCTGGAACGCTAAAATGTTTGGTACAAAGTACGGAGCGGTGTTCGGTTCGTTACTTATTTCAATGCCCCCTGTAACAACGTCGCGAACTTCTGTTGATCGCGTCGCTGTACGCGACGGGATTCGAGACGGTATTCGGAGCATATGTGTACCCACCTTTATAGTGTAATAGTTAATTAAACATGTCCGGAAAGCCAATTTACTGAATTACGTACGGTGTAGAATGGATCACTCTAAAGAAAAAAGAATCACATTTAATTTTCGGTGGTTAATGTGTAATATTAACAAAAATTTACCTTGTAAGTAATTGAAAAAGTCTTGATTTTTGGCCAAATTTCCTTAACACATTTGCAGTCCCAATGATTGCATCGTAGTGGCTGGGTGATACCCTTAATGCTTTCCAATAATAGTAAATAGCTTGTTGATAAATACCTAAAAATAAAACCATACAATTCTAAAGTACTATTATACTTTGCTGATAATAATGAGAGTCATTTTAATTCAGTGATTTTGATGAAGACACCAAGATCTTTGTTTTAACAAACAGCAGACAAACTGATTAGTCTAACCAAAAAAATTATGAAATTCGTCATTTTAGCGTCAGTCCTCACTGGTTGAAAGTAGTCGGAATCACGTGTCAATCATGGATTTTCGGAAATAATGAATCCGATAATTAGCAGTATTTCTGCTTATAATATTTAAACTAATATTATAACCAGAAGCTGTTGCGTCTTTTCTGTGGAAAAATTTAATCCAGTTACCAAGTCCACTTTTCAATTCAAGTTAAGAGACTGTAAAATTTGAGTCGCTGGCGCTATATTATTTGATTTACCATAAACAATAAATTCATATGCATAAATACTATATTTGGGCCATCGAAAAGATAGAATTATCACGTGAACCCCATGCGCTGGTTATGAGTTGCAATCCTCAACGTCACGAGTTCGATTTACACTACCCAAAAAAAGAGAGACAATAATTATAACTGTGAATGCGGTAAAACTCATAATATACACATTGAAAACTTTAATTTTATTTATAATGGAATAATGGAGTATGATAGTTATAATATATTATTGATTATGTAGTAAGAAAATAGCTTTTTCAAAATATAACACAAACTGACTTCATTTAATTACGGTGTGCTGTGTACACGGCTTCTTCCGTTCGGTTTCGAACGGGTATAACTTTGCAAACAGCCAATCACAACCATGAAACTCTCCATCACTCAGTGGTCACGCGCCTTGGAATTCTATCTATTCGGCGGTAAGATAATAGCTCTAATTTTATTCACACTATTTAAGACAATTAGCAGTAACATCGGGCGTATTATATAATTTACATTTTATTGATTGATTGAGATATTTTAACTTACCTTTTCTAGTAAGTAAATGGCCCAATTGCGTCCCATAAAATGGGTCATTTGGAGAAAGTTCAACCGCAGACTTGAGTAGTTTATATAAATCGTCGTGGTCGGATCCTAATAGTTTGGTCATTTCCACGTAAGCCGGTGTAAACGCAGGTTCCAGTGAAATGCACTTTTTTAACATTTCTTCTGAGTCTTCCAGTCTTGACAACTTCCTACAATGTGTAAAAATATTTTATTAATTTCAAATGCATTTTACTTTTAAAAATAATTTTATACGCCAATATTTTATAAAGTTGGATTTTATGAAACAGTTCACAGTCTCTAAGATAACCAAACAGTATTTGAGTGTCAGTGTTTTCTGCCATTGCAGTTTTTAAGTTTTCAGAGATGTCGTATTATTGTCGCTTCTTGGTATATTTAGGGCATTGTAGCAGGATAAAAAAGAAAGTATTCCAGAACCAGTTTTATTGTTTTATGTCTACAATTTCTTCCACTAGAAACTTCCTAACTTTGATAGTTGGTAGCGGCCACATTGTCAAAGCTACATACGTCACATTAGCTGTCATTGATTCAGTCTGTTTTACCAAATTATCATGGATGTATATTGCATACAATAATACGTCATCATCATCATCATCATCACGTAGCGCTACAACCCTGGGTGGGTCTTGGCTGACTGTACAACTTTTTTCCAATTTGTTCGGTCTTCCATCAACCTAGGGTCAATGGAATGTTCATTTTCCGGAGATCTGCTTGGATGTTATCTCTCCATCGCATTCTGGGATGTCCGAGTGGTCTTTTGCCTGCGGGAATCTCCTCCCATACTAGTTTTACAAATCTTATACAATAATACGTACAAATGATAAAATCGTTTTTTTTTTTAATTGACGCTTCATAATAGTTAAGTGGATAAATTTTAGCATTTTTTTTTTAATTTAAAAAAAAGATAAACTTTAGCTTTTTTAAAAGCCTTTTGAAAAGTGGACAATACAAGTTATTTTTCTTTTGTTTTATTTATTTCTTTATTCTTTCTTTAAACTTGAAGTGAATTTGATAATATATTCTTTGCCTAATACGATTTTTAAATATTTTTCGACCTCAGCCTCTTGATTCGTTATTGCTAAAGAAGTATCAGTTTTTCAAATTAATGGTGGAGATGCAAGTGATTTCACAAAAACTGCTTTTCTACTCTTATCTGACCTAATTGGAGACTTGGACACTGTGTGGGAAATTTTTAAAGAAAATAAATATCTGATCTGAATCACTGTCAATGACACTCTGCTGAGATCTGCTTTGTTCAGTGTTTCCCTCAATTTGCTTTGGACATTGCTCTACCTGTTTCTATGTTTCTTGGTTTTGGGTTGTGTTTTTATTTGGTCGGTGCTTTTCCTTTTTCTCTTCACGGCTTCCAAGATGTTTTTGACAATCTATTTTGTCCACCCTTACTATAAGTCCGGCAGTAGATATACAAGCCGGTTCTGGCGCAACCCCTAAATCGCAACCCTACGTTCGACGTAGGATGACCTGCGAGCTCATCATCATCATATAACGGGGGTCCTACGGCGATTGCCGCTTCCCGCATTTCAGTCTCCATCTTTTCCTATCTCTCCAATCTCCCTCTTCTAAGCCTCTAGATTGCATTGTTTTTGTAATTTCTCTTCTCCAGGAATTTGGTGGTCTTCCCCTTTTCCTTCTTTCTGGCGGAACATACATTAAGGCTTTCTTTGGCCACCGCTCCTCCTCCATTCTCATCACGTGACCATACCATTGTAATTGCCTTCCTTGTATTCTATCTGAAAGAGTATCTCTAATTCCTGTACGGTTTCGTATTTCCTCATTCCTGATTCTTTCCATTCTCGATACTCGACATGACCTTCTAAGATAATCCATTTCCACAACGTCTACTTTATCTCGTTCATTCTTTGTCATCGTCCAACATTCGGCACCATATGTGGTAATTGGTTCTACAATTGCTCTGTATACGCGAAGTTTGGTATGCATCTTTATTTTATTAGACCACAGTAATGAATTCAGTATTCGGATGCATTTTTTCCCTTGGGTTATTCGGTTTTGTACATCTATCTTAACTCTGCCATGTGCTGATATGATGCTTCCTAGATATTTATACTGGTTGCAGCCTTTTATGACTGCGTTTTCAAGCCTCAGACTGCGAGCTAACGTTGAAAAAAGGATAAAAAATGGGATTGAATGCACTATACGTCATGTGTATTGGAGCACGCCAAAAGAACATTAACCGTATAGCGCCCAAATGACCTAACGTACAATGACGTCTGAGGTTTCGTTGAAAAGGATATAACGCATAGAATACAAATACATAAAATGAATGTCTTTTTCGCATGCCCTAATACAAATAACGTATAGGGCATTCAACCCCATTTTTCATCCCATTTTCAACGACCCCTCGCACATCATCCTACGTCGAACCTAGGGTTGCACTAGAACCCGTCTTGTATATCTACTTCCGGCCCATCTCCATTCAATTTTAGATATGGTTGCACTAATAATGTCTTTCATCTTGATTATGCTACTAAAATTTATCTTATGTAAATATACTATTAAGAAAAATTATATGTTTATTGTTCTTCAAGGGGTATAGAAGAAAAACCTGGAAACCTGCTATAAAAGAATCCATAGTTTTATAAAATTTCCCGACGACTTTCTCTAAACTGTAGGATATTATCTGTTGCACGCATCTACACCATTGCGTGATTGATAATTAGAGTTGCTTGTGGAGTTTCATTTAAATGAAAAGAAAATTCAGCGATATCATAGATCACAATGAGATGCTGATAAAATCCGTCAAAATCAAGTATTTTGAAGAAAAGCAATGATGCTCCTTAATCTGAAGCAGAGAATTTTCAGATATTCTTTGTTCTGTTTTGATAGTTCTAGATAGAGATTTGTTAGATCTATCATAGTTTGGTAGTCTAATCAATAAGAATTTGAAGCCACTGAATGTTGTAAAATGGATATAAATGGTTTTAACAGTACTAAATAAAAGAATTTTAATTTCTTGATCTATCTGCACAAAATTAAATTTTTTATTTACCTGTATAGCTGACCCAAATTATAATGGGCATTAATATGATCTGAAGAATAATTTATAGCTGATAAGAAGTGTTCCTCTGCTTCTGACTTATTATTTAATAAAGTACCTAAATTATTGTGTGCACTGGCATAAGTTGGCCAAAGCCTGAAATAAATAAAGTAATAATTACATCAAGTATTGTTAATAGAGTAAGAGAGGCCTAAACGATGGAGAATGGGCAACAGAGAGAGATGGAAACGGTTGAGCGAGGGAAGGCAGTGAATACTGTAGAATCCCTGAATATATATATTGTTAATAACATATCCTAATTTAACTATAATTGTGAGCTTTACGAATAAGAAAATTTAAAGGCTAAAAATTAGCTAAACAAGCTAAACAAGAAGCTTCGAACGAGATTAAAATGAGACACCAAAGGCAATTAAAAATTATTCTTAAAAGCGATTAAAAATTTAAGAAATGAAAAGGTAGATCGAATGGCAATAAAAAATATAAAAGAATTTATTGCTACTGACGAAGTAGAAATCATGACAAGCTGGAAACATTATTTTTAAAGTTAGCTCGATACTGAGGAAATGATGAGGAAAGTATAAATTATCAGGTAAACAATAAAATAGAAGATATAAAAGACTATGTTATATACGAAAAACTGAGTGAAGGAATAAGAAGACTAAAAAGAATGGAAAAGCTTCTGGAAATGATAAAATAACAACGGAAATGATAAAATATCCAAGATATCAGCAATTATTTATGATACTAGCGATTTACAAGAAAGGAAATAACAGGAACGGTAACAATTACAAGTGAATTCCTCTACTTAAAACTATAGCCAAATTATACTGGCATACAGATTGAAAATTATTGTTGAACCACCACTAACATAGTCACAAATGATACAGAGAAGGCTTATGAACAGTAATAAGTTTGAAATAAATAAATATAGACAAATATTTATGTTTTTCTAATGGTAAATAAATAAATACTTACTCTATTGCTTTGTAGTAATGGAATTTAGCTAACTCTTGTTGAGAAGAATCTCGTAAAAAATTGGCATAATTATAATGCATCTTGGCATTGTGAGGTAGAGTTTTTAAACCTGATCTAAAACGACGAAATATGTTAAATAAAGGCAAATAAATGTGTAGTAATTGTCTTAACAATTTACTTGAATTATATAATCGTTTTATAGAAATTACAGGGAACAAATTAAGTAAGATCGGCGAAGGCTAGCAGCTCAGTAACAAAACTCAGCAAAGTAACGAAAGCTCATACTATTTCACTGGATCGTGTTGTGCATATCAACACATTGTCACTATTGTCACTTAATAAAAATATGGAGAGTACAGTCAACTCCTGTTGTTTTCGTAAACTTATAAGCTCTCTTATCTTATTTAGGACAAATTTCTTTCGTTTTGCGTCAATGTCAGAATGCTTTTCTGACAGGAAGAAGAAAAAAAAACAATGAAAATTTTGCCTTATGCGGAATTAGAGTCGGCATTAGCAGAATGGATAGATAAAGCTCGTAACATGGTTATATCCCTATCAGGTGCAACAATTGATGCAAAAGAAAAACAGTTTTTTGGGCGCTTTGGGCTTAGAAGATTTTGATGCATCATCTACGTGGTTCATTCGCTTTATGCACAGCCATAGGATGAAGGAGATAGGACTTTATGAGGAGAAGCTCAGCAGTAACAAACAAGAAGCTAAGGAATTTTAAAGTAGATTAGAAGAGTTTTGTCTTCGACTGATATTTGCTATGAACAAATTTATAACGCAGACGAATCGGAGCTCTTTTGGAAACGTCTTCCACTCGGACGCTAGCTTTTGCAAGTAATGTTAAAGCAAGTGGCTATAAATCCAACAAAGAACTTATCACAATTATGTCCTGCAGCAAAGCTACAAAAAGTCACACAGGTAACTGAAGTTAACGGTCATTAATAAGACAAAAAAAAAACAGATCTTTCTTTGATCTTTCAAATCAAAAAGATGTATTATTGATTGACTACCCCTTAAGTCTGCTCTCGGAAAAATGTTTGCAAAATATTGCCACCACAAACGAATCCCTTAGTTCAGTCTATAGACCAAGGAAATATGAGAAAAAATTGTTACCAAACATCGAAAATTGTAGAAAGATGAAAATTGACCCTGGATTTAAGGATCTAACGGACGAAGACATCCTAAGAAAATGCTGAGGAGAAAACAAAGAGAAAAGTGACAAGGAAGTATGTAGAAGAGATTTTACATCTGGGAAATAAGTGACTCACGAAGCGCCCTTGTGTCACATTAACGAACTTTTAGAATACCTAGATAACCGGTGTAAAAAACAGTGTAAAAAATGTTAGATGTGAGACAGAGAGTCTCAAGCGTGGATAAAGAAGAAGGGGTCTACAGTTAGGTTAGCACCCCATTGGTAGACTTTAAAACCATACAGCTCATAGAAACAGGATTATGCCTCGAAAGAGTGTAAAAATGTAAGTATAAATTAAAAATTGTAAATTATAACAACTTTAGTTGGCATAATATTCGCGACTTTCGTTATCGCTAAAAGGATAAATGGTAGTTGACTGTACGTTGAAATGGTATTCTAAATCATTTGTATCGACACAACTACTTAACATTTAATTATTTCTATATAACAAGCTATTGGTGAGTTAAATTGGTATCTTGGGTAAATATAAAACGAATTACATACATCTTTATAGAATTCATTTAAATTGGAATACATAACTATTGGACCATATATGACCCTCGCGTCTCTTCGCTATTTTGTGTACTGTAGAAAAACATAGTAAATTAAAAACTTTTCGTTTACCTCAACAACCATTCACGAGACTTCCAATCTCTATTTCTCATGATAGTTCTTAAACTCTGTGTTACCAAAAATAATAGTAGTAAGACAGATATGGTTTGTCTCTGCCTCGAATATTTTGTCCAAACTATTTGTAATCCATAAACCACCAGTAATATAAAACCTAAACTAAAACAATACAAAAAGAAATATTTTATTAACAAACCATTTCGTAGCAAAACTTAACTAAAAAACATTAAGGTTTTTATAGAATTTCAAAGACATCTGCACCGAAATTTTTGTACGGTTCCAAAATAGCAGAAATGGTAGTTAAAAAAATCTAAAATAGAGTTATGCGTTAGGGGATGGATACCCAAAGAGGCCTTACGTATGTAGCGTCCAAACGGCTTATTCTATAAGGGTGCGTGAAGGGCCGTTGAAAATAAGGTGGTAGCAAGTAGAAAAAAACAAAACATAATGATCAAAACTTATTTGAAAGCTGTTCGAAAGCGGATTAAAAGCTGTTTGAGACCTCTTTAAGACCCGTTCAAGACCTGATCAGGGCTAGGATTAACCAGGATTAATCATTAGAACAGTCTCTAATCAGGTCTGGAACAGATCTTGGTCATGTCTCGAACAATGACCTGAATAAATCTTGAAGATTTCCCATTGATGTTATTGAAGATGTTAATTTCCATACAAAAAGTCCAGTGTTTTGCATGTGAGGGGTACGTCATACCCTACGACATCAACACAGGGCTAATATACATTTAACGACAAATGTTTTTGTTGTATAGGAGGAAATTCTTTAAGCATATTAGGACAATATGGAAATCCCAAGCTATACACCAATGTGAATTTAACCATAAATAATCAGCCAGTTGAAAGAGTTACGTCCTACAAATATTTAGGTCTTTGCTTCACTGATACTAATGACCAGACAAGAGAAATCAAGAGGCGAATAGAGATAGCGAGACAATTGTTTGTCAAAATGAAAAAGTTCCTATGCAGCCGGGACATAAATATAAACTTAAGAACGAAAATGTTAAGGTGCTATGTTTTCTCCGTTCTGCTGTACGGCATGGAAGTCTGGACACTGAAAAAGATAAACATCAAAAACATTGAGGCATTCGAGATGTGGTGTTACAGGAGAATGTGGAAAATACCATGGACAGAAAGAGTAAGTCATAAAAACCATACAAATGAAAAAACTGGAATATCTGGGCCACATAATGACAGGAGAAAAGTACTCTCTGCTTAGACTCATAATCCAAGGAAAAATCTCGGGAAAGAGAAATGTGGGACGTAGGAGGATTTCCTGGTTGCGAAATTTAAGGGAGTGGTATGGGTGCAGTTCAATACAGTTGTTCAGAGCTGCAGCCAACAAAGTAAAGATTGCTGTGATGGTAGCCAACCTCCGATAGGAGACGGTACTGCAAGAAGAAGAAGGAAATCCCAAGAGTTTTACTAACTATGGAACATAAACTATGAATAAAAATCAAAACAAGAAACCAAAGAGTGGTTGGTATGTATTGAAGTTCACGGAAATCAATTGAATAGTAAAATAGATATATCAAACTATAGAATCGTGTTTTTTATCGAATCATGAAACTTATTTCAAAATTTTATAGTAAGTGTTAATATACATACCTTGGAATATAAAGTACTCTCTCTGCTACAACGAAACCTACGGTTACCAACAAATTTGTAGCAGGTAAAAAAGGCACTGTGAGAAGTAATAAACCTAAAACTATTGGTGTATGTGTTTGACCCTAAAAATATATAAAACATGTTATAAATATACCCATAAGTTCTAATAAGATAATGACATAGATAAAAGAACATCCAGGAATAATGAATTTATTACAAATATAGAAAAATTTAACAGTTGGAAAAAATGTATAAAATTAATAATGTCTTGAGTCTCCATGATGTCTTCAGAATCCAGAAATGCATCTGGGCGTAATCCTAACGGGATAATCTTGCTCTTGTGGTATCTAATCTTCTTCCCCTAATATTCCAGATATGTTCAATGAGTGAAATATGGGGAAATCTAAAGAGCCAAGTAAACAAATCGACTTGTCTTCAAAATCATCCAACGTAATTCTGACTGTATGGGATAGCGAATTATATTGTTGGAAAAGTGAATTGTTAGGCATCCGTATATAAGATAAATATCCTGGATGTATCATACGGCGGTTATGTTTCCTTTGATGAATATTAAAGGTGACTTGCTTCAATAAGAAATCTTATACCATAATTTTAACGGCTTTCCTGATTACATGTCCAACAATAAACCATCGCCGTACTAATACTATTGTGTAGTTTCTTGTCTATTTTTCTTCTTCTTCTTCTTCCTTCTTGTATGTAGGCTTTAAAGCCTGTTTCTTCTTCAATATTAGCCTCCTACATTGTTTAAATTATCGCACCATCTTTTTCTTGGTCTGCCAATACTTCTTCGTCCATTTGGTGACTTATCTCGTGCTATTCGTACGATACTATCCTCTACCATTCTACTAACGTGTTCGTTCCACTCCTGTTTCTGTTTTGCCACCCATCCATTTATGTCTTCTATATTGCATGCTCTGCTTATGTTTTCACTTCTCTCCCTATCCAACAGTCTTTTCCCTGATATTCGTCGGAGTATTTTCATGTCTGTTGTTTCTAGTAGCCGTCTCGTTTTAGATGTGTCAGGTCTTGTCCCCGCCGTGTATGTTAATATAGGCTTAATTGCTGCTTTATAGATTCTTGTTTTCGTGTCTTTTCTTAGGTGTTTGTTCTTCCATATTGTATTTACTTGCTTTTAAGCTTTGTTATCGTACTTCTTCAACATCTCCATAACTAGTTATATCTATTCGCAGATATATAAACCTTACTTCCTGTTTTATTACTTTCCCATCAATTTCGATTTTACATCTTTGGAGCTCGTCTTCTGTCTCGGCGATTATTGCGGCATCGTCTAGATAACATGATATTTGGATTTCTTTCTCTCCATTCTGTAATTATGACCTTTACTTACTGCTTGTATTATTTCGTCCATTATTATATTAAAGAGAAGTGAGCTTAATGAGTCACCTTGTCTGACTCCGCTTTGTACTGATATATACTATGTTAGTTCTTCATTTATCTTTGCCTGTATTCGATTATGGAAGTAGATGTTTTCGATCGTCGAAAATAGATAAGACGTCTTCGACTTGCATGCGATCAAAAGTGTTTGTCAGGTCTATAAGACATAGATATGCTGGTTTATTGTACTCGATGGCCTTTTCTGTGATTTGTCTTAGTACAAATATGGCGTCTACGCACGATCTTCCAGATCTGAATCCTTGTTGTTCATCTGATAAAGTTGTTAGTTTATTGATTTTGTTGGTTAGGACTTCTGTGGTAAGCTTAAGTGCGGTGTTCAGTAGATCTATATTGGAACTTTTTACATGTAATTAAACTAAAGTCACTAACAATCATTCCCCATTAAACGTTCCGTTTTTTTAATAATTCTTATTAAAAAATTTAAAGCTCAATAAAGCCGGTCTTACCTCAACATTTGTTACCACTTTTAATATAAAAAGAAACAGCATACCAAAAATGAATACTGTTAAAATATTTCTGGAATCAAAGATTGATGTAATTAATGGTATGGAACCCATCTGCCAGTCGTGTGATAGCGTCCACGGACATAACAGCAACCAAAAGTTGAAGGCTACCAAGTAGCTGTACGTCAAAAACCTAAAAATAAATTAAAAATGTATGCTACAAAGTGTACAGTACATGTTTTATCCATTAAAATCTAACAAAAAATTATCCAATACACAAATTTCCTCCAAACTTTGAAAAATCGTTTCCAGGATTCTGCAATGCTATAGAGGTGTTACAATGTCGTGTCTGTATAAAGCTGAACAGTAGCATAGCATAAGGAACAAATTTGTGCTGTCGCCAAAGTGACCAATCACGACACAGATTGTTACTTTGGCCGGCCAATCACAAAGCTCGTTATTAACTGCTTTGTCATTGGCCTCCCGGCGGAAGATTGCTGCGAATTCTCAAACACAAAGTGTATAAAAGAGCAGCACATCTTCCGATCGGGAACTTTACGTAAATAGTAATCGTCCTTACAGGATCGAAAATATTGTTTGCGAAAGGTAGTGACACGAAGCGAGGGGCAGTGAAGAGTCAACACTTTGTCGGCATTCTTGTGCCTTTCGAGGAGAGTGAACGTGGCCACACAGTGATGTGCGAAGTTCCGGCATCTCTGTGAAGTTCGAGGTATACACTGTGCCCAGAATACTAAGCATATATTTCGATTCATGTAAGATGAAGTCATTGTAAGAAAGTCGAATTGTTAGACTATTCTGGTTGCCGGTGTCCCTTTGTCGATCACAGAGGCCCGGCAAACTTCCCCACGAACTCCACGAAGATGGAGTCGAAAAACTTACGATCCTCCTTCAGAGTAGCGGTCGTAGAACGCCAGGAAGCTCCAAACACCATGGAGGACGCTACGGCCGTACGACAGTGTCTATGCTGTGACGGTAGTCTGAATCTTACGCGCGACTGTTCCTATGAAAATTGTTAGGTAAAATCTAACGACGCCACCTTTTGCGTTTGTGAAATTAAGTGGTCTAAGTCATTTTTAGATAAGCGTTGATAATTTTATGTAATTTTGGATTTAATGTACGTAAATATATTTATAGATAAGGCGGTGTCAATAATAACAGAGGCACGTTGCCAAAAAAGGCACGAAGAAGTTCCGTATCAGAATTCGAGTCTGATCAGGATATCAATGATAATATTTCGGAGCATAGTTTACATAACACCAATACTGAACAATTCTCCAGTGACACAGAAAAAGAAGTTTCTATTGACAATATTTCTAAAATTAACCTGCAAATTGGGCCTCAGTTCATAGAGGAACATGGCACCCAGTGGAAAGAATAAACCCAACTTCATTTCAGCTAAAACACGCCATCCAAATATTGTCACTAAACTTCCAGGACTAGTAAATGAAGCTAAAAGTTTAAAAGAGATTTTAGGCAGCTGGAAAATATTCTTTGCTATAGATATTCCCGCTTAAATCGTAACTTTTAAAAACCAGAAACTTGATGAACTGCTTTCACCATACATTCGTCCTCAAGATTGTTTATGTACCAATTTAGAAAAGATAATGGCGTTTATAGGATAGCTTTATTTAGAAGATGTGTTGTCACATATATGATATGTATTTGGCGCAGTTACTGATAAAATACCAAAAATAAATAATTCCGAAACGCAGCCTACAAAAGTTTCTAATTGATCATTTATGACCACATTGAACTTACGATAAATTCACAAACACCGTATAGATGTTTATTACAAAAAACTTACCGTACATACATAGAAGAATGGAAAGCAGCTGGATTATCTTGTTGTGAAAATTTAGGAAAGGATCCCTGTAACATTGCCAATCGAAGTGACAGTAGGACTCCAAACTAAAAAGAAATTACAAAATATCAAAATAATTGGCATGTTATAATATTTATTTCTAATTACTTAATTTAAGCATTTAAATCGAAGTAATTAATTACAACGCAATATTTACAATACATTTATAATTTACTAGATTTATATTGAGTGTTTTCTTAATATTAATATAGTATTGTTTTTCTGATTTTTTTTTCCATACTACTTTATCATTGTTTTTTTCTGTGCCCTGGCTCCGAATACTTTTTTTTCAATCTTTCGTATTACTACTTTCTGCTATATTTGGACTTTTCCTTTTTTCCTTCACTTTGTTTCCAAAGAACGTTACTCTATATGCTGTGTACTCAATTTTTTTAGAAAGTTCTAAGTACCTTGGTACATAGACAGACTCAAACTGCAAAGCTCTAATATTTTTGTTTCCAAAAATATCCCCCTAAGTACCACTTAATCGTAGTTTTTTGGATGTAAGTGGACAGAAGAGTCAGTTACTGGATATTCTTACAAAAAATAACAAAGTGCTAAAGAACTTAGAGGGCGATCCCACTCTTTTTCTTATTAGATCTTCATTTAAATCCCAAGAATAATTAATAAATACCTTCCTTTGGGTTAAAGTAGCTATAGTCTGAGACTTTTGATGGTATATTTTTATAGTGGTCACAATGCTTAAACATAATTTCTGTAAGGAATCTGTGTTGTATCCATTTAAACAAACGGTACAACGATAATGGTGTGATCCAGCATCCATTATTTGTAACTGCACATTTTTTGTCATTTTAGTATAAATGGGACTTGGATCCGTTAGACTTTCACAGTTGTACATCATAATTTTCTTGGTGGTTTCCTGAATTTTTTCACAAGTTTGTAGATCCAGCTACATTTTTTTTCTAATTCGTTATATTTATTTTCTTCAAACTGCTGTGTTAATCTTTGTTGGTGTTTGATTTCTGTGTCTTTTGATCTATTAATTTTTTGCTTTAATTTTTTGTTTCGATTATATTATTTCCATTTTTTCTTCTCTTTGCAAAAAAATGTGCCATTATGAGAAGATAATCTTCAGTGTCTCGTTTTATCTCTCTTTCTACCTTTACATCTTTTATCGTCTTTCTCTTTATTGTCTAATAAATAGTCTATAACGGACTTCTGACGTCTCGAGAGTACTCTGACATTTTTGAGATTTTTTTGTCAGTCTTTCTTATCGAAACTTATACCAACTTAATATTAAAGCATTTCCGATTAAAAAATGTACGACAAACTGCTGAAAAATACCCGTGCAATGGTTTAATATTGTATTAAGGTCTTGTAGATCTAATCTTTCTCTTATTAAACACATTGCAGATGCCACTAAGGATTCCGATTTGTTCCAAGTATATAAACAATAATAATTTAAATATAATTGGCAATTAAAAATTGCTAAAAAGTCAGCTTACTGTAATTTTATTACTAATTCCAATAATAAATCTAGAGACTGCTGAAAAATAATAAATTTCGAAAGAAACAACACAAGATCCAGTTCGATACAACCTGATCTACCCCCAGACGAAATAAATCAATTTTTTAGTACAATTGCAGAGAATGTTATTATATCTCTTCCCACTATTAATGTCGATATCCTCTTTAATTATAGAAATTATCCTTCTCCGAGCAATTCCTTTTTTTCGTCCCGTTGATAGCAAAATTTTAAAAGAAACTTACCAAATAGTTTTAACACCGTTCACTCATCTTATTAATATAATTCTATCAACTGGAGCATTTCCGAAAGTACTAAAATACTCAAAAGTGCTACCTTTCAACCGGCCATACAAATATCCTATTATTACTGTATTTTTTATTGTGTGATAATAATTGTATTGTATTAAATAACATTGTAATATTAAGAATTAACTTTCACGTTCTGTCGAGAGAAACAAATAAATAATAAATTTAACAAAGTAAAAATTAAAATCAAGTTAAAAATTTCCGAAACTTCAGAATAAACTTCGTATTTATCTAAAGAGTACAAACTCACCGAAGCAAGAACTTTGGCAATTCGATTAACAAACCGAAACGTCTCGCCATTCCACCTGAGAAACCCCGAGGACCTGCAAAGCATAGGAATCGTTGAATTGTACAAAAAGGTTTCGTTTTCTTAACTTAAATTTTCAACTCTAACGATATCATCTTACCGTTTTAAGTGGGGCCAACTGAAGTAGAAATCGAGGGCTAAATTAAGCAGAAACACTGTGACCCCTGTTTCTTTCGCCAACATGCTGAAACCGGCTAAAAATATGCTCGTTTTTAGGTAGCATCTTTCTGAGTCACTGAAACAGAATACCGTATTATGGTTAATATTTACTAACAATAAAAATAAAAGGTAAAACATGTTTTAAGATAAATCACGTAATAAAAGGTTTTATTTGATATTTCGGTTTTTATATAGTAAGTCATCTTCAAAATATGTGTTACAGTTCAAAAGTAAACTTTTGTTAATGTAGTCAATACTTTTTTTTTTCTAATATGTGTTAATGCTTTTACTAAAGCCCTTATGGTAAGTACAACGTGTCAAAGAATATTGAAAGTGTAATTTAAACCTTGTAGATTTGGGCTCTATGATGAATAACAATGGTGACAACTCTTCGAATATCAAGCTCAGACTAGCGGTGGCCCGAACCGCAACAGCTAAATTAATTAAAATATGGAAAGAACTAAAAATATGGTACGTCCACTCTATCTTTTCCCATGCATGAAATTATTCACGAATTACTTTTTATACTACGTCTCTTTTTTACTCTCAGAAACTATTATTACAAAAATACGCCGCTTGTCCATAGAAATCACAATGAGTTAAACAAGGATCAACAATATGGTATGTCTTTGATATCTTGTTTACTTTTGAAATTTTGACGTTTATAATTTTCATTGACAGGGACATTAGCACATTTGTCGTGTTTATTAATTTATTTGAATTTTTTTTGGTTTTTTAAATTATTTAACTTTAAGTCTTTGGGTATGTCATTTGAATTATATATTTTCAAAAATAATTATTGTTAGAACGACTAACTGTTGTCATTATACCACATCAGCCTGGCTATAGTTCCGTCCAACAGAAACTTATTTGTATATTTTCGAGATTTATTATTAATATTTTTAAGATATGCCTGGAAAACGCTGAATTCCCAAGCGCACCAACTTGTGTTGAATTTATATGAATATTTTAAGTTAGAAAGAAGTAATGGATGACCTTTGGAGCCTCTTACATCTGTTCAAGAGGTAAAATATCAAATGCATGTTTATTAATCAGCTACTATTAAGTGATTTTTTAAGAGAGTTGCCGCTGCTTTAAAAATATCACGGCGGACAATATACTTGATAAAAAAAGGAAATAAAACAATCCCGTCCTTTCACAACCAGACAAAAAAAGACGTCGTCTTAAAAGTAAGTATTGATTTCTTCAGTGTGAATTTTTATGATAAACAAGAACCTGGGTAGGTACTTCAATTTTCATGAAATTTTCTATTCACTTATTTTTGGCTATAAAAGACGATAATGAATTCTTGTTTTTTTTTTCAGAGAAGCATGTTACTCTTTGGAGTTTGAGCTGCCACTTAAGGGATAAAGAAGTAGTGGATATTGGAAAATCATCGCTTAGTACATTGTTAAAAGACATCCGATTTAAATTCAAAAAGGATGACAATCGACGAGCATTAATTGAGCAAACTAGTATTGCTGCTCTAAGACCCAGATTCCTTCGTAAATATATGGAAAATCTTGGAAGTGTATTTACAAGAGAAGTTGTTTTTTAAATGAAACTTGAATTTACTCTAAAGGAAATAAAACAAATTCTTGACAAGACAATAGTGCCAAAAGTGTTTGAAAACCAGGAGGTTATGATGGTAAAAGTTTTGTAATTGTTCACGCTGGTTCACGCAAAGGATTTGTTTCGGGAGCAAATTTATTGTTTTGCTCAAAATCTAACGTATTTGATTATCATGGAGAAATGAACAACGAACTTTTTACTAAGTGGATAATTAATACCTAATTTAGAAGAGCCATCATTGGTTGTAATGGATAATGCTTCTTACCACATTGTCCTTTTAAATAAACAACCTTCAACTACTTGAAGGAAAGATGAAATTATTAGTTGGTTGATAACAAATAATATTAAATATTTTGACCCATATTTTTCTGTGGGTCAGCTGAAGCTGAATTGCTACAAATAGGCAAAAATAACAAAAAAGAAAATATATATGTAATTGACGAGTTGGTTCGAGAATATGGTCATGAGGTGTTCAGACTGCCTCCGTATTACGGTTTATTATAATTTAAATATGTGGAATAAGGCACTTCTTCTTCTTTTTCTCGTGCCACTCCTAGCGGAGATTGGAAATCATCATGGCCACTGCGACTTTGTTAGCAGCGCGCCTAAAAAGTTCAATCGAACTACACCCGAACCATTCACGTAGATTACGAAGCCACGATATTTTTCTTCTTCCCACACTTCTTTTGCCCTTAATTTTGCCCTGCATGATATTTCTTTCAATAAGGCACTCGAACAATGTAATGCAGATATTTGGGAGAAATGTGTCAGCCATACTAATCAAATTATTAAAAATCTAATTACAATAAATCCTGAGGATAGCTTAGATTCAGACAGTGACGAGAATTAAAATACATGGGTTTCTATTTCGGTTAGCAGTTTATTGTTTTATAGTTACCCAATCTTTTATTTGAGTCTTGTTTGAAGACATGTTTGGTACTTTCTCTAAGAATATGCTATGGCATGAAGCGTTATCTGTTATAATGTCTATATGTGTATACCTGTGAACCCTTAATGAAGCCATTTTCATTACCAGCATGAAGAATAATAAGTAGATAGATAGAGTTCCTTCTGGAGCGGAAGTGACGTCACACGTCGATCGTCAAGCGTACGTATCCTCATGGGTCAAGGCCACGCCCCCCTCGTGACGTAGGAACGTGCCTAGGGTCTCGAGGCCACGCCCCTCGACCAATGGTGACGTAGGAACGTACCTCGTGTCTCTAGACCACGCCCCTCGGCCAATGGTGGCGTAGGAACGTCCCCCCATGTCTTGCTGACCAATGGTGGACGTCCTCGTGACGTCGGAACGTGTCGTCGACCAATGGCAGCATAGCAGCGTCAGTGGTGGGAATAGCAACACCCCCAGCGACCAATGACAGCTCAGAATTTGAATAAACATCATAGAAATGGCGGTATAGCGATGAGGGACCAATGGTGACATAGTAACGCCCTCCTCGTGACGTCGGAACGTGTCGTCGACCAATGACAGCATAGCAGCGTCAGTAGTGGGAATATCAGGCCAATGGTGGCATAGTAACGCCCTCCTCGTGACGTCGGAACGTGTCGTCGACCAATGACAGCATAGCAGCGTCAGTGGTGGGAATAGCAGGCCAATGGTGGCATAGTAACGCCCTCCTCGTGACGTCGGAACGTGTCGTCGACCAATGACAGCATAGCAGCGTCAGTGGTGGGAATAGCAGGCCAATGGTGGCATAGGAACGTCCCCCAATGTCTTGCTGACCAATGGAGGACGTCCTCGTGACGTCGGAACGTGTCGTCGACCAATGACAGCATAGCAGCGTCAGTGGTGGGAATATCAGGCCAATGGTGGCATAGGAACGTCCCCCAATGTCTTGCTGACCAATAAAGGACGTCCTCGTGACGTCGGAACGTGTCGTTGACCAATGGCAGCATAGCAGCGTCAGTGGTGGGAATAGCAACACCCCCAGCGACCAATGACAGCTTAGAATTTGAATAAACAACATAGAAATGGCGGTATAGCGATTAGGGACCAATGGTGACATAGTAACACCCTCCTCGTGACGTTAGAACGTTTTCCTCGACCAATGATGCCACAGAAACGTGTCCTCGACCAATGGTGGACATCCTCGTGACGTTGGAGGCCAATGGTGTGCATCAACGGCCAATGAGAAAGACGTGCATCGACTAATGGTGGAGTCGTACCACAATATTAACGAAAAGACGCCCCCAGTCCCCCCCATTCCCCGAAAAAACGCTCCCAGTCCCCCCATTCCTCCCGAAAAGACGCCCCCCCAATAATAACAAAGCTACACGTCCAACGTAACCAATGAGAACGATGTTCAATCGCTGGTCGGTGACTGCGTTCTATGAATTGACAAAGAGAAGAAGACGAATGACAGACAAAGAGAGCAATTTTTCCTCGTATTTTTTTTGTAATTAAAACCTACAACCATTAGCGTAAAACTTCTAAATTTTTTCAATTTATATTTTACGAGTTACCTCGTATATATTTTATCGATTACCATAATAACAAAAATTCGTTTATTTTTCAATTTATACTTTACATGATCAGTTGAAATCTTTATAAAATATATCTTGCTACTGAGAATAATGACATCATCGGATACGCCGGCTATTAAAAATGTCTCACGCGATCACGATATATAGCCGGAAACACGTGCACATTCCAATTCGATTATTTAATGTAAGATAAAATATATTCTCTCATGGAGGCAGGAAGTTAATAATTAAGCCCGGCATGTGATGCATAAATGAATAGTCTTACGAAATATTGCGCAACATAGTTTTAGCGTGGGAGAGGCAGTTAGATAAAGAGCAGATGCACTACATATCGTCAGTTCAATTCTGATCATCCTTCAGACAAGTTGTGTGTTTTGTGCAGCGTCAGCAATTATACAAAGTACCGTTCGGAGAAGTTCTGTGTTTGTGAAGTGCCGGCAATTATATATACAAAAGTAAGTTTTATAATACTTAACCTTTTTTATATCATTTAGAATTCATCATTATCTTTACTAATTTCCAATTCTTAATAATTTTTCTGATTTAAACATTTTATTCAAATTACTTGGTTATATTCTCCGTTCTAAAAAAAAAAAAAAAAAAAAAAATGTTTGTAAATAGTGCGGTATTTGTAATTTTTTGTTTCTATGAAAGTTTTGTTAGTTAAAACTATTTCATTGTTAAATTAAAAAATATACATATTATAATAGATAGAATTTTTGTAAAATAATATTGCTACTCAAAGATATTTCACTGTTAAATTAAGAAATTGCTAGTCAAAGATATGTTACTGTTAAATTAAGAAAATATATATTGTTGCAGATGGACCTAAAAAAGATTAATGCATCCTCTCTGCTTACAGAGAAGACAATCAAGCCAATTAGAAAGCTAAACAGCCTACCCGTAGGAGTACCCCAGAAGATAATTGCGGCAAGAGAAGTCGATACGAAATTTGGGAAATCCATCCTTATTGAATTAGAAAAGGAGGTGACGTTCTTGCCGCAAAGGGTGGTTGAACTCTACAGGCCGCATTTGGAACATTTCAGCGAGGGAAAGTACAGCTTGGTGTTCCGAGGAAACGTTGCCACTGGAAAGGTGCAGCCAGCCGCCTCGTTTGAAATAATAGAAAATTAGAGGATAAAAAAAAATATTGGTGAGTTTTTCATTTATTGATTTATTGCTTTTTACTTAATCATGAGTAACATTGGTGATCTTAGTAGTGACATTGTACAACATTTAATTCAAGCGCGTGATGTTTTGTTTCGAAATTATACACCGCGAGAAGCGAATATTTGGTTAAATCACATTAAAAGGCATTTGACTTTGTTTACTAAAGCGATTCGGTGTGGGGACTTGGAATTAGCTAAATTACGGCAACTACAGACAAACGCGGGGCATTTAAAGACAATTAAATCGGAAATTCAAAATTTCGGTCTTCGCGTGGGTGGTGGAATTACTAAACATCGTCGGGTTAAATGGGAAGATGTAAATTCCGCATTCAAGAGTAGAATCAGAACAGGTATAATTATTAATCTAGGACACAAAGATTTAATGCAATTTTTCGGGGATTGTTTTAAGTTATTTAGAATTCGAATTAAAAACATTTTAAAAAAATTAAATATGATAAAATGTAATATGACATTATGTGGAGAATTTATTAGAAAATCAAATCAAGGAGGTGCTATTAACCAATTTAAATATTTTAATACCAAAAACGAAGCCATAGACGCAGGAACGGACTTGGTTTTATGGTTTCACACAAACATAGTCGATAAATTAATGTCTAAGCTATCGGAATTTGAAGAAACGGGATCAGGGTGGGCTTTGAAAAAAATAGTTTCTTTAGAAGTCAATATAAATAAATATGAAGTGGGAAATGGAGCTTCGTCGTTCATTAGACTACCAGAACAAATCCAAAAGAAGCACGCATGTATAAATATCAAAAACGATGATGAAGCATGCTTTTTTTGGAGCATAGTTTCAGCGATTTATCCAGCTAAATGCAGTTCAGATCGTACATCTTCATATCCACATTATGCGACTGTCTTAAATATCGATGGGCTAGAGACACCTATGACTATAAAGGGTATTTCAAAATTTGAAAAGTTAAATAATATTTCTGTAAACGTGTACGGGTTAGAAATGAATGTTGCTAAAGAGAGAACATTTTACGTAACAACGCCGGTAAGGCTATGCAAAACCAAATTAACTAAACATGTAAATTTATTGATTGTACAAGATAAATATTTTCCAAAATTGAATGACTACGAAGCACCTATGGCTCACGATGAATCTGTAGAAATTAAGTATCATTATTGCATGATTAAAGATATGTCTCGACTTATGTCCAGGCAGTTAAGTAAGAACCGTAATAAAAAATTTTTATGTGATAGGTGTTTGAATTATTTTAGTAGTTTTGACAGATTAAATGATCATGCAAAATACTGTGAGAAAATTAATGAATGTAAAGTTTCTTTTCCATCATATCAGAATGTTGAATTTAAAAATCATATTTATAAACAAACAACTCCTTTTGTAGTCTATGCCGATTTTGAGTCAATGTTGAACAAAGTTAAAAACAGTCCATTAAAATGCAAAACAATTAAGTATCAGCAGCATAAAGCCTTTAGTGCAGGTTATTACGTAAAATGCTCTTACGATGAATCTCTGTCGTTTTACCGAAGTTACGCAGGTGAAGATTGCATGGAGTGGTTTGCCAAGGAAATGACGTTGTTGGCGGCATTTGTGCAAGGAAAAATTAAAGATATTGTACCTATGAATGTCACACCCAGTTTTAATGCATCTAATTGTCACATTTGCGAAAAAACGTTTTCAGATAAGGATGTAATTGTTCGTGATCATGACCATTTTACCGGAGATTTTCGAGGACTCGCACACCAAGTGTGTAACTTAAATTTCAAAAAACTTTTCGTTGTCCCAATTTTTTTTCATAATCTTAGCGGTTACGATTCGCATATGATGATTAGAGATCTTGCGAAAAATGGTAGTATCAGCTTACTACCAATAAATAAGGAAAAGTATATTTCATTTACAATATACGATTCTGAGGTCAGTATTAAGTTGAGGTTCGTTGATTCACTGAGATTTTTAAATTCATCATTGGACAAGTTGGCTGCCACATTGCAACCTGAGGATTTAAGATATTTAGCTAGCGAATTTCCAAATACCACTCCCGAACAAATGGAATTATTGAAACGAAAAGGCATATTCCCATACGAATATATTGAGTCTTTCAATAAATTGAATGAAACGCAACTACCATCAATTGATAAATTTTACAGCTCATTATCGGGTGAACACATCTCCAAAAATATGTATCATCATGCTCAGAATGTTTGGCAGTCATTCGGTATTAAAAATATTTTGGAATATAGTATGTTGTACATGAAAACTGATATTATGTTACTGACTTGCATTTTTGAAAATTTTCGACAAAAACGTCGAAGTACATACAGTCTTGATCCTGCATGGTACTATACCATGCCTGGATTTTCTTGGGATGCAATGCTTAAATATACTGGATGTAAACTTGAACTGCTGAATGATATCGATAAAATCATGTTTATTGAGAAAGCTATCCGAGGTGGTATAAGTCAAGTAAGTAATCGGTATTCTGAGGCAAATAACAAATACATGCATAATTATGATCCATCAAAGCCTAGTAAATATGTGCTATATTTAGATGTCAACAATTTGTATGGTTGGGCAATGTCTCAATTCTTACCATATGGGGGTTTCGAGTGGGTCGATACCAATATTGATGTCTTGTCTATTCCTGACGATGGAGATACAGGATACATACTACAAGTGGATTTGGAATACCCAGAACACTTGCATGACTTACATCGAGATTTACCGTTTTGTTGCGAACATCGTGTGCCACCAAGAAGTAAGCTTCCAAAACTTATGACCACCTTGTACCATAAAAAAGAGTACACTTTGCATTATCGCAATCTAAAACAAGCTCTGAATGCAGGACTCAAACTAACAAAAATCCATAAAGTGTTGAAATTCAAACAGAGCGCTTGGCTTAAGCCATATATCGATCTTAATACAAAATTGCGAACTGCAGCAACTACAGCATTTGAAAAAGACTTGTACAAGTTAGCCAATAACGCCATATTTGGTAAAACGATGGAAAACATTAGGAAACATCGCATTGTAAAACTTGTATCAAAATGGGATGGAAGATATGGAGCGAAAAATTTGATTGCTAGTCCAAGATTTCATAATAGAACTGTGTTTAATGAAAATTTAATGGCAATCGAACTTAACAAAACAGAGCTCATTTTCAACAAACCATTGTACATCGGCATGTCAATTTTAGATATATCCAAAGTGTGTATGTACGATTTTCATTATAACTTTATGCTGCCATATATGGGAGTTGAAAATTGTAAGCTAATGTATGGGGACACTGATAGTTTTATCTATGAATTAAAATGTGATGACGTTTACAGAGATGTTATTAAAGCAAATTTATCCAAATTCGATACATCAGACTATTCTGAGAATAATATTTATGGAATACCTCAAGTCAACAAAAAAGTTCTCGGAATGATGAAAGATGAGGCAAACGGTCGCATTATGACTCATTTTGTCGGACTTAGATCTAAAATGTATTCGTTTAAGATTAGTACGACGGATGAGGATCGAAATGCATTGTGGGATAAATACAAGAATAATATGGATGATGCAAATATTGAAAGACTTGCAAATAATTTAGGCGTCACAAAAAAATCTAAGGGTGTAAAATATTCAACGGTAAAAAATGACATTACTTTCGATGATTATGTTAAGTGTTTAAACGAATTTACAACTAAAAGTGTTTCCCAATCAACGTTTCGTTCCTACGCCCATGATCTTTTTACAATAACACAAGAAAAAATTGCATTAAGTCCGTATGACGATAAACGTTACTTGCAACAAAATTCTCATGACACTTTACCTTGGGGTCATTATGAAACCACAATGATTGAGTAAAAACAAAAATTAATAAATGAAAACATAACCAATTTTTTTTTTATAGCTTTATCAATCTCCACACGAAAATGGATTGGCTATTTGTTAAATGAATATGTAGAATGATAATTGTAATTTAGTGAAAATCAACATTTGTAATTATTATAAGTAGAAAATAAAAACTCTAAAAAATATACATTGTTTTCCTGTAATTTTAAGTCTCAGCTTATCTTTTCCAGCGTTGTGAGACATTCAACGTGAAAATAAAAAAGACATGTTTGCATAAATAGCATTTATTTTGATTATTACATAAAATCATTTACAACTTTAATTTTATAATAATATAAATATTCTCTTAAAGCATTACTTAACAAAGTGTCTGTGGAAATTTCGCAAAACGCAGTTAAAGCTTCAAGTGGTCCATATAAACTGCTTCTGCTGCAAAAGTTTGATTGTATCAAATCGATAACATTTCTATAATAAGCATGAAAGTGTAAATTATCCAATAACGATACACGATGACACACCAGACTGCTGTTTACTTCTAGGATTTGGTTGACATCCCTTTCATCTAGATAGTATTCCAGACCATGCTTTTCAATAACAAGGAACTTGGTTGAATCATACACTATTTGTTTAATTTTACAATAGTCTCCACACTGAAACTCGATAGGATTGTAATCATCTTGAGAGGTGCTGTTAAAGAAATCGCAAATCTTCTGCTTAAAAATTCCGATTATATCATCCCACTCGAACGTGTTTAAACTAATTCTTGCATTCTTGTTGTGCTGACACAAAATAATGGCTGATGAGAAATGACGAGCTGGAGAAAGGCCAACTTTGATTATACACTTGTCAAGCGGAAAGGATGCTTCTAGTAAATAATATGGTTCATTTTTGGCTGCTTCTTCGAATGTCGCCAAAACTCCATCTAATTCAGCTTCATAATCGATATCATCTGATGGTGAAGCAGCAGCTACCACCATATCGTCTGATGAACTATAACCACTATCTTGAGAACTCATATTGATGAACTGGCAGGAACAACTGGGCATGAGCTTGCAGCATATATGAAATTTATACTTTTTGTCACCCCCCACTCATTTAGTGTATATCTACGCGGTGTATGTAAAAGTAGATCCTAAATGATATCTTTAACGTTAATCCAACTATTATGGCTACTATCGAATCCCAACCATTGAACATACATCTTATTTCCACGTCTGCGCAGTACTTTCTCTACTAAATATATGTCTTTATTTTTTGTTTTCTGTAATTCTTCTTCGTAGAATGCTCCTTTGATAGGCGCTCCAGTCATATCTTCAATCAAGTATGTTGTGGGATTCGTTATTTTAATTTCAGTAATTTTAAACAGTTCTGTTGTCCAATTCGGTTTATATCCCTTATCGAAAATGTGTTTATTTTTACTAATGCGAACCACGTCACCAACTTTCAATTTTCTTGGACCGGCAATTTTCAAGTGAGTATAATATTTTCGTAAAATTTCATTTTCGTTAGATTTATTAACATCAATAGGTCTAAGTCGAATTTTGCTGTGTTTCGTGTTGTTGTACTCTTTTGTAATTTGAGGCAAGATATCAATCCATTTGTAAGTTCCATTAAGACTGAAATACTTGTAAAGTTTTTCCTTCAATGTTCGAATAACTCGTTCACATATGGCTGCTTTTTTAACACTAAAGGTATTATAGTGATTAATACTATGCTTTTTCATGAGATTTTGAAACTTGGAATTGAAAAATTCTGTGCCTTGGTCTGTTTGTAAATTTTTCGGACATCGTCGAGTATGAGCGAGAATATCCGAAAATGTTCGAGTAATTTCCTCCCCTGTTTTCGTCTTTAATGGTCGAGTCCACACAAACTTTGAAAAACAATCAATTACAACAAGAATGAGCTTGTAAGATTTATTTTGACTGGCATAAGGCCTCATCTCAGCAAGGTCCATTTGCCACAAATCGTCTAGTCCTTTAATGATTGTTCGTCGACGAGGATAATTTTTTCGTGCAGGCTTGTGTAGCTCGTTAACTAGTTGTATCTTCTCCTCGGTAAATGCCATGTCTAGCTTCCAACGATTCGATTCTTTGAACTAACGCTAATTCGTTGTTCCGTTGGCTTTATTATGTAAGAGGTAATCTTCCATTACATTAAGACGCTCATCTAAATCATGTGAATTAAGATCCGCCGTTTTAATCTTTTTTTCTATTTCCAACGTTTTCATCATAATTTGTGCATTTTGGTTGGCGGCATCTGTAATATTCTTCGTCATTTCTTGTTTAAATATATCAAGATCATTTTTAAATTCATGCATTTGTTTTGATAAATCAGATATTTTCGAAGCAGTCATTTTATTCTCATCAGACAACTCGTTAACTTTTTTACTTAAATTAACTTCTATTTTACTAATGGAGTTTGAGATTTTTTGTTCGAGTTGAGTATCTTTTTGAATTCTATTTTTTTGTATCAAATTAATCTCTTTTCTTAGAAAAGTTTTCGCACGAACAATGCTGTCATCTACATATTTCTTATTGGAAAGATGATTACCTGCTACAGGAGGATCTCGTGTAATGTCTTTATGTACTTCATGTATCTGGTTTTGTAAATCCAAAATGGATTGCTTTAAGCCTTCACGTAGCTTTTTAACAACTTGTTCATTAGAACGGTAATGATGACGACCAAACTTGTCAACACTCATGTTGGAAATGATGTTCCAATAATCCAAACATTAATATATAATATCTGCTTCACGTAATTCGTTGATAATGGCAACAATTTCATTATTGTGAGATGTGTTTCCTGCTTCTTGGGAAGCAACCAGCAATTTGAGTCTGTCGCATAGTTCGTTTGGATCATCCCAATATACATATTCAATAGGATTATCGTTGTAGATCAAATGAGAATTATCGACGAGCCCTGACCCTTTGGAGCTAGATGGTGAAGATAACGATGTTCGAGGAGACGTTGTCATCGATGATGAACGAGTCGTTTTTGCTAAACGAACAAGACCTTCGAAAGGTTGTCTCTTTAATGCAGTAGATCGAGTTTTCGGTGGCGATTTCTTTGTTGTTTCATCGGTAGGTTTAAATAGCGGTTTGATAATATGATGATATTTTTTCCCAGTTGCACCTTTAAGACGACCTTTGGTATCCAGATGAACTTCTGTACTATTTAATAAACTTTTATAGTGCTTTAAATCTGTATCATTATAATCTTCAGGGTTATCATAGAAAATTAGTTGGTATAGACCTGGCGTTCCCGGCACCCATCCTCCTTCCCCACTACCATCACTGATGACTTGTATACTACCTTTGTTTTTGTTAAAGTTTATTCGTCGTTTACCCAACATCCAGCCAATTTCATCATTGTAAATAGGTCCGTAGTTTTTATCAATTTTATTATCTTTCATCCAAAATTCTTTTATATACTTATGGCTCATTGGAGGATATTGCTCGATATATTCATCAATAGCCTCTTTCGAAACATTATTAGGATCAAATATATCATGTTCGTTAACTTGATCGATTGATACTGCATCGGAAAATACATCGTCATCTCTGGCTTCTTTTTTTATCTCTTCCTCCGTTTTCACCTCTTCTTTTTTAACGTGTCTAAGCTTGTTATTAATAGCATGATGCAACGTTTTTGACGATTGCGCAATATCTGTTAGAGGTTTAGCTATGGGCTTAAAGAGTTTATTTAGCGACTCATCTTGTTCTGTTTTACCTAACTTTAATGCCAAATACTTTTTGCGAATGACACGAGCTAGTTCGGCAACTTTACGCGTGCGCGCAGCTACCTCTTTGTCTGACATATTGTTATACAATGCGTGTTTTTCGATCATACCTACAGTTTTATAAACTTGTCGAAACCTTTACGATATCGTCCGTTAGAAATATCGAAATCCTTAACAATGACGAATGTACCGTATTTGTCCTTCCAACATTCGGAACAAAATTGTTTAAATTGCTCAAATGTCATATCAGGTGATACGTGGTCATCAAAGACGTGTTTCAAATTGAGCTCATCTTGCTTAAACAATACAATAAGATTCGCATTATCACGTAAAAGTTGTTTGCCTGCTCGACTGTATGATTGACATAGGTATGCACAATCAATGTCTTTATGTCTACCCATACAGTAATATTCACGTATTGTTTGTTGTGGATCCGTTGATACGTCATCAAATATGAATATTGAGTTTGGTTTAGCTTTACTTGGGCTTATAACATCATCATTATCTTTAAATGGAAAATAACCTACTTCTTTCACAGACTCCAACACTTCCTTCAAAAATTGATACTTGGGTTGAAACAACGACTTTGAATAAACGTAAACATTTTTGAATTTAGCGCCATTCAGGTCAAAAAGTAATGCCAACATAACATTAGTTTTTCCACATCCGCTTGGACCACATATGATAGCACGAAATGAATGTGGTAGCAATGCACCATGTTTGCTGGTTCTTGTCACGTTGTCGACAAAATCCAAGTTTTCCACTGCTAGTGTCTTGTCTTGTTGAATGACCTTCATCTTGTGATTGAGATGTATTTTGTACACATGGTTATATAAAGACATTTTTCAAAAAACGATTCATTTCAATGTTGATCGTTCAAGGTGAAGGAGTGTTGAATTCTCTGATCAATAGTCTACCGTTTGAATTGCATGCTCCTGGTTACCAATATCTAGGACCTGGAACTAAATTACAGAAACGTCTAGCTCGTGGAGATCCGGGGATAAATCCGTTAGATCGAGCTGCGAGAGATCACGATCTCGCATATTCCCAAAGTAATTCATTGAAAGATCGACATAAAGCAGATTGGGTGTTGGAAAATAAAGCGTGGGAACGAGTTAAAGCAAAAGACGCATCTTTGGGTGAAAAAACCGCTGCCTGGTTAACTACTACAGCAATGAAAGCTAAACGAAAACTGGGTATGGGTATGAAACGTGGTAAAGGTGTTGGTTCATTTAAGCGACATGTGTTACAGCCAATTATCAAAACATTGAAACGTGCTCCTCCGTCACCAAATCTGCGTAAATCCGCTCTACTTGCACTTGCAGCAGCTAGAACAGCCGTTAAGAATGTAGGTGGGAAGAAAAATGTACGTGTTCCAAGAATTATTCCATTTGAACCAAAATCTGGTGGGATTTTACCTTTAATCCCAATCTTTGCAGGCCTATCAGCTCTCGGAAGCCTCGCTGGGGGCGCAAGCGCGATAGCGAAAACTGTTATCGATTCAAAGAATGCTCAAAAGAAACTAGAAGAAGATAAACGTCACAACAATGCAATGGAACATCTAGGCAAAGGATTATACCTGCGAAAAAACGCTAAAGGTGGCTTTGGATTATATTTAAAAAAGGCAAAAAACTTCCGCTGAAGCTACCTAATAGGCCTTTAACCAATGTGGATTTAAATAGATTTGTTAAACTACTTAAAATTTCAAATTTCCGCGGCGTGTTCATGCGAGATAATTTACCACGTAGCCCTCGTAAACATGAATGTGCTATTATTAATCTCGACATTTCCACAAACCCCGGTACACATTGGGTAGCTTACAGAAAGATAAACAACGATATAGAGTACTTTGATTCATATGGTTGCTTGAAACCACCACGAGAACTAGTATCCTACTTGAACGGTGGAAGAATTTTCTACAATAACGACCAATATCAAAGTTATAACCAAATTAACTGTGGACATCTTTGTTTAAAGTTTCTCTACAATGGAACCATCTAACGATATATTGAGAAGTGTCATTTGCATTTTTATGAAAAATATAACGAGCGTTGTTTGGTATGAACTACCTCAAGATATTCGTCGCGCACTAGAATATTATTTACCCTGCAAGAAAGACTATAATAGACATGAATGGAGTGATGTTTGCGGCATGTATATGGAAAGTAGATGTGTATTTTGTAATGTGTCATATTATGAGAAAAATTTGTAACAGTATAAGAATAAATAAAGGAATTTTTAACATATTTTGCTATTTAATTTCATACACCTATTCAAATGTATCAGTCATGTCTCGATTGTTGACCTTGACAAGTACTTCCAACGAGTTTTCGTTTACTCCTCAAGTACCTCTTGTGCTTGACCCTAACCGACAGTATTATGTAGCAGTGTTGGGATTTCATACATTTAATTCGATTCCAAACATCGATGGCGAAAAGTTTTACTACTACGAGAAAAATGATCGAAAAAAGTTGTGTAGCATCGATATTCCGTCTGGATCTTATGAAATTACCGATATCGAAACGTATATTTATAACGCATTAATCGATAAATATAATTCGATTCGAGATAATGAGTTCATCTTAAGACCCAACAACAATACGCTCAAGTGTGAAATCTTTAGTCAAGATCATGCTGTTACTTTCGAGAAAGATGACAGTCTCGGCAAAATATTGGGTTTCTCATCAAACAGAATATTGGTGCCAGGAAAAATGCATTCTTCGGACCAACCTGTAAACATTATAAAAGTATCGAGCCTACTTTTTGAATGCAACATTACCGAAGGAGCCTTTTACGAGGACAGACCTGCGCACACCGTTCTACATTTTCCGATAAGTGTTGATCCTGGTTTCTCTATTGACGAACGTCCTCATAATCCTATATACATACCAGTAAGCAATAGCATACGTGAAATTGCCAACATTACCGTTAGCGTACTCGATCAAGATTTAAGACCAGTCAACTTTAGAGGAGAGAAAAGTACACTTCATTTGGATTTTAAGGAAACGATATAGATGGGTTTAATTATAAAACAAAGCTCTACGCATCAATATCCATTAGTCTCACGCAAATCTTACAAGCGACGTGACGTGTCTGCTGTCAATAAAGCCTTTCTCGTTTCCATTGGATTACAGCTAAAAGATGTCAAAACGTCAATACATTCGACGACAGGTTCAGGAACCTCAACCACCTATTTTAGATCTGTACCAGAAACCTCAGTTCGACGATACTATTAGAAAAGAAGAATTTCGTACATATACACCTTACATCAAGTCATTTAATAATAGCGACGTTGTCGAGTTTATCATCAATCAATCAGATGCATTTTTTGCCATACACGAAACACTTTTGGAAATTAAAGGAAGTATAAAGAAAGTGGGTACTGGAACTGTTTCTCTTGCACCGAATGCTGGAGCCTTCTTGTTTGATACATGTACATACATCCAAAGTTCACACGACATGGAAATAGTTCGAGATCCTGGTGTAGTTAGCACTATTCGCAGTTTGTTGTGTTACACTCCTGACGATTCCAAGTATCTCAGTACTGCAGGATGGAACTATCCCAATAATCCACATTTATCGGGAGACAGCTTTAGTTTACTGATTCCGATAAAACATATTTTCAACATTTTCAACGATTACAATAAATTAACCTATGGTCGTCAAGTGTTTCGATTTGTTCGAGCACGTAATGATAGAGACAGTATTTTAGTGGAAGAACCTAATGCCACAACAACAACAACAGTGTCTTTAACTGTTACCAGCATGGAACTGAAGGTCAAACATGTCTTTCCGAATGACGATGTGAAAATTGACCTAATGACTCCGATTAAGAATAATACGCCGATAACCATACCTTTCCGTAAATGGGAACTTAATGAACTACCTTCACTTACGGCTGGATCCCGACGTGAGATATGGAGTGTAAAGACAACTTCAGCTGTTGAACGTCCACGCTATGTCATTGTAGCTTTTCAAACTTCTAAACGAGATGACATTCACGCCAATCCAACGTTATTCGATAACATTAAGGTGTCCAGCGTACGAGTGGTTATTAATGGTGAATATTGGCCTAACGAGAGAATGCAATTGGATTTTGCGAAAAATGATTATGCTATAGCTCACTACAACTATACCCAATTCTTTCCCAGTTATACTCATTCGTCAACAAAACATCCAATCTTGGATTATAATGCTTTTAAAAAATATGCTTTGTTTACTTTCGACTGCTCCAAACAGGATGATACGTCATTTAGATCGGGAACCGTTGATATTAAGTTGGAAATCGAAGCAGATGAAGGTTTTCCTGCAGGCACTCGAGCGTACTGTTTAATTGTCCACGACAGTCTACTCGAATACTTTCCTCTAACTGAAGTTATCAAAAATATCATTTAACTTGACTTATTCAATCATATCCAATTCAGTATACTATCAGCCATCATGAGGATCGCATTAGTTGACATTCAAGGATTCACCGTAGATGGGTGGTTTGTTCCCAAAGAACTCAGCATTGAAATTGGCTTTAAACATTGCCATTATATATTTAAACCTCCACAACCGTTTGCTACATTAAGTAATCAAGATAAGAAGACTGCTGTGTACTTGGAGAAAAACGTGCATGGTCTTCGGTATTCTAATGGAGATGTTAAATATTCAAAAATAAATAAAATACTGGAATCTAAGTTGTTGTATGCAGCTGACTACATCTACGTTCGCGGAGAACAACAAGCAGAATTTTTAAGATACAAATGTTATATGCTTGACGTCTGTCCCATAATTATTGATGTTTGCAAGTTTGATGATTCTCCATACTCCACTGGAGGCTTTGCTCCACATGAATACAACTGCCACGCTACTGGACTATTTTCCTGCTCCTCGATAAATGTGGATCACCTCCGTCAATGGCTGTGTAACAAAATATTACCTATATAAATTGGATTTTTTTTTTAATAAAAGATTAAAAGTTTTATTTTAGTTTTATTTTAACAGTTTTACATATTTATTTTAATGCAAGATGATTCGCATTTACGATTTACAAGAAATTTTTTAATGATATTAATCGCTATAAAGGCATTTATTACGAATATAATACTTAAGAGTATAATCGATAAACCATATTGATCGATGTCATCATTATTAGTTTTGTACCATTTTGAATCACTTTCGGTGTTATTTGGGGATATTAGCTTGATCTTATAGAATGCTCCTCCTGATTTTGGTATCGCTTTGAAAAATACTGGAAGCTGTCCATAATTCACCACTTCATGATCCATTAGAGTCCAGTTCGGTCGATTACAATCAGTTTTTTCATCATTAAAACATATCGCCTGGTTCTTAACGTTGTTTGGAACGTTTGTATAAAGGACATTGTTAACAATAGCTGTAAGGATGATGAATGAGGTTGTTAGTGGAGGCATCTTGTCGGTTGAATTCTTTTTAACGGGTATTGTGTTGTTTTTGGTAACTTTCTTTCTGACAAATTAAACTCTGCAAATCGTTTTTCAATTGCAGTTCTATCTTCGTACCACTGTATATCGGCTTTTAACTTTTGTATTTTTTCGTACAACTCTTCTAATCTACACCGTATGGAAGTCATCGATGAAATAAATGTCTTTCGCTCCAAAAGCCAATATAAATAATATTCTTAATCACCCCCACTACCCTGGTATAATAAATAGAAATAAATGTTTTAATCCTTTATTCAAAAATACTGTTATTTAATTCACTAATTGTATCTTCCTTATAATAATACAAATATTCCCTTAATGATAAACTTACAATACTAGTATCACAAGAAGCCTCACAAAATGAATATAAAATGTCTATTGGTTGTAAATCGTTTTTGAATGAAGTAGCAATTTTTAACGCATTGCAATAGTAATCTAAAAATCTCAGTCCTTCGAGAAAACGAATGCGTGGTAAAATTAACTTTTCATTTCCTTCAATAAGATTTTTAACATCTTTTTCAAATATCTGCAAAGTAACACCAAGTTTCTTAACATTGAGCCATTTAAGTTGATCTGTCGCTTGAGTTTCAATTGCTAACAATTCACAACATTCTGGATGTTCATCTTCACAATAGCATTGCAGAGGCATCAGGAAAAACTGATTATATTTACGATTAAGTTCATCGATGAATTGGATCCAATCACATATACCGAACGATATCTCATTATTCTCGCTGCTTAATTTAACACCTGGTCCAAATGATCGAGCTGAACTTAATCCAACTAATACTTTTAAATGCTCAAAATTATACAAAGTATTAAGCAGCATCATTTCACTTTTGGCTCTTACTTCCACACTGTTCATGTTGTAATGACTACGTTTTACGAAATAACGCTGTGAACATGAACACGTTTAATTATATCTTCTTACCTCTCCACACCTGCCTCTCCCACGCTAAAACTATGTTGCGCAATATTTCGTAAGACTATTCATTTATGCATCACATGCCGGGCTTAATTATTAACTTCCTGCCTCCATGAGAGAATATATTTTATCTTACATTAAATAATCGAATTGGAATGTGCACGTGTTTCCGGCTATATATCGTGATCGCGTGAGACATTTTTAATAGCCGGCGTATCCGATGATGTCATTATTCTCAGTAGCAAGATATATTTTATAAAGATTTCAACTGATCATGTAAAGTATAAATTGAAAAATAAACGAATTTTTGTTATTATGGTAATCGATAAAATATATACGAGGTAACTCGTAAAATATAAATTGAAAAAATTTAGAAGTTTTACGCTAATGGTTGTAGGTTTTAATTACAAAAAAATACGAGGAAAAATGGCTCTCTTTGTCTGTCATTCGTCTTCTTCTCTTTGTCAATTCATAGAACGCAGTCACCGACCAGCGATTGAACATCGTTCTCATTGGTTACGTTGGACGTGTAGCTTTGTTATTATTGGGGGGGCGTCTTTTCGGGAGGAATGGGGGGACTGGGAGCGTTTTTTCGGGGAATGGGGGGGACTGGGGGCGTCTTTTCGTTAATATTGTGGTACGACTCCACCATTAGTCGATGCACGTCTTTCTCATTGGCCGTTGATGCACACCATTGGCCTCCAACGTCACGAGGATGTCCACCATTGGTCGAGGACACGTTTCTGTGGCATCATTGGTCGAGGAAAACGTTCTAACGTCACGAGGAGGGTGTTACTATGTCACCATTGGTCCCTAATCGCTATACCGCCATTTCTATGTTGTTTATTCAAATTCTAAGCTGTCATTGGTCGCTGGGGGTGTTGCTATTCCCACCACTGACGCTGCTATGCTGCCATTGGTCAACGACACGTTCCGACGTCACGAGGACGTCCTTTATTGGTCAGCAAGACATTGGGGGACGTTCCTATGCCACCATTGGCCTGATATTCCCACCACTGACGCTGCTATGCTGTCATTGGTCGACGACACGTTCCGACGTCACGAGGACGTCCTCCATTGGTCAGCAAGACATTGGGGGACGTTCCTATGCCACCATTGGCCTGCTATTCCCACCACTGACGCTGCTATGCTGTCATTGGTCGACGACACGTTCCGACGTCACGAGGAGGGCGTTACTATGCCACCATTGGCCTGCTATTCCCACCACTGACGCTGCTATGCTGTCATTGGTCGACGACACGTTCCGACGTCACGAGGAGGGCGTTACTATGCCACCATTGGCCTGATATTCCCACTACTGACGCTGCTATGCTGTCATTGGTCGACGACACGTTCCGACGTCACGAGGAGGGCGTTACTATGTCACCATTGGTCCCTCATCGCTATACCGCCATTTCTATGATGTTTATTCAAATTCTGAGCTGTCATTGGTCGCTGGGGGTGTTGCTATTCCCACCACTGACGCTGCTATGCTGCCATTGGTCGACGACACGTTCCGACGTCACGAGGACGTCCACCATTGGTCAGCAAGACATGGGGGGACGTTCCTACGCCACCATTGGCCGAGGGGCGTGGTCTAGAGACACGAGGTACGTTCCTACGTCACCATTGGTCGAGGGGCGTGGCCTCGAGACCCTAGGCACGTTCCTACGTCACGAGGGGGGCGTGGCCTTGACCCATGAGGATACGTACGCTTGACGATCGACGTGTGACGTCACTTCCGCTCCAGAAGGAACTCTATCTATCTACTATAATATATCTACAAAAAAAATATTTCAACGCCTTCATGTTTTCAATATGATTACGGTTATTATGGTGAATATACATATATTACGGTTTTCCATCAGTTTTAATAGATTCTACACATTTTAATTCTCATCTTGCCAGAAGCGACATATAGATCCATAGATCAAGTTTCATCTATAAAAACAAACTTGTACAGTTTTTCATGTTTATATTTTTTATATAATCTCGAAGGTTCTGCTCTCTTCACAGCAATATGGGATTATAGCGTACCAGCTAACTCCAATAGTACGTATTTTTCCTGTAAAAGAAAATTGGATAACTGCTTAAAATGCCCTAATGTGGTCTGGATCATTGTATAAACGATAATGTATTGGCAAAAATAATAGGTAATGATATTATCAACCAACTGGATTGTAATTTTTGTCGTCAGTAGCTGTCGTTCTAAAAAATTTGTTCAAATGAAGTTGGCCGGTATGCGAATTAAGATATCTATATTATATTTGAAACATTATTTGATTAAAACATCTCATTTTTGGTGGTAAAAAAATATCTTAATTTGTCTGGACTACTGACTGCAGTTGAATTGAATTAACATATCGTATATTGAGTACCTGAATAATTAGCTATATAAGGTGTTTGTATCCGCAATTTGCGTTACAAATACCACAAAGCAATGTTATCCAGGTAAATATTGCATCTAATGTTTACCAAATCATCAAGTTTCAGTACACGAATCGGTATACGAAGTAATTTTGCTACTAAACCTAAATTGCCTTTGAATAATTATTAACGTTGATTCTCCGGGAGCGTTGAATCCAATTGCACTAATACTAGAGGCATAAAATCAATTTCCTAAGCGAGTTTCGCGAGAATACTTCGCAAATATATTTTATGTATTTTTTAATAGGTTATAAATGATTTTAAGCAGGTCAAATGGTTGTTGTGTGTGCTGTTATGCTATTCCCAAGTCTACGTTGTGACCTCTGGGCAATGATTGCAATGAATGATGAACAAATGTGTGTACGCTATGCAGTTAACCTTGGGAGGGGGTAGAGCTAGACCGCTAAAGTTACTATTATAAAGTTAAAACTGGATGTACATAACAACGACTACTTGGCAAACAAAAAAGGATTATGAATTTTGGCACCTGAAATACTAAAGGACTACTTAATAAAAAGTACAATGTTATAGACGAGCTAAGACACTTTCAAAAGAATTTTTCCTAAGGATGTTTGAGTTGAAATTGTTTTTATTTCATTCAAAAATTTCTATAATTTCCTTTGTTTTCATCTAAATTTTTGTACAATTATTTATGAACACAGCATTTTTGTTGATTCTTTTGTCGCAATATGGATCGACATCCCTAACTCTATAAGACTATAATATATTGTAAGAACTATAGGAATATTTTATTAAATTTTAGTTTTTATTACTATACTTACCTATGGTATAATAATATTGATATTAAAAAGAAGACACAAGCTAGCACATCAGCACGACCTACAATTCCAGTAACCTATAAATTAAAAAATGACAAAATTATTGTATTAGTCTTTAATTGATACCATAAAATAAATGATAATATCATAGTTTCTTTTTAACGTTAGAATATAAAACGATCCCGAACACAGTCCCAAATAGAGGACCTTTACCTTAAGCATTTTTAAATCTATGTCTCGACACTCAGACTTCTTTATTGGTTTAAAAACAAGGTTAAGGTCTGAGCCAATGTCAGTTCCTGGATAAATTTTTCTAGTAAACTGGCATTCCGAAATCTCTATTTGATTTTAATTGATTTAGAAAGTAGTCTGAGTCAATCTTACCGCCTCTGTGGGTGCGGATATTCATTAGGTTGGAAAAGTGTCTAGCATTTATAAGCTCATGATCGATTTAGTTATTTGTTAAGCTATTAGATGAGCAGCAACTCTTCTTCTTCTTCTTCTTCTTCTTCCTTTTTATAAGCAATTCTGCTTGTTCATTGGCGGATTAATACCCCTATGGAAGGTTGTCACTCCATCTTTTGCGCGGTCGTCCGATAGTTTTTCTGCCGATTGGTGACTTATCTCTTGTTATTTTGACGACCCGGGTTTCCTCTATTCTGCTTATGTGGTTATTCCATCGTTTTTTCTATTTTGTGTCCATTTATGGTTTACGGCATAGTCCTAGGCTTAAATAGGAGAAATTTAGAAAAAAATGAGTGAAATGACCGTTGATAATAGTTGATTGGATCCCCTGTTGCATGGTGACGAGAAAAATCACTAGAATTTTTATATTCGTAGCCGAATCAACAACTTAGCGAGTTCTGCGATTTTTAAATGGTTTATTTACTTTAATAAATGGTCAAAAAACTCATCAATTTTAATTTTAAAAAGAAATTAACAGAATATATTAAATATCTAACTAAATTATCAATACTTTATTTTATAATGTTTAGTTGTGTTATATCATTCATTTTGTACTTTATTGCTTATAAATTTATACAGGGTGTTTCAAAAAAAGGCAACCCCGTCTCTAGGGTAGGTAAAAAACTGAAAAATAATTGTAAAAATTTTTGTGACGAAATCCGTTTTCAAGATACAGGGCGTTGAAGAAAAAAAAATTTACGCATTTTTTACGATTTTGCCGAAACTACTGGCAACATTGTAATGCAATTTTATACGAATATGTTTTGTATGATACATCCCATGAATTTGTTTTTATATCTGATTCTCATAGAGGGCGCTAGTTACACGGATCGTACTAAGTATTAGCCAATATTACTTTTTTAAGAGTATAATTATTAATCAAAATTTCAAGTAAACTTAAACATCATTCAATTTTACACGAAAAAGGTACTTCTGGTAAAACTCGATACTGTGTACCGTTTTCGGAATATTTTGATTTGAAAATTATGAAGTAATAATTAATGCTGGTAGTAATGATAAAGTTCTAATAGGTATACCTGTATTTTATAAGTATGCCATGGAAATCTGACATTTATGGATTGTTATGACGATAAATCAACAATAATTAGAGTTTTGAAACCTTGCTATTTGTAAAATCAAATCAAAATGTACTCAAATGCTGAATACACTGACATGTTATTAACCTTAGGCGAATGTTTAGGATGTTCTAGTGCAGCTGTGACACGTTATGCAGAAAAGTTTCCTAGAAGAAACTTACCAAGTAAAAAAATATTTAGAGCCGTTGAACGACGTTGTCGAGAAATTGGAAATGTGAGACCAAATAAAATAAATTCTGGTAGACCAAGAACAACAAGAACAATTAATAAAGAAAATAATATTTTAAATTTACTTTATCAAGATCCAACAGTTAGCGTAAGGAATATAGCAAGACAAACAAATACTTCTTCTTCACGTACTTGGCGGATACTGAAAGAACAGCAATTACATCCTTATCATTACAGACAAGTCCAAGAGATCTTGCCAGATGATCTACCGGTTAGAGTGGATTTTTGTGAAACATTGCAACAAAGGACAGCCCACAATCCAAATTTTTTAAAATGCATTCTTTTTACGAACGAGGCCACCTTTACGCGACAAGGTATGTTTAACTCCCATAATGCACACTACTGGTGTGATGAGATTCCACGAGTCAAAAGAGTATCACATTACCAACACTTATTTAAAGTTAATGTTTGGGCAGCAACTTTAGGTAACAAATTAATAGGTTATCATATTCTACCTGAAAATTTAAATGGTGATATGTATCTTGATTTTTTAAACAATTCTTTATTCGAGATATTAGAAGATTTAACGCTAAACGAGCGAAGATCTTTATTTTTTATGCACGATGGAGCTCCACCACACTTTGATAGAAGGTGTCGTAATTGGTTGAGTAATCATTTTCCAAATCGATGGATTGGTAGAGGTGCAGAAGCTCCGATTCATTGGCCTCCTCGGACATGCGATTTTAACCCTTTGGACTACGCAGTTTGGTCGAATATTAAGGAAGAAGTCTATGCTACAGAGGTAAATTCAAGCCAAGAATTGGAAGAAAGAATTCAACGTCAATTTAATGACATCATAGCTGATCCCCTACCGTTTAGAAAGTTAATGGAATCTTTAGAAAAAAGAATAGACTTGTGTATTCGTGAAAACGGGCATTTTGACCACTTACTGTAATTGAATTTTATTTTATGTTCTTAGTCATTAATTTAATTTTCTTCATGTGGGTTTTGTTTAATTACTAACTATTTTAAACCAACATCAATTATTACTTCATAATTTTCAAATCAAAATATTCCGAAAACGGTACACAGTATCGAGTTTTACCAAGAGTACCTTTTCCGTGTAAAATTGAATGATGTTTAAGTTAACTTGAAATTTTGATTAATAATTATACTCTTAAAAAAGTTATATTGACTAATACTTAGTACGATCCCTGTAACTAGCGCCCTCTATGAGAATCAGATATAAAAATAAATTCATGGGATGTATCAGCTTCCAAAACATATTCGTATACAATTACATTACAATGTTGCCAGTAGTTTCGGCAAAATCGTAAAAAATGCGTAAATTTTTTTTCTTCAACGCCCTGTATCTTGATAACGGATGGCGTTACAAAAATTTTTACCGAACAAACCCCAATTATTTTTTAGTTTTTTACCTATCCTAGAGACGGGGTTACCTTTTTTTGAAATACCCTGTATAAGGATAATTGTTTTATTAATGATCCTACATGTATTTGCTGCTTGATAAGTTTGGTTTAAAAAAAAACTTACTTCCCAACCTATATACACCTTTCACTCTTTTTATTTTGAGCCAGCCGTGTTAGTATATTTAACTGAAAGTAACAGTTCACAATCTACTACAGAAAAAGTATATCTAAGTTGATTCTTCTTTACTAAAACAAGTATTTTTTACCATCGATTTCCATTAAAGAGACTCTTATCAATTATTTATTTAGCATAAAAAATCCCCCTATTTCTCCGACAATGTCTGGAGATAGCGTAGAGGAAAGCGTTTAAGTGGGATCTGATTTCGAAGGGATAACCATCCGGGATAGAAAAGGATGACCAGCAGGGATAAAAAGATGAGAGTGGGATAGATTTATAGGTGATTGATTACCGGTGAGGGTAGAAACACACTTCTGGCGATTCAGAGAAAGGAGGAAATTCAATCGAATCGAAAAGGATTATTGTTCCGGCTAAATGATGGATGTGCGACGACAAATTAGCTCGTGGTTTTAACCGCAGGTTTTGTACAAGGTTTATTTGGATTAAGAGGATGAACATAAATTGCGATTTGCTTTTGTTACCTGAAAATAATATATCTATAAGAGCATAATGTATTATATTTGGCAATTTTGTTTAATTTAATATTTTATCTTCAATATACTCTGCTTACGCATTCTTTTTTTTTTCGCGAAATTTAAGGGAGTGGTATGGGCGCAGTTCAATACAGTTGTTCAGAGCTGCAGCCAACAAAGTAAAGATTGCTGTGATGGTAGCCAACCTCCGATAGGAGACGGTACTGCAAGAAGAAGAAGACGCATTCTTTTATCTATCGAGTTTAAAATTTCCTACTGAATGGATTATCGCTTGATTTCAGGGTTATATTGAAAAATTTGTTTCGTGACAAGTGATGACCCTTGACAAAAAAAGAGTCTTTTGATCTGCACTGACAAGTCTGAGTTCAGCGCAGACTTTCCTCATATTTGACAACATCTAAATACCCACTACGATGTAAAATCGAAATTGATGGAAAAAAAATAAAGCAGGAAGCAAAGATTAGATGTCTGGGAATAAATATAACTAGCTACAGAGATGTTAAAGAAGAAATACGAAAACAAAGCTTAAAAGCCAATATGCGGTGGACTTTCTTAATGACACAATCTGGAAGAACAAACACCTAAGACAAGACACAAAAACAAGAAACTATAATATTGTTCTGAAGCTATTTTCTTGTGGCATTTTAAATTAATTTATATTTAAATGGGAATAAGCCACAATTAAAGGTTAAAGTACGTTTATTGACGTTTCAATTTCCACTTCGGAAATGAACGATTTGACTTTGAGAACGATTCCCGAAGTGGAAATTGAAACGTCAATAAACGTATTTTAACCTTTAATTGTGGCTTATTCCCATTTAAATATACATTAAGAAACTATAAAGCAGTAATTTACAATCTATCAACACGGCGTAAACAAAACCTGACACATCTAAAACGAGACGACTACTAGAAATAATAGAGATAAAAATACTTCAACAAATATCAGGGAAAAGTCTGTTGAATAGAGAGAGAAGCCATAAATATAGAGGACATAAATGGATGGGTGTCAAAACGGAAACAAGAGTGAAACGAACATTAGTAGAATGGCAGAGGATAGGATAGTATGAATAGCAGGAGATAAGTCACCAAATGGACGAACATGTATTTGCAAACCTAGAAAAAAATGTTGAGATAATTTAAACAATTTAGGAGGCTAATAAAGAAGAAGAAACAGGCTTTAAAGCCTACAAACAAGAAGAAAGAAGAAGAAGAAGTGTTGTGTACATGTTTAGTAGTCGCCATAATACTTAATCGACAGTTTCTTCGAAGGAAGTCCATAACTTTAAGAACGTTCAAGTCACTTTTTAAAGTTACAAGGCCTTCATGGCACTCGTCATCTCCAATATCCCTTTACCTCTACTTAAAACGTTTTAACATTAAAAATTATGGGTATAGGGTTGACAATTATCCCCTTAGAATATTAAAAACCCTTGGTATTGCCAAGCCAGATTAGTTTCGCTTTTTCTAGATGTTCAAAGAGAACTGATACCTAGGCAGCGGCAACACCCCTTAGAATGACATTCGGGCTTTTCAATTCATTGGAGCGAGGTGTATTACCTCGAGTTAAAAACAGAGATGGAGCCAGTCCATCGCGCTCCAATGCTCCAGACCATCCCTTTTCCCCTATAGCACTCTGATGCGCGATAGGGGCTCTCTTATTAGCCAGGTGCTTATCGTGTGGGAGTTCTGGGTACAAGAACTCCAACACGATATCAAAACTCGATGAGATTCGTTGCATTGTGCCGTTCGTCGGTTTCATGGTTCCGATAAGGCTTGCCTTTTGGATACCCGGCTAGCATTAGTGTGCTTCGTTTCGAATGTCAACTTATCTCCAGCCCCAGGAAAGTCTGCAGATAGTGCGCAGTCATTGTCTTTAAGGCAGTTTCGAGTTTCTCTTCTACTTCTTTAAAACTCTTTTCTTAAGCATGTATTGCAAAATTGTCAGCATAAAGGAAGTGCTTGGTCTCAGTCGGCGTGGGTGCTTCCTTGTGAAAGGCAATTCTTTTGACCTCATTTTTGATAGTGGTCAATGAGAGTATCGTACAATTTATGGAGAAATTTCTCGTGCCTTAATGTGTCATAGGTTGTTGTCAGATCTACGAAAGCAGCTCCTGCTAAAAGTTTATCTTCAAAGTCCTCTTTAACGCAATCTGTTAGTGTGAGAACTTGGCTAGTACAAGATTTGCTTGATCTGAATTTCCCTTATTGTAGAATAAGGTGCTTGGCAACTTTTTTTCCATTGCGGCCAGGAGTCTCTAGTACAGTTTGAAAAAGTAACACAGCTGGGCAATAGGTCTGTACTTCTGATTTTCTAGGTCTTTCCCTGGTTTTAACAATTATTTATTTTTTTTGATATTCTTCATGCTTTTGGATATTCGCAGATTTTAGCACTTGTTATAGAGCTGCAAGGTCCATTTTTTACTCCTTAGCCTAAGTACTTTGTTTGTTCACTGCATATATCATTCACACCTACAACTGTCATTTTACTAATAAACTTACTTCATCTTAACCGCCCTACATGTATAAGCCTACGTGATATTGGCCGTTTCTGTGGGCTAATTATGATTTTTATTATTTATTGAAATTGAAATATTTTTATACTCTTTGGTTTTTTTTCCAAATAAAGGCTATAGCGGGATAAAATGGTCAAAAGTGCCCCCGCACCGATCAGCACCGCGACTTATGCTTTCGATAAAGCATATAAAAACATGACTTCATGCAAATTTTTAGCTTCCCAGAGCCCATAGAACCTCTTAAATCTAAAAAAGAAGCTTTTTTCGACTTAATTTTTTTCTGGACGCAATTTTGCTTTAAAAAATCTGAAAAAATTCATGAAGATCTACCTTTTGAATATAAAATAGCCTAATTTTTTTTTTAATTTTTATATTGAAAATTAAGCTGCGGAAACATTATTGAAATTTTCAATAATTTCTTAGGTTATGTTTATGATTTTTGGTTTTTGTTCTTTTAAATGGCCAAGGCAGAATTTTCAATTTCTTAGCGGAAAGCATCAAAAAATCAAAAAAACCGTTTTTTTACCAATTTATTTGCACATAACCTCAAAACTCAGTTGATAATTGAACATTTTTTTCTCCACATTATCACATTCTTTTGTAAAAGTCCCCATTTAACCCTTTTATAAAGTTAGAATTCGAAAATACCACGTTTTTATCCTTTTCGCACTTTTTTTTACCTTACTTCAAAATCAAATAGTTAAATGTACGCTTTTCCATCTATTTTCTTACGGGCTATAAATCATCATTGTTAAAATAATCATTTTTTACTTACAAATTCTCAACTTGCTAAAAAAATCGTGTTTTTCTAATATTTTCCCACTTTATTGCTCATAACCTTAAAATCTAGTAGCTAAATGATCGAATTTCCTCGTATTTTTGATCACACCCTTCAAATTTTGTTATACCACTTGTCTTTTTTTTCTTCAATAGTCAAAATTTATTATTATCTCCTGTAACCCATCATTATTTTGATCACTATTCAAACACTAAAACTAAAATTCTTGATCTGGTGTTAACAAAAACAATATATAATTACATGCTCTAACATAGGCTAGGGTAGCGCCTTATACTTACTGCAATTTATATTAGTAAGTAAGCACAATTTAACTTTCACAAATCAACCTTAATTAACTCGCAACGGATTTTAAGACAAAGGAATGATATATCTCATAGGCGTGCTCTATCATTATCTAGTACCTTATTTATTTTGATAAACATTTGGCACTAGACTATAATATGTAGGCAATATGGATTATCAGCTAAGGCTTGCGCACCAAAAGGTGATATGCGATTAAAAGCGATAAAAACAATTGTTAAGGAAGATTCAATCATAGAGCTATAGGTTTTTATCAAGTTTTGACTATTTAAGAAAAAAAGACAAGTGGAATAACAAAATTAAAGGGTGCGATCAAAAATACGCGAAAATTCGATCATTTAGCTACCAGATTTTACGGTTATGGGCCAATAAAGTGGGAATATATTAAAAAAACACGATTTTTTTCGCAATTTTAAAATTTTTAAGGTAAAAATAATAATTATTTTAACAATGATAATTCATAGCCCGTAAGAAAATTGATGGAAAAGCATACATCTAACTATTTGATTTTGAGGTAAGGTAAAAAAAGTGCGAAAAGGATAAAAACGTGGTATTTTCGAATTCTAACTTTATAAAAGGGTTAAATGGGGACTTTTACAAAAGAATGTGATAATGTGGAGAAAAAAATGTTCAATTATCAACTGAGTTTTGAGGTTATGTGCAAATAAATTGGTAAAAAAACGGTTTTTTTGATTTTTGATGCTTTCCGCTAAGAAATTGAAAATTCTGCCTTGGCCATTTAAAAGAACAAAAAAAGCACATAAAAAATTAGTATTTAAAACTAAGCCAAAAATCATAAACATAACCTAAGAAATTATTGAAAATTTCAATAATGTTTCTGCAGCTTAATTTTCAATATAAAAATTAAAAAAAAAATAGGCTATTTTGTATTCAAAAGGTAGATCTTCATGAATTTTTTCAGATTTTTTAAAGCAAAATTGCGTCTAGAAAAAAATAAAGTCAAAAAAAGCTTCTTTTTTAGATTTAAGAGGTTCTATGGGCTCTGGAAAGCTAAAAATTTGTATGAAGTCATGTTTATATACTTTATTGAAAGCACAAGTCGCAGTGCTGATCGGTGCGGGGGCACTTTTGACCATCTTATCCCGCTATAGCCTTTGACGATAATTAACATTTTTTTGTGTAAAATATCACTATTTTTGGAGATATTAAGTGTATCCATTTCATAGGATTTTAAGTTGTCAATTGCTGCTACCAACCCAAAGGATCAACATAAATATTGTTTTTTATTTGATCAGTTGAACTGTTCGTGTCACGGTGGAAAAAAGCTTCTAGAAAATTATTGCTCCAAATATTTCAATATTTTTTCATAGAAATTTAGTCTGTTAGTATAAAATAAACATTCCTAAAATTAACTTTTCTTTGTTCTATACATTTTTATATTCATTGCAATTTCTCGTAATTATTTCTGAATAAAAAAAACGTATTTTCTAATCTACATTTGTTAAAATTCCTTTCTAAGTAATCTAGATAATATCGTTTTACATCAAAGTAGAAAAGAAACGTTTAGCATTATATCATTCCCGGTAAAACAGCTACCTCACTCCGGAGTAATACATTTACTTGTAAAAGTGTTTCTTGTCAGGACATTTATTCCAACAGAATGACTTGCACGTCCCGAAGCAATGTCTTTAAATATTCCTGAGAAGACAGGAGTATAATCTACCCTGCGAACGTTAAGTGGAGTGTCAATGAGGAATTGGGTCCCAATTCCTTTATTTGTACATACCATCTGTAAAAGTTAAGAATATTTGGAACCATGGGCGGGAATATTTGCCTTAAACGGAGGGGTTTGTGTATATAACGTACGTACGTGAAAGTTCTAAGACAAATTATTTGCTTTCAAGGCACACCAACGTATTGCGGTTATGTTAGCACCAATGATTATTACAAAAATATTTATTTTACATTAATTATATTAATTTTTATAGTTTATTGCAGGGCTTCCTAAACTGTGCGTTGTCTCACGGGCGTCGCATGTCAGCGCGGGCTTTAATATAGAAAATATATTTATTTGAATTTAAATGAATATAAAATATAAATTAAATAAAAAATATAACATCAAGTCGATAGACCTTTGAAGTATCCGAAATTATTCAAAAAATGGTTAAATCCAAAAATTATCCGATGGTTCACGAAATTATCCGAAAATCGGATAATTATACGGACATTAGCAACACTGGACTCGAGTGAGCCCAGGGCGCATTCTGTTTCGCTGGTCGGCTCCCCTCCCCCGTGTTCTCTACTGTCACGCGTGTTTGTTGTCATTTAGTTAGTCAAGCTTTTGTTTTGTTTTATTACGCACGTGTAGTTTTCTGCTATTAATAATGGATATTTATATTCAAAAGAATAGAAAACGAAGTAAAAAATCACTCGAGAGCAGTAACATCAGACCACGGCTTTGGTTTCAAGACTATCAATTCTATCAAAGCCATCGAGTTAGAATCTATGGAGAAGCTATGAGCATATTAACGTGTGTATTAAAAACGGCGTAGGTAGGCGTGGCTAACTGTGAAACCAATATGGCGGTGGGATCATGGCCGGACTCAATAATATTAAAACTACTATAAAAATATGAGTAATTATTCAGGAGATTTAATCATAATCTACAAAGTGCAATACATTTTTAATAAACTATGATTTATTTATCCCGCGGTAAACACAAAAAACACGATATATTATACATAAAGATAAATTAATACAGTCAAATACTATTAATTTATTCTCTGAAGTACGGGCCATTCCTTTGTTTACATATTTGTATACTAACCTGTAGAACGTTATTCCTGAAGATTTTTTATTAATATTGCTTCTGCCACTGCAACTACGTTGAAAACAAGAAACCATTATTATGCACTATCACAATATATTATTACAGTTTCTATAAAAGTATTATAAAACTAAAAATATTCGAAAAATAACAAACGTAAATAAACATATACGATCTGTCAAAAGTGGCAAAACAATATGGCCGAAGTGAGGTCGTTTTTAGTCACGTGATGCCCTCTCCATAGATTCTAACTCGATGATCAAAGCATTGCTCGCCTCTTACATGGTAGCTTACCGTGTTGCCAAATGTAAAAACCACATACGATCCCTGAGAAACTGATCTTACCTGCAGCGGTTAATATGGTAACAGTGATGATTGGAGAATCGGCAGCTAAAGAAATAAAAAATGTACCTCTTTCAAACAACATTGTTAGTCGCCGTATTACGACACGGCAGAAGATATTATTAAGCAAATTATGGGGAAACTTCAGCTTTATTTGCCATTCAACTGGACGACGTGACTGATAGTAATTTTTTTTTATTTGCAATTAAGGCGCATCAACCTAAGTGGTTATTAGCGCCGCTTGGTGTTACAATTTTTTTACCTTTTTGGATATATAATATATACAGATTTCGACATTCATAGATTTTAACATACACAAATCTAAGTTAAATCAAGTACATTGGTTAATAGAAGATTACACATTTATTTGTAGATGCACTGATGTTTAAATTTGGTTGTATATTGCTATTGATTTTAGAAAACTTAAAACAGACGAATATACACAGTTTTCTTCTAGACACTCTTAGACTTTTTCCTTTCATTTGAATATGCAAGGCATTCGATTAAGCAACGTTGGACACTTAAACTGTTAAAACATTTACCGCACATTGGATGAACACTTTTAGTAATATGGTATTCATGTGTTAAGCGTGTATGTCCTAATCTCAGTCTGTTTATTATAATTTGGTCTTTCCTGTTCCTACACATATTCTTCCATCTTGTAACTGTTGTTTTTATGTCTCGTAGTTTTTGTTGAGATTGATTCCATTCTTGAAGCCACCGTTCTTTCAATGTCGAGTTAATCCAGTGATGAAAATCTTTCTTATAGGTAGATTCTATCAAGTCTTCGTTGTTGTGAATATATGCGGCAGCATATACTCTTTCATTACCATATATACCTATATCTGACGGAATCTACATAAATTTTACAATCGCATTCTTTTGCTGAAGTTGGTATAAATGGTTCTTTATCAGTCGCAGCAATGGATGAGTTAAAGGTAAATGAGTTAGAGGTAAATGGTGAGTAAACTACTCATGGAACTTAAGGAATCTGTTATTATTAGGCACCTTTTTAAGTTGGCGTTCAGTGCATATTATTATGCTTTGTAGATTGCGAATAGTTCTCGTGTATATACTGTGCTAAAATTTGAGATTATGTATAAAGCAGTGTATCCCACTCCTTTTTCTGATTTGGAGGCATCAGTATAAATATGTTAGTAATTCTGGTACTTATCAATCTTACTGTAAAATTGTTTAACCATAGAGGAAGCATTAAGTTGATTACTAGTCTTTGTTAAACTTAAGTCTAGGAAGGGTTTTCTGACCATCCAAGGAGGAGAAGCGTGGTTTGGTATATTTTAGGGAAGACAATATTATTTCTGGTCATGTATCTATTAAGTCTTTCATAAAAAGGGGGTTTAGATCTTTTTTTTTGTTAAGATATGTTGTGTGGAAACGAGAAGCAAAGACATTGTTTCTGACGGGATTTTCAATATTTGCTGAAACGTTTGCCGCATATGCTAGGCTAAGATATTGTCTTCTTAATTCCAGAGGTATTTCTCCTACTAAACATAGTAAGCTATCTGTAGGTGTGCTAAAAAAAGTTCCTTAAGCTATTCTTACAGCAGCATTTTGGATTGTTTGCAACTCTTTTAAAAGTGATTGACTAGTAGACTCATACACTATTGAACCGTAATCGACTTTAGATCTAATAAGGCTTTTATATACTGTCAATAAGATATCTTGATCACATCCCCAATTTTTAGAAGATAGAACTTTCATTATGTTCAAATATTGTTGACAAGATGTTTTAAGATGATAAATATGTTGCTTAAAATTAAAAGGTTTGTCAAAATTAATTCCAAGGAATTTGATATAATCCAAATATTCTATTTTTGTATTAAAGATTGTAAGTTCTGGACTACTAACATTGCGATTTCTGGTGAAATGGATACATTTACTTATGTTGGAACAAAATTTCATTCCAGATTTCATTGACCATTTTTCTAATGCAGAAATAGTATCTTGTAAGGTTTGTTTAATTAGTTCTATGTTTCTTTCTTTACGATAAATTATGAAATCATCTGCGTATAGCCTACTCTTTACTGGTGGAGAATCGTTTTCCAAAATAGTTTTAATAGCAATAAGAAAAAGAGTAACACTAATAGATGATCCTTGAGTGGTTCCATGTTCCTGTATTCTTGTTTTAGAAATGAAATCATCTACTTTTACTTGAAAGCTTCGGTTTTTTAAAAAGTTAGCGATGAAGTTTAGCATATTTCCTTGTATACCTAATTTCTGTAAAGTTTAAATTATTCCATGGCGCCAAACTGTAGACTGATAGTAATGATGACGCTCAATTGATATGTTATGTACGGTACATACAAGAAATAAATATATGTGAGGATTTGTTATTTTGCAGAAAAATATGTGAAAGTTGTAAAGCTACTGATTTATTCGAGATTTTAAACTCATATATGACTGAAAATACTATTAACTGGGAAAACTGTGTAGGCGTGTGTACGGATACACAGTAGGCGTGTGTACCTTTGTGCGCACCAAGACTCGAAGTGTAAAATGGACACATTGTGTCATACATAGAGAGGACTTAGCAGCAAAGAACGTTACATCTGAATTAAGTGTTGTGATGGATAGCATTATTAAAGTGGTGAACTACATTAAAACACGACCCGTGAAATCAAGACTTTTCCATAAACTTTGTGAAGAAATAGGGGCCGAGCACACCTCTTTAATTTATTATTGCAACTCTCTTTGGCTGTCCAAAGGCAACGTACTCGCACTTGTATAAATGAATTTTATACGTATCTACATACAGAATCACATGATGATGCTCAAAACTTTATTAGTTCAGAGTTTTTTAATAAAATTAGTATATCTTTGTAACATATTTAACAAATTAAATGATCTGAATAAGTCTTTGCAGGGAAACAATACTCATATCCTGCAATTGGCAGATAAAATTACTGGGTTTGAGAAAAAGTTGCTCTTATGGACAAGAAAATTAGAAGTTTCCCTGCTTTACAAGGTATTCTACAAGAAAAATCGGTAGAAATCCAGGATTTCTCTTAAAAAAATATATTTACTCAATACATGTTATCATTGAGCGAACACTGAGAAATATTTTCCCAAAGATATAGAGCAATTTGACAAGATCAGAAACCCTCTTCTGTCATCCACGCCATCGACACTATTAACAGAGGAAGAAGAACAACTAATAGAATTGTCCTGTGATTCCAGTCTAAAACTTCAATACAACAAGGATGAACTGTTTGAATTTTGGAGCTCACTTTCTTATGAATATCACCCCATCAGCACTGCGGCATTAAAGGTTTTATTACCATTTGCGACTTTGTACTTGTGCGAAACGGGCTTTTCTGCAGTTGCAGTAATTAAAAACAAGTTCAGGTCAAACATACTACTACTACTAAGGATTTCCACAGTTTTCACTGTCTTCCTTCACTCAACCGTTTTCTCCAATTTTCCCTGTCATTCCAGTCTCCATCTCGCAGGGTTCTTTTCTCCATAGCCTCGTCGATTTCATCTCTGAATGACCTTCGGGGTCTTCCTCTCTTTCTTCTTCCAATCGGGCTCCATTCTGTGATTTTGTTTATCCAGCGTCCTCTGTCCGCTTTTCTGACGTGGCCGTACCAGGATAGTCTCTTCTCCTCTATATAGTTGATTATGTCTGATTGCACTCCCATTCTCCGCTTAATCTCTGCGTTTTCAATTCTGTCTCTTTTTGTAAGTCTACAGCTTCTCCTCAGGAACTCCATTTCTACTGCTCTTATTCTACCTCTATTTCTCTTGTTTATTGTCCAGTTTTCGGACCCATATGTCAGGATACTTCTTGTCAGGGTGTTATATATTCTCTTTTTTGTCTTTATCGTAATGTTCTTATCCCACAACACTGAGTTTAGTTGTCTTATACAGTTTCTTGTTTGTCTCAGTCTGTTGTTTATATCTTCCTTCTGTTGTTCCCTGGTTCGATATTATGGTTCCTAAATACTTGAATTTATCTGTTCCATTTATTTATCTTCCCTCGTCTATCTCTAGGTTTCTCATATCCTTGTTTTCTGTTGTTAGGTATTCGGTTTTCTCTAAGTTTATTTCCATTCCGTTGTTTTTATATTCTTCTTCTAGTTTTCTGAGCATAAAGCTGAGATCTTCTTCATCTTGTGCGATGACTACTTGATCGTCAGCAAAACTTAAGGTGTATAGGTATTCGTCTCTTACTGGTATGCCCATTCCTTCGCACTTTCTCCTCCATGGTTTGAGTGTCTTTTCCAAAAATATTTTAAACAGAGTAGGGGACGTAGCACAGCCTTGTAGAAGTCCTTTTGTCGTCTTAAATGGATTGTAGGCTTTATTTCCACATTTAATAGCTACTTTGTTTTCTTTGTATAGTGCTTTAACTGCTTTTATTAGTGTTTGTCGGATTCCGAGATCATTCATTGCTTCCCATAATTTGACTCTAGGTATTGAGTCATATGCTTTCTTTAGATCAACAAAGGCCAGATGGACCGGTCTACCTTTTGCCATTTTCTTTTCTATCAGTTGTTCTAATGTGTACGTATGATCTAGGCATGATTTTCCTACTGTGAACCCTGCTTGGTCTTCTCCAATTTTTCCTATTATTTCAGTTTCTAGTTTTTCTTTAATAATTTTCCCGTAAAGTCTACCTACCGATGATATTATACTAATTCCTCTATAGTTTTCACATTTTTTCCTGTTTCCTTTCTTATGTATGGATGTGATGTATGCTTGTGTCCATTCCGCAGGTATTTCTTCTCCATTTAGTCCTCTTTCGAACATTCTATGTAGCATGCGGAATAACTTTTCCGTTCCGTTTTTAATTAGTTCGTTTGGTATTCCTCCGGGTCCTTTGGCTTTTTTGTTCTTCAATGTCTTGATTGATTGCTCTCTTAACTTCTGCCAGGCTTATTTCTATCTGGTCGTATGCCCCATTTCCTGCATGTTCTATATTCTCTTCCTGAAATTGGGGACGGTTTTCTGTAAGTAGTTCTACGTAGTATTCTTGCCACTCGTTTTCACTAATTTTGCCGATCTGGATTTTCTCTGTCTTATTTCGTTGAAGTGCTTTTAATATTCGCCATGATTCTGAATTTCTCGTTCCTCCGATATGTCGTTCTATCTTTGTGCATGCTTGTTCCCATCGTTCGTTCTTTTCATTTGTTACTCTTTTCTTTACCTCTCTGTTTTTCGCTCTATATAGGTCTAAGTCTTCCTGTTTTTTGGTGTTTAGGTATTTTATGTGTAGTTTTTTCTTTTCTTTTATGCATTTCAATGTGTCTTCCCTTAATTTGATATTCTGATGGGTGTTCCTTTGGTCGTCTTCTCCAAGAGCTTCGAAGGCCGCTAAAATCAGGCAGGTTTTTATGTGTTCATGCATTTCATCTAACGTGTCATATCTGAATTCTTCTAGTTTTTGGTCTAGTCTTCTTTTGTATAAATCTTTTATTGATTCTTCCTGCAATAGATGTAATTTGAGCCTCTTTTCGTTTATTGTCGTTCCCGTTGTAACAATCGATGTATGTTTTTGTTTTGTCCAGATATAGGGGAATTCCATCCATGCCACCACAAGTTTGTGATCTGTTCCACACTCTGCCCCTCTTTTCACTCTGATGTCTTTCACTTTGATGGAGCTTTTGTGGTTCATGATAATGTAGTCAATAATGGATCTTAGTTTTCTTGTCTCTTGAGTCCATGTGTACTTATGTATATTTTTGTGTTTGTAAAATCCGTCAAACATAAACTTAGAAAAAGCAATGAGAGTTTTTAAAAAACAAAGAGAAAAAAAAATTCCAAACAGGAGCTCCAGTTTCATCAGCTGTGCTACTCAAAAAAGCAAGCACATCTCTCACATTAACCAGCCAGTTACATAAATAAATATCCCTTTTCATTTTTGTGCCTATGTTTTGATTTCGTTTTTAATTTCTAATAAAAAAAAAATATTCAAATAGTATTTTTGTTTTGTTATAACTATAACCTGTTACTAGGCTAGTACTAAAATTGGTAAGTAATATTGGTGGTTGGGTTAAGGGGACGTCGCAAAAAAATAGCAAAGTCCCAAGGGCGTCACAGTACGAATAAGTTTGGGAAGCCCTGGTTTATTGTTGAATTTTATTGATTCATTGATGAAATTGAATCTAATATATAGTGGTCGGAATATGTGCCATGTCACTGTTGCAATATATTAATATTCTCCACTTGACCTTATAATTTGTCACCCCATGTCCACAACGTGCCTGGTTCGTCGTGATTTTGGTCCGTCCAACCTTTTAATTTGATGGTTCACAGTATTTGTAATTTTTTTACTACAATTAACAATTTATAGAGCTAGTTTTAAATGCAATGGTGAGCAGCTCCAAAAATACTTTATATGTTGTGTCTTATTTACCTATAGTAAACGATAATTATTTATTGAAACGCCACTGTTTCGTTATATTGGACATTACTGTTAGAAAAATTCTTGCCACTGCATTTTGGCAGCTATAGCCAGGTAAGTCAAATGGTGAGGGTACCACCTTGCATCGACGATTTGTATTCTTACCTTCTTGATAGTTTATAAGAAAAAATCGATCGTCGACTTGTCCCACATTCCAAATATTTACTTTACACTACTATTATGTTAAATAATAATGGTATACATACCGCTTCCGTGTGTATGGGGTGTACTGCAAAAATTAATCCAGCAATAGCTGAGAACGGAGGTCGTAAAGAAGCTACACGAATACACAGTCTTGTAAATAGTACTGAGGCCAGTGCGTGAAGTAGAACATTTGTTAAATGAAAACACAGTGGCTTTAATCCAAACAGCTGGTAGTTCCATCTGCAAAAAACAAACAAATTATTGTCAAATAAAATACGTAGCATTAAATTACATGGAAATACCTATAAATTTCAACTGGCCAGCAGGACCCATTCGCTGGCTCTCCTTGTATAAGTTTTTATCTACCCGACATATTGTCTATTTTTATTTTTGAACCTGCTGCTCTAAACAAATCAATCTATTTGCACTGATATCAATCACGTAGATTCTTCAACTAAGAATTCTGCCTTCGCCCAACAGATCTTCATTAAATCTTCGTGTAGTAGTAATTAGTCCTGTTTCTTTACCATCCACTTTCAGTACTTCTTTATTTGTAATGCTAGGAAGATTTTGACACTAAGGAGTAGGCAGATTGAGACCTCAGTGCCGTTTGATGGTTCTCGTATTTCTGTAAAACAAGATACTGGTACGTCACGAGTGAGGGGCGTAGTAAGCAGATTGACTCCCCGAATTCCATATATTGCGTTTTTATTTGGTTTATTGTTAATCCGTATCTTTTCGCTTCTTCTTCAAATTTCTGGAAAACTTTTTCTAGTAATTTTTTCGTTCTCCCTGGTATCACATCATTCGCGTATGCTATGCACTATTCCCTGCTATTCAAATGGTCCTTTGTGTGCTCGTATTTGATCTTTTTACGATGGTTAGAGGAAACGGGTGTTTTAGGGCCTATTTCTATAGGTTCGGAAAGGCTGACATAAATGAATGTCTATACTGTGGACACTTGGACATTGTGACACATACGATGTTAGATTGCAACAGATGGTTAGCAGAAAGGAACAGAATTTAAAGAGAGACAGGTGTGAATTTTGTTACAGTGAGAGAAATGATTGAGATAATGATTGAAAATAAATCAGGTTGGACTAGCATACACAACTATATCTGTGCAGTGATCATGAAAAAAGAAGAGAAAGGGAAAAAACAGCTGGACCAACGGCAAAGGAAAGAGTAAAAGATGCTGGAAGTTGAAGCTAGAAAATTGGGTAAGACTGTATGGGTTATAATACTTGAGTCAGACTGTGGGGAAGGAGGAAATGCCCGTCTAGGAGTGATGCCGTTCTAGGAGCGATGGAGCCTGGAACGAGACAGCGAACCTCCTTGCTGATGAATGGAGTGTGGATGTAGATGAATGAAGAGTGAATGAATGAAAGTAGTGCTTCGGAAGTGATGCCGGCCTTACAGCGGCCATTCCGCTTCCGGATCGCTGGATGACAGAGCAGGGTTTGGTTTAGCAGGTAGGCGTTTGGAGTAGACTTGGCGACGAGAGGGCATTTTAAAGTACCTCGGAAACTATCGCCGGGAGTACGAAGAACGAATCCTGCACTAAGATCAGTCAGGCGGCGTCCTGGACTGAGATGTCTTTTAAAGATTTCAGACCCCACTCTATAGAGCCGAAAAAAGGCTTCAATTTCTATGGCTTCTCGGATAATTCGTGGTTTATAGAAGCGGATGGGGGCAATGGTTCTGGAGTTTTCAAAATTAATTTTGTGAACAATATGAAGATGCTGTTGACCTAGAGCTGGAACCGAGTCGGAATTGCGAACAGAAATTTAATGTTCATTAATCCTATTTTGAATTTTACTATTCGTTTGGTCTATATAGTATCGGGGGTAGTCTGCACAAATAATTTCATAAACTCCGTGTCATTCATTTGGAATTTCGTTCTTGATTGATCGGACAAGGGACTAAAGTTTTTGTTGGGGACTAACTATTATTTTTACTTCTCTTGATTTTAGAATTTTATCGATTTTGTCAGTAACACCTTTGATGTAAGAAAGAAAAGCGTCGAGAAACAATAGAGATGAATCAATTCTCACCTCCATCGTGAACTGGATACTAGGATGTATACCATTTACATGGGTTTAAAAAGATACCAAAGCATCTCTGCCATGGGGCCAAATGACGAATGTACATATCGCAGCACACATATGGGTTTGAGCATTGATATGGATAGTCCTCGGGTCTCGAAGTCTTCCATAAAGATATTGGCAATTACTGGAGATAGTGGGGAGTCCATTGGGGCACCATTTATTTGTCTGTAGAATTGATTTTGGAAGATGAAATAAGTGTTGAACATACAATGTTTAATAAGAGATAAGTGGTCTTGTAGGATACTGTACTTAGTTTTCAGAATGATTAGAGTTTCGTCTGTAGGAATGTTTGTTCAATTGTGAAGCGATATCGAAACTTACTAGAATGTCTGACGGTGAGGAAGGAAGGCAATGCCACCGTCATCCTAAACACTTCTTCTTATATTAATAAACTCTTAAATCTCATAAACACATTCACCATATAATCGCTATGGATAATAAACAAAACATAACCACAACAAATTTTTATTTAAATATGATATGGAATACTGAATCAAGATTCGATAAACTCTAGAAAAAATAAAAATAAATACCGATAATGCATTACTTGTATCTGCAGCAAATAAATAATCTGTAGATGAACCCTTAATAAGTAAGGATTTATAAAAAGTTTATTTTATTGAAAACACATACCGTCTATTTTTCCCATCTACCACCCTATCTTACAAGTATTGTTTTTCCATGAAAATAATTTAAAAAGTATAAATATGTCGCACAGTATATATATCATTAACCTCGGAAATGATGTGCCGAGAATGTATATTTTCTCTGTATTATATTTTGTAGCAACTTTAGAAAAGACTATTGACTTTTCCTATTCAATTTACTTTATGAATTCCTTAGCATACTTCCCTAATAATAAGTTGTCGGTTTAACAGCCACTTTCTTTATGTTGATCAAAATCATCCATCATTTTGAGCCAGAAATGAGCCGATCTATCATAATCTATATACATTTTATTAATCGTGCTTTGTAGGCAATCTTTGTTGTGACTGTAGACTCGCTTATTTCGAAAATAAGTTATGCTTTTCAGCTTTAATTGATTTGCATGCTACGAATTCCGATAGAAATAATAATGGGTAAAAGTAATAAATTTCCAAAAAAAATTTATTGTTCTGGAAAAAGGTGAAAAAATCAGAATTTAAAAATATCAGCCCAATATTTTTCACCCTAAAGATTGGAACAATATGTAATTTCCACGGCGAGAAGAAGAAATTTCTTTTCATGTAAGCTAATTTGCAAAAAAATACTACACATAGGAAAGTCTCGGCGGATGTAACGAAAGTCGTGTGGTTAAAAATTCACAGCATCAGTTTAAAAAAATATTATTCTTGTATTATTAATTTTAAATATGGTGTAAGTGATCTTCATCAATTTCAAAAATTTAATATTGAAAAAAGGAATATACCAAAGGATCGTTTGAAGGATAAATTACCAATTTTATATTCTGATGGAAATGTTAAAACTCCAGCCAAAAAATAACACCTATTGCAATTGACTAAGTTTATTCCACCGATCTATCATGACTTTTATAAAGATCTCAAATGCTCCGATACTGTTCAGGACGAAATTTCACTGCGAGGAGATGATTTGGACTAAATTTATATACTTTTGTATTTTTACATAACTAACAATAAAGCTATTCCATAGTTATGTCTATTTTTAAAAGGACTATTGTACATGCATGGAAGATTTTCTAAATACCAAAGCGGATCAACCGACATTATTTTTGTAAATCACAAAAAAAAACACATTTTCTTGGACAATCCGTTACAAAATACCCACTACTATTGCCAGTGCTTCATACTAAAAAATTTAACACTTTTATGTAAGCCACAAAAAATTCTTTAAAATACCAGTTTTTGTTACCATAAATAACACTTTATCTCAATTACAATACACTGAATGTAAAGACAACATTGCAAGTAACATAAATTCAGTGTTTGTCGCACCTGTGACAGAAACTGAAATTATGGATATAACTAAAAATTTAAAAAACAAAATGAGTTGTGGAATTGATGAAATACCCACTAAAATCCTTAAACTTTGTATAAAGGAGATAATGAATAATCTCACTACAATCATAAATAATTCACTAAAATCTGGTGTATTTCCTGAATGCCTGAAAACTGCCATAGTAACACCTGTTTACAAAAAGGGTGATCCTAAATTAATTAATAACTATAGACCAATTAGCCTTCTATGTTCCTTTTCAAAAATCTTAGAAATGACTATGTATGGGCGGATAACAGAATTTTTAACAAAATGTCATATTATTAGTGCAAATCAGCATGGTTATCAACAGGGAAAATCAACTCAGACTGCGATTTTTCAATTTGCGATATTTTGAAATGTACTGAGATTGGTCATATGGCTTTGGGTCTCTTTTTGGACCTATCAAAGGCATATGACTGTTTAGTGCATGACCTATTATTTGATAAATTGGAGAAACATGGTATACGTGGACCAACATTGAACTGGTTTAAGTCCTACTTGGCAAATAAGAGACATTTAGTAAAAATACATAAAAACACTGAAATAGGCATCTCATCTGAAAGCACTATCAATATTGGAGTACCACAAGGAAGTGTGAGTGGTCCTTTACTGTTTGTGATCTATATCAATGATCTTCATGGTCTAGTGGCTAATACTACTTCCAGCATAACAAATTATGCAGATGATACAAACATTTTAGTCAGTGGTAAAGACATGTCTGTTCTAAGCGTTAATGCTAGTTTAGAGTTCCAGAAAGCTAAAGACTAGTTTTCAATGAATAGGTTGGTTTTAAATCAAAATAAAACAGATCTTCTTTTATTTAAGACAAATTATGCACATTCAGATATGCCAAACAGTATTATTGTAAATAATGACACTTTAAATATTAGCAGCAGTACCAAATTTTTAGGATTATATAATTGACAGTTTTTTATGTTGGGATAAACATGTTGACCAGTTATGTATGTCTTTGAGTAAAGTGATTTACAGCTTTAGAGTTCTAAAAAAATACATGAATAGTAACTCATTAAAAACAGTGTATCATGCTAATTTTGAAGCAAAATTTAGATATGGTCTAATAAATTTTGGCCACAGTAGGGACATAAATAATGTATTTCTGGTTCAGAAAAAAATAATCAGAGTTATGTTTGACTTAAAAAGTAGGGAATCATGTAGAGGGCATTTTAGGCGTAATAATATTTAAACAGTTTACGCTGTATTTATTCAAGAATGCTTACTGTTTCTATATAAAAATAAAATACTCTTTAGGAATTTTGAGCCCAATAGTATAGTAAATACCAGGTTATATAATTATAAAATTCCAATACACAGGTTAAGTATAATAGAAAAAAACGCTCTTTATTGCTGCATCAAATTGTTTAATAAACTGCCTGAACCTATTAAAAGGGAGGAAAGATTAAGTTTGTATAAACATCAAATATTTAAATTACTGGTAGCTCTTGAGCCATATTCTGTGGAGGACTATTTGTATATGTAACGGTTAGGAATAAGTAAATAATATTTTCGTTTGTGACACTGTTTTTTTTTAAATAATTTTATGTTCACGGAATGGTTATTATTTTCTAAAAATAAAGATATTGTTATATTGTTATTATATTATATTGTTATATTGTTATTCTCAGTTTTCTCCATTTAATGTTTCAATAGGATGGTTCGTTCTGGTTCTCAACGCCTCAAATGAATGGAATAGTAGAAGAAATGTAGTGTGTTTTATGAAAGAAATATTTCCGTGAAACTGAAAGGATAATTCTATGTATATGTTACGAGTAAAGCCCGAAATTGGACATTCCTAGCATCGTATGTAAATTATTTTCCACTTCTAGCATTGTACCCGCAAACTGTACAATGTTTGAAATGACCAAAATGAAAAATCATTATCGAAACGCTCATCGATTCGAATCGATTATTATTGACAAGCGACACACCAAATCAAAAATCGAATATTTCTTGTTAATTATTTGATATTTTTATATTTTTTATTTATATATAGAGTTTTTCGTTCTCAAATCGACAATGTGATGAAATTCTGTGCAATGTAGCACATAACTTGTGTGTTATCATAAATAACATGAAATAATTATACATACTACAATGGAATGATAATGTTAGTAAAAATCGATATGAATCTAACTGTCATATTCTCTAAAACAGTGTTTCCCAAAGTGGGGGCGCCATGAGGTACTAGGGGGGTCGCCGAATATTTCCAAAATAAGACAAAAGCACCACTTTGTTAGATCATGTATTTTTATTTTAACAACGCCGTAAATAGAAATTAACAATTAATTATCAGACGAAATATAAAACTAAATATCAAAGTCCGTAAAAATAAAAGAGTAAAACAAAGTCAAATATTATAATCTTAATGAGAGCTATGCGCCTGTTTCTGTGAAACTAATCTTTCAAATCTAGGCTGTGTATTTGAGACACACACAATTATATCATTTTCAAGTACGGGACGATTTCTAACTCTTGTTTTAATGGCAGTCATCGACGAGAAACTTAACTCACACAAATATGATGTTACAAATGGAACCAAACATTTTACAGCTTCACTCGCCAACTGGAGGTATTCCTGCATCTTTTCGGTCCAAAATTGGTCCGAGTTCTGGGAAAAAATTGGAGCTTCAACATTTCATCATTTGATATTTCACTAAGTTTTTCTTTCATGTTTATTGGTATTTCAACATGCTGAAAGGAATCGGCTAAAAAAGGATAAGGTATCCATCTGCAACTGTCGTAACTGTTTTGAATTTCTTTGGGGAAATAATCACAGAGCTGTTGTTTTAAATTGAGCAAAGTAACATGCATGTCAGCAAAAACTTGTTCAAAATTTGTAGCACTGTATTTGGATACATTTTCCATAATTTCCTGAAGACACTGGAATGAATTGAGTTGTTTTTTGCCAAGTGAGGTCGACCATAAATCGATTTTTCTTAGAAGCGCCTTAATTTTATTTGTGGCTGTAATTATATTAATGTCGCGACTTTGTAAATTACTGTTCAAAATATTTAATTGCTCGAAAATATCAGCAAGGAAACCTAGTTTCAGAAGCCAAATAGGATCGGAAAATTGATTTTCATATGGGGACTTCTCATCTTTCAAATACATTAAAAGCTCTGCTCTTAAGTGAAATACTCTTTTTAAGACGTTGCCCCTTGAAAGCCACCTTACTTCGGTGTGATAGAGAAGATTTTCAAATGAAGCACCCATGTCTTTGCAAATTTTTCTAAAAATACGGGTCTGCAAAGTTGACAAAACTTGTCCACAAATAACACATTGTGGTTTATTGGAAATAACGATAAAACCATATTTAAGATATTCATCAACGAAGAATCTGTTTTTCTTTTTATTGCTGCTACTGCCACTTTCAGACGTAGATGGTTCTGCACTTCTTTTTAAAAACTTATCCATAATTATCGAGCAATATACATATCTAGGCACCAATTTAAATAGCCAATGGGACCACTCAACAGAAATTAAACAGCGAATAATAAAAGCAAAAGCAGCATTCGTTAGAATGAGAACCATTTTCAACAGTCGAGACATATCATTAAAAACAAAATGCCGTCTATAGAACTGCTACATATTCACAGTTCTGCTCTACGGAATGGAAGCATGGACACTGACTGTTGCATCTATGAATCGGCTCGAAGCTTTCGAAATGTGGTGTTATAGGCGCATCTTACGTATATCCTGGGTTGACAGAGTTACTAATGTGGAGGTCCTGCGTAGAATGGGGAAAGAATGTGAAATTCTCATGACCGTCAAAACTAAAAAGTTGGAATATCTAGGACATGTAATGAGAAATCAAGAACGTTACGGCCTTCTCCAGCTGATTCTCCAAGGGAAAGTAAATGGTAAGAGAGGACCGGGAAGAAGACGCATTTCCTGGCTTCAAAATTTACGAAAGTGGTATAACACGACTACCACTGAACTGTTCCGCGCTGCAATAAATAAAGTAAAGATAGCCGTGATGATCGCCAACATCCGGAACGGATAGGCACTTTAAGAAGAAGATCCATAATTTATAATTTATCGTAGACGTAAATACGTAAATAGGAATATGTAAGTCGTAAAATATTTACTCATTACTCAACACCGCGTTCGCCACCATAGGCTGTTTGGATTCGAACTGAGGTTTCGTTGCGCATCGCCGCTTATATAATAAAGCCAAAACGAGGCTACGAGAACGTTACAGAGTGCCATCTAGTAGCGAGCGCTTTCGCGATTATCATGGAAGAGTTTTGCGATGTGGACACAAGCTAATATGTAGCGGTGTACAATGTGCAGTCGACTTCTTATTATTTATTTTTATTGTAAATGCTATTCTGGCAGAAGTACCTACTACTAATTACTAGTGGGACAGATCGCAATCATTAAAATAATTGTATTAAAATAAAATAATTGTTTTTGATTTAAACTTAAACAGTAAAGTAAAATTAAATTTGAGAAACCATCAAATAATTCTAAATTAGGTACGCTATTTCTGTCAATTAATATTGAATAAATGAGTGGGGGGAAATTGGGGGGTCGCGAACAAATTTTTTAGCAAAAAGGGGTCTCAGTTGAGATAAGTTTGGGAAACTCTGCTCTACAACTTTGACGCATGGCTACTTATTGAAATTTGAGCATTGTATAGCAATTCTTTTATACAAAGTCCGACGATTATGTCTATTTCGGAGATTGTACAGTAAAGGGGTACAATGTTAGAAGTGGATAAGATTTTTCGTACAATGCTAGTATTGTCCAATTTCGCACATTGCTCGTAACATATACAACGTTATAAGACATCGATGATGTATGAATCGAAAAAAAGAAGGATAATGTGGTGGAAATCAAAGTTTAAGACAGTTTGGGCAGGCTTGTTCAAATAGCAAAGCATGTTCAAATGATAATCACCAATGCTAAGACTTGTTGAGTGATTAGTTCCTGGAAGCAATAGGAAAGAGAGACCTTAAGGGCAAATCTTGGGCAGTAACTGTATAAATGTATGTAGAGGACAAAATAAAAAAAATTCTTTAATAGTGTGTATGAACAAAACTATACTTGGATGTCAGATTTTCACTTACCTAAAACTTAAAGTGGTCAATGGTCTGTAAGACTTATGACTATTCGCATCTGCCATAGGAGTTCCCCAAAAGTCATTTAGAAAGATATTCCGCAGTTTATTTATTGCCAGTACGTCTTTATTAACCGTCAATGCAGGTATATCGTCGTGCACGAAGTTGCCGTTAAGGCCGTTGACATAGCACGCTATAGCCACCGTCGCCACAAGACTATAGAGTGGCAGAGAACTTGGTTGTAGGTTTGTGATGTTTGTAGGGTTGTGAACCTTCCGGGGCATTTTTTGTCGATCAGGTGTAAATTGCTAGATTTTTACTAAATGGAGATTGTGGTTTATGGAATCATCTTCCTTTAAAGCTAAACATTGGGATTCTTGGCCTACAAAAAAAAAACAATATATTAGATACACATTTTATTATACAACACGATGAAATCGTAAACGATATAAATTCTGTTTCCGTATACTAAAATGCATAATTAGATACTAATTTTTTTAGTCATGTATAAGATTTTTTATCAAAAAATATAAATTCTGTTTCAGATAATTATTCTACTAAAAGTCCAGGACGACACTTAAATGGAAACGCAGTTTGGCCAGTGCGATAACTCCTAGCGTCACCTAGGAAAGAAATCTGAACTGTCAACTGACATTTCAATCATATTTTGTTTTCGAAACGATACGAATTAAACCCAAAGCTAAGATTAATACTATTACAAGAAATAATATAACATTCAATAGGCTTCCTGGTTGAACCGCGTCAATTATCACTGCTCCGAGCTTTCGACATCCTCTCTGATGTCTTCTTCAGAGCTGTTGAAGTCTATGCTCGAATCCACATGTTGGCTACGATATGTTGATTATATGAACGTAATAAACTGGTGATATTTTAAGAAGATTGTTTAAAAACTGCCGTCAGTTTTTTAAATTTAAGACAAAAATTAATAAAAATAAACCACTAGTGAACAATGACATAAACAAAATTAATGTTTTAAGTTATTTAACAGCCTCTTCAAATGCCTTCTTTAGAGATTGTTAGAGAGATCTTACTTTGTCGAAGAGAACAATTCATCGCATAATAAAACACAAATGGAAACCATTTTCATATCATTTGGTACAACACTTACAATTATGTAATCTTCCTAGAAGGATATAATTCTGTGACTGATTTTTAATGAAGATACAAGAGGATGAAAAAAAGTTATTTGGTCTAATGAAATAATGTTTAGCAAAAATGGAATCTTTAATCGACGTAATTCCCATTTTTTGGTCTAATGAAAATCCACGTGTTAGTTTAGAACGATATTTCCAACATAGTTGAAGTTTTAACGTTGTTTGTGCAATAAAATACGGTAAAATTTTAGCATTAAAATTTTATGATGAAAATTTAAATTGTGAAAGATATTGCCACCTTTTAGAAGCAGCTATACGACCGGCATTACATACTTTAAGAAATAGAGAAGCGGCTTCAGCTTGGTATCAGCAAGATAAAGAACATCTTTATAATTTTGGGCCTGTTGCTCAACATCTTTACGACATGTTTGATGATAGATGGATGGCCAATCAAGGTTCGTTTCGTCAGCCAGCTCGTTCTCCTGACTTGGCTTCTTTAAATTTTGACATTTGGGGTTATATTAAAAATCAGGTATTTTTCAAACCTGTTGCGACAAATAAAGATAAGATGCACAGTCCTAATTGCTTTTAGTTCTCTTATACCCGACAATATTTCTACAATTACAAGACAGTCAGACTTTTTTGAAACATATATGTGGGACTATAATAACCCATCAGACACCAAATTATTACTTTATTTTAGTTAAGAAAAATCGAAAATACAAATAAAATCTCATATTTTGAAAACAAAAGGACTAAAGCTAAGATCAATATTTAATGTAAATGAAAAGGTGTGAAACATATTTTGCACAAGGGTACATTGCAGCTCTGATATACTGTGGTGGTTCGTTTTTCTTTTTTCTGAGAAAAACATCGTTGACATCTTCTACGGGTCTTTCTTTCAGTAGGTAAATGAACTCCCACGTTGGACATTTTTTTTTGCTAGAGGACGTCCAAGTGAAATCGAGACTTTTCTTTTAACAGCAGCACAGCTTCTTCCGAATGAAATAAGTTCCTCAGCTACACTACTTAGAAAAGGCAAAAATGGTGTTTTTTCTTTCCTTTTTAAATCACTGTGTAGTACATAAGAATTTCCAACAGCCATCGTCAGAAAGTGGAAAAATACTGTTTTTCACCATTTAGGAGATTTTCAGGAGATCAAAGTCATACAAGCCCAAAATATGATCCAGGTCCACGCCGCCCATTTTCTTATTGTGCATGTCAAGAAGTTCAGGAAATCGCTCATTCATTTTAGAGCCATTCTTCATTTTTCGTTTCACTATGGTGCCATGGAACCAAAAAACGTGGTAAAAAAATTCCATCTTTATGAAACCAAATACCTGGTTGGTCACTTATCATCTGATTCTCTTTTTCCACCTTATTGCCCTGGGAACCTAAATCTATTTCGTGTAGCTCTCGTTCTACTTCTCCTTCGCATTCTGATGGATTGTAGTCTTCATCATCGGAGCCACTAGTGTCAAAAGGATCGACTTCTGGTTCTGTATCGCTGGTACAAATGGCTGCTGCCTTCTTCTCTAGCTCTTTCTGCGTCAATATCTTTCTACTCATCTAGAACAAAACAAGACTATTGGGACACATACAACCCACCATAAATGTCTGTTGGGACATATTTCACCCTTAAAACAAAATATTAGTTTTATTGAATATATTTACCTGTTTTGTAGGTAGCTCCACTCACATAAACAAATTTGCAACAACAGTAACAGCGTACAACTTTCCCTGTGATAATCATTAACAAAACTACATAAACACACTCCATAGATCAATCAGCATCAAACGAAAATACAGTGCGAATCGGTTAGAAATTTGCCTCTTACACAAATTATTTTTAAAAATTGTTATTAAGTTCTTAAAAAGTCGGTTACGATAAAAATTTATGTAAAACGGTTCAGATTTAGTCCAACAGACTTGATGACTTGATGACTGGGATACATACGTCCCGTCGGGCTCGAAAAGAATTAAATAATAAAACCATGACCCTCTATTAATGTTGAAATAGTTAACTGATATTATGTTTTAACTTAGATAATGAAATATCTCAAAAGTATAGAGTATACATATATACCAAAAGAATTGGCTTAAAAAAATACAGCGGTAAATGTAATAAAATATAGAGTATATGTATGTATGTACAGCTTTAACAGGCCTTTTAGGCCCATTGCTGGCTGGATAATTTCCATCGTTTTCTATTCTTAGCTAACAGCTTCCAATCTCTGATTCTCATCTCTCTGACATATTCCATCACTGCATCTCTCCATTTCTTTCTTGGTCTTCCTTACTTTTTTTTGCCCTCAGGTACTCTCCAAGCAATATTCTTGACTAGTCTATTACCTTGCATTCTTTCTAGATGGCCGAGCCATTCTAGTCTACGTTTTTTCACCACTTTTGATATTGTAGGGTTAGCATACAACTGATACACTTCTGCATTAGTTCGTCTTCTCCATTCTCCCTCTACTACTTTTCCACCAAATATTCTGCGAAGTATCTTTCTTTCCCATGCTTCCAATGTGTTTTGTACGGTTTTGTTCATAGTCCATGTCTCGACAGCGTATAGCATTGTGGGTCTAATTATAGTTTTGTATACTCTTATTTTTGTATTACGAGATATATCTTTGGCCTTAATTATTTTGCTTATGGCTCCAGCACACCTGTTGCTCTTGGTCAGTCTCAGGTTGATTTCAGTTTCTTCTTTACATGTCTGATCAATAAGAGTACCTAAGTACATATATTCATCCACCTTCTCGAATTCTACAACCGATCCATTCTCCACCTCCAATTTAAAGGATCCCCTGGTGCTTATTCCTTTTTTGCGCGAGATCTCCATGTACTTCGATTTATTAATATTAACTTTCAGTCCCATTTTAGAGCTTTCCCGAATCAGTCTTTTTGTTATATTTGATAGTTCTTTTCCATTTCTTGCAATGAGAACCACATCATCAGCGTATGCTAAGCATTGGTGCTCCTTGTATAAAATAGTACCGGACCTATTTATCCCACTAATCCTTACAATCTTTTCTAGAACTATATTGAATAGCAATGTAGACAACGGGTCTCCTTGGCGAACACCTTTTTTTACTTCGAATTCTTCTGAGACTGTACCGTTGCATCTCACAGCACAAATGGTTTGTCTAATTGTCATTTTTACCAATCTTATTATTTTTTCTGGCACTTGGAATTCTTTTAGTGTTTCTATTAACTTGTTTCTGTCTATTGTATCGTAGGCAGCTTTGTAATCAATGAAAAGTACTTGTGCTGAAATGTTGTATTCATAGCATAAATATAGAGTATTCTATTTTAAGTAAGCATTTTATAAATGATTTAAATTGTGTGAGTTGGTGGCTAAGTTTAAAACATCCTGTACAAAATATCAATGTGCTGGATATATGGAGTGAACAGGTAAGCGCTTGTTGTTTATTGGTTACAATATCACTTCATTAGCCTCGTTATTAATAGAGATGTCGTTATTCAATGTGGACTAGGATTTTTTCAAAATTTTGAAAAAAATCTAATTATTTCGGCAATATTTTATTTTTGGTATCGGACATTTTGCATAAATTGTATCTAAAATTTCATGTAGATTTCGAAAATACATAAAATAAAAAATATTAGGTTCTATTTAAAATCAAAAAGTTGACGTGTCTACTTCTGGTATACTATATAGTATTACACAATTAGTTAATCATATTTTATAGTTTACTACATTGAGTTTAAACATTTTACAGAAAAATAATCCATTTATTCATTTCGGTGTAAAATACAACATACCTGATTATTTTTTACCAAGTAAACATTGTTTTTTATTTTATTTTTTACCAAATAACATTTCAATTGGTTTTTAAAAAGTAATTAAATGTGTAGTTAAATCGTGTATACCGTTTTTTGTGCAAATGCGGTTGAATAATTTGTGGAATTTAAATTATTGATGACAGAATAAAATTGAATAAATTGAAATTGCCTCTAAAAATTTTTAATTATTTTAAAATGTTAAACTTTTAAAAATAACACAATTTATATTACAATTGCAAATAATAAAATACATCAGTAACAAATATATTTAGAGAAATATTAAGTCATCTGTAAATTTAATTACAATACATATTTCATTAAGGACATAGACTATTTGACATTCTGAAAATTTGTACAATGACAAAACCTGTGTGTTATAATTTCACAAATTAAATTCAATAATAGAAAAGAGATGAACGAACTAAAAAAAAACGAGACACATTCAGTAGGAAATATGAGCAGACTAGTTTTGATCGCTATTTGCTAAAGGTGACAATAATAAACTATCAATATCAGAAGTGACGACAAACGAAGAAATAAATAATGAGTAGGGAGTAGTAAAGAAAGCAAATAATGGAAAATCATTAGGAGAAAAGACAAAATTGGAGGTGGAGAATCAGATAATAGAACAAGAGAGGAAGGCATCACGCGATCTAGCTATGGAAAGTTCGAAGCAGAAATAAAAGATTAAGTGAGTAGAGCATACAGAGCAGCAGTATTAGTGAATAGAGCCTGAATTAAACAATATGAAGAAACGAAAATATCGGGAAAGACATAAGGGGACACAAAAACAAATATAGAGGTTCATAAGAAACCAACGGAAAGAAATGGTTGAATTAAAGGAATACAATAACATACCAACAAACGAATGGTAAAGATACCTGACGGAACTGTTTAAAAGAAAGAAAAATAATAATCAACATAAGTAGAAATAGCCATAAATTCACTTAAAAACAAAAAATCACCAGGACTAGATGGAATAACCAACAAGCTCCTAAAACACGAAGGAGAAAGTATAACCCTGGAGATAACAAAACTTATACAAAAACTAATATTGCACTGCAAGACACCAGAAGCATGAAGAAACAGCATAATGATACAAATGTTCAAAAAAGGAGATAAAGAACACCCCATCAATTATAGAGGTATAAATCTACTGAACACCGTACTTAAGCTTACCACAAACGTCCTAACCAACAAAATTAATAAACTAACAACTTTATCAGATGAACAATAAGGATTCAGATTAGGAAGATTCCTACCTACCTAAGACACCTACTGTATAAAAGAAACATATCAATCAATGTTATACAAACCATCGAAAACATCTACTTCCATAATCGTATACAGGCAAAGATCAATGGAAAACTAACACAGTGTATACCGGTACAAAGGGGTGTCAGACAGGGTGACTCGTTAAGCCCACTTCTCTTTAATATAATAATTGACGAAATAATACAATCAGTACGTAAAGGTCATGGCTACGGAATGGGAAACAAAGAAATCCAAATATTATGTTATGCAGACGAAGCCGCATTAATGGCCGAGACAGAAGACGAGCTCCAAAGATTAACACACATCTTCAATATAACAGCCAAGAAATTCTTCTTCTTCTTGATCTGCCTATCCGTTACGAATATTGGCGATCATCATGGCAATCTTTATCTTATCTGCAGCAGCGCGGAAAAGCTGCACAGATGTTGTATTGAACCAGATTCTGAGGTTCTTTAACAAAGATGTTCTTCTTCTTCCTAGACCTCGTTTTCCAAATATTTTTCCTTGCAGGATGACTTGAAGGAAAGCATATCTGGATTCATTTCGCATAATAGGTCCGAAGAACTGTAACTTACCTCTCCGTTCTTATTCATTCTTCTGAGGACCTCCTCATTTGTGACTCGGTCAGTCCACGGGATCTTATGTATTCTTCGATATAGTCATATCTCAAATGCTTCTAGTTTTCTGCACATATCTTCGTTCAAGCCAAGAAATACAATATCATAATATCAGCAAAAAAAACCAAATATATGTGACAACATCTAAATACCCACCACGATCTAAAATCGAAATTGATGGAAAAATAATAGAGCAGGAATCAAGGTTTAGATATCTGGGAATAGTTACGGAGATGTTGAAGAGCAAGAACGACAACAAAGCTTAAAAGCAAGTAAAGTGGCGGGATCTTTTAATGGCATAATCTGGGAGACAAGACACAAAAACAGGAATCGATAAAGCAGCAATTAGACCTATATTAACATACACGGCGATGACAAGACCTGACACATCTAAAACGAGTTGCCTACTGGAAACAACACATATGAAAATACGCAATATAGAAGACATAAATGGATAGACATAAGAGGAACGAACACATTAGTAGAATCACAGAGGATATCACAGTACAAATAGGATGAGATAAGTCACCAAATGGACGAAGAAGTATTGGCAGACCAAGAAAAATATAGTGCGATAATTTAAACAATTTAGGAGGCTAATATTGAAGAAGAAACAGGTCTTGAAGTATACCATGCAAAAAGGAAGAAGAAGAAGAAGAAAAAGAAATAAAAGACTGAATTTACAAAACAGTCACAGGACAATATTGACACACGTGGCAGAAACACGACCTGACACAGAGAGGACAAAAAGGATGTTATAAACAGCAGAGATGAAAAATGTATGGTAGAACAGTATGGGATAGAGCTAGAAGTACATATATACGAGGGAGATGCAAACTAGAAAACATCAACGACTGGGTAGGAAGAAAAAGAAGAAAGAAGAAGAAAAATAAGAATTTTAACAATTAGAACATACGCAGACCTAAAATTAAATGATGAAAGGGTAGCTGATATGAGTCAGTATTGAATATATGTTGGCAACTGTAGGGAGACAGGAGTTTAAGAGACAGGATTCGAAATATCGACATTCGTGAAAGAACAAAGATTACTGATATTGCAGAACGTATAGCAAGGCTCAAGTGGCAATGGGTCGGATATGTTGCCCGAGATAATCCCAAAAAATAGACACAGAGATTAAAAACTTGCAGAACAAAAGAGAACAGGCAAGGAGTAGGCTGACAACAGAAGAGGTGGGCAGATGATATTAAACAAGTCGCGGGAAAGCAGTGGATGAGAATTGCCAAGAGTAGAAATAAATGGAAGCAAATGGAGGAGGCATATGTCCAGCAATGGACGAATACAGGCTGAAGAAGAAGACGAAGAAAAACTGTAGGGACAAATTGGTACTCGATAATTGTTGAGAACAAAAAAAGTGTTCAAGAAGAATAACAATCATCTGTAGGAAATAACCCTTAATGTTTTATATTGGTTGTCCAACTATTGAATAGTTGAAGATGTTTTTATTTTGTTTTATTTTAGACGAAAATTTTTCCATAATTTTTTTTTTAACGAAACGGAAAGAAAGTTAATAAAACAAATACATAAATAATACAAAATAAACCAAAACTTACTATAAGTAAGTAAAAAATGATCAATTATGTAACATCTCTTTAAAATATTGTTCTGAAGCTATTTTTTGTGGCATTTTAAAGTCATTAGTATTTTATTGGGAATAAGCCACAATTGAAGGTTAAAATAAGTTTATTGAAGTTTTAATTTCCACTTCGGAAATCATTTTTAAAATACAAGCATTATTAAATTAAACAAATTTTGTTTTTCGTTACTTGGTGAAAAATTCTTGTAGTTTAATTTTATCTGACTCATTTATATTGACAATTCAGAAATATAGTCCGTTTAGAAAGTATCCGGAATTTTATATTTTTCCTAATTTTAATAGATTTCCTTTTTGTAACATTTTAAGACAAAAGTAATGCATCAAGTAGGTTGTGCCGATAGTAGGTTATGGACGCAATCGCATGACAACACCATCTGTCAAATATTATTGTTTGTAAACAGACTTAGGATTTGTGAACTAATGTTGCCAGCAGAAAAAAGAAAAATGGTGGAATATTTGTATAGAAAGGGTGTCCGAAACGTTAAAAAACTAGTGCAATTGACTGAACTCGGAAAAAGTGCAGTGTATAAGACAATAAAAAGAATAAAAAATGGCATAGATATGAGACATAGACCAGTTTCGGGTAGACCGCGTATGATCCGCGGAAACAATTTAAATGCTTTAGTGGCTTTAGGACGACAAAATCTGCGCCTAGTGTTTCGAAAATTAGCGAATAGATTTGGAAATCAACGAAGACTAAAAGTGTGCCCAGAAACTGTCCGTATATCACTGAAAAACCAAGGCTACATATCAAGGAATCCAAAAAAAATCCCTACAATAACACCTCTGCAAAGGCAACGAAGAATAGATTTTTGTCAACGTTTTCGAGAAGATAATTTTGATAATGTCTTTATATCTGATAAAAGTTGTTTCTAGCTTGGTGCAAATCATCTAAAAATCCTATTAAGAGAAAATGTTACCGTTCAAATTTCCAAATTTCCCACTAAAATAATGGTTTGGGGAGCAATATCTCAGCGTATATTGCTGGCATATTTAAAAATGATCTTAAAAGTATCTTAAGTTAAAATTTATAAAACTTAATTTAAAAAAGATTAATTTTATTTAAATTAAAAAAGAAACGCCAAAATCCATCAACACGAACCGGAGTTTATAGCGCGAATTTTGAAGGTACTCTTTCTCTAGCATTAGTATTACCTGTAAAATCTTCGTAAGTTCATTTCAACCACAGTTTTAACACTATAAGACCCAACTTTTCAAGCAATACCAAGGTTGTAGGTCTATTTTTACAATAGTTTTTAATAATAATTGAAAATTAAGAATTCTAAGGTTTTTTACAGTTCTCTAAGAACAATATAGTAAATCAACCTCCTTAAATCGCAATTTGAAAACTTTAAACCTGTTTTATTAAATAATTACAGTCAAATTCGTTCAAAATGCATAACTTTTTACTGGTAGACAAAAGTTCATAAATGGTGCATTTTTGACATTAAATTGTTAATATTTTAAAAAGTCCACTGAACCCACTGCAAGAAAGATAAAAGTTTTGGTGATCGAGGTCCATAAATCTCAAAAAACTTGTCAGATACCTGGTCGAGTCAAAAAGCAGAATAGCGTACTTTTTACCTTATTTATCTTGACTAATTAAGAAAAAGATTTGGTTTAAATCGCAATATTGTAAAGAGAAGACTACTACATTTCTTTGTACATTAGCAGCCACCTTGCATATTGCAAATTCTAAAAATTATAATCATACAATAATTTAATAAAATCAGATTGACATTAATAAACTAGCGGAATTTTAAATTTATTACATCAAAACATAACCTACAATTCAACTTAGCTTTTATAATACTTATAATAAACTTCTACCACGTTTTTCTGATTACTTACCCCATTAAAAATTTGTCATTTCTCTAATAATTCTTCTACAGCAGCGAATAATTTCAGCGGTAACGCCTTTGCAAATGGAAAGCATAATCGACACTGAATTCTCCACGAACACCCCGGGTGATACTGCCCTTCTGGCCGCAGAATGCCTATTTATGTAGTTCATCGTCCGGGAAATTCGGGAAAGCTCGATGAAAGCTCGGAAAATTTAAGGCTGCGTGTATGTTGCTATTTCTTTTTTGCCGCTAATGCGGGGCGCTAATTTTTGGAACATGTTGTAAAGTTTTAAAAGCTTTTTTATGGGTTATGTTTGAGAAGTATTTGTCCGTGTATTCTTTAGTAATAAACTAGAAAATTTAGAAGTTCTCAACATGGCAAAATTTTAATAAGATTTGCTGCAAATTCACACAATAAAATAAAATGACACAATCGCTGCAAACATGCTCTCAAATTTGAAAAAGATCTTCTTGACTTGGAACAAACAATAGATACATAAATATATCAAATTATTATTTATCTTCGAAGTATTTGTTGCATTTGTGTTTTGTTATAAATATACGTCCTTTACCATAACAAATATAACTATGATGAAATAATATTGGAGTATTAAAAAAGTTATTATATACAGGGTGGTCCTTAGAAACTGTAGATTCTGCACTTTAAAATATTACGATTTAAGCCAACTTGCTTTAATAAAATGTTGATATTAAGAAAGATACAGGGTGTTAAAGTGGAAATTTAAAATTTTATTTTTCGCTATACCTTTTACGTTTGTAAATATTTTTAGACAAAAATTTAGAGTTGGATGCTTTTGAGTAGGATAAATTATAATTTTATACTTACTTTAATGTAACTAATAGAGGGCGCTACATATGCCACATGTGTGGCATAAATGTGTGGCATTTGATTTCGTTTTAAATATCTTTCTTTTGATTGCATGCTTTTCTTTTATGTGGACTTTTCTTTTCTTTCGCATTTTCTCTTGTTTCTGTGAGAACATCTCTTATCGAAGTATCGGTTAAAATAGCAGCTTGTCTCTTCTTCCGTGATATTCTCGAATTTTTTTGACTACCTGCTTTTGGAAATTGCCTTACTTTTGTCGATGCGACTGTGTTTGCAGACAAATTGTCGTTGACATCTGGGAAATATTCTAGCATTTTTAGTGGATTCTCCATGATTTAGCTTGCTACACTGTTCAAATGTTTTTGTTGTTTTTGGTCGCGTTTCCTTCTTCATTTGCTGGTGTAGGCCTGTCTATCACATATGATGGCAAGAAGTCACTCTCTGTGTCATTTAGAGGATATATCCCTGTTTTACCGAACCCAACCATTGTACTGGTGAATCCTGGCCCTTTAATATTGGTAAATCCTGGGTCAGGATTCTTAGTCGTAGAAGACAGAACATTGGAGAGTGAGAGATGACTGAGATAAGACTGGCCGAGAGATTAGTTTCAATCGGTTAGTGGCAGCAAGAGTGGGATGCAACACGTGATGTGGCGGAGTGGGCGAAGTCACTTATCCCGAACCTTCGAAGCTGGGTGGACTGTGGGCATAGGCAGCTGGATTATTATCTGACGCAAATGCTCACAGGTATAGCTGCTTCCGCAGCAACCTTTTCAGATTTAGGAGGGCTCAGTCCAATCAGTGCCTTAACTCTGGTCTCTCGGATAATATAAGACACGATGTTGGAGTGTGAGCATTGGGCGGATAAAGGAGAGACGTTTGAAAAAAAATGTAACTGCAGAATGTTTAAGAAATGGTGGAGAAAATGATGAGGGATGCTTGATGGTGGACATTAATTTACAAATTAATCAGGGAGCTGCTCTCTTCAAAAGAACGGGAGGAGAGCGAACTCACAGCAGAATTTTAAAACGAGCAAAAAGCACCTCGGCGCAGGCCAAAATAGGAGCAAATGAGAGACATACGACGCGAGAGAGATGACAGCCTCGCTAAAGAAGGGGGTTGAAAGTCTTTTGTGGGTGTGGTTTTCCCAAAGAATGTGTGGGAGAAAGAATGGGAATCGAGTGATAGCAGGGCATCAGGAGAGATGTTTTGCCTTAACCAGCCCTTCCATCCTGATGTCTGGTGTAACAGAGGAGAGGTTTTTAGTTGGACGCCGACCGTATCGGAGTGGTGAAAAGTCTAACTCCCTCGGGCATCTCGTCCTAACACAACTTCCATAGGGTATTAGGAACCCAACACTACCTGGATGAGTCAGTCACAGGTGTCTGTATGTAGATTTTCTTTCTTTTCTTTAAAGATATAAAAAAAGCCATTATATTTGTTGGCATAGCAGCTAGAGGCAGACTCAATTTTACAATGCCAGAAACATTATATATGGAAAATTGAATTGTTCTCCATCCAGTATCCATAGTTGAATTGCAGTATTTTTTAGTGGTCCGTAAACATTCCTATCTAAATGCTATCTATTTATTTATTTTTTTTATCCTATTTATCTATTAGTGCTCTTCGCATCTAATAGCTGCTTAATTTTGTTTGTTTTCTACATTTCTCCTCTGCAGAACGTCTTATTCCTTTTTTGTTTGTTACTGGTTCTCCCAAAAAATATGCAGTTGTATACGTGTAAAATTTTTGTGAAAAAGCTAGTGTTTATCAAATATAAATACTTTTATAATAAAATTTATGTTTTAAAGGACGTTGGATTAATTTAGGTAAGTAGTGCTGATATTACTAGAAATGTTCAATTAACTAGCCAGCAAACCGCTCCAACAACGATATAATTACAGTGATTCCTGCTATTAATAACGGTTAAATCAGTGTAGGCAATCAGTTACGCTGGTTGATAAATATTTCATCCTGATACCCTCGTTACCAGTAACCAGAGCTGGTTAATCGTCAGATTGTTTCCTGTCGAAATCCACATCGTTTTGTCGCTAGGGGATGGTTTCATTTTCATTTTTCTTAATAAATACGCTGTGGAATTAGACCTTTTTTAAAAGTGTATAATTAGAGATATACAATTTATTTTAAAAATTACATTTTATAAATAAAAGCCAACAATATGGCTACAATATAATGCCAAAATTCTAGGCAACAAATTCTGAGAAATAATAATTGAGTTTTAACGCCAAACTGTTGCCATGTTGAGCTTGTAGATAATATATCAATTTCTATATTAATAATCCACATTCAGTTTACTTCAAGCACTACAATCGTTTTGCTCAAAACCATAATTATTAATAACAGAAAACCACAGAGAGCACATATAGCTCTCGCGGAAATTTCAAGTGTAATACCTATATCATCATCATCATCATCATCATTCTCAGCATATTCTACCAATTATGATGGAGCATCCCTTACATATGTCCCATATAACAAATAAATAAATATAATAATAAATATAATAAATATATAATATATAAAAATAAATATATAATATAAATAAATATATATAATAGATATAACAAATATGATAACTTCAATCTCGATAAGAAAGCTGGAGTAGCAAAACAAAAAACCTCAAGCATAGTAATGGACAAACAAAGAAACATTTTAGTGGAGACAGAACAAAAATTAGGAAGATGGAAAGAATATATAGAGGAATTATTCCATGACCAGAGACAGGAAAATGCATATGAAGATAATCAGAGTAAAGACGAATGACCCGAAATCACAAAGTCAGAAGTTATGCATGCAGTAAAGTCCATGAAAAATAATAAAGCTGCTTGTCCAGGTGAAATACCAAGTGAATTGCTAAAACTGGTCAATGAAAAAAACATAGATCTTTTAGTCCAACTACTGAACACAATCTATTCCACAGGAATCATTCCACGTGAAATGCTGACATCAACATTTATTTGTCTACCAAAGAAAGTAAGATCAAAGATGTGCGAGTCAAAAGAGGAGCAGAATGTGGAACGGACCATAGACTACTGACAGCAAAAATGGGCATTAATTGGAAACATAACAAGACCACCTCCACAGAAGAACCGTTGAACACTATAAGAGAAAAACAATACAATATAGAACTACTCCAAGAACAATCAATAAGAGAACTATACCAACAACGTCTAGACCAAAAATTAATAGAATTTAGATACGGCAACATCGAAGAAATATACGAGCATATAAAGGCGAGTATAAAGCAAGCAGCATTCGAAGCCCTTGGGGAAAAAACATATAACAAATAAACAGCACTATAATGAAATAAATGAACCAACAAAAAGAATAATTGAAGAAAAAAAGCAACTATACAGAAAATGACTGACTACAAACAACGATGAAGTTTATAAAGAATATAGAGAAAAAGATAGAGAAGTGAAAAAACAAATAACACAGCAAAAGAATGAAGAATGGGAAAGAATCTGCTTAAATATTGAAACATATATAGGAGGTACAAGAACTTCGGAGTCATGGAAAGTACTGAGAGGATTGAAACAAAACTCAAAAGAAAAAATTAAATTGGGAAATATACAGGACAAAGAATGGAAGGACTACTACAAGGAACTATTAACAGAACAAAGACCACAATTCATTGGAAAAGAAAACAGGCGAAGACTAAGCAGATTCCCACAACAAGAAATAGAAATAACAGAGAGGGAAATGAGAACGGCCATAAAAGCAATCAAAAATAAGAAAGCACCGGGACCTGGAGGCATCTCACCTGAGCTTATAAAATACGGATCAAAAAAATTACACCGGATGATACAATGGATATTTCAGAAAGCCAAAAATGGAGAACAGCTCCCAAAGGAATGGACGGCGGCATATATGACATCTATATTTAAGAAAGGAGATAGAAAACGATGCGAAAACTACAGAGGAATAAGCATAATATCATCAATAGGAAGATTATATGGGAAGATACTGCGAGAAAAGTTAGAGCAAGCGATAAAAGGCAAAATCGGGGAGGATCAGACAGGCTTCACGGCAGGAAGATCATGCATAGACCACATATACACACTGGAACAACTGTTGAAAAAGAAAAAAGCAAAAAATAGAGATATACACTTGGCATTTGTGGATCTGAGAAAGGCGTATGACTCTGTACCAAGGTCAGAACTATGGGAGGCAATGTACAAATTAGAAATACAGACGGAACTCATAGAAGCTACAAAAGCTCTGTATAAAGAAAATAAAGTGTCCATTAAAATGGGAACAAGAATCATAAGAGACTTCACCACAACAAAAGGGCTCCTGCAGGGTTGTTCCACATCTCCAACCCTATTCAAAATATACTTAGAGAAAGCCTTGACTACATGGAAAAGAAAATGCGAAGGCATGGGAGTACCGGTACGGAACGAATACCTATATACGTTAAGTTTTGCAGACGATCAAGTAGTGATTGCACAAGACCAAGACGACCTCAGCTACATGATGAAGAAACTACAAGAAGAATATACCAAGGCTGGCCTAGATATTAACCTCGCGAAAACAGAGTACCTATCTACAAGTGAAGAAGACATAGAAGATCTACAGATTGATGACAACGTAACAATCAAAGGAAAGGATAAATTCAAATACCTGGGGTTTATAATCACGAAAAAGGCAACAACAGAGGAAGAAATTACACAAAGATTAGGACAAACAAGAACAGCAATCCGACAACTTAACTCAGTATGGTGGGATAGACACCTAAATATGAAGACAAAAACGCAGATTTATAAAACATTAGTGCGAAGTATTATGACATATGGGGCCGAAAATTGGATCATAAACAAGAAAAACAGCAGTAAGATAATAGCAACAGATGGAATGCCTGCGAAGATGCTGCAGAGTAACAAGAATGGATAGGAGAAGTAGTAATGACGAAATAAAGCAAAGAACATCAATAGAAACAGCCATACTAACATATATAGAACAAAAAAGACTAAAATGGTATGGACATGTACGAAGAGCTAGCGACAGCAGATGGATAAAGAGAATAACCGAATGGAGCCCCATAGGAAGGAGGAAAAGAGGACGACCCCGAAAATCCTGGAGGAACGAAGTAGACGACGCCATGAGTAAGAGAGGACTAAACGATGGAGAATGGAACAACAGAGAGAGATGGAAACGGTTGAGCGAGGGAAGGCAGTGAATACTATAGAATCCCTAAATATATATAGAAAGTAAGTACCAAAGAATGTAGTGATTATCGAACGATCAGTCTAATGTCACATACCTTAAAAACCCTGCTAAAAATCATTATTTCTTTCAGATATCCGAAGTAATTTATAATGCAGCCTATTTCTTTTAATTTTAATTTTTTATTTTTGTCGTGGTTTTATGTAATTTTAGAAGACTACGGACTGTATCCCTACTTTTTCAAGCCAAGTAATGTTTTTTTATTCAATTTTTTCATATGCGCTGTTCTGTGGAAACTGTATATACTGTATATATATTACTAAAAATGCTGTAATATTTTTAACACCTGTAGCAATGCTTGAACCGTTCCTGATATTCAAAACGTGAAGATGAAGTATTGCAAAATTTTTTTATCTCGTATCAAAAGTACCATTTTTACGGTAGCCCTCTAATATTTGCTGATCTCTAGATAATTAACGATTACGTTCAAATCAAAACAGTTTTAAGATCGAATTGAAAAAATTTAATCTAGGTTTAATCTTTGTGTAAATAAAATTATAGTAAATGATATATATAATAGATATTTCGGTTTCTTATCCACATCTTTGAAGTTTCTCATCTGAAAGGGGGGGATGTTATTTTACTGCTTGTTCAACTCTGAATTCTTCTTATTTATTCTTCTTATTAGGAATAGTGGCTGTCCAGTATGTAACTTAATATTTGTTATTATAAAATACTACATCTATTAGAATAACAAAGTAGGTGAATGTCGAGGAAGGTTTTAGGTGAATATCAAGAACAGTGAATTAAATATTTACCTTAAAAATGAAAGAGAACAACAGCTATGAACGAAATCATACTCTTTGGTAGCTTATTACTACAATAGAGTATGACTCTATTGATTGGGATAAGTTGTATAAAACCCTGTAAATATTAGGAATTTTAAAAATGTTGATAAGGGCAACGAAGATGTCAAAGATGACAAATAACAACAATAGAGCGGTAATAGGAGGAAGTAAGTCAAATCTGTTTTCGGTTAAAATAGGATTTAGGTAAAGGGATCCGCTCACCACTGATTTGTTTAACTTTGTCTTGAAGGCAATAATAAGAAAAAGTAAGATTCAAACCACTGGAATCATTGTCCATTGTAAATATCAATGGATACCATATGCAGATGATGTAGTCCTCTTAACAAGCACAAAAAATAACTTAACAAAAAGTTTAGGAACTTAGGAACTTTAGAAAGGCGAAGCAAGAAAATTTGTGTTGTGTATAATTGAAAAAAAAAAAAAATATATATATGACAGCATCATTAAAAAATTGAGGCATCCAATATTCGAATACACTGCTTATCCCATATCGAACATTTTTTAAAGGACATTTTTTTTCAAGTAAGTGATAATAATGTTCAGATTTTTATACTGCAGAAAGCGGTACCCCACAATGTTCAGTTCTACTCAGTCCTACCCTATTCTTAGTTGTCATAAACAATTTATTAACTAAATTACCTAAATCTCTCAAAGCTCGCCTCTATGCAGACGATTTAGTGGTGTACATTAAAGGAGAACAAACAGACTATACATGCAGAATAGTACAGACATTTTCAAACCCATTAAGATAAATGAACAGCAGTACCAGATTCGAATTTTGCGTTATAAAAACAACTGGTGTGGTGTTTTTGAAAAAAATCACCTGCTGCACCCGTCCTTTACCTTTGCAACAGCGTCATTCCCTTCGAAAACTCCGTGAAATTCCTTGGTACGTGGGTGAAACCAAAGCTTTCCTGGAAAAAACATATACAAGACTTGGCGCTAATAGGCAAAAAAGACTAAATTTGATTAAAACCCTATAAAATGGCTACTGGAGGTCCGACTTCTCTACACTGCTCTTTCTGTATAAAATACTTATGAGATTCAATCTATAACGTTAAATTGTTTATGACTTCTCAACTAAAACTATCCTAAAAATGCTAGAAACAATCCACAATGCTGTGTCACCTATAAATCACCCATAGAAATTTTATATTCCGAAACTAGAGAACCATCATTAAAATAAAGGCGAACACTTCTAACACTTTTACTTGCTTCTTGAGTAGCTGCTAATAATGATTATCCACTATTTGAAACAATGGTTAAAGATGATCAGACTAGTAAAAATGACCTGAATACAGACGAACAATAGAGTAAGAATAGAAGGAAGTCTAATAGGAAAATATGAAGTAAAAAGGGAAGTAAAGCAGGGAGATCCACTGTCCACAATACTGTTAAATTTCTTGTTGGAGGCAACATTGAAAAAGAGTGGAAAACGAACGAAAATATGATTTATGACAACAGAAGCTAGGCCCTGGCCTTTGTGGATGATGTACTGCTAATGCCAAGAACTAAAGGGGAACTGCTGAGGATTTTCAAACTCTTTGGGACAGACCTCATATGAAGAAACACAACTGAAGACTACAACAAACAACGAGAGTAAAGAGTATTACTTCAAAAAGGTGAAGGAGTTTGAGTATCTAGAAGTAACCCTAACAAGTAAATAGGAAAAAAGCCAACAAATTGAGAAGCGGATATCGAGAGACAGAAAGACGTTAAAAGGTCTACACAAACTATTAAGGGAAAAAAATCATTTCCATAGAGGCAAAATTGAGACTATACCGAACATTGATCCCATCCCATCCCATCGCACTGTTCTCTAAGAAAGCGAGACTTGAGTTATGAACAAAAATTAAGAATATCTGAGAATAGAGTGTTTTAAGAAAGATATTCGGAGGAGTAGAATAATATAAAGATATTTGGAGGAGACGAACAAATGCAGAGATCGGAGAGCTGTACGAGAAACTAGAAATCAGCCAGATCGTCAGGCTGTTAGATCATCTTGCAAGAATGGCAGATGGAAGGTGGGCAATGGACTCGCTAAGACGAGACGGAAAGAAGAGAAGAGGACTACGAGAAAAAAGTGGCTAGAAACGTGGAAGGAAGACATATAAACAATCGGAATAAAAATTGGCTGCCATCAGCGGCCATCGACAAAAAAAAATGGAGGAAACAGTGGAAAAATTCCAAGCTATATGCCTCTAAGGCCTGTTAAGCTGTATATATATATTTTTTTATCACGAAACACGTTTTGGACTTTTAAAAAAATAATTTTATTTCGAAAATACAATGAGCAAAGTTACTTGCTACAAATTTAAGTATACTGAACTTAAAAACTTAAATATACTGAACGAAAATAAAGAGAGACAAATTCTTTTACAATATTGGTAACTGCTGACTCACTGGGAACTTGTAAAAAGCTCTGGTCCCGCTGACTATGCTGGTACTGCGTGTACAGGGATCCTTATTGGCTCTGGTAGTTAAAAATGGAAACCTGATACCCTCGGAATCGTCGTTATAAGTCAGATTGGTTGGTACAATGGATATAGCATATATATAAAAGCAAGCGAAGTAATGGGATCATTAAATAAACTTTTTAAATCACAAAATGTATGTAGAACAGTCATTCGACCAGTGGCATTGTATGCTTGTGTGACTTGGACAATGAATAAGAAAGGACGAATAAAATGAAAATTATGATCGAGAAAATGAAGGCGTTGTGAGAAATTTTCGGTGGCGTTAGGACAACAGAGGAAACTGGCCAAGAAGAACAGATAAAGAATTAATGGGGATATGTGGAAAACCACTAATTGTAGAAAAAGCAAAGGTAAAGGCAGATTAGGTCACATCAGTCGAATGCCAGAAAGACATTGTGTAAAAAAGGTGCTTTTTGGTGAAGGCGAACGTAAAAAGAACGAAGAAGATAAAAGTCAGGGGCTTTAATGTCTTGCAGTACTGTTTTAGGTATGTATATAATACTAAAATAAAATTGTTCGTGGTATTGTTAATACATTGCAAATTGCTGTAATGATCGCCAACACTCCATAACAGTGACGACTTTTTGTAGTTTACGACTATGAAAATGTTCATTTGTTTCCAAAACAAATAAGTTTTTAATTAACATGTTTTGCAATATAGACAGATATTTCAATTTACTGCTAAAACCAAATAAAGCTTATTGTATATACGAGACTATAATTTTGTTAAATCATCCATAAAATGCCACTATTTCTATTGTTTACCACGACAGACCAAAAATTTGCATTTATTATTTTAAATTTGACTAATCCTTTCGTTATATGATGCACCACCTACAAGTCCGTAGGATGAAGCGGTCGTCATCGTTTAAATATAAAATCTAGCACATGATAAACGAAAGTTATGAAATAATTGGTGATATATCCTGTTTTAGGCAAATTCGACATAATTTGAATAAGAGTAAAATGAAGATATATTACTACGTATACAATTTTTGCTTTTATTATAGTTTTCATTTTATAGTAATCAACAGAGAAATTATTAGCGTTTATGCTTCGTAGAAATGTAAAAAAAACAAAAGTTTTGTTTTGAAAAAAATCCGAGTTTAAAATAAAGCCACTGTTTTTGAAATCTCTCAATAATCTCATTTTTTTTTTCAATATAACTTAACAACTAAAAAGATAGGTACAGAAAAATGCTACAATACAAAAAAAGAGCTATGTTTTTTAATATTTTAAGTATTTTTTTCTTTCTGCAGACTTAAAATTAAACGCAGTATGATTGTTTAAAGATTGTATTCGTATGTGTTTAGCCCAATCTTCAAGCCCTTTCAGTGCAACTCTTTTTAAAACATAGGGCTTGATAGTAGTCATCTAGAAATGTCAAAAACGGAAATTTCTCAGGGCTCTCATAAGATTTATAAATGTTTAACGAGGTTTGATGAGAAGTGCCAAGAGCACTCCTCGTCAAGAGCATACCTAAATAGAGCATACCTAAAGACAAATCAATCTAGATGCACAAGAAGAGCAAAGGAAGAATACCGGATCCTAAGAAAGAAAGAAAAAAGATTACATAGAAGAAAAAAAAGCAATTTGAAGAAAAACAGTTAGAAAACATAGATTTATTTATTTATCGTATGGCATGCAATAAGAACACATATTTAAAAAGCAATATAAAACATTACATGGAGTATTACAAACGAACATCTAATGCATTAATATAGTCTAAAACATTTTCGGTCGCATTCAGGAACTCGTCAAAAACTCCAGGGAACCGCCTTCGGGGGCATTCTTCAACAATGTGACGGACGGTCTGTCGTTGCGTACCACAGTCACACTCCGGAGTAAGGGCTTTTCCCCATTTATGTAAGCTGTCAGCACATCTACCGCTTCTTGTTCTTATTCTGTTTAGCGTTGTCCATGTACTCCGGGTCAGTTCAAAGCCTGGCGGTTTCTGTTCGATACAGGCCATTTGCTGTGCTTCCTGTGGTGAGTCGCGCTCCCATTGTCTTCTCCAAGCGTTGGTGAGGTCGAAATGTTCCTGATGTAAGGAGGTGGCCCTTAACATGACAGGATATCTGGAGCGCAGTCTGTTCATTTCGATATCAAGCTTATTATGGTGGATGGGTAGTTGATGGTTGGACTGGATTTTTCGATATTCTCTGAGAAGGGAGTGACTTCTTCGTAGTTTCGGCGGTGGAATGTGACTCAGGATGGGAAGCCAATAGTTGGGTGTTGGTCTAATTGTGCCTGAAATCATTCGCATTGTCTGGTTTAATTGGGTGTCAACAATCTTTGTGTGTTTGCTATTGAGCCATACTGGGGAAGCATATTCAGCTGTCGAGTATACAAGTCCGATAGCAGATGATCTGAGTACGGAGGCTGAGGACCCCCATGTGGTACCACATAGCTTTTGGATTATATTATTTCGCGTTTTCAGTTTTGCTGCCGTTCTTTGTAGGTGTTCTTTAAAAGTTCTGTCAAGAGTCACTCCAAGATATTTTGGTGTTGAGTTATGAGTTAGTAGTCTGTCTTCAAAGTAAACGGACAGTTTTTTGTTGGCTTGGGCATTATGTAGATGGAAACAGCACACTTCGGTTTTCGTCGCATTAGGCCGTAGTCTCCATTTGCGAAAGTATTCTCCCATAATGGCAAGGTCATCCGTTAGTATTTTTTCTGTAACTGCCATGTTATTATGTCTTGCTGCAATGGCCCAGTCGTCAGCGTAGCCAAATTTCTGCGAATTTGTCCTAGGTAGGTCCGCGATGTATAAATTAAACAGTAAGGGTGCCAAAACAGATCCCTGTGGCAGTCCATTGCTGAGCTTCATTTGGACACTTTTAGAGTTGCCCATTGTGACTTGGAAAGGTCTGTCGGTGAGCATGCTATCAATGAGTCTAGTTATCTTTTGACACGGGATGGCACGGATTAGTTTGCAGATTAGTCCTTGTCTCCAGACGGTATCGTATGCAGCTGATAGGTCAATGAAAGCAACGGATGTTTTTTGTTTTCTCTTCAATATGTGTTGTTAGGGATAGGATCTGATCTGTGCAGCTGCGGTTAGGTCTGAACCCTGCTTGCTCAATAGGTATCAATTCAAATATGTTTTTACTAATTCTGTTGTAGATTAATCGTTCCAAAAGTTTATAGACACAGCTCAGCAGTGCAATTGGTGGGTAGTTTTGAGGCTAATCATTTGCCTTTCCCGGTTTTAATATGGCTATAATGGAGGCCCTTTTTAGTGAATGGGGGATTTCCCCTGATTTTATCACATCTGTATAGAAATCAACCAGCCATTTCCTAGCATATTTGCCACAGTGGAGTAAAAATTCTGGATGAATTTTATCGAAGCCGGGTGCCTTTCCAGACTTAACTTTTGATATTGCTGAGTTAATTTCTTCTAGAGTAAACGCTTCAGAGTATTGAGATGTAAGCGGGCATTCAGACTTCAGTATTTTTAGTTCTTGCTTTACTTTGGTGGTGTGGTCACGATCTCTAGGTGCTCTTGAGGTAGCTACAATGTGGGAGGCCACTCTGTTGGGAACTATTGGCACTTTATCTCTAGTTGTGTGTCTGAATGAAAATGAATGTCTAGAAAACATAGAATGAGTAAGAAATCAAAACGAAACTCGAAACGTCTACAGAAATGTAAACAAAATGAGTAAAGAGTTTAAGGCAAGAACAGAAAGCTGTAAGTATGGAGAAGCAAATATTCTAATTAATACGGCTTCAATCTTGAACCGATGTGTTGAATTTTTCGACGCAAAATTTAACGGCCATTATATCGAAGAAGCAGATAACACCGTAGCAGATCAAAATGATTAGAATCTATTCAACCCAAAACGAAAGACCACTTACCACTGAAGAGGTTGCCAAAGCCATTAAAAATGTTGAAAATAATAAAGCACCAGGAACTGATCAAATTTGTAGTGATCTCTACAAGAATGGTAGCGACGCTCTGCTACAAGCACTGCATAAACTTTTACTTCTTGTCTGGCAAAATGAAAGCATGTCCTGTGAATGGTCTCAAGGCGTGATATGCCTGTTACATAAAAAATGCGATCAGCTCCAGTGTGACAACTACAGAGCTATAACCCTATTAACTACTGTTTACAAAATAGTAGCAAAGGCTACAAGTTTACACAGTTGGCATAGTTGGAAAATACCAAGCCGGATTTATTCCAGAAAAATCAACAATTGATCAGATTCATTTAATAAGACATATCCTTGGGAAAACATTAGAACTTAACATTGAAATCCATCACATATTCGTTGACTTCAAAGCCGCATACAACAGTATCAAGAGAGCAGTATACCAATCAATGCGTAAGTTTGGTATACCAGAAAAAATAATTCAATTACTAAGAATGACAAAGTCTAACTTAAAAGCCAGCGTTAGGATACAGGGAGTAAATTCTCGATCCTTTGAGATAAAGGATGGACTCAGACAAGAAAATGCCCTGGCTTGCCTCCTATTTAACATTGCCTAATAAACAAGCAAAGACGAATAAACCTTACAAATAGGGCATACTATGGACTCCAAAAACAACTTCGCTCAAGAAATATCCAAAGAAAAACTAAACATATATAAAAACGCTGAGGCCGGTCCTCCCATACGAGGCGGAAACATGGACTCTAACGCAGAAGGATGAAAGAGTTTTGGGAATATTCGAGCGTAAGAAACTCTGCAAAATTTGCTGTTTGCACAATTTTAATTTACGCTCAAAGTCCTGAACTTTGTCATACAAATTGTGAATAAACTGCCCTTTGCCTTAAAGTTCCACATTAAGATCATTAAGGTGCTGAGTCTTGTCGATAGAAAACTCATCCAACATATTTATTAAGCTAACGATCTTTGGTATTAAAAATAACGTCGCCATATTCAGTTTCTAATTCTTTCAGGAATTCTTTAAATTCGCGGTGATTTAACTCGCGCGACTTCATAAAATGGATTAATTTAATAATTGGTACTGTGACCTGTGGCAAATTCAATCTTTTCGCATACAAACTTTTCTGGGGAATTATGCAATATTTAAGGAATATTTTCTTTCCTGTGACCTTCTTAATGTCTTGAACTAGGCTTTCCAATACTCTTACCTCCATGCTTGACATTGCTCGTGCTCTATAGACGAATAATCTTCAATCTTCAATTTTATAAATGGTTGGCGAGCCGCAAGCGGCCTGTATGCTGCTCATCCCTGATCTATGGAATAATTATTTGCTGGTTTGAATTCTCTCTCATTCAAACCCCCCTGCTAGACGCGCTTCATCAACAATTAAAAAATAATGTATTAAAATAAAATAAGGTAAGAATTTTTATCGGGAGAGATAGAAAAAGCTTAAACTTGAATTCATGCACTTGATAATTTCAAAAATAACATTTTTTACTCGTGTTTTTGAGCTTTGAAAATCGTCATTTTCCTGTTTTTTAAGTTTTAAATTATTTGTAACTCGAAAACGATCAACTTTAGAGAAAACCTACATAAAACCTTTTCTGTTCATAATGACCCAAAATACATACCAACAATTTATCCGAGCCGAAAAAATTTATTGTTACAAAATTAATTAAAAAAAAAAAAAATGAACAACTTTTCGCCTGGGCGATCTTATTTTGGGATATCTCAGGAAAATGAATATGCAAAAAAATCACATGTAAATATTTTTCCGGACGAACCCGACTGTTTCACCTCTTCATATTTAGTCAATACTCTCATATTTCCCATAAAACAAATTTGCCAACATATTAAAAAGGACAAGAAAAAACTTTTCTGGAGAAAATTGTTTTAAAATTTGTTTCATTATTAAAACAATAATTTTGATTAAGATTTATATAGTAATGTAATTAGTATAATGTAGATAAGCTGCTGTCAAAAGCAATTGCGTATAAATATGTAGCATCAATTATTAGAAATTGCCTCGTAATTGTTGTCTCTAATTAAAAATGTTTGCTTTTATATATTAGTAGATGAATTGGAGTACATTAAGTCTAATAAAAATATTTTTTAAAAGATTATCAAAACAGGTCAGAAGAAAATACAGGAGAACAAGTATTTTTTTATCTTTTAAGTAGTTACTTTGTGTTTGCAGAATACGATTTCCAATCATTTACAAAGTAAATGGCCCAACAACGAGTTTCCAGTAACTTACAAAATAGCAACTTGCATCTAATTACGCAAGGTGAGTTATTAAAATTGAATATTTTAATTAATATTTCAAATACAAGTAAAATAGTTTTAAAGTATACAGCCTTGTCTCACTCATCTTTTTAGTTTTATTTCATCCGATAGTTCTTGTTAAACTTTTATTTCTGCCACTTGATGCCTGCATCTGTACAGATTTGCAATTATTCGTAAATCTTTCTCGTCAAAATAATTCAGGCGCTATTTGTTTTGAGTTGGGTGTGAATCATATTTTTTTGGCTTAGACTTACAGTCATACAACCAGACACAAAAGGAATAAGAGAGTATCTATCATATCATTATAATTTACATAAATGCCCTAACACAAAGTTAAGATTAAATCGACATTAGGAGAACAGGGACACACTTTTCTCACCTAGGGACCTATCAAGGCATTGAGTATTTATAAAAGACAACTTTATACAAGACAACAGACGCAACAACACTACGTCACGGAGAGGAGGAAGTTACACAAATGATTTAAAACAAAGATAACAAGAATAACTAAAAAATTTTTAGAAAATTATAATGATAATTTGCTGTCTTATAAAAAGTTAATTAAAGAGTTGTATATATCTACAGAGCCAAGTGATAATAAATATATTATATTCCTAGGTGCCGCTATTTTTCATTTTTATAAATTATTTATAAGTTTGGATGAGTAGACTTTATTTTTAGTACACGGACAAATTCGAATGAATGTAATGACATTTACTGAATTATTACACTATTGTTGTTGTTGGGGTAAAAATTTATAATAGACTGACTCCCAAACTAGTCCCGAGGCTATATTTATATTCTCACTAAAATGCTAGGTTTCATCCAATAAGTGTATTGCTCTCTGCATAGAACAAAAACATTTGATTTTTAAAAGCTGGCAAATATAATTTGAACCGAGGAAATGATTGCAGGCATTTTCTTAATAAATATTAGGCAATCTATAGTTTGAAGAAAGTTGAACAAACTGTAGTCAACAATCATAAAATATATGGTTTAAATCACTTTCCTCTCCACAATGCTTACATTTATCATTATTCAAAACCTGTGTTTTAAATAAGTATTTTGGATAACATGCGTACCCGAATCGTACTTTCATAATCGAAGTTATGTGCCTGCTAGAAGCTCTACAATACTTGTAGCAAGAAAGTTTGGGAGTATCTGACTAAATTACCGCATATAATCGCAGCTTTTTGCATATATCGCTAAAAAATAATATAATAATGAAATTTTCACTATGCGCGAATCGCAAAATGTGGGCTTAACTTTTTATTAAACAAAATACGAAAACAATTTAAAAAACTCGATATTTGTCATACTTTTTTTGCATATTTATTTATCTCAAAAACTATCAGTTTTATAATAATTTTGAATAGGACACAAAAAAATTTTGTTATTAAATTTTACATGAGAGAATCCTAGTCTCAAATCTTAATGATTATTATTATTATTATTGAAAAAATACTAGAAAACACAAAAAACTACTTTCTAGACTAAAATCAAACTTTTATATTCCTTTACATTTTATACCTTTAGCTTTATATTCCGAGAAAGAAAACTCTTGAATATGTTTAACCAGGGACTACACTTGTGTTCTTCGAAAGGATCGAGCAGTGATAAATTTTAGAATGACGCCGCTTGTATAGTGGTGGTGATACTGACCTTCCTGGAATGCTCCAAGCGGTTTTGCCCTTACTGACTGGCGTTATATTATTTCAGTTTATATTTGGTCTTTGAGAAATACGGTTTAATATTATTGTAGTCGGCACTTTTGACCGTGCGCGTATCAAAATATAAATATCAAAGATATTTGTGGGTCAATGTTTGACCAGCAAGCGAAAAAGACTTGTTTTAGGCACTCATTTATCGTGCTAGTTAAATAGTAATTATTGAAGTAAATTTAAAAGTAATTAAGTAAAAAACTAAGTGAAAGAGATTTGTATACTGAATATTGGAATCGTGAGTAGATAAAATATACTTTTTTCATCTATTTGGATTTAAGTTGGATTAAAGTTTAATTTCTACTAGCCCCGAGAACAAGCTGGCTTCCGCTCAAAATTCGGAAGTAAAAAATCACCTAAAAACAGTAAAATTTTTAATAGAAAAAGCATTATAACTGATCTGAACAATAGTGGAATAGACTATCGGCTTACACAGTTAGTACAAACATTGTACTACAATGCGAGTAAAACTACATGATACCACCAGAGAAATTCATATAAAGCGAGGTGTGAGACAGGGCGACACTCTCTCACCTAAATTATTTGTAACGGTCCTCGAATACGCCTAAAGTGGAAGAATAGAGGAATAAAAATGCTCAATCAGCTGCGTTTTGCCGACGATATAGTACTTATTACCGAAGATCTGCGTGAAGCACAACAAATGTTATAAGAAATAGAAAGCGTATCTTCAACAATAGGTCTAAAAATGAACATCAGTAAGACCAATTTTCTTCCTAGCAAACACCTAACCATCAAAAATCAAGTGGTAAAATTGACAGAAAAGTACATCAGAATAAGCAAGTATAATCAGACCTGTGAATTTCAACGACGAATAACACTTGCTTGGGCGGTATATGGTTCACTAAAAGACATCTTTAAGAGCAACATCCCGATAGCTATAAAACGGAAGACATTTGACCAGTGCGTTCTTCCTATTACGACATACGGAGCAGAAACTCTCACTCTCACAAAAACAACAGCACTAAAAATTCGAGTGTTACAAAGGCACATGGAAAGATCGATTCTCGACAAAAAAGATAAAATAGGGAACCAAGACCTAAGGAAACGAACAGGTATCACTGATGTCGTCGAACGTAAAGCCAAGCTGAAATGGAATTGGGCAAGTCACGTAGCGAGACTAAAATACTCAAGATGGACCAGAAAACTAATTGACTGGCGCCTAAGAGAAGACAAACGCAGCAGAGGACGACCACCAACACGCTGGATGAACGGCATTAAACGAATATTCAAGAAATAGTAACAAGACTCACAAAACCGTGAATAGTGACGAAAAATTAGAGAGTCCTATGTCCAGCTGTGGACAGAAGAGGTTGCATGATGATGATGATATCCTATCTGAGAACAGGACATTTTTTACAGCTTTTCTGTATTTTTAACTGTCTTCTCCTGAATGATATATAATGTGGGTCATCTCATTTTACTTCTTACAAGGATTCTTATAGTTAGCCGCTTCATTTCTTTTGTGGTGTTGTGAACCTTTTCTGGTCCACAGTTGCTTCTTACAGTTCATGTACATATTTTTCTTTATTTAAAAAATGTATTCATGCTTCTAGCTGATCTTAATATTCTTAACACCACTACTCTATTTAAGAAGCACCTACACGTACTTAGAACCGTTGCATTTATCAATTATTTCCATGATTGTTTCTGGGAAAATTAGCTCTAGGTGGTGTCCGTTGCCTTTAGAGTGTGAGAAAGTAAAGTAAAGAAACAAGAGTTAGTCAAGAGAGGCTGATAGGAAAGATTAAAGACATTTCCCTCAAGACAAGATTAAAATTTGAAGGCCCTTATAATCCGCCAGATGCATCACATAAGCGTAAGAGTATTGATACATTTTAAGTACCTGCTCATATCTCGCGGTGTTGACTACAGACTATATGGTTCATCCAGCATATGCACTTCATTTTTACAATGTAGATTCCCCAACTCCATTGCCTTACAAAAATATAATAATTACTACTAACACTAAGAACTGACGAACAATAATTGACATTAAAATCAAGTACAGTCGTGGTAAAATTAAATTTTTAATATGAAATTTAAAACAAAAACAAAACAAAATATGATTTGAATTGTGAACAATAGGATAGCAATCCACAAACTACATGTGTCAATAATTTTATCATCAATATTACTTAAACTTCATTCAATCGGTAACTGGTTGTTCGTTCCATGTTACGTTCCATGTATCAATCAAAGCAAAGTAATTAACTTGTATCGAAATGTTGTTACTGTCTACCTTATAAACGAGTTTGAAAAGAAATAAAAATCTAGATAAAGGATTTATTTTGGGTTATCAATAAACAGTATATGAAAATATTTGCCAAATATTATTGGGCTTTATTTTGATGTAAATAATAATTATATTGTTTATTTGTTTATTATATTGATTTGTTTATCAATTGTAAAAATAGTCAGGGATTTTTTTACACAAAGAAATGAATCAAATTTAATATCGTCGGATTGGTAGTGACTTCATGAAGATCTGTGCTAAGCTTTCAGGATGATCTTAATCTATTTTCAATACTTTGCAATATTTTCTTTAACAGTTTTTATTTTAGTATTTAGTAAAACTTTTGATTATAATATGGCTACTCGAAAATAGGTACTTCTACTTATGAAAAACATCCAAAATAAATAAATACCAGTATAAGGAGCAAGTTAACATTCACAAGTTGGAAAAATTGTTATGTTTAGTAGATATATAATTTATTGTTATTTTTATTTTTTAAGCTGTGACTTCATTGACTGCTTATAATATATTATAATAAATTTTTAGTAATATTTGTTCGTACACTAAAACTAATGAATAATTCTTTAAAAATAACTATTTTAAATGAATACTGTAATAGTAATAGCTATACTTTGAATGATTGTTAAACGTAGATTAAATATTACAGATATGACTATGGTACAAAATATTCCATGGCTAGTGTTTAGGGAAAATATTTGTGGTCGTTAAAATTACTGAAAAAAGTTGCGTAGTTTCTGGATGTGTCACAAATTAGTGACGTATGAAAGATCGATTAAAATTAAACGAAATTGATGTTCAGTTATGAAGTTCATACATCCTCATTCCAGATTTAGCCATATAGCTCACACTCCCTCTAAGGGGAAAATTCACTAATCCCAGATACCTAGGGTATCAAAAGGATTAAGCTCTGGTGGGACTCTTTCAATATAATCGAGTCCTAGGTGACTTTGGTATGCTGGAGTATCTCCCAAAAATTTTTGTACATATCTGGACGTCGCCAGAAGTACAGCTTTCTGCATGGCATTATAGGGATGTTCATTTATACTCATTATATATATATTGTATTATTTTACTGACAAATGCTGATGGTGTTTAAAGTTTGGTAATGAATGATCAACATCGGATGATAAGTCTAATTAACCACATTTCGAAGGCATACACCAAGGTTATTTACAACAGAATAAGCAAACAATGCGAGGATAACATTGGAGATTCGCAGTTTGGGTTTCGGAATTCTCTTGGGACCAGAGAAGCACTTTTTAGTCTACAGGTACTCATCCAGCGCTGCAGAGATATGAACAAAGACGTGTACATATGCTTTATAGACTACGCAAAAGCATTCGATAACGTAAAGCACGAAAAGATAATTGAAGTTCTCCATAAGATTAGAGTCGACTACAGAGAAATTCGAACAATAGCGAGTCTCTATGGGGGTCAAACAACTAAAGTGAAAGTAGGATCTACATGTATCTTGTATCTGTATCTTGTCTCTTATTCTCTTTAATATATACTCAGAAGAAGTATTTAAGACAGCGCTGGAGGAAAGCACAGAAGGCATAAAGATAAATGGAGAAATAATTAATAACATAAGGTATGCTGATGACACTGTGATTTTAGCAAATAGCATGGAGGAACTGAGTTGCCTAATGAGTAAGATACAAAAAACAAGTGCACAATACGGACTCAGACCAAATATCACAAAAACCAAATGGATGTTAGTAAGCAAAACCCAACAACCACCACAGCAACTGATATTAGACAATGAAAGAATTGAAGACGTGGATTCGTACATCTACTTGGGAACAACAGTTAACTCAAATTGGGATCAAGCGAAGGAAATACGTATAAGAGTAAAAAAGGCAAGAGCATCGTTCACTAGCATGAAGCAAATTTTCACCTCTTAAAGCCTCACCCTACCTCTCAAAATTCGACTTCTGAAATGTTACGTATTCCCGGTTTTGATATATGGAATGGAGGCGTGGACAATGACCGCAACATTGATGAAAAAAGTAGAGGCCTTCGAAATGTGGGCTTACCGACGTATATTAAATATTTTCTGGACTGAGCACGTGACTAACGAAGAGGTACTATGCTGGATAGGTAAAGAGAGAGAGGTAGGAATAAGTATAAAGAAAAGAAAGTTGGAATACTTGGGTCACGTTATGAGACATAATAAATATAGAGTACTACAGCTGATCGTTCAAGGGAAAATAGACAGCAGAAGGGATCCAGGGAGGAGAAGACACTCGTGGCTCCAAAACTTGCGGCAATGGTTCGGATTGTCATCTGCTGAACTATTCAGATCTACCGTAAACAAAGTCAGAATAGCCATGTTGATTGCCAACGTTCGGAACGGACGAGGCACATGAAGAAGAATGAATGTTGGAGACCTTGCGGTTTGTTCATGCTCAATCCAGCTATGCCAACAACTTCCCCATTCAGATCTAGAAAAACTTAGTTTTGCACGAGATCTAGAAAAGTCAAAAAACTCTTATAATATTTACGAAAAAGGTGTTAACAATACAATATATTTACACGATTTGGCACAAAAAGTACGACAAACTCTCTTGGATAAGGTGTTAAGAGAGAGAAAATAATATAGCCTTAATCTGATTGACAAAGAAGCAAATTCAAGGTAATTTCAAGTATGTTTAAAACTTATGTATGTTTAAAACTTACATCAATTATAAAAATGGATAGTACACATGGTACAAGCTTATGTCCTACTGTAATTCATGCAAGCTAAGAAATATTAAAAAAGACTTTTATGATCACTTTCATAAGACGTTTTAATATCTATTAGAAAGAGTCATACTCTTGCTACGATCCGTTTCGTGAGTGGAAGCAATAAAGTGACCTTCCCCCAATGTAGTCAGTTAGTGACTGAAGTTATATTTTCTATGAGACCGTTGCCTGTACTTAAGTATCATCACCTTTCAAAAGATACTTTAATATATTAAATCTAAAATTAAAATTTTCAGTTACATGATATGCATGACTGATATTGTAATAAAATATAAAAAAAACTGAATCCTCAAATTTAAGTGCAGATACTTGCTTGCCTAGGAATTTCTGGAGCATAGGTGTACAATGACCTTTACACAAAGGTAAGAGAAAAGACGAGAAAAGGATATTATAAACAGTGAGAAAAGCTGAGTAAGATAATAGTTATATCAAGACGTTGACTAGCAGTTTTAGTACTTTAATAGTACTTTGCTTTAATACGTTTGGTAAAACTGAAAAGACATTCACTATTCATTTATTGGTCACAACTCGAGCTCAATTGCTTCTTATAGTATAGCTGTTATGTTATTAGAAGGATGCTGGACGGCTCACTCAGCATTGAAATTGCCGTTAAACTTTCAGACGACTAAAGAACCAACCTTGCAATATTGCAAAAAATTCTGCATTGGCCAGCAGATAAAATTATTTTTTGGGATTAATTCACAACAACGCACAAAAACGATACAATGAAGATGATACAATGATACAACCACTAACAGTAATTCCAAGATTTACTGCAACGTATGGAATTAATGTTTGCCTCAAGAGAAAGAAATTTGATCTGACGGCAAATATAGCAGTTACTAAATTTAGCGTTACTAAACGATCTTTCTGCCAAAGAATTCTCCAAGTAATTGCTGTCTAGAGGTAATACTGGTATTTCTATCGACGAATCGAAAGCACTTATTTCATTTTCACCATATTTTAGCAATTTTGTCTCAACGAAGAACGAGTCTATTAATAAAATTCTCTCAAACATCAATAATAATCACAATTAGTTGACAGAACGAGCAGTTTTAATATCAAATAACAATATTATAGATAACTTGGAAAGTAATCGTTCAAAATTAAATCGTAGGCCCACTACATTACTTTAAATCAATGGACTGTAACAAACGAAGACAAACCATTTAATTATTTCATCTTATTTTTAAATTTATTCTATGTGTCTGGAAATATTGGTGGCTGTCATCAATGACTACTAGGTCAGGTGTATACGGTTACCATCCTCCATATTTCAGGCTCCCCAAATTCTCCCCACTTATAAGCAACAATGAGGAGTAAATGCGCTTGTTGGTAAGTGCACATCACCCTTATCTATAAGTTCTGTATACTACCAACTTACCGTTCCCAACTCATATACATAGTGGTAACTAGCGAGAAGCTACCTCAATAAGAACGATGTGCCCATTTTAGAGTGCCCTAATACATGTAGCTACGACACAGATTGCTGCAAGCGATCTGATTCCCAAAGTGATGCGAATTTTGTATACACTCAACCAAATAATAATAGTACATAAAACTGTTATACAGTATACTCCCTTTATAACGAACACGGTTATTACGAGGTTTCGCTTATAACGAGGTACATTAGATGTCCCGTGAAATTTCTATAGAACTATAACCCTTTATAGCGAGGTAAATTTGCTTATAACGAGAGAAAATAAGATTGCAAAACGTGTTTTTTACGTTTTGGCCCGGCCGTAGCTATAAATAAATACCCTTTTTAACTGCGGGCCGCCCGCAATAAACTTCTTACAATTTATGATTCATCGGAAATGTAAAATTTATGATTCACAAGTGTCATTCTATTGGGTTGACCATTCACACCTAATAATATGGGTCCTAATAGACAAGATGTGGAAAGTGTTTTAAAAGTTGTCAGAAACTTTATCCAAGGACAAAACGCAAATGAAGAAGCATAAAACTGTTTCACATCTTTAGAAAATATGATAGATAGAATACTGGACAATTTAAAGCGGTCAAAAATGACAAAATAACTTTATACGCTTTATACATATTTACAGAATACAGATTTTTTGTTTTAACATATATCATTGACAGTAAAAGTAAACAACTCTTTTTTGTTTTAATGCATTTCATTGATAATAAAAGTAAACAACTTTGTTTTAAAAACGTCATTCAAACAATATTTATTAGCATCTTATATTGCTCCGAATGGCTTCACTATAGAAAGTTAATGTTTTAGAAAACTACATATTCATATGTATGCACAATATTATTGTTGTTGGATATAACGAGATCCGCTTATAACGAGGTAATTAGTCTGCCATTTCAGTTCTCGTTATAGAGGGAGTCTACTGTATTTTGTAAGTCTATTAACAAAGTTATCAAAAATAATTTTTATGTGAAGTCAATTAAATAATATGAAGTATTTACACATAACTGTAATTATATATTTTTTAATTTCATTAAAGGAGTTATCAATAAGTTATCAAACATTGTTTTTGTGTTTTTATCCGCACGAACTATAAAATACATTTTATGCCCACACAAATATAAAATACACTATTATGGAGTTGATAACAAAACCATAAAACACAAAATTATGGAATGGTATGCCATAAAATAATTGTATAAAAAAATGTTAACTTTTGCAAAAGTCTATAACTCGAAACTATGTAAAAATAGATTCGAAACTGGAAAAATACTGTTTTGGAATATCATATTTCTTTCTCAAAGTATTGCTTATAATTTAAACGTGTTTGTCATATGCATCGGAAATCTGTTATCAAAACTGCATTAGCTATTATAATGTGTTTTTTCTGCGTTTCTCTCTCTTCTAACCAGAAGATTGTTTTTCCACACACAGTATTCGCACTATTCTTCTCGCAACCTTATATGTGTAGCTACGAGATTTATATTGGCTATTCTCAAAGTCTAGATTTCAATACAGTACAAAAGCTGACCATGTGTAACAATTTATTATTCTCTGTCGTAGCTTAAGATTGTTGATTATTGCAGAAAAGGGATAATGTGTATGTCTAATTTCATTATCGGTGTTTATTTGCGCCGTAATATAACTTCGTTGTCAATGCATCATCTTCAGCTTCAATCTTCAAGCATATCTACAAATCCTCTTGATTTTGTACAATACTGTAAACATGTAATGACAGTAGATTCATGCAAAGAAGCTAAATTAGCAACTGTGAATTAAATGACGTGAAGATCTCATATTCTGTGAAAAATATGAGCTATGAAGATAAATATGTGTAAGACCGAATATTTATCTATTGGATCCGAGGTTGCAGATCTGAACTAAGAAGGAAAGACTATTAACAGTTGTAAGTCTTTTAAGTATGTAGGGTCAATGATTAGCCAAGATGGTACTTGTATGAAAGATATAGAAATGAAAATAGCACAGGCAAAACAAGCCACGAAAGCACTCCATTGAGGGATTTGAAACAACACTCTAACCAAAGAAAACAAAAAAAAGGTCTTTCAGAGTATATTACACCATATTACCCTATATGGAGCAAAAGTATGAGCAATGTTAACATCAATACGAAATAAAATAAGGACAGTTGAACGCACGTTATGAGCAGATTTGATGTTTACAAGTGACCAGAGCGGATAGAATAAGAACAGAATGGAAGTAGAATGCTTAATTACAAAAAGTTGTAAAACAGAGTCCTTGGTACGGGCAAAAAATGCCAGAGCACAGGTGGCCTAAAAAATATTGGACTGGGACCCGCCGGGAAGAAGACGGAGAGAAAGATCTGCTACCATATAGAAAATATACATAGGAAATTATATGATAGACAGAGACCTTAGAGAAGATGACTGGGAAATAGAGTGCCGTGGAGGACAAAAACGGTGAACTTATATTGAGCAAAGACGAATAAGAAGAAGGAGCATTAAAATGACTGCCCATTGTGGCAAGAGCTTAGGTATAAAAGGATCACAGCTTTAACAGCTTATGCATCTGCATATTGCAATGTATCTGATAGAACATTAACTCAGACCATATTGGATGCAAGTCAATTAGTCAATCAATCAATCAATCAATCAATATTCTTTATTTCATCTGACTTTTACAAGTACTGAAATGCGTCAAATAGAATCTATGACCAGTAAAAACCATAAGTACATAAAAAATAAATTATACACAAAAACATACAAATTGTTAAAAATATGCCTGCAATTATTCCTCTATCGAATAGAAAGTGTTTACCAGAAGTAAGTCCTTAACTGTTCTCTTAAATACATAAATATTTGACATAACTTGACAATCTTTAACATAATTAGGTAATTTATTATACAAACGAACACATGTTGGGTAAGGACCCTTGCCCACAACGGTCAAGTGACGAACATCATTTCTGTAACGAAAATAAATTGTAGCCACTCATTAAAGAAACATCATTTCTGCAAATAAAGTTGCATCTATGTGACTTTACATAAACAACGCAACTGAAAATATACAGCGAAATTAGTTAAAATATTTAATTGTTTAAAAACCGGTCTACAGGAATCTAAGCGCCTTCTAAACGTCGTGGTTCGAATAATTTTTTTTTGAAGAACAAGCATCTCATTAACTCGCAAACAATTTCCCCAACAAACTAACCAATATTGCAAAGTTGACTGTACATGAGCAAAATAGTAAAGTTTTAAGATATCTAGGGAGACAAAATTCCTAAGTTACCATAGAACAAAATAGTGTACAGACAATCTTCCCACTACATAATCAACGTGAGAGCTCCAAGACAAATTAGAATCCAGGTAAACACCTAACAATTTAGTGGAGTGGCTATTTACCACTGACCCATTGTCAAGTTTTACTAATGGACTCATCTGCATAGTAGAAGGTAAAAAGGTTACCATATTGGACTTTGATCCATTTAAGATTAGGGCATTATTTAAACTTTTTACAGACAGTTTGTTTTTGTACTACATGAAAAAAATTATTGGAATTTAGTGCAACTGTGGTATCGTCAGCAAATTGAGTGACATAACAGCTTGATTGCTGTTCCACGTTTTCTACTCGAACATTTATTGCATCAGAAAAATTATCTACCTTAATTTTTTGAAACCTTTTCGATAAAAAGGTGTGGATCCACTTTAACGCAGTTCCTCTAACAACACTATGATAAAGTTTTTCCAGCAGTATTGGATGATTTACAGTTTCAAAAGCTCGTGCTAAGTCAAAAAACAAACAGATAACTTTATTACCCTTATCAAAGTTCGATAAAATATGATTGCACAGCGCTAGTAGTGCATCTTGCAAACTTATACCTTCACGGAAACCAGATTGAGACTTTTCTATAATGTTGTGCTTGTTAATATACGAGAGAAGACGTGTATGAAATGCCTTCTCATATATTTTTGAAAACACAGTTTTTTGATAAAAGTGATAGGCCTCGATAGTTATCAAATTTTGATTTGTCACCTTTTTTATGTATAGGCACAACTAAAGGAGTATTTAGAATTTGAGAAAAAATCCCTTCCTGAAATGAAAGGTTTACTAGAAATGTTTCTAGGTTTACTAGAAATGTTAATTGTTTATATATGTTATGAGATACATGTGTTAACATAGAATACGGAATCTCATCCAGTCCAGCCGAGGATTTTTTTGAGATATCTTTAATTATACATTTTATTTCTTCATCACTAACAGAATAAATATGGATAAGGATTAGAAACGGAATAAGAAGGACATAACAGGATTAGGAACACGGAGTGTCCTTTTAGAGTGTAACTTTAAATATAGTACTATAATACTAAGAGACATGCCCTTGTTTTCTATAAATCACTATCACACACACTATAGCAACTTCTCTAATATTAATAGAATTCCAACATTCTGAAATGCCTTTAATCAAACTTATGATTTGGTAGATATAAAATCTGTAAGATTTCCGCACTCTTTGACTGAGTATATTAGGGATCGAAGATGAGTGACCTTTAACTTGGAATACTCATTTTATTTTAATAATATTTTAAGGAAAATTTAATTTATTTTAATTTAATCATTTGTCTAACATTATTTAGTAGCAGTATTTTTTATGGTTGATATATTCTATTTTGGTTAAATTTGTGTAAAAATTGGGGCATCCTGTGAATAAATAAATAAATAAATTCAATGTATGCGATTCAGTAACAAAAATTTTAATGATTTTTTTATTTTGACTTTCCAATCTATTTACAAAATCCGTGAAGATTACAATAAGTGTTCTAATTACGGAAATAGGTGTCTTGGAGAAGATTATTCTTTATGGCATATGCGGCACAACTCCTTTCTTTAATCCTAGGTTATATTTTTCTCCTTGCTATTTCATTATATTGATTCATTTATCTGATTTGATCATTAATCTAAAATGAATAATAACTAGACTTCGGCAAATATGCAAATAAAAATGTAGAAAATATGCGCATAAATATGCACGTGTTTACCCGAAAATATGCAAATATTTTACAAAATATGCATACAAATAAATAAAAAAATCGTAAAATAGTAACAATTTTATTTTAAAAAAAAGTGTACATAACTAAATATTTCCTACTATTCATTAAGATTTACATTTATTTTAAGTAACTACATCATTTTTAAGTATGAATAAACTTATTTAGAATTATGGTAACAATAAATGACCAAGTGGTGTTCAAAATTTTCTAACAAAAACTTGTGGCTTCTGTCTGAGTACATATATTTATATATGGAAAAACTTCGTTCAACATCAACTGATGTAACGGGAGCATTTTTCAAACTAACCAAAACATTTGGTTCTAAATTAATTGTTTCCGAAATATTTCCAGCTAGAACACTGACTACTTCAGAAAGAATATGGTAACCTTTATTTTTTTCCATAGTAGCTTCAAATTTTTTTTAAATATCTTTTCCAATATTACCTCTAACGTTCCGACAACATGACGCAAATTCTTTTATTAATGCTGTACTTTCGAACAATGACAGTTTTGGTGATTCTAACTGAGTAATTGTTTTTTGAACAAAACTAAAATTTGATTTTATAAATGAAAGTTCTTGTTGAAGCAAGTTACCCTGAAAAGTTTGTAGAGAATCCAAAAGAGATTGGGAACTTTCATCTGTTAACGTATTAATTATGTTCTTTATTTTAACAAAATGATCTGCATAAAAATTAGCTGCTTCTAACCATGTTCCCCATCGCGTTAAAATAGGTGGTGGTGGAAGAGGAATGTTAGGTAGCATTTCTTTATAAAGTTGAATTCTTATAGGAGATTTAAGAAATACTTTTTTGACACTGGATATCATGGTATTTACAAGAGGAAACTTTTTTCGTATTTCCTCTGCAACTCTGTTTAATCCATGCGCTACACAAGTAACATGTATTAAATCTGGGAAAAATATTTTTAAATTTTGTCCTGCTTTCACCATATAAGGAGCAGCATCCGATAAAATAAGCAGTAATTTATTAGAAGGAATAGTTGTCGGAAGAAAAAAAGTTGCTAATGTTTCTTGTATAAAACGCGAAATTGTTAAAGCATTTGTTTTCTCAAGTTGCTGGCATGAAATAAGATGAGATTTTGGTAAGGTATCTTCTTTAAGAACACCAATCAATAAATGAGCAATATACTTTCCTGAGGAATCAGTGGTTTCGTCTACAGATATGTAAAAATAATTATCTGCAATTTCTTCCTTAATATTAATTAACACCGACGAGTATAGCCCGTTCACATTATTTCTTCTTAGAGACCGATCACTTGGAACATTAAGTTTGCAATATTTTTTTAGAAACGAACTAAAATTTACATTTGCTAATTTTGAAAGCGGTATGTTTGCAGACACTAATGCGCGACACAAGTCTTCATTAAAAGTTTCTTGCTCATCTAATTTTTTTGAAGTAGATTGGAAACATTTAGCCATTGAAGTTTGATGTTTTCCTCCTATTTTTCCTTTTTTTGCAATGTGTGAAGCAGTTCTCACATGTTGGTCTATCTGAAATTTCTTCTCACATGCTATCTATAAATAAAAAAAATACCTTTATTTTAACCCAACCTTTAAAATATAAAAATATACAAGGTGTTTTTGGTTAATCAAATAACTGGTTTGGAAAAAAAAACACTCGCTAAGTGTTTTAAATGCAGTATTAATCCACAAATTAGTTTTTGTTACTAACCATTAGTACATCATATAACTTATTTTAAAATTCAACAAAAGTTTTTAATTTGTTAATTCAATTACAATAAAAATAATTGTGTTTTAGAATAGCTGACTTCATAAAAAAAAGTAAAGGTGAAAAATTTTTCTAAATACACACCATTGTATTGTACCATGGACAATTTTTTCTCACTAAAGGAAGCTATTTTTCATTTAAAAACAACCTACGAGTACTAAATTTCAAGTAAATACGTTTATTGGTTTTAAAGTTATTGTTGTTATTAACTAAAAGAATTTAATTTTTTTTAATTTTAACACCCTGTATCTCGAAAAGTAAATAAGTTTGACCCCTCATTAACTATATCGTTTTGTTCAATTTTTCGAGAAGTATCTACAGTCAAACGTTGTAAGTGTCATTTGGAAACACCCTGTATGTATGAAATATTAGATATTTAATAGAAAATATTAGATACTTACAATTTTGCCACAGACTGAACAGTAGATTTTTCCCATATCCATAGACAGCTCTTTATAAGGTTTAATCCAAGTTGAAGCACTGGTTGTTTTAGGCATTATAAAATCACAATCTTCCTTTTTGTTACGCACAACGAGTGTTTACGCTTTGAATATCAAAACAAAAATGATTTACAAATCTGAGCATCAAATTAGAAATGTTTAGGTACCTAATTCAATAAACTGGGAGATTTTGGAAAATCCCTAAATTAGAAACAAAACTATTAGCCGTTTACCTGCTGTTAAGATACAATAAATTCTAGATAGATTTGGGGATTAGATCATAAAATGCAAATGAGCGAACCCTTAGCGATTATCCAATAACTGAATGCCTCAGTGACCGAAACTTTCTAAGAATGTTGAGGGCTACTTAAATTGATCTTCTTTGAAATTGTAAATGTTTTGTACCTGTAGAGATTACGTACTTAGATCATTTCTTGATTAAAATGACTACAAAATTTTATACAAGAATTGAAATAAATTGGTATGTTTAAAAATTTTCAAATACAGTATAAAAATCTGAACTTTTATGCACTTTATGCAAACTTTTATACAAATATGCCAAAATATGAAATATTTGCATAAAATATGCACAATATGCAAAATATGCAATATGCATATTTGCCGAAGTCTAATAATAACTAATTAAAATTACGGTAGAAATAAGTAAAGTTTTTATTATTTCTAAACTAGATTAGGTTAGTTTTAAACCGAATTTTTTAGTACATAATAGTTAATGCAAAACTTACTTCCAATTAATTCATACTATATTATATAAAAATATAACATACTTCCATTAAAATAATCTTCACAACAATATAAATACGACATTAGAGATACATTATCTCTCCTCAATACCTTACACCATTGTTTTCATAGTTTTGCGTCATTTGGAATACGAAAAAACAATTTATCGGGTGTACTTCTAACAGTACTTTTGCACTGGGGTACTATAAATTACTTGCAAGAAGGTTTTTTGCATCTGCCGTGATTTGAAAACAAAAAATATGTCTAAGTATGATGAAGTAACTACATTTATACAGCAGATATACCTGAAATAAAATCGAGAAAATTTGCTTATGCTGACGACCTGGCCATTGGCTTCCAAGATAATAGTAAAGAAGCAGGAGAACGAGCTCTAAACGAGGACTTAACTACACTAAGTAACTATTTTAAGAACTGGCGCTTACGTCCTAACACAAGCAAAACTGAAACGTGTCTCTTTCACCTGTCGAATCAACTTGCGGGCGATACTCTCAATGTAACTCTAAATGATACAGCTATCAAACATAACAACAACCCCAAATATCTAGGCGTCACACTTGATAGAACACTCACCTTCAAAAGTCATCTTACAAACGCAGCCGGTAAACTAAGAACAAGAAATAACTTAATATCAAAACTTGCTGGAACAACTTGGGGTGCTTCTGCAGATACTCTTCGGACCTCTGCTCTAGCTTTGGTTTTTTCAGTGGCAGAATATTGTGCACCAGTATGGCTAAATAGTGCACATACAAGCAAAATCGATGTCCAACTTAACCAAACCATGAGAATAATCACTGGAACAATAAAACCAACGCCAGTGAGATGGCTGCCTACTCTGAGCAATATTGCTCCACCAGATCTACGCCGTACAGCAGCATTTGTGAGAGAGTACCAGAAAATTGTAGCCAACGTACAATTACCAATACATCAAGATATCCCAGACATCTCAAAAGAGCAACAGCGACTGAGATCTAGAAATCCTCCAATACGATCTGTCCGAAAAATTGGTAATTCCTATGATATACCTAGGCAATGGACAACAAGATGGATGCCAACAGTAGAATCGGACTATATTAAGATATCCACCCCAACTCAGGGTTTCATCGGATCAAATCCACTTGGGCAAGGCTTAATCGCATACGTACCGGATATGGTAAATGTGCTGATTCGCTGTTCAGGTGGGGTCGTGCAGGAAGTCCACAGTGCGATTGCGGACAATCTAGACAGACCATAAGCCATTGTGTTTCAGACTGCTTGAATCGTGCCTACCGTGGAAACCTCCAGGACTTTGCGGAATGTTCCCCAGAAGCAATTGAATGGCTATGTAAATTGGACATTAATATTTAGTGTCATTCATTCTATCTTTAGTATTTAAATAATATATTTAATATATATGTATATATTATTGTATTTGTATATTTATCGTACTGTGAAAGTCCATACGCTAAATAAATAAATAAAAATCTTATCTTTTCTAAGGTTGGAATAGCTCAAATTTATTCAAAGTTTTTAATTTCATTTTTAAACATAGTTTTAATGTTTTTAAGTCTATTTTTATTTTTTTATACATTATAAAGATCTACATTATTGTTATAAAGCATAAAAAAAATCATGCATATTCCCTATTACCAACTTTTACTATTGTCTACAGTATAATTTTTTTTATTACTCGTATGTTTCGATTACCAACTCCGGTTTTTGTAGTAGTTCAATTAGGTTAGCATATTGTATTTTATTAAAAGAATTTTTATAATCTATGAAATACATTTAGGCGCCTCTTTGTTGGTTTTTGCTCTCTGAAGGAATATGTTATACATCAAATGAGTTTCCTCCAAATACAAATGTTAGATATCATCAGTTTTTCTGTATCTGTGAGTTTTGTCGGAATTTATTCACGAACGGATAGACCGACCGCATCTTAAACATCGCAATTTTTATTCCCATTTAATAAAAAATAACTTTTTGTACGCATAGGTTAAATCTGGCCTCACATTATAGTACAAAGATTCCCCATCTCTGGTCTAGACAAACCTCTTCAGGGACAACAATTTTTAAGATTCACAAGTTTTATGATTGCAAGTCACCAAAATACCTCAATGGCTACCGAGAAATCAATAAAAATGCATTCCGTGACTTCAACAATCCAATTAACTGTTAACGTGCCCAGAAAAATAATTATATAGTGTGTTCAAAAACACGATTAATACTCGAAAGGAAGTTATTGCATATTATAAGTTTAATAGCATTGTATATAATAATTTATTTTTTTGTGATTGATAAACAAATAAGCCAATTGTGGCCATTGTGTTCACTTCGGCTATAGGGCCGTCACCCCAGTGAATGACGATCGTAACTTCGGCATTGTTTTTTCCATTTTGAGCTATTCTTATTAGCTTTTGGAATTACAAACCCAGCTCAATCATCAACTGCAGGATGATGTCTGTATTTTCCTTTATCCTCGTTATGCTTTACGATTATACAAAGTATGTCTAGTGTGTTGGGTTTTAATTTGTTTTAGTTTTTTGATAATAATTTCATAGGCTGTAATAAAATTGTCGGAATCTTTTACCGAGTGTTTTTTTTTTGATACTACTATAAATTATTTGATTAGTGACAAACTGATGGAAAAATACTCATTTTATCATGTACCTATATATTACATATCTAATTTTTCCTACAACAATTTGTGCGCTGGTGTTAATTGTTCTATATGAAAGAAACACGATTTGAATAAAATTTTTGCACCTAAAGGTATGTAACAGAATCGGATACACGCTTTTATTTCTATTGTACAAATTGCAAACGTAAAAACAATATGTAATTATCCTTATAATGTACGTTTGATGTAAGTAAAATATTTTTTCGTCTATGAGTAATGATTCGTTATCAAATGTTAGTGTCAATAATAGATATTCTCACTTTATTGTCAACATTCGAAATCTTTCATTAATTATAATATAATCTATTGAATTTCCCACTATGCGACCTGGAGTATCTTAAAGTGATTTCTATGTGAATAGTCTTCTGTATGGAAGTTTAAAGTAAGTATTAGTAATCACAAACTGATCTTCTACTTCAAATTCACGAAATCGGTCTTGTCTCTCTTTTCTTTCTCCAAGCTCAAACTGTCATATATTTTTTCGATTGTCCCTTACCAATATTAACATTTAGATCACTTTATGATGAGAAGCAATAAAAAGGTTAACGAAAGAAAGGGGCAGAGCAGGGATCAACCCTGAGATCATTAACCAGATCAAGGAAGAGTACCAGAAGAGTGCAAGGAAGAGGGAACATTACAGGAAACTTTGTATAAAAAAATAGGGCACTGGAAAAAGCTGTGTGAAAAGTAAATAAGGACATCTGGGTTCCAGGATATAGAATCGACATTAAGAACGAGAGCTTTTTCCAGACAGCAGATGGCATAAAGTATGGAGGGACGAGCGGGCCGTACCCTTTACCATGGATGAACTTGTCGAGGCATTGGGCCCACTTAAGACGCGCAGGTCCCCCAGACTAGATACCAGCTGAGGCTGTGAGGGGTCTAGGATAGGCGGACTCTGCGTGGCTTCTGGAACACATGAATGTGCTGCTGGAAGCACAGACCTTTCCTGAGCCTTGAAAGACATCGCGGTTAATACTGCTATCCAAGGCTCGGAAAAAGTATTATCCCATCTGTCACGTTCCATGAATCAGTAAGCTGTATGAAAGGACGCTGCTAGTACGCATAGATGACATGATTGAGAGGTCAGGTGATTTATCTCCGAGGAAATTTGGTTTTTGTAATGGAAAAAACAAGATTATTGCTATTGAGAGGGGATAAACATCGCTGTTTGGCCCTGCTGTTGTTCAATGTTAGGAATGCATTCAATATGCTGCAGTGGAGTGAGATAATGAAGGTAATGGAGGAGAGAGAATGTCCCGATTACCTGATGAATGTGGCGGAGTATCTGTCCTTTTGAAGATTCCAGATTCCCCTCTATAAAGACGAAAAAAAAAAAAGATTTCTTGTTTTAAGAGTTTCTTTTTAATCAAGTTTCTTGATTTAAGATTATATCTACTCAATTTCAGTGTCTTCTGTTGAGATGATTAAGATGCTTCTGAAGCGATTACCTTAAAATCTTTTTTTCTTTTTTTGAGCTTTCCAATGTACGTATTCTTTGCTTTCTTTGATAGTACTCATATTGTAGTACTTTAACGGGTGTAGATATTAGCGATGGCTATTTTTCGAGTAAACTGATTTTGTGTTTTATGGAACTTTGCTTCGCATTCACGTCCAGTGAACGAGATCTTGTTCACGGCTATTTTACAGGAATAATGTACAAAATATAATAATTTCCAACATAATGCCATAGAATTCTTAGTAGAACTGAAATCTAACAATTCAATACGTTTATTTTATTTGGAAATCATAAAAACAGAACACAAATAAATTTTTATTTGAAAATTTTGCATTGTTAATGAATATGTATAAGGATTTATGGACGACCGGTAAATAAAACTGTAACAAATTGCTAATACCCCGTGAAAAATGCCACACATCCGCTCATGTGTAGGCGTCCATAAAAATCTTAATTTCACGGGAGACGATTTGATAAAAAAATGATCAAGACGGTGCTGTGTTGACAAACAATCTCATATAAACATCTACATAATACGAATTAAAATACCTAGATCAAGACTGTTCTGGCAACATACGTACTTGACAAGTACGACTGATCGTAATAAAAAGCGTTATCTTCATTCAACTGTTTCGCGAAGTCGGGCGCACTTGATTTTCCCGTAAAGTTTTCTGTTGGAGCCATACAGCGCTTTAGTCACGTTTTTTGGTCAAGTCGCGGTTTGGGTGTTCAGTAACTACAAAAATGGGTAGAACAGGGGGTGAGTTTTGAAAATTTTCATTCAAGATTATTAAGTTTTTTTAAATTCTTTTTAAAAATATTTGAGTTAATTCTTCTGTCATATTAGATATATTTTTTATATTTTAAAAATCGTATTAACAAAGATTGAATATTCTTGAAGAACGGCAAAACATTTTTTTCAGTGACTAGTCCTAGTTCTAAATACTATATAATTTTAGTTCAGCTTAACACTTTATACACCAGTAACGAAGTTTTGGGCCTCTAAGGTACATTATACTTCTTTCTGTGCTATTGTAGATTTTTTCAGTCTTGTACTCTACATTAATATCATAAATATCTTGTTTTATTCCTATTATTACAAAAAAGGAGGACGTCGTCCAGTTGCTTCGATGACGTCCCCCTTTTTTGTTACCAGCCTCAGTGTTATTTTTTTTGGAATTCTTCTTACTTTTATTGTAGATTGGTAACATCTTAACAATCTTTTTAATTTTTGAATCATATCAAGTATGGGTATTTTTTGTTCGTATATTTCCAATAATTTGTTATTATCCGGAACTTGCTCTTCTAGTACTTCTTTACATTTAGTATCACTGAGTACGCATTTATGATTCTAAATATATTTTTTTTTTATTTAAACACAAAACCACATCAACCGCGTAGGGTTATTAGTGGATATAACAAATATATGAAATATTACATTAAATAAAATTGAATAACTTGATGTCTTTTAAACAGCTTAACACTGTCGAAATTTTTTTGGTGAGAACTCTCTTGAGATCAAGACAGTTCTCTCTCTTTGGACAATCAAGCAGGATGTGTTTCACAGTCAATGGGTTAGAGCATGAAGATAGCTACTCCGCCACTGGTCTGTTGTGCTACTCGGTTTTTTGGAAAACATTGATAATTTCGAAGATTTATATTAACTTGTTTAAAATGAGTTTCTTGAAGACATAAGATCTTTGGGCATAATTCATTTATTAATAGTTTTAACTGTTCCAAATGGGTATAAAACCCATTAAGATTCCACTGTAAAATAAAGGAATTGGACATGTTAGAATTCTTTAGGGCTTTAAAATGTTTATTGTATCGTACGCCTATTGTAAATAAAAAAACATTTTTAATGCTTAATTGAATTCACATGAGCTGCTTAAAATTTATTTAATTGTAAAAATTTAGTTTATTAGTGATATGTTTGGACTAAAGCCTTTTTGATATTTGCCCAGATCATTTTTAAATTTGGTTTTTCATATAACATGAAAACACTTTCATTTTATAACTTTTCGCCACACTTTAAAAAATTTATAATCGATTTGCTTGCTTGGTAGGTACTTGTTCTTTACATTTTTTTCAGTGTTACTTCATCTGATAGTTGGTTTTGTTGACTTTGATGTTGATTTTCTGCGTTTAAAATATTTTTGGAATATTTGACCCATCTTTTCAATGTGTCATCAATTCCACCTAATAGATTTTTTTCATGAATAATAACGAATATTGCATCTGTACACGATCTTCCACTACGAAAATCCTATTGTTCATCTGCTAAACTTATCTTCTGATAGTTAGTACTGAGAAGTACTAACTAACTTAAAAGAAGCCAGTACTGAGCCCTGTGGAACCCTATTACTAAGGAGGTTTGGTTTGCTTATCTCTCCATTAAGAGTTACTTGGAGATTTCTGTTACTCAGCATATTTTGTATTAAGCGAACCATTGTCGCACAAGGAAACACTCATAGAAGCTTAGATTACTTCTTCTTTCCAGATATTGTCATCTTCTTCTTCTTGTGCCACTCCTATCGGAGATTGGAAATCATCAAGGCTATCCTGACCTTGTTCAGAGACCTAAAGAGTTCATTAGTGGTACAGCCACTATTCTTCTACGGCCTGGATTCCGTTTTCCTTCTATTTTTCCTTACATTATATTTTGAAGTAATGCTTATTTATGTCCTCTCATCACGCGACCTAAATATTCGAGTTTTTTCGTTTGATCGTTGACAAAATTTCTGGGTCTTTTCCTATCCTTCGCATTACTTCAAAATTTGTAACTCTGTCAGCCCAACTTATCTTCAGCATTCGACGGTAGCACCACATCTCGAAACTTTCAATATTTTTTATGTTGTTTTGTTTGAGAGTCCAGGCCTCTACACCGTATAATAGCTTGTTAAATACGTAGCCCCTTAGCATTCTTAATCGGAGAGGGATGCTTATATCTCTGTTGCAGAAGAATTTCCTCATCTTGTCATAAGCTGATATTATGTCTAGGAATACAGCACTTGGTTTTAGTTTTATGTTTTTATGACACAGCTAATACTCTTCAACGTACTGTCGTCAACAGGTGATGAAGAATTTCAAAATTGGTTGAATTTTGTTGCCTCAAATATTGCAGTAATTTTAATGAACTGCTAATGTGAATACTCATATAATCCATTCAATTATAAAATTATATTTTTGTCAAGTATTTCAATCAGTATCTATTTCTTTCGGTTTTAATTAACTATAGTAGCCGTAAATTTGTTTTTGGATATAGTAGTAGAGCTATATCGTCTGCATATCTCAAGTTTGAGATCTTTTTGCCCGTGATATTGCCATTTGCCACGTGCTTTTCTCGTTATCTGTTCCCCATAGAAGTTGAAGACACTTTGAGATAAAAATCATCGTTGGTGCACTTCCTTATTGTCTTAAAAAGAGTTAGAGTTATGGTTTTTAACTCTTATTTTGGTTTCATTATTCTCGTATAGGCTCTTTATCAGAGTTAAAAGATGATCAGGAACTTCCATCTCGTGTAGAATTTTCCACAAAACTTTCGAGTTTACACAGTCAAAAAACTTTTGGTAATCCAGAAACCAGATGATTAAAGGAACTTTGAATTCTCGAGCAACTGTGCGCTTTACTTGAGTGTGAAATTAGTGAGATAGTTAGGTGGTTACTACATTTTGTAGTTACAGCTTTCTTATAAATTGGACTAAACAGCGCAGTATAGTAATCATTGGGTCATTTGCTGATTCTCCATTTTCCATCAAAGTTCTGCTGTAATATTACTGCGAACAAGACCAATTGCTGACGATTTTTCATGAATTGTGAAGAAGCTTAATACAAATACCATGGTTATATTAAAGAAAGAAGTGTGGTACTAGCAAACTCCCACCATGAAAAGATCGTGCGAGCTTTAAAGCATGAATAGACAACTAGTACCTAAAGCTGGGAATTAAGATTCAATCGTTAAAACTGGAAAAAAACTAATGAGATTATCAGAAAATCTAAAAGTTTAAAAAAATTTAACAAAGATACTTAAGTTTAACAATGCACCAATCTATATTTTGCAGAAATTAATTTTATTTTATCCTATAAAATAAATTAGTTACAATATAATACCTAATGATTTAACATTGTTTACCTTAGATAAATTTTGTGAGAGCGTGAAAATGTATATGTTATGGATATTATAAACAATATTAATGTATGTTCAGATACAGCAAATTTCATTTACATAAAAAGCAGTTAATCAAGAGATAACATAATCCCACTAGAAATCTGTGCATATGTACAAGGAAAATAAATATAGTGATAAAAAAATCCAAGAAAAAAACAGTTCTGGCTATTTTAAATCAAGCTAAATTATTTTATAAAACATCTTTTATCAACTAAATCATATGATAATGTGCACATGTAAAACAAATAATAAAAAAGAATGATGTATAAATTACACTGCCGCATTTAGCGGATAATGAAAGACGTGAAAATATAAGGTTATCGTTAATATACATGGTAAAGTATATTGTCATCGGTATCGGTATCCACTTCAAATCTATTTGTTAAATTATAATTTTCTTTACTAATAGTTTTATATTGTTCTCATTGCTATTTAAAAAACCATAAATCATTACAGAATGAAAAAAAAGTAGAATGATAACTGACCACGACAAAGTTACCTGTAATCAAAAATTTAAAAATAACTTCTAACCAGACATCCTCGGTTTTTTTTATTTCCGGTGGTATTATATTTTTGTAACCGTTATTATTCATAAAAATATGTTTCCAAATTTTGTTTACTATTCAATGGCAGACTGCTTATCAAAATATCTAATATTTTACTGATAAAAATTATATCAGATATTCGATAAATATAACCTGTAGTGATTATTATTTCAAACCAAGTCAGTGACATACATCACTTATTTTAAACAAAAAATACTATGCTTCAATAAAATGTACAGACTAAACTTACTTAATTATCTAAACAGAGGGAAAAAAATACGAATATTTGGTATTTATATCGGCCTATAAGAATTTTACTCTCTAAAGATTCCAAAAAAATTGGAAGAATGTGGTCAGGAGCATCACTAATTTCATCTTCACAGAAGAAATAAAGGAACACTGAGATATCAAAAACATGTCTGTTCTAGTCTGATAGGTTGCATAAATAAAAATACAGAAAATTTCTGGAGAAAGCTTAGAGGATTGCTCTGCTGAGGGTCGTCGTCTGCACATATAAGACGACTTTGACAGTTGCTTTACAAGTAATACCAGGGGTGTCACCAATTCACCCACTAGAGAGAGAAAGAGCAATCACGTACGACATGAGTGAAAACTGCAAAGCAGACAAGAGAGATGTGACCAACGGCCACAGGGAGACTAACTGCTTCTTCACACAGTTTTTTACGGGGCACGGCACTTTTAGAGCCTATATGTTAAGGATAGGGAAGTAAGAAGATGGCAACTGCATTGACTGCGGTGTTGACGACATGACGAAATACTGTGTGTTCGATTGCAGAAGGTTCACGAACGAGAGGGAGGAGCTATATGAAAGGGTGGGAGAATTTAGGGCGAATAACATAATGGAAGTGACAGGAAAAGGAGAAAATGATTACAAAGAAATCCTGGGGGCAATAATTTTTTCTTCTAGTGCTGACTCCACTAATTAAGGTTAACTATAACTATTGCAAATTCATCTGTATCTTTCGTCTGCTTTTCTTAAAAGCGTGTGGGTATTAGAGTAATAACTAAAATAATAAAAAGGAAAGAGATCCTAAAAAGGGAACGACAGCAAGCATAAACGCTAATGACATAAACAAAAGAGAAGAAAGCCGCACATACGTGTTAGGACGGTCTAAACAAGGGATAAGGTAAATTGGACAGAGAGTTCTGGTCTAAAAACCCAAGCTAATTATTCAACACCATCACTTATCTAATAAGAGCAGCAATTTCAAAAATATCTATAGTTTTGGTGATTGTCAATCTTGGGAATGAAGACAGCACTTGAAGAATAAAGTAATGCCAAAATATTCAAAAGAAGACGTCCAGGGAAAAAAAAAATAGGATAGTTCCAGTGGTATGTTACAGTTAAAAGGGTGACCATCATCAATATTATTTCTTTCTTTCTTTCTCCCCTTCCTTTTACCCTAACAGGGTGTCGGATCAATATTATTTCAAGAAGAAAAATAACGCACTAGAAGTGTTTAGGTACTGTAATGCACAGTGTATCATCATCAAATAGCCCCATTTTCACATCCATTGTTGGATATAGGCCTCCTCCAAACGTCTCCAGTTCTCTCTATCTCTAGCTGCTGCAATCCAGTTTGTTTCTATTCTCCTTAGGTCGTCGGTCCATCGGGTGGGTGGTCTGCCTCGAGTTCGCTTGTCGGCTCTTGGTTTCCACTCCAATAATCTCTTCGTCTATCTTCCGTCTTCCATTCTAGCAACATGTCCAGCCCACCTCCACTTTTGTTTATTGATTCGCAGTATAATATCGTTTACTCCAGTTCGTCGGCGTATCTCCTCATTTCTCACGCAATCTTTCAAGGTCAGGCCTAGCATTGATCTCTCCATTCACCTTTGTGTTATCCTCAGTTTTTCGGCAGTAGCTTTCGTTAAAGTTCCTGCTCCGTAGGTCAAGACTGGTAAGATGCATTGATTAAATGCCTTCCTTTTCAGGTGAATTGGGGTATTTGTTTTAAAAATGTCTCTCATCCTTCCATATGCCGCCCATCCCAACGTGATTCGTCTATTTAGCTCGCAGGTTTGTTTGTCTCTTGTTATTCTAATTTCATGACCCAAGTATGGGTATTTATCGATTAATTCCACCTTGTTGTTATTAATCTGTATCTCTTCGCTGGGAACCATATTGGTCATCATTTTGGTTTTCTCTAAATTTATCTCCAGCCCAGTTTCTTGTAGCATGTCATTCAGTTCTTGGAGCATGTCTTTGATATCTCCCAGATTATCTGACAGAAGCACGATATCGTCCGCAAAACGTAGATGGTTTAATCTTTCTCCATCGATGGATATTCCTTTCTGTTGCCATGTTAGTCTTTTAAATGCATACTCAAGAACGGCAATAAACAGCTTTGGTGACATGGTATCACCTTGCCTGACTCCCCTTTTTATCTTTATTTTATTAGTTGCTGAATGTAAACTTATGGTTGTTGTGGCATTTTCATGCCTCTAAAAATTGCACAGAGTATAAGAATTTCGAATTAATGAAAATAAACTCCAAACCAATACAAGCGGTTAAAGCCAGTAAAAATCCTTATATCTTGTTAAATATCCGGGATTTTTTAATAAGAGATATACGAAATTGACCACCTGTGACGTATTATCGTAAGAAATTATTAGTTTATGTCTTTTAACCATAAATTAATAATTTATAGACAAAATTATGGTTCCATGAACATTATTACTAATAAAATAATGTTTTTATGTTGAAACCATCGCATTAAAAAAAATTATTAGGTGGACTTTATCTGCAAAACAAAATATAGCATTAAAAAGTCGCAAAATGTGCATGCCTTATTTATTTCATATTATACAGTTTATTGTGTTTGTCACTGCCGTATGGATGAATGTTGTGCTGAATTTTTGATACTGAAATGAATATTAAAGTCAATTAAATCATCGGTAAAATTGTTTTTATGTTATCAGTGAAACTTTTGACTTTTAAGTTATTTCAAATTTGTAAGAAATACATTTGTCTGGTATCAGAGATGATTTATAAAATCACAAAATTATTGTAATCATTGAAATGCTGTACATTGTTTGTGTACAATCAAACACCTATATGCTAATTTGCTAAGGAATTGTATATTTTTGCCATTTCTTTACACCAAGAATTAGACGTATTGTTAAAATTAATGCTACTACCACTAAATAGATTAATACTATTAACTTCTGCCTACAATCCGATTAGAGAAGTAACGTCTGTTTCCATTGGATAAGCATATATACGATAATTTGCATATGACAGAACTTTATGTTAAATAACAAATAAAATGTCTTGATATAGTGATCCTGATGATGATATATAATATCAATAGCTTTACTATGTTAATTTTACGTTAAGAAATAACACTAATATTGGACACATTGCTCTTCTTCAATTTACAACCGAGACGAACTCTCTGGCCGAGGCGAATTCATCGAAAACACTTTCCCGATAACTTTCCTTTTAAAAAATCTTGTACAAGTGAGTTTCAGGAAAACTATTTTAACAGCTTATGACAGTAACTTTTATTATTATTTAACTTATGCTGTTTTCTTGAGGTCATTCTTGTCATATTGATAAAGTGTTTAGATAATGAAAAAAGTGTGTTCGTATTATCTCTGGGCTCGGTTATAGATCAGACTCTTCAATCTCTTGTAGAACTTTTAAAATTTTGACTTTACATTGTGTACATATTATGCAGTGCCTGTTGCATATTAAACAAAATATAATAAGCATGCAGATTTTTACAAATTATCCCACTAAAAACAACAAGTATCTTGTACCGCAATTTAGCCATCTAGGGAGATCCAAAAATGGTTCAAGGTATTTGAGGAGCAGACTTTCACATCGCACTGTGTCCATTTTTAACATTTTTCAGGAAGTGAGAAAAACAGCTACTCAATTATTAATAAAGTTAAAATTAAAACACAAAATATAAATAAATGTACTTTTTTATTATCAATTTATCCTATTTATAAGTTTTATTGAGCTTTATTAGTTTAAAAAAAAATGATTGATGAACAAAACGCCATTTGGTTTTCTTTAAATGAAAAGATGTAGTTTGATTGTCCCTATATAATTAATATAAAAATATGAACCGAAAATGCATTTCTGCGTGTTTGGAATAAAAAATCATATGACATGTATGTCGTAGTCCAGAAGACAGCAACATTCTTTTCCATCTTCACATTAATCGCAGGTCTGGTCCTTTTCAATTGTATTTTCACGATACTGCTCTTTCAAAATTAAATCTTACCAAGTTAACTCTGTATCTAATGCCCTTTCTTTGCCTGATAAAAATTTTGATAAGCTATCTAGTTTTTTCTTCTTAACAGTATGTTTCATTGGCAATTCCGGCTGCATTTCGTTACTTAGTTTTTTCTGTGGTTGAATTAAATTAAAAAAACTTTTAGAAGAGTTATCATTTCTATACAATACCTCTGTTTTATATAAGATTTCACTTTCCCCAGCAGTTTGTTTGCCTCGAGTTATGATTATTCTTTTGGCTCCAGTGATACCTATAAGTTATTTGAGGTGAAAGAGCTGCATGTTTTATGTCGTACAGGGTCCAATCAGAGCCCAGCTTGGGTCCATGTCCTTTCTTAGAATAGATTTCATAATATTTGTCTGGTGACTTTATAAAAGCATGGGCACGTAACTCCAGCTCAACTTGACCAAAACTCGATCAGCTGGCATAAACGAATGGGGTTTATGCCAGCCAGCCTTTAATAGTTTTGAGGCATTATTCAAAAACTACAAGGTGAGTGCAAGTACCGTGTGGGAATTTTTATTTTGACCCCCACTTCTATCCGAAAACAATATTAGATGTTTAATATCTGAGTCAAAATTCCTTCCTGCTTTGTGCTCAAGACATGTATAAAAAACAGGAGTTTTTTGTTAAAATATCTGTCACACGAAATGCATAAAAAGACAGTTGCTGAATTTCGTAATAGGCGCTTTTGGGAGATTTTGGACCTGTTGCATATCAAAGCAATATGCCACACTATCAGCAGATTCCTCCTTCATTTATTTAAAAAAACTGCTTTCTTAAGCACTAATAATATCATATACTATTGATTTCTACAATGACTGATAACAAAATAAAGTCGTTACATGGTAAAAAAGCATTGCTAACAAAATAGCGCTATTTGTTTGTCTCTCGCTACTGCACAAAATGCATTTTGTTTGTCTAGGTGATTTTTGAAGCCAAAAATATACGTGAAATATTACGTTTAGAATATCTATGCATATGTTAATTAATAAATGGTGTTTTGACGAGTCCAACTCCACCTCGAAGTCAGAATGTGAAAATATGGACAAAGTGCGATTTGAAAGTCTGCTCCTCATTTAGCCATTCAAGTACCTTTTGGCGCATGTGCTAAGTTTATGAGCTGATTTCTTCGTTCTAGCAAAATTTTAGTTGTAAATTTCAGCAGTAACGGCTTGTATCACTTTAAAAAGCTAGTGTCAGAATTCTGACTAAGTTTTTAGTGATGGGTTCACGATATTGTTAAAAAAGGCATAAAATTGAAATTAAAAGAAATTTCTGGGTATTTATTATTTCTGGGGTGCCAAGAAATTGTCCAAAATTCATCAAATTCCGTAAATTAATTAAAAATAAAAAAACTCAACTTACCACTAGTATTTAGGTACTACTGATAATACTTGAAGTTTGTTATTTGAATCGATATACGATTGAGTCTCTAGAGTCTGTTTACAAAATTATAACACCATTTTAGTATTTACACACACGCATCAAGTTGTTTTATAACTTTTAAAGTATCTGATATATAAAGCCCATTCTTCTTTTTTTTTGGTTGTAAAGTTTTACTTGACTTTGCTATTAAAATTTTCAATGTCATTTAAAATTTTTTTTCTACAGATAGCCTACCTAAAGCACTAAGTCGTTCTTCTTTCATGGTATTTCTAAGGATTGTTTAAATTCGTTTTAGCATCGAAAAACAGAGTTCTGCTCCAAATGTTGAGATAGGAATGGTAATTCCTTAATAACTTAAATGTTTAATAGAGTCTTCAAATGTACCTTTTAAACCTTCCTCATATAAAACTAATAGCAGAATAGCCCCAGAGATAGTAAGTAATTCGTCTCTGTGATACAGTACTTGTAATTCAGTTTTAAGCAGAAAACTTCTCCGACATAAATAAATTAGAAGCAAGTAAATATTCGGAGAAGATAATCCTTGTTTTTATTTGCTATAAACTTAATCGCGTATCTCTAAAAGGCTTCCCGTTGCAGGGCCTATCCTCTTCAATCCGCTCCTTTTTTTATTGGTTCATCAATATTCGTTTCTCTCTTTAACGCATTTATTTTTCCTTGAAAATTGTCGATAACGACTTCCATTTGTTTCCTTATAGCTTAAATTGCTGCTTCAAAATTCTCCAAATCTTTTTTCACCTTAACAGAATCAGTGCATAGGTACTTTTTGCAATTGATGAAAAAGAATTTCTATGTGAGGCATTATTTTACAAAAAATAAATAAAAAAAATACAATACGTTTATCCTGAAGCCTTAATTCATAACCATTTGCTTAATTAATAGACCATAAATCACGTACAGTATTTTGTATAAACACCCGTGAATGAAAATTCCAATGGGTGAAGATTTTGGCAACCTGCGATTAACCACTCAATCCAAAATTTTTGTTGTTTCAGGAGATCTAGAAAACAATAAGCACAAACCAGATCAATTAGAAAAAATATCCTAGCCTGCTTATTGATAAAACATGCACTTGTCATAATTAAATTCATTTGGTGTGCATAGCAATGAACGTAATTTCTGTTTTCACTTATAACAGATGCGTCATCATAACTTTGAGCAATTAATTTGTTCGGAGTATGTTTTAATAAGGGATTTAAAACATTTAAAATGCATTAAGCTATTGATTTGGCATCATCTAGCACCGTCTAGCACGTAATATCTCCAAAATCTCTTAACTGGTCGTCCTTAACAAAAATATCGGAAAACTATTACTAACTGAAATTCACCAGCAACGTCTGTCGTTTCATCGACAATCACTGCAACTCTTCTTCATCTTTGTCATTATATTTCTCTATCTTGCGTCAATCTAATCCACTGTTTGCCTGCCACTGCTCTTATGTCATCTACCCATCTTTCTTGAGATCTTCCCATGCTTCTTGTTGTCGTCCTTGGTCTCCATTCTAGAATTCTCCGTGTCCACCTGTTGTCATTATATCGGGCTACGTGACTTGCCCAGCGCTATTTCATTTTTGTAATTTCTTCCACAATATCCCTAATCTTCGTTCTACGTCTTATCTCAATGTTTCTAATCTTGTCTCTCAGTGATATTCCAAGCATGATTCGTTCCATTGCTCTTTGCGTTGTTTCTAATTTTTTAGCAGATTACCAGACAAAGCAAGAGCTACTGTCTCCAAGCCATAGGTACAAACAAGTAGTATGCATGTGTTATACACCTTTTTCTTTAAGTTTACAGGAATGGAGATGTTTTTCAAGGTATATGCTAGTTTGCCGAAAGCTCTCTATGCCAGGTTTGTTCTTCTGTTAATTTCAGCATATTGATTTGGTTTTCCCAGTTTGATGACATGACTTAGATATACATAATATCCAACATTTTCTATGGTATAATTTTGTATTGTTATATTTGTCTGGTCTCGGCTCAGTATTTTTGTTTTGTTGTAGTTCATTTTTAAGCCTACCGCTCCTAAAACTGCATTTCCAGGACCACAACGCACTAAAGGTTTAATTATAAATACAAAAACTTAGTAATAGCTAATAGACATAATAAAAGCGAGAAGCGACAAGTAACTCGAAATAAATAGATACTATCTTACGATCTACTACGAGTAGTAAATCTTCACTCTTGATCTCAGAACAAAGGTTCTCATTTAACGTATTATTAAAAGTCCAATATAGCTCTATCTATGTCCCTTACATAGAAGGATCGTGAACTCTTTCTCTTGTCAGACGCACCAGTATGATAATAGCACAAGATTATCCCCATCGAATAACCTTTGCTGTGGATGGCGGAGGTTATACTACGCACACAGTTGCCAGATTTTATATAATTTATAAAGATAAAAAGAAATACACACAAAAAAAAACAGGCTTTAAGAGGTTAAGAGAAGATAACAAATACGTTTATGCATAAAAATAAGATAGTGCCATGGCTCTATGGCACTACTTTACCATCTACCACTGGCGTAGTATTTAGAAGATACCTCTGTAGTTTCCTGGTGGTTTGTTATCACCATTTTGAACAATAGGATTCTCTTGCTTCTTCTCCAATCTTCTGGTATTTTATTTTATCTTATATATATATATATATATATATATATATATATATATATATATATATATATATATATATATATATAATCTTGTTAATTAACGTTGTATTTAGTTGAAGTTTTTCTTGTTATGCAAAATAAATTTAGCATTTAATAGTGATAAAAAAGTCACTTTCATTAGACGCATTTTACAAGTTTTGTACTGGAAATGAGAACTTTCATTTTATGTTCAAACCGTAAAAATATAATTATTTCTGGCTCGTTTGTTTACCTTCAAAAACTGTAACAACTATTTTTGTAACAAGTACACTTTATTATAATTTTTTTTAACATAAAGTGTATTTATCAAAAATTCGGAACCAGAAAATTGCATCATTATTTGAAATTTATCTCACAAATTAAAACAAGTATTATTACATGTCATTTTTCTATTGTATGAACACAAAGAGCCTATTTTTGGTAAGTATAATTAATAGATAAATATATGTTGTATTTAAAAATAGTTTTTTTTTGTCATCTGTAAATTTAATTATAACAAACAAAATATTAAGTATGTAACATAATTTACTTGCGATTACAAATTTGTTCAATGGCATTATTCTTGTATTATAATTTGACAATTAAATTATTTAGGACTGGAATATAGAGTTAGTGAATGATAGTTTACATATAGAGGAAGAAAATTAATAAAAAACATTTAAATACTTAAGATTTACAGAATTAATTTATATATGTAAGATTTGAGATATTAGAACATAATAACAGACCTAAAAAGTAAATTAAAAGATGAACTTAATTCATACATAAATTAATTGTCGACTATAGAAACAACATTCCACAAATAAATAGTAAAAGTGAGCCAATATCATCATATAACGGGGGTCCTACGGCGATTGCCGCTTCCCGCATTTCAGCCTCCATCTTTTCCTATCTCTCCAATCTCCCTCTTCTAAGCCTCTAGATTGCATTGTTTTTGTAATTTCCCTTCTCCAGGAATTTGGTGGTCTTCCCCTTTTCCTTCTTTCTGGCGGAACATACCTTAAGGCTTTCTTTGGCCACCGCTCCTCCTCCATTCTTATCCCGTGACCATACCATTGTAATTGCCTTTCTTGTATTCTATCTGAAAGAGTATCTCTAATTCCTGTACGGTTTCGTATTTCCTCATTCCTGATTCTTTCCATTCTCGATACTCGACATGACCTTCTAAGATAATCCATTTCCACAACGTCTACTTTATCTCGTTCATTCTTTGTCATCGTCCAACATTCGGCACCATATGTGGTAACTGGTTCTACAATTGCTCTGTATACGCGAAGTTTGGTATGCATCTTTATTTTATTAGACCACAGTAATAAATTTAGTATTTGGATGCATTTTTTCCCTTGGGTTATTCGGTTTTGTACATCTATCTTAACTCTGCCATCTGCTGATATGATGCTTCCTAGATATTTATACTGGTTGCAGCCTTTTATAACTGCGTTTTCAAGCCTCAGATCTGTGGAATTTCCTCCAATTTTTAAATATTCTGTTTTGCTTATGTTTACAGTAAGCCCCCATTTGGCATATTCCTCAAATAATTTTGGATTCATATAATTTATATCTTCCTCATCGGTTGCAACCACCACCTGATCATCCGCAAACAACAATGTATACAGAGTTTCTTGTCCCACTTCGATGCCCATAAATCTACATTTATTTCTCCAATTCCTCAATGCTTCTTGGACGTATATTTTAAAGAGTGTCGGTGACAAACAGCATCCTTGCTTTGGGCCTTTAGTGACTTTAAATTCATTTGAGGTTCTGGTTCCAATTTTTACACAACCAACTGCATTTTCGTACAATTTATATATCGCTCGGATATACGTCGAATCCAATCCGGACCTTTCGAGGACCTCAAACATTTTCTTTAACGGGACACTATCATATGCTTTCTCAAGGTCTATAAATACCAAATGGGTCTCTCTACTTCTTTCGACACGCTTTTCAATTATTTGTCGTAGGATAAATATATTATCAAGGCAGGATCTCCCGGTACGAAAGCCACTTTGTTCTTCAATATCTTGTATCTGTCTTTCAAGTGAGCCAATATACTTATTTTAATTATATACCCCCAGCTTATTTAATTTACGTTGGATACCCTGTACGTTTTTGCAGAATTTAAAAGACTTTGTTATTTGCACTTCACACATACTAAGATTGGCAGAAAACTTTTTGTTAAAACGAGAAATGAATTACATAACATTTAAAAAATAAGTAAATGGATTTAAATGCTTGTCGTTCCCCTCATAAATATCGTCTTTTTCGTTTCAAAAGGTATTTCCTTGGATCCATACTTTATCCTAACACTGTATACGCTTTTTTCTTCTTCTTCTTACTCTCTATAAGCAATTCTGCTTGTTCATTGGCGGATTAATACCTCTATGGAAGGTTGTCATTCCATTTTTTGCGCGGTCATTCGATACTTCTGCCGATTGGTGACTTATCTCTTGCTATTTTGACGACACAGACCTCCTTCATTCTGCTTATGTGTTTATTTTATTCTTTTTTTCTGTTTTGTGCCCATTCATTTATAAACTGTACGGTACATTTTCTTTTAATGTCTTCACTTCTCTTTCGATCTCCTAGCGTATGTCCTGTAATTCTTCTCAGTACTCTCATCTTTGGCGTTTCCAGTAGCCTTTGCCTTGTGGCTGTGTCCCGTTTTGTTTCTGAGGCATACGTCATTATTGATCTTACACTGGCTTTATAAATTTTTGACTTCATCTCAATATTAATGTGTCTGTTTCGCCGTATAGTGTTATTAAGGCATCCTGCCAGTCTATCTGCTTTTTATACTTGATCTTTCACTTCTTTGTCCAGGTCTCCATAGCTAGACAGTGTAATTCCCAGCTATTTTTATTTATAGCTATTCCCAGTATTTTTATTTCTTTGTTTCTCATTCTCTCTCATTCTCATTCTCATTCATGTATCCTCTTCCCTTGTTAACGCTTTTGATGATTTCATCCATGATTAAATGGAAAAGCAAGCGGCTCAATAAGTCCCCTTGTCGTATACCGTTGCCTATTTCTATAGGTTCTGTAAGTTGTTCATCTATTATGACTTCCGTTTTGTTGTTTGGTAGATGTTCTTTGGTAGACGGTAGTTCTATTATATAGAAGATGGATTATATCTTTGAGTCTTATTCTGTCAAACGCTTTCTTTAGGTCAATCAGACACAGAAAAAGATTTCTCTGTAATTTGCTTTATAACGAATATTGCATCTGTAGATGATCTTCCACTATGAAAACCCTGTTGTTCTTATCCTTTTATCCTATTATTCTCTTATCCTCTTATCCTCTTATTCTCTTATCCTCTTATCCTCTTATCCTCTTATCCTCTTATCCTCTTATCCTCTTATCCTCTTATCCTCTTATCCTCTTATCCTCTTATCCTCTTATTCTCCTATTCCCTTATCCTCTTATCCTCTTATCCTCGTATTAGTACTTGTAAAATTTTAGTTGAAAGTTTTAGTGTAGTATTTAAGTTTACACCTCTGTAGTTTTCTGGCTGTTTTTTATCTCTTTATTTGAATGGTGGAATTAGTTCGCTCATTCTCTGGTATTTTATTGTATTTTATAGTTTTATTAATTAATGTTGTAATTGTTGCTCCACAATATTTCAGTAATTCGTTTGGTATTTCATCTTTACCTGCTGTTTTTCTATTCTTCACCTTTTCAAGTACTTTACGAACTTCCTCTACAATTATATTAAGTTCTTTATTTTTGGTAATTTCGGATATTCCCGGTTCTAGCATCATTTGTTCTTGCTCTGCATATAGCTTTTTTAGGTAGTCAATCCACGTATCCTTTTCTATGTGTTTTGGTTCTATTAGTTCCTTTACCTCCGTTTTTTGACCTCTTATGAAGCGCCATATTTTCTTTTGCAGACCGTAGAAATCATGTTCCATTTCGTTCGAAAAGCGTTCCCAGTGATCATTTTTTATTTTTCTTACAAGTGCTTGTCTTTGGTTTTTAATAATTGCCTTGTAATTGTGGGATGCCTCCTGTGTTTTGGTTGACATGTATTTCAGGTAAGTTTTTTTCTCTTTTCTTTACATTTTTCCTTCACCTCTGTACAAAACTATGGACTTCTTCGCTTTGGGAATGATTTATTTTTATTAATATTTTTTTTACCAAGAACTTCCTTGGCCGAGGCTAAGATATTAGACTTAACTGTTTCTCAGCTTTCTTCGACTTTATCACTTTCTGTGATATACATATGTATTTCTGCTTTTTTTCTGCTTTTTTAAAGTACTGTACAATACTGTGCATTGTAAAAAACTTCTAAAGTTTGAACTCCTAATTCGCTCTCCCCTATTTGAATTTAAACTGTAACTTCATTCAAGTTTTATTTCTTGGTTTTATATTTTGTATCTGTATTAGACTCCTAGTCGATTTGTTTGATAATCCTCATCGTCAGTCATTATTCATCTTCCTAATCCGTAGTCATTGTATTTAATACTTAAAATCTACCGAACAGATGAACAAAAGCCTTGCGATAAATTCCAAAAGCAAAGGCAAGTGTTTGAAATATTTGCTAGCTTGCTATACAATGTTATAACATTTCGTTAGGTCAGAATGACAGGGTTCCAACTAACAAAATCGCATATTTGGAGTTATTAGTGTGAAAAGGTTCCAACTGGTCTTCCCTATCTTTTGATCTGACAACAGCGCTGGCTAATAACGCAATTCTGACTTATTACAATGCCAAGGTTCCATCTGTGAACATAAATAAAACAAAACTAGAATGACATGGTTTCAGGTGACACATGAAACCTTGTCACTCAACCAATAATTAAGATTTGCATGTATCGTTTGACAAAGTTCCAACTGCAACCACACTGCAACAGCTGTTTATGTTCACTGTCTGGTATTGAGGTTATGTTTGTATTGTTGTTTATAACAATGACGGAACTAAATGAGTTGGGACGACTTATTACTGAGGTAATAAGTGAGGATGCAGAATTAGAGCACTCTGGTGATTCTTACTCCCCATCATCAGAAAGTTTAAGCGACGAAAATGAAGAAATTACTGACAGGTAAGCTAACCTATATTTTTTATTGTTGAAACCTTTACTTCGTGGAATCTAGTCATTTTTATAAAATCAAACTACAAATAACGTTAAAAATTCCATAATTTATTATTTAAATTCACATGTTTCAAAACATTAATGTAAATTTAATTAAAATTAAAACTTTAATGTTTCAAAACATTAAAGTTCTACCGCTTTAGTTTAGTTTTTTTAAGTAGCCTTCTTTTCAAAAGGTCTATTGCACATAATCAATTTTTAAACTTCCATTTGGAGAGTAAATAGACTTATGGTATTTCAAATGATTCATTTGAGGTTTTTAAACTAGTATATAGTCATAGTCATACTATTTTAGCAGCTAATTCTAGTTGTATTTTGTAGGCGACCCAGAAATAAAGCCATGAAGCGTGTCTCTGCAGATATTTCAACAACTGCAAATAAATCAAAACCAGCGTTGATGCCCATTGATCTCCCATCAACTACAACCGCTGGCGCTCACCAAACTACTTCAAATGATGAGGTCCATTTGCCTATAAATCCGGTTGGGGAAGAAGTTATTATTGATCAGATAACAAACACTAAACCTCCTCCTGTTAAGAGAAGAAAAAGGGATGTTTCTTCTTGGAAAAGCCAGAATCGTTCTATCAGCCATCAAAAAGGGGAATCTAATGTGAGTCGTAGATGAGTTGTAGTGCCCGCTAAAGAAGTTAAAAGTTTGAAGGACTGTTTAAATGACTGTAAATTTAAATGTGGGGTATCTATTAGTGAAAATGAAAGACAAGCTTTGTGTAAGGCGTTTCATGGCATGGATCAAAATGGAAAACATCAATATATCTTGGGTACAACCACAAAACATCAGACAAAAAGACCTAAAGATAGAAACAGAGAATCATACAAAAAATTCACTTTTAAGTACTTCTTTAATGTTGGTAACTAAAAGGTACAAGTCTGCAAAAAATTTTACTTAGGAACCCTAAGCATCTCACAAAAACCTGTCTATACGGTTCATAAGAAGAAAGATGAGGTCACTAATACACCCAAGCCGGATGGTAGGGGCAAAAGTGCCCAAAGTTCAAGACGCCTCAATGAAGAAATAAAAGAAACTGTGAGAAATCACATAAAATCTTTTCCCAATGTTGAGTCTCATTACTGTAGGGCCACAACACAAAGAAAGTATCTGGATTCAAACCTCAATTTAGCTAAAATGTACAAACTATACACAGAAAAGTGTAGGGAGGAAAATTTTGTGCCTGTTAAGCTAAGACTGAGGTCACTGGAGTACGCAATGGCAATGATTTGGCTAGTGCTGTGTACAACATTTTGAATCAAGTGGCACTTGAGCATGAAATTACTGAACTAATCTTGTAGAGTGACTCATGTGTTCCACAAAATAGGAACTCGTTTATGTCTTGCGCAATTCTGAATTTCATGCACAATAACCCCACTATAAAGAAGATAACTATGAAGTACTCTGTGCCAGGTCATTCTTGCATACAAGAAGTGGACAATGCTCATAGTCTTATTGAAAAGGGCATGTCTCAGAACGAGTTCTACTCTCCTCTTGGATTAATACGCATCTTAAAAGTTTTGAACCGTCAGCACCCAATCCGAGTACTTCAGATGAGAGACAGCGATTTTCTTGACTTTGGTTCATCCTCTAAAGTATTAAACTTTCAGTTGGTTCCATTCTTCCAAGTTTCAGTTTTAGAATTCACACAATCCCTGCATTCGGTCTCATTCAAAACCTCTTTTTTTGGAAAAGAAGACAGTGACCGTAATCTTGAGGTTTACTGTATCGGCGTCCAAGAAAGGAAGAGTGATACAAAAAAGCAAGCAAAGAGAAGCTGAAGCAAACACACCAATCTGGAAATTGATAAAACCCAAACACCTAGTGAACTTCAAGGCAACACTCTCAGCGGAAAAAATAAAGGACATTAAGTCAATGTTAAAGTTTATGCCCTTGCAAGACAAAGCGTTCTACACCACATTAAAACTGTGAAAATGTTGACGTAGGTCAAAAACACTTACTGTACCTTTCTTTAAAATAAAGTCACAATAATCTAAATTTATACCAGTGTAATTATTTCAGAACCCTACTAACTATGCCTATGGATCAGACTAAATAAATCATTAACTTTGGTATCAGAAGGTTCCACCTACCACATAGAACCTTGTCACACATAAAATGTCAAGTTTAAAAAGTGACAAGGTTCCAACTGTAAACAAAAAAAATTGTAAATTTCTTACCAAAGAGCATTTTTTTCTTTTTTACCAGCCAAAATCTTTTTATGTATATAACTAAGAAGTGTGTACACAAAAATCAAATAATATATCAAAAACACTTGTGTGGTGTCAAGGTTAAACTTTGGGTACTGTTTTCTCAAAACTAGGTTGTGGTTAGTTGGAACCCTGTCATTCTAGCCTAACGATTTGTAATACAAATAGCAGCAACACAAAATAACAAAAAAATGACAATTTATTGGCACGATATTAACGTAAACAATTTTAAAAATTTTTTCACGCTCATACTACTACAGATACACTAATACTACAGATATTCATTTTTTCGCAAATTTTTCCGTCAAATACCTACATACATTCAATATAAAAAATTCCAATTAAGTGACTTTAACGTTTTTAATTTTGATAAAACATATCTTTGCATTACATATAGTGTTTTTATGCTGATTTAATACTTAAATGACTTAGTTAACAAGTAATTTGCAGCTTAAAATTTTTTTTAACTCAGTTGTAGTAAGTACTTGTAGTAAGCAACCAGAGTATTTGAATTTGTTAGTGAATTTTAATCAGTTGTAAACAATGTCAGGTAGGAAAAGTTTTGTTAAAGTTTTAATATTTAATATTAAAATGATATAGTTAAAATATGATGGACTCTTTGATAATTAATGAACATATTTTTATTTTGATACGCCTGTGCCATAGTAGCACGTTAATTTTGTGCCTGTTATAGAAGAAAATTTTCCTTTTTCCACTTTAGTTGTCGCCCATGATTTAGGCATAATAAACTTAGCCATTGTCTTAGAAGACAAACAGATTTATTTTTCAGGCTACTCACATCTCTCATTTATTCATATATTTTTTAATAATTAACGTATGGCAATTGGTACCCCTTTATTCTTGTTCTTCTTCTTTTTAGTAAGTGTCTCTTTGAGAATATGCTTGGAGTATTCTGTACTAATTATACTGACTCACGTAAATTTACCTTTTGTCTTTCTAATTGTGGTACCTATTTTGATTGTGGTACCTATTAATATATAATAATTGTTATTGATATGTGTGAGTTGCTGTTTGAATTTCGGATTTTTTTAATACCTTTTTCTTCTCAAATGGCTTCGGAAGCCATCATTAAATTCTTCTTCTTCTTCTTCCTCTTTATAAGTAATTCTGCTTGTTCATTGATGCATTTATACCTCTATGGAAGGTTGTCACTCCATCTTTTGCGCGGTCATCCGATACTTCTTCTGCCGATTGGTGACTTATCTCTTTTTCTATCTTTTTTTCTATTTTGTGTCTATTTATTTATACACTGTACGGTACATTTTCTTCTAATGTCTTCACTTCTCTTTCGACTTCTTAGCGTATTTCCTGTAATTCTTCTCGTCTCTGCCATTTCCAGTAGCCTTTGTGTTGTGGCTGTCTCGGATCTTGTTTCTGAGGCATATCTCATTATTGGTTTTACACTGGCTTTATAAATTCTTGACTTCATCTCAATATTAATGTGTCTGTTTCGCCATATAGTGTTATTAAGGCATCCTGCCAGTCTGTTTGCTTTTTGTACTTGATCTCTCACTTCTTTGTCCTGGTCTCCATAGCTAGACAGTGTAATTCCCAGATATTACATTTCCATTATTTGTTCAATACTGATGCCATCAATTTCTATTTTACATCTGGTTGGTTCTTTGCTGACTACTATTGTTTTAGTTTTCTGAGATGAGATTGTCATATTAAATTCTTTTGCTCTTATGTTAAATCTGTGGACCAGTCTTTGCAGACTATCTTCATCTAGGGCTATCAATATTGCGTCGTCTGCATAAGAGAGTATTTTTATTTCTTTGTTTTCCATTCTGTATACTTTTCCTTTGTTTTATCCATGAATAAATTACAGATAATGGGGCTCAATGATTCCTCCTTTATTGCCATAATTAATTATATCCGGTCGAAACTAAGTAATTCCTTTGTTCTGAATGTTTTTTAAATTAATAACTATTCTTTCTTTTATTTTTATATTACTTTTACCTCATTCTTTGTTACCATAATGCTTTTAACTTTTATGACAGCATCTTTTCCTTTTAAGCTTTACTCGAAATATTCTGTTTATCTTTTAGTGGTTTTCCGTTGATTAAAAATCACTTCCTTCTTTTCCTTTCCTCTTCTTCATTCCTTGGCTTCGACTTTCCACTTTCGTTCTCCTACCAATAGTTCCATAGTCCCCGTTCTTCTGGCTACGTGGTCAATGTTATATAGGTATGTTCGATTTACTTTTTTTAATAGCCTCTCTTTTTGTATTTTGTCCTGGAGACATTTTGAAGGATTAGATCTTACTTCTTTCGATTTTTTTGAGAGTCCAGGTTTCATCTACGTATATGGCAAAGAAAATGGGCATTGAAAAACCTAAGCTGATCTACTAAAAACCTCTACTAATTATACAATATAAATATACTAATAATTTAAATTATAAAGGATAAGTTCACTATATTTGTTTAAGTAAAGTTCTTTTAAAATCGTTAACCAGGTAATAAAAAATTCTACTGAAGATGTTGCGATGCAATTTGTTTTATTCCGTAAAATGTGAGTACCGTCTGTAGTGTTACTTTTTTCTATCCTTTTTTTATCAAGACTATTGGTAAATCTATTTGTTATGCTCTGTATTCAGTATTCTATTATTTGTTTTCGTATTTAAAATCTTAAATTTGGAAACAAATTCTTTAATCATCTTTGTGGTTGTGTGGATGTGGTTTACATTGCCCTGATGGTTCCAAATGCCCCATCCTCCCCTAATACCGATTTTAGGTATTTAAAACTATTCTTCTTTATGTGTCGTCTTCTACCGAAGTGTGACGACCATCAAACGATAGGTTTCTCTGTTTATGCATTATTATGTTCGCAGCTTCTGGTATTTGAAACCATTCTCTCAAGTTTCTCAGCCAGGATTTCTTCTTTCTGCCCAAACCTCTTCTACCTTCAATATTGCCTTCCACGATAAGCCGTAGCAGACTTTACTTATCATTACGAAACACATGGCCCAGGTATGACGCTTTCCTCCTTTGAACAGTTGTTAACAATTCCACCTCCTTACCCATTCGTCTTAATACCTCTGTGTTGGTCACTCTGTCTGTTCAAGGTATTCTCAGTATGCGTCGATACAGCCACATTTCTGGAGCTGCTAACTTCTTTATAGTTGCTGCTGTTAACGTCCACCCTTCAACTCTGTAAAGTTGAAGTTGAGTTTTCTCATTTTGATGAATTTGGATCTTGCTATTTCAATTTGGATCTTAATCTCTACGTCTGGGTCCCACTTATCATTTACTGTATATCCCAGATATTTAAATCGGTGTACTCTTTCAATAAGTTCGGCTTCAATATTCAGGTCGATATGTTGAATGTTCTTTTTACTGATCACCATAAATTTAGTTTTCTTTCTATTGATCTTCAGTCCAAATTGGTTGCCAGTTGTATTTACTCTATTTAGCATCATCTGTAAATCTTCAATGTTATCGGCCATAACTATTACTTTTCAAAATTGTTTTGCCATCCAACCTTATCATTTCATTTGTAGTAATTCCAACCTTAAATGGATATTTCACATATAGTCATTTTGTCTGTCCATGGTATCTTCAGGATCCTTCTGTATAACCATAGCTCACAAGCTCAAAGTTTTGATAGAGTTTACGCCTTTAATGTCAACGTTTCTACTCCGTACAGAAGTACCAAGTACACAGAACATTTAAGGAGCCTTATTTTTGTTTCCAGGGTGAGGTCATGACTCTTGAACATGCTTATAATCAAAAATGCACTTTTTGCCTTTACGATGCGACATTTAATCTCTTGGGTATTGTCTCACGACTCATTGATTATACTTCCCAAGTAGTTGTACTGTGAGACACGTTCAATTCTCATTTGGTTCACATACAGATTCGGTCCAGTTATGTTTTCCTAGCTGATGATCATTAGCTTGGTTTTGCTGGTGTTTATATCCAGTCCATATGTTCTGCTTGTTTCTGTTATTTTGTTCATTAAGTTTTGCAGCCCTTCTATGGTATTGGAAAACACTATTGTATCATCTGTATCCCGCAGGTTATTGAGCTTGACTTCATTTATCGAGATGTCTTTATCAATATCTTTTACAGCCTTTTCAAAAAGGTGCTTCGGGTACAGATTGAATATCAGTGGTGAAATTATGAACCCCAGTCTCACTCCCCTTAAGACTTTAGGTCTGTTCCGCCAATCCCTGTTCTCTTCAGCACTTCTATCACTTGTTCTATCGAAAACCTTCTTGTAGTCAATCAAGCGTGCAAAAACATCACAGTTGACAAATCTACATTTCTAAAACAATACCTGCAGGCTAAATAAAGCTTCCCTCGTACCAACGGCGTTCACAAATCCAAACTGATTGGGCGCAATTTGTTTCTCACATTTCCGGTAAATTCTTTTGTTGTTGACTTTTAAAAACAGCTTCAGCAGATGAAACCAAATCTAAGAACTAACAAATTAACAGAATGTGATAAAGAATCTATCTATATTAAAGGTTAGGACGACAAGTCACCCCGTTCGTCCGGTAAGGTATCTACGCCATCTGAAAAGAAATCTGAACTACCAATATCTTACATGTTAATCATATTTTGTTTTTGGAACGATACGGTGGATCTATTGCTAATTCATTCTACAAATTGCTGATTCAAATACCCTTACCGGGAAATTTTACTACTTTATCAGTAATTTTTTTGCAAAATTTCTAAAAATATAAGTTACTGTAATTGTGAGGAAACATTTACATAATATACACTTATTTTAAAAATAATATGACATTTAATAAATTTTAACGTTTTACCAAAATAAAATTAAATAAAATAAAATAAAATAAAATAAAATTAAATAAAATTAATTTAAACTAAATAAAATTAAACAAAATTAAATAGAATTAAGTGTAATGCTAATCAAAATGAAGTTAATAATCATAAATACAAGATAATACTGAAAATGTAAATGATGAATAAATTCTATATAATATTAAAAATTTTAAAAATTACTCAAATCAATAAACAAAAATTTTTAAAGATAAAAATTAAGGTTTTTAAAATTATAAAAAAAATTTAACAATTCCGTAATAAGCAATCATAAAATTTCATTAATCGACATAGTAATAATGCGCTATGAGAAGTATTGTATTCTGTTGGCAATCCCCAAGTGCCGCGCTCCGTTAATATTTTTTTTTAAGTTAATGAGTGACTGTAGACGACAATTGATTTGATCTTTCGTCACATGCGACGGGCAAAATCACTAGTATTGTGATAAAATGCTATAAACGAGAGATGAAACTTGAAAAAGTTATTTAAACCCTCCCAAATGGATGGGACAGTTTAATAAAAAGACAGGAACAACTGGAAAATTGTCGCGACATCAGCAAAGACATGTTATAAATGATAAAGAAAAAATAATATAAAATGAAAAAGACAGCAAAGATTTGATTTCACGTTCAAAGCGTCTATGTATCTGTTGATACGTATTTCGACTTAATAAGTCTCATCAGAACAGTTATTCATAGCCGTTCTTAACGTGAAAAATAATCTTCTCTGTCTTTTAGGAAGCAACAATAAAATGGCTTCATTATGGACGCAATAGCGACATCTGATAGAAAAATCGGTAAGATAGTTTCGAAACAAATTCAGATTTCTGCTTTAATCTGAACCTTCTATAAATGTAAGGTATAACAGACGTTGATAAAGATGTTAATAGAGACATGGGGAATCTAAAATTTGCATTCCACGACATGTCTATCAACTAAGCAGAAATCCATAACGAATTTGTTTCTTGTACTCATACAGAGTAGATCCGAATAAAATGAAAAAATAATACTTCACCTCAGAATCGGATTTTCAAAATACCCTGGCGTTACCCATAAATACCCAGAGGTTGCAAGGATTTCATGATGATGATGATAATGATGATTGTACAAATGACATCGTTATTTATTCATTGCTAAGTTCTACTTATGTTTAAAACAATTTTTTTAAAAATTTTTGTCAAATTCTTTAGAAAAAAACACTACATGAACCTTTTTACAAGTTAATAATGTATAAAAAAAAACCATAAAAAAAAATAAATTGTTGCCTCACGGCAATTTAACAATAATGAATTAATTCACTTTAAATGTCAATTTTCACGTGTAACATAATTCGTAAAACTCAAAGAAATCCTTGATTAAACCGCAACAATTACTTGTTCTCTAATTTTTTTAATAACGAATAATTTTATCGTAGAATAGGAAGGTGTCATGCCAACCAGGTGATTATGTACGGTTTCTGATAAAACTGCACCTCCATAATAACAATATTTGTCAGTTATTACAGAAATCTTCCAGATATTAATCACTTTTTAACCAGATTGTAATTGTTTTCGACTAAGTGATTGCATCATAGGATGTGCAATTAATTGACCATTAAATGCAATTTTTTTAATTTACAAATATTAACTCCTTCTATTACAAACAAAATCAGAATCATATAATATGAATGAATCCAATTTGGTTTTATTAATGGATTCGAGATTACAAAGTACTTTTTAACAAAATAATATTGGATCTTTTTTGTTGTGAAGATTTAAATGTTCTTAAATATTAAATTTTCAGCAAAGATCAATGTCATCTCTAATCTTTGTCAGAGGAAGCTCAACGATACGTAGAAGATATTGTAGAACGTTATCTTATATCCTACCTTTACGTTATTACCTATAATGTTTTTATTAATCTAATTTATTGTTTTTATTTATTATTAAAGGTTCTACACTTATAACACTTAGTTTATTTAAAGTCTTTATTTGCACAATATGACTAATTTATTTACATTAATTAATTTATCTACATTTCTTATAATCGTGCGTTACATTTTAAAACCTGACGCGATGTTCAAAAACTAACTGTTCTCTTTATAACAAAATTCCTCTTTAAATATAAAATCCCGTTATTCGAGAATTGCCGCGATTTCCCATTGAAGAGCCCAGAAGGTCGCTCAGACTGGTTTTATTCGGCCTGCTTCTGGAAATTTCAAGTCGCGGGTGACTCATCAGAATTCAGGTAGACAGGTCTTTCAACTGAGCGCCGAAATAACTAGAATAGAAAAGATATTAGTAATAAATATGTTTACAGTTTTGAGTCATATAAGACGTCATTATCTATCGTAACAATAGTAACGCAAGGTTACATATTACGAGAGTCAATAAAGACTTTGAACAGTCACCAAAGACTTTGAAAGTCTTTGAACAGGCTGAAATCAACGTATTGCCCTAATCCCCGAGTTCCTCAGATTTATCTCTAATTGAAAATGTATGAGACAAGATGGTTCGGAGACTTCTTCAAATCACCGAGGAAAAATTCAGTATAGAATCACTGTGGAACGACTCTACAAGAGAAATGTACCAAAGGAGGCTAACACAGAAGATACAGCTAAAACAAACAGACGACATAGAAGATATAAACACGAGCTGGGAGAAAAATAAAAACAACATTGAAGAGGCAACCAGAGAAGCTCTAAGAAAACACAAAGTCATACTGAACAAAAGAAACAACAACAATACACCATGGTTTAGAGAAGAATTAAAAGCATTAATCGCCAAGACAGAAGACTAGCTCCAAAAATTAACACATATCTTCAACACAACAGCCAAGAAATAGAATATAATAATATCAGCAGAAAAAAACAAATGTATGACAACATCTAAATACCCACTACGATGCAAAATTGCAATTGATGGGAAAATAATAAAACAGGAAGCAAGGTTTAGATATCTGGGAATAGATATAACTAGTTACGGAGATGTTGAATAAGAAGTACGACAACAAAGCTTAAAAGCAAGTAAAGCGGCAAGATCTCTTAATGACACAATCTGGAAGAACAAACACCTGAACAAACAAAGACACAAAAACAAGAATCTATAAAGCAGCAATTAGACCTATATTGACATACACGGCTGAGACAAGACCTGACACATCTAAAACGAGACGACTAATAGAAACAACGGAGATGAAAATACTTACGACGAAAAAATACGACGAAAATCAGAGAAAAGTCTGTTGGGTAGGGAGAGAAGCAAAAACATAAGAGAGTATACAATATAGAAGGCATACATGAATGGGTGACAAAACGGAAGCATTAGTGGAACGAACATATTAGTAGAACGACAGAGGATAGGATATATGAATAGCACGAGATGAGTCATCAAATGGACTAAGAAGTATTGGCAGACCAAGAAAAAGATGTTGCTACAATTTAAACAATTTAGGAGGCTAATATTGAAGAAGAAACAGGCTTTAAAGCCAACATACAAGAAGGAAGAAGATGAAGAGCATTCTTCTCAAACTTTGGAAGTAATTCGGCTTAATTAGACAATAAAAGGAGGTACCCTAGGACTATATTGACTACCTTATCAGAAGCTAGCCCAGGGGCATTGAAAAAATTAGATACCTAAAGACTTAAACTAAGTAGTGATCTTGCTATCGAACAAAACTGGCGACGAAAACCATCTGAAATGTACGCTTTAATATAATCACTTAATTAAAAATGCTTACAAGTTAATAACAACATTTGACAAATTTAAACAAGGGATAAGAGATAAATTTAGTGCTATTTTTCAGATACTAATTGCGAATATAGTGTATACTGAACTAATCAATAACCAGTAATCGTGGCAGCCGTAGCTCAGTGGCTATGTTACTGGCTTAACAAGCTGGAGGGCCTGGGTTCGTATCCCGGCACCGACAAAAATTTAATATTTCTAATTTAACTGAGCTTCCACCGTGTTTCGGAGGGCACGTAAAGCCGTCGGTCCCGGTTACGACAATAGTCGTTAGGGGCGCTTGCGCGACCTGAAAACCCTAACACTAGACCTTAGCCAGAAGGTTCCACGAACTTTACTTTTTTTTACCAGTAATCAATAAGAATCGGACTACAGGAAATCACTGAACCAACAGATGATGTTTTTGATTAAATTTGTCAGATATACTACCGACAGCATTTTCATTATAAAAAAATTTTACGTAATTACCAATTTCACGATAATTCACATGCAGGATTAGGCACTGCGTTGAATACCTTTGGTTTTTAGTAGAACTAGTTTTCACAAACTGCTCAGCTTGTACGTAAAGAAAAAAATCACAGAAGCAGTAAAATATAGCTGTATTGGCAGCAAATTTGGCGATCTTCAATATTTTCTAGACGATTTTAGCCTTGGAAGAAATAAATCTTATATAGCAGTCACCGTAATATCAAATCAACAACAACAAACTGTTTGTGCATGATTAGTCACATTTCTAAAAATCATTCTTGTACCAGACAATGGTTTGGAGATTCCGAAATACTGTTCACACTATAATTAAAGCTTTTTTTACATTTTAATTATAGTAGTTTTCCTACGTATAGTCTCTTGTTAGATTGTTATTTTTTTATGGATTTGTAAATGCAATTTGAAATGGATTTTTTGCTTGATTTTAGCAATTTTACCAGGCAATATAACAATGGTTTTTTATTGTAAATCTACCGGGTGAAATTTTTAATTCAATTTTAGTTAAATGTTTAATTTGAAGAGATCTAGACAAACTCAAAATCATAATACCAAAATAGTGCAGATATTAAAAAAATATATTACTAAAGCTGTGAAAATTTTCTCTAGAAAGGTAAACTGCTTTCTCTCTTCCAGTATTTTTATCCTTTAATCAGTCGTAGTAGGTTATATTTCTTTCCTTATTAAATGTGTTTTAGATATCTTTTTGAGTGTTGAAAGTTGGAAGTTGGAAGATTCTTTTAGTGGCCACATAACATCCTTAATGTTCTTCAGAATATACAGGTCGCAAAAGCTTCCAACTGTCTCGTACTGTCTAATATACTCCCATGCCTCGTATACTCTTGGAATTCATGTTTCGACTGAGAATATTAAAAATAAAACACAGATACCTTTTTACGAACCAATATGGGACATCCTCTAATAAGATAGACTTTTTAAATAGAGTTTTTTTTAGTTAAAAATATGATTGTACTGAACTTGGGATGCCATTCTGATGATTTAAATTGTACAAATTCAAAATACAAATTTATAGCATATTCTTACAACATTCAGCAGTTCTTTATCAAGTATAAATTTCACTGAATCCCTCTTGAATGCCATCAATTTTTACTCTTCTTTTTATAAGTAATCTAATATTATAGAAATTGTTTAATTAGGGGCCTAATACAATTATTGTTCTTTTGTTGTATAAAGTTATTTTCCTTATACTTTCGTTGTTCTTCTGTCTTTTTAACTACCTAACATTGAGTTCTGTATATCATAGCTGGTCTTATGGCTGCTTTATAGAATATTCCTCTCTCGAGTTAAGCTAAGATTTTAAGTCACATAGTAAGTATTTACTTACAATTTACTATCCTTACTCGTTGCTGCACTCCGCACACTTTCATCTGCTGCTTCATTAACCTCGATGCCAATGTGTGACGGGATCCATACAAATTTTAGCAGCTTATTTCTTTCCTAGACAATTAGAAGTTTGGATTTAATTTTGTTCTCTATGGGGTGTTTGGGATATATACATGTATGTTGTATGGCTGTGATAGATCTATAAGAATCGGTAAAAATAAGAGCTCGTGAAATGTTAGAGGTATTTAAATATTTTAGAGCTTGGTATATGGCATAAAGTTCTACCGTAAAGGTGGTTATTGGGGAAACTATAATAGCTATGCCTACACCATCATTAAATTTAGATGTGTCTAAGTCTAAGATTAAGGAGTTATTTATTGAACTTTTAATTAAAATACTGAGTATATTCCGTTTATCGAATTGAGTAAGAAAAGGTACACACTCGGGTGCTTTTGCAATCCAGGAGGGAGGACGGTTAAAGTTTGTTATGAGAACGATAAGGAAACTAATGTCTAGGAAGTTGAGTGCTATTTTCACCTTCTGGTAACAAGGTTTTGTTGTGCGGAGGTGCGGGTTTATTATCGTAGATATGTTGATAGTCTTATGTAAAATGAATTTGAGATATGGGTAATTTTTATTTGCTGCGATGAATATGGCATGGGTATATGAGTAAATGTGAGGTTGAGTCCGCATCCGCTGTATAACCTCTCTATTAAAAAGGTACGAAAATCACCACAGACAATTCTAAGGGCATTGGTAAATATATAATCAAGTAGTTTTAACATGGTTTTGGATGCGGATAAGTAAGAAATTAAACCGTAGTCGATTTTTGATCTCATAAGAGATATATAAATCATAATCAGCGTGAAATAATCGGAACTTTTGGAAGGGGATTGAAAGAGTTTTAATAGATTCTTATGGGATTTTGTTAGTTTATTTATGTATTTTTCCATTAACTGCAATGAAAATTGCATTTGCTGTTGAATAATCTTTGGTTTAGTTGTATTTTTTTTATTTTTAATAAATAAGTTTTTTATAAATAATAATAACTTGTTTATACAATTTTTTGTGACGGGAAGAATGGCAATTCTTATGTTTCTTATTTTTCCTTTGTATAACTAATTACAAAGTAATAATGTAAATTTAAAATAATAGAATTTATACGATTTTGGTGGTTTTCAATGACCTCGCCAATACACAATAAACAAATGCAAACATTTTTGGAAACTTACCTATTCTAATATATTTATAAATCAAAAGTTCAAGGTGAATATAAAAAATATATTATATTTAAAGCATCTAATAAAGTACATTGACTTTTTCCTGTTCAAGGTTATCGATAAAATCCAATATCTTTGTTAACGAGATGTCAGCATATTTCTCAAGTCGTTATTAGAATTTGATTTTTGGCAATTCTACGTTTTTTCAGGAATTTTCGAATAAGCGAAGCAAAAAATTACATCGGGGCGTTTTCCTAATAACATCGTTTCATTTTTTGCTTGATTTCGTAAAGTACAAACAATGGTTTTTTTAAATTAACTGGAAGATTTAGCAAATTGATTTTCACACTACTATCTCTTCTTTATAATTTTATTTCTCATTGTGAAACTACAAAAAAAAAGATAGGAGCATAGAGAATAAAACAATAAATAGTCAACAACATTAATTTTTAAATAGGCACTTAAACAGCAAGAATCACCATGTAAGAAATAAAGAAATTTTTATCCAATAAAGTTATTACAGACAAAAAAGAAAAGAAAACGAAAAATTAATAACAACAACTATTGAAAAAAATAAGAGTATGAAATGCCTCAGACCGACACTAGGACGACGTCAGATGATATCATTAGGGAATACGCTGGACATGTAGCTAGGAGCGATTTAAACAAATGGCACAGATCAATTTTAACCTGGAGACCATACCAACACAAAAGACCCAGAGGCAGACCTCCTATGAGATGGACAGATGATCTGAAAAGGACTGCCGGGAAAAATTGGCTACAAGTAGCGTACAATAAAAAACAATGGAAAGGAAGACTTGAAGAGGCTTATGTTCAAATGTGGACGTGAATGGCTAGACGAAGAAGAAGAAGAAGAAGAAAGTTATTACACCAAAACTAAAAGTCACTGCATTGCAATATTATTATATTTTATATTCCCCACATTGCTGTATGGAGCAGAGAATTGGACTCTCAAACAAACAAATTATTAATAAAGGCAGAAGTTTTGAGATGTGGGTCCACACAAGACCTCTAAATGTGGATCACGAGATGAGAAATCCAGAGAAGCCAAACTTTTTACACCTTAAAACCCAGGCTAATATTGTTGGAAGAATAGATACGCGTTCTGAACCTCGAAGAGCATCAGCAGACATCTAATAATCTAATACGAAATCACTAGTTAATTAACGATTTTCAATGATTCCCAACTTTATATAGCTTGATGTTTCACGGTATATGCCCGCTTTAAGAAGAATTGGGATAGATTTTGAATGGAAGTGCTTTAAGCAGTGATCTGGTACTTGAAAAAAGACTTGAAGGATATATTCTAATATATAGTATTATAATAGTATTTTTAAATATTTCTACATTTTTATTTATAACTTTTAAGTCTTTAAATATCGAGAAATTCTACAGTTTGTTTTCATTAAACAAATACAGTAGTAACACAAATATCTTAAACTCAAGGCAACAATCGTTGATCATATATGGATAAAAAATTGTACTCTCATTAAATATGTATACCATGCAACGATGCTGTTGATGTTTTTCATATAATTTTATATAATTTGTTTTTATTCAGAGGTACAAGAATACTGTTGACAGTAATTATCTGAAGAATCTCGATAATACGTAGTAGAATCAAGAAAATAAGGATACTTATATTAATACTATAGGATGTCCACAACCTACAAAATTTCAAACTTTATTTATGATTTATAACAAAAATTTTTATACTAATATTTGGGTTTTAATCATAGTCGTGTCTTTTTGATGAGATTTCTTTATATGACTATATCAGAACAATGATGTATGAGACCGTCTCACACACTTAAAATATTTTTAAAGATCATCCATAAACGCATTTATCAAATACTTAATATGGATATTGCAGAAACCCAATTTGGATTCCGTAGAGGCGTAGGTACCCTTGAAGCTCTCTTTGCATTCAACGTACTAATCCAAAGATGCTTGGATGTGAACCAAGATATGTACGTCTGTTTCATAGATTACAAGGTATTCGATAAAGTTAGCCAGAAAAAGCTAATGGACGTCCTCAAAGCAAAACAATTACAATACTGTATTAAAATACCTTCGAATTATAACAAATGTATATTATTAACAGCAGGTACACATACGCATTAATGAACACACATCACAAGATTTCGAAATTAAAAGAGGAATGCTACAGGGGTGTGTATTGTCACCACTACTGTTCAATGCATACTCTGAAGAAATTATGAAAAGAGCTCTTGAGGAAGAAACAGCAGGAATAGAGGTCAATGGAACAGAAAATTACCAACATTAGATATGCGGACGATACTATCATAATAGCAAACAACCTACATGACCTCCAAAAACTAATAAACAAGATAGTTGAGCATGGAGAACAATATGGATTATTAATAAACATCAAGAATGACGAAAGCCTGACAATTAACGGTAAAACTTTAGATCATCTTGAAAACTACAATTATCTTGGAACAATAATTAATCACGCAAACGATTTACTCCAAAGAAATTACAGTTCGAATAGAGAAAGCACGAACAAACTTCAACAAAATGAGAAAGGTACTTTGTACAAGAGAACTAAAATTAGACTTAAGAGTTAGACTGGCAAGGTGTTATATTTTCTCGACTTTGCTTTACGAGATAGAAGCATGGACACTTAACGGGTCAACTACTAAAAAGTTGGAAGCATTTGAACTGTGGGTGTATAGAAGAATCCTAAAGATATCATGGATCGATCAACTAACAAACAACGAAGTCATGAGAAGAGTCAACAAAATAATGGAAATATTGGAAACCATCAAGACACGAAAGCTGCAATACCTGGGGCATGTTATGCATAATGGCATATATATCAAACTTTAATTAATTATACAAGGGAAAATCCAGGGCAAAAAAAGTATAGGAAGGAAAAAATCTCATGGTTGCGTAACTTAAGGGAATGGTACGGATGCACATTAATCATACTATTCAGAGCGGCAGCATCTAAGATCAGAATGGACATGATGGTTGCCAACCTCCGTCGCGGATATGCACGTAAAGAAAAAGATCAAAACAATTCTCCAATTAAAATATAATATTCATTGGAACTGGAACATACTTGAAGAACGTAAAAGAATGACCATACTGATGGTTTTTAAGAAAAGAATTTCTTGATGACGTGGTTGTAAAGTTGATAGAGATACGAAGAAATGCTTAAAATAACTCTGAAACGTATCAGAGTATGAACATGAAACGTATCAGTGTATAAACACGAATATTAAAAAAATTAAAAATCATGACTAAATGAAGGAAAACTGCGAGAAAATGGGATTGTTGAATTCTATGTCATATATATAAAAAATGAAAAAAACTCATGTCTTCGACGATAGTGATAAATATATAATTGACAGCAAGAAATCCTAAGTAGTTAAAGCTTCTACGTTACGGAGTAGTTTAAATAATTCAGACCACATGATATGGCACTAAGGAGTCAATAGAAGATCCAAAAAGACCACAAATCAACTGGTAAAACCCATTTCTCTCTCATACATATATCAAGTTATTCTTTCTTTTCTTTTCGCTTTATTTATTTAACGACTGTTTCAAAGAAAATATGACATACGTTGTCCGTCTACCTGGAATAAACATTCGCTATACAGTTCTCGCAAAAATTTTCATTCTGTGCTACATAAACTCTACCCCTTTATAGTTCTTATAGTTCTATACAGCAATACAGAATGATTAAGTAAGCTTTTTTTCCTCATATATCCTATTCATTATTTACCACAATACATTAACCGCTTCTTCTCCCAGAGCCTTCCAAACCTCCACAGGTATTCAATCAGGTGTCCTCTCGTTATCCTCGATATTACATTTTCCTTTGGGGTTTTGCATCCTCTGTCTCTTCTCTGGTATTATTTATTTAACAACTTTCCCAAGTACTTATATCATCTTTGCTTTATTTCTACATCGGATCTTAACCACTTTTCCATCCGCATTTTTAATCTGCCACACGTGAGTCAAATCCTTTGATGACGTGACCCTTGCTTTAGCAATGTTGTATAACCTTTTTATTCCATTGGGTGTTTCCAACTCTTTATACAACTTTGCAGACAATAATAGTAGTAAACAAGTCAAAGAATCTACAGAAGATTTATTATAACACGTAAACAAGTTAATTAACTCTGCATCAAAAAAAGTTTTTTGAGGAAAAAACCTATAAAAAGAGATAATCAGTTTTTGACATAAGAAAATGGAGAGTGCAGAAAAAATTACATAAATAGAATGGATAAAAATCGATTATAGATTACAAAGCAGATATGTCTGATTTTTGCAATAAGGAAGAGGAATAAATGCTGATCAAAAGATCTTAAGCATATTTTTGATAATTTTCGTTAAAGGTCATATATATACATCAGTCAATGGTCAAAATATATGAAATAGTAACTAATCCACTCTATTCTCCAGAATTTCTTCTCAGTCCTTAAAATATTTTTCAAACCTAACGAAATTTCGCAGAGAATTATAAGATTTTTCTGTAGAATGTAATGATCATTGCCTAAGTAGCTATTTACCTTGAAAACGTGAATTCATTGATTTTAAAAGAAATAAATTTTAATTGGAATTACATTGAAATAAATTTGTCCAAAGAATATTGGACTATTTTATAAATTATAATCTTTTTTGATGGCTGAAGGGCGTTTTTTTCTTAAAAAATACCTGGTTGTTTATGACGATTATAAATAAAAATAACAATTGGCATAACTCATATATTGTTATCAATTCAGAATAAGCGCACTTACCATTTTCGTGGTAATGAAAGATACTTACCACGAAGAAATAAATTGGACTTAATGGTAGAGGCTGGTGCGTGTGCTTGCCTCAAGGACTTGCTAACTTCTGTGCTCTGTCTAGAGAGAGATCCCGCTTATCTCGATGTGGTGCGGAGAATATATCAAGCGTAGGGTGCACCATGATAAATTAAAGCTGTCATCTCAAGCTTTTCAAATAAAATTATGTATGCATCCCCTTCCTAAGAAATACAATAATTTATAAATATAAGGATTCAAGAAATTTTATTTTTTAAAAGCCCTTATCTCCAGCATCCTGTAATATTTAACGACAAGTGGTTGCCAGAACTTGATATACATGTATATGCCAATTTGAGAGTGGTGATTTTAAAGCAGCAATGAAGATATACAATGAAATAATTAATAAAACATATAAGTAAATATGGCCATATTATGTTAAAATAAGCACTAAATACTTTTCCAAACACTGGTCATTGTTCGGTCCTATTAATTGTTAATAACACAAAATATTGCAACACATATTCTATTACAAAAACATTAGAAAATTTAGAAAACAAAGGTGTTATGTCATTTTTTGTCATATGTAGTTTGTCTTAATATTTAGTTGAGTATAGAATCTCACCTTTATTCCAACGAGGTATGTTGTAAAAAATCATAATTATTAAATATACTCAATTTGAAATTTTCTTGTGTTGTCACGAACACTTTTTGGACACCCTGTATACACACTTGTAATCTTCGATCTCCTAATAGATATAACTGCAATTTTATATAACGTAATAGATATTAATATTCCAGTCTCGTTATTACTACAAAGTTAGAGCAAATTAACATAAAGAGATGTAAACAATATTTGGTACACATGTTTTTGATTATTAATTGCAACTTTTGTTGGGACGTCAGGAAGTTGTTGTAAGCTAAGAAATACGTTTAAAACAATATGAAAATGGCAAGGTTATTCGCTCAGTTTGAAAATATTTTGACATATTTATTGTCCAAAAAGATATATTACAAAAATTACTACCACACATTATTATTAGTCCACTGTTGCATTTCTGTTGCATGTCTTTTATTAAAAAAAGAAGAACAATAAATTTTTTTTAAGCCAAGTATAGTCTGTATTTTTTTCTAGCTAGAAAAAGATACGGTCCCGTGCCGATCTTCTCCAGGTTCCCACGTGCAGCAAATTTTGCTTTATCCTTCGATCTTTTCCGTAACCTTCTTTTGGGTCTTGAACCCTGCATTTTTCTATCTAGGGTTCTTTCTGGCAGTCTTTTAGTCTCCATTCTCTCTACATGTCCAGCCTATCGAAGTCTCTGAAGTTTAACGAATTCTGAGATCGGTGCCTCTTTGAACAGTTGGTAAAGTTCATGGTTGTACCTATCTCCATACTCTGTTTTCGTTAAAACATCCAAATATCTTTCTTAGGACTTTTCTTCTTAAAAACTTCCAGCTTTAGTTTTTTGTCTTTTGTTATCACCCATATCCCGCATCCATAAGAAACTATTGGTCTGATAATAAAATCTGATATTGCTATAACTGAGGTTTTCCATTTATCTTTGCTTGTATTCGATTATGGAATTGAATTATGGATTGGTATGTTTCTTTTATACAGTAGGTGTAAGACGTCTTCGACTTGGATGCGATCGAAAACATTTGTCAGGTCTATAAAACATAGATATGCTGATTTATTGTAGTCGATTTCTTACTAAACATTAAATATTTCTTAAGAAGAAAACTGTTATTTGCCCACAAAAAAGGTGTAAAACGCAGAAATCTACTGATTCATGCAATTCAATGAATAGAAAATAGTTTTAATTGAAACACAAATGAGTAAACCATAGTTATTTACACGTAGAAAAGGTGTAAAACATGGAAATCTACCGATTTACGCAATTCAATGAATAGAAAATACTTTTAATTGAATCACAAATTATAAAATTTATACTAACATTGAAATTCCCAGATTTTTATGGTAAACCTCTTCTGACAACTATTACCTGGCCTGTTTATAGTTATTAAGTAGCGAATTGCTCTGAAATAAATCAAGTTCGAAGAATATGTTTTTCTACATAATTAATTCTTCGGCGGTGACTGTTATAAAGTAAGTTAGATGCCCGAGGCTGTGTTGTGGGCACGATCATGTTCACGGTTATTTACGCATCATCAAGCAATTATAGTGCTGATCAAATTATCGTGACATAATGGAACAAAGCAGTGATCATAAAAATGTATTACACCTGTAACAAGTTATAAAAATATGTGACTATTATTTTAGGATATAAGTAAAAACCTATTATAATAGTAAATATTGAAAACAACAATCTATAATCTACAAGAATTTTCGATTCAATATTACCTATATTTGACGAAAATAACCAATCAGTGACAGAGATTGTCAGTCATAAGAGTAGAATGAAATCTGAGTAAAATAAATCTGAGAAATAAGACTGATATTTCAGTATTATTTCGCCATACTTTATAATAAGACGCATTGTCCTGATGGAAAACAATTATTTTCTGGTTTATAGCGAGACTCTTCCGAGAATTTTCCTACATCTAACGGTTCGCGAGAAAAATTTCCACTAGGATGTGGATGAGAAAATTAAAAGTGTATATTTTGTTTAAAATTTAAATTATTTCGATTAAGGGTGACTTGCTGATTAAAAAAATCTAAACATTTGGCTAAAAATTATGCACCGTTTTGCCGGAAAATCGAAAAAGCTGTAGATTTTTTAATTCGATTATTTTTCTTTTCCGACAAACTGGGGTTAAGGGATCAGAAAAAAACACATGTTTGGAATAAGCTGGACCAAGTGCATGTACCAAAATATTAAACAAATTTTTTTTTTTGTAAAATTTGCTAAAAATTTTTCAAGGGGGTACCCTTGGATTTTTATCAAATTTGCTTAATCGGCTATATTGGCGTCACTTTTGGTCCGAGAGTGAAGCGAATAGACATTTCCTACATAAAATTGATCGCTCGTTCTTCTGCCATAATCAGAATTCTCCTACATCTAACGGTTCGTGAGAAAAATTTCCACTTGGATGTCTTTATTTGCTGAAAATTTCGAGAAAATTAAAACTGTATATTTTGTTTAAAATTTAAATTATTTCGATTAAGGGTGACTTGCTGATTAAAAAAATCTAAACATTTGGCTAAAAATTGTGCACCGTTTTGCCGGAAAATCGAAAAAAACGTAGATTTTTTAATTCGATTATTCCTCTTTTCCGACAAACTGGGGTTAAGGGATCAGAAAAAAAAACACATGTTTGTAAATAAGCTGGACTAAGTGCATGTGCCAAAATATTAAACAAATTTTTTTTTTGTAAAATTTGCTAAAAATTTTTATCAAATTTGGTTAATCGGCTATATTGGCGTCAATTTTGGTCCGAGACTCAATCGAATAGACATTTCCTACATAAAATTGGCCGCTCGTTCTTCTGCCATAATCAGAATTTTCCTACATCTAACGGTTCATGAGAAAAATTTCCACTTGGATATCTGTACTTCCTGAAAATTTCGTGAAAATTAAAAGTGAATATTTTGTTTATAATTTGAATTATTTCGATTAAGGGCGACTTAATGATTAAAAAATCTAAACATTTGGCTAAAAATTATGCACCGTTTTGCCGGAAAATCGAAAAAAATGTAGATTTTTTAATTCGATTTTTCCTCTTTTCCGACAAACTGGGGTTAAGGGATCAGAAAAAAACACATGTTTGGAATAAGCTGGACCAACTGCATGTACCAAAATATTAAACAAAATTTTTTTTGTAAAATTTGCTAAAAATTTTTCCAAGGGGGTACACTTGGATTTTTATCAAATTTGGTTATTCGGCTATATTGGCGTCAATTTTGGTCCGACAGTCAAGCGAATAGACATTTCCTACATAAAATTGGCCGCTCGTTCTTCTGCCATAATCAGAATTTTCCTACATCTAACGGTTCATGAGAAAAATTTCCACTTGGATATCTGTACTTCCTGAAAATTTCGTGAAAATTAAAAGTGAATATTTTGTTTAGAATTTGAATTATTTCGATTAAGGGCGACTTAATGATTAAAAAATCTAAACATTTGGCTAAAAATTATGCACCGTTTTGCCGGAAAATCGAAAAAAATGTAGATTTTTTAATTCGATTTTTCCTCTTTTCCGACAAACTGGGGTTAAGGGATCAGAAAAAAACACATGTTTGGAATAAGCTGGACCAACTGCATGTACCAAAATATTAAACAAAATTTTTTTTTGTAAAATTTGTTAAAAATTTTTCCAAGTGGGTACCCTTGAATTTTTATCAAATTTGGTTAATCGGCTATACTGGCGTCAATTTTGGTCCGAGAGTCAAGCGAATAGACATTTCCTACATAAAATTGGCCGCTCGTTCTTCTGCCATAATCAGAATTTTCCTACATCTAACGGTTCGTGAGAAAAATTTCCACTTGCATGTCTGTATTTGATGAAAATTTCGTGAAAATTAGAAGAATATTTTATTTAAAATTTGAATTATTTCGATTAAGGGTGACTTGCTGATTAAAAAAATCTAAATATTTGGCTAAAAATTATGCACCGTTTTGCCGGAAAATCGAAAAAAATGTAGATTTTTTAATTCAATTTTTCTTTTTTTTTTCGACAAACTGCGGTTAAGGGATCAGAAAAAAACACATGTTTGGAATAAGCTGGACCAAGTGCATGTACCAAAATATTTAACAAAATTTTTTTTTTGTAAAATTTGCTAAAAATTTTCCAAGGGGGTACCCTTGGATTTTTATCAAATTTGGTTAATCGGCTATATTGGCGTCAATTTTGGTCCGAGAGTCAAGCGAATAGACATTTCCTACATAAAATTGGCCGCTCGTTCTTCTGCCATAATCAGAATTTTCCTACATCTAACGGTTCGTGAGAAAAATTTCCACTTGGATGTCTGTATTTGCTGAAAATTTCGTGAAAATTAAAAGTGAATATTTTATTTAAAATTTAAATTATTTCGATTAAGGATGACTTGCTGATTAAAAATATCTAAACATTTGGCTAAAAATTATGCACTGTTGTGCCAGAAAATCGAAAAAACTGTAGATTTTTTAATTCAATTTTTCTTTTTTTTTCGACAAACTCCGGTTAAGGGATCAGAAAAAAACACATGTTTGGAATAAGCTGGACCAAGTGCATGTACCAAAATATTTAACAAAATTTTTTTTTTGTAAAATTTGCTAAAAATTTTCCAAGGGGGTACCCTTGGATTTTTATCAAATTTGGTTAATCGGCTATATTGGCGTCAATTTTGGTCCGAGAGTCAAGCGAATAGACATTTCCTACATAAAATTGGCCGCTCGTTCTTCTGCCATAATCAGAATTTTCCTACATCTAACGGTTCGTGAGAAAAATTTCCACTTGGATGTCTGTATTTGCTGAAAATTTCGTGAAAATTAAAAGTAAATATTTTATTTAAAATTTGAATTATTTCGATTAAGGGTGACTTGCTGATTAAAAAAATCTAAACATTTGGCTAAAAATTATGCACCGTTGTGCCAGAAAATCGAAAAAACTGTAGATTTTTTAATTCGATTTTTCTTTTTTTTTTCGACAAACTGCGGTTAAGGGATCAGAAAAAAACACATGTTTGGAATAAGCTGGACCAAGTGCATGTACCAAAATATTTAACAAAATTTTCCTAGGGGGTACCCTTGGATTTTTATCAAATTTGATTAATCGGCTATATTGGCGTCACTTTTGGTCCGAGACAGAAGCGAATAGACATTTCCTACATAAAATTGGCTGCTCGTTCTTCTGCCATAATCAGAATTTTCCTACATCTAACGATTCGTGAGAAAAATTTCCACTTGGATGTCTGTATTTCCTGAAAATTAAAATTTGAATTATTTTGATTAAGGATGACTTGCTGTTAAAAAAAATAAACATGTGGCTGGAAATTATGCACCATTTTGCAGGAAAATCGAAAAAATGTACTTCTTCTTCTTCAGTGCCTTATCCGGTTCGGATGTTGGCGATCATCAAGGCTATCATGGTTTTGTTGACTGCTCTGCGAAACAGCTCCGCTGAGGTCATCCCAAACCATTGTAAAAAATGTACTACCATTGGATTTTTATCAAATCTCGTTAATCGGCTATGTTGGCGTCAATATTGGTCCAAGAGTCAAGTGAATGGACATTTCCTACATAAAATTGGCCGCTTGTTCTTCTGCCATACTCAAAATTATCCTACATCTAACATGAGGTTTAAGGCCCATCTAAATAGAACTTCAGAATAATATTATTCTATTAGGGTATCCAAATTATTACCATGCTTGTTACAATCACTTTACCCATTAGATATTATTATGATACCAGTATTAAATATCTTTTTCTGTAGTTAACCAATCATCTTCTATGGTTGGAACGTGTTTTTTTTCCAAGTGTCTATGTAAATTTCATCCAGAATTGTAAGGATCTTTTTTGTATTTTGTTGTTACTGCAATATTGACCTCGATATCATTTATTGCATTTGATAAATGTTGTTTGCGATTATTAGTAATTTGTAGTGCACTAGTTTCATTATATTTATCAACATTTTTTGTCTGTTTCAACCTGGATAACAATGTTATGTTCATTGTGAAGTTAGGGTAAGAGCACCCTTAAGGATTGGCCTCTTAACCATTGGCCTCTTAAGGATAGGACGTCGATATATCTATGAAATGTTTTGTCACTGTGGCCTATTGTAACTATTTTCAACACCATGGAATTTTATTATTATTTCTACATATTGCAAAATTTTATTACGTTAATATTTCATGTGTGAAAATATTTTATATGTGTTCTTTTTTAAACGTGCAAATGAACCAGTTATTGGCCACCCAGTTCCAGTTATTGACACCATATGTGTTAGTGATTGGCCATCATTTTTTAAAGAGATATTTTACCAAATAATTCGTAAGTTAAAATAGATAGATAGGTAGGTGTTTGGGTAAGCAAGGATTTTGTGATGAGTGTGGACATAAAAAAAACACATGTCAAAGTAAACTTTTATTTTCTATTTTTGCAAGATTCGCAAACATATACTTTATCTGTGTCGCCATAGAATCTTGTTATGCAAGTTACATGATATGTTCTAAGACTCATTTGGCATCTAATGCCTTCTTTACACTCTGTAATATTTAGTACATGATAACACGCACCTTTAGTAACTTTTTGGTTTTTAAAATGTGATGGAATGTTTGATACCAAGTTTTTATTTTTAAAACGCGGAAGAACGTTTGATACCAAGTTTCGATTTTTGACAGTGTGAAGGAATATTTGATAATAAATTATCAGATAGAATTGTAATTTTTGTTGATGACTGATCTGTATTATCATCAAATAATTTCCGTTTGGGTACTATTTTCTTCTCAGAGCTTGGAGATTTAGTGTGGGCGAGAAATATTTGCGGAGATAATCTCAAATTCACTTCTGGTGTAGGTGAATGCTTGAAAATGTCAATATTATCTTGGTTATTTACAGAGCTTGATGATTTTGTGTGAGAATGAGATTCTGGTATAGGAACTTTGACAAATTCAGGTAGTGGTGGCTCGAAAACCTCAATATTGTTACTTCTATTTTCCTGGTTTAGAGGAGAAAACACTTTCAATGCTTTTTTTACCTTTTTTTGATATTTTTCAATAGGAATGTGAACACCTTTTTTTAATTTTGTTGAGGTCATTTCTATGGGTTGTCTACTTTTCTCTTCAGACTTAAAAGTTTTAGCTAATTTTTTGGGATTTTTATTATTCGAGCTTTTTATTTTCTTTTAATTTTCCTTAATAGTCTGTTTTTCTTTTCTTTCAAGTTTTCTCTGTTCCTTTTTACGCTCTTCTTCTAATTTTTTTCATTTTGTCTTTTTCTATTTTTCTTCAATCTGATGAAGTTAGAACAATTGGAAGCTTTTGAGTTTCCTTCTTTCCTTTTCGTGCTGGAGTATCTGGCCATATTAAGTAAGTCGCAATAGATTTATTTGTAGCATTTACAGATATATTTTCAGAAATGTTTAGGGATTTCTCGGGTTTTTTGGTTTTTTGACCTTCTTTAACGGTTTTCGTCAAACTTAATTCAGCTTGATTTGTATATTCTTCTATTCTTTGCATGTTGAAAATTTCATTCTCAGGTACCATCAAGGTTTCGTTCTCGATTTCAGGAATGTTTACAATTTCAGTATCATCTATTATTACAGGTATATCATTTATATTGAAAATTACTTCACTTGTGTCTAAAAATTTTACTTCTTCGTCTAAAATATTTTCTAGTTCGCCGTTTGTAGAAATTTCTACCGAGGATTTTTCTGTAAATGCTGAAAAGATTTGTTTCAATATTTGGTAATCATCAGATTGAGTTTTGCAATTATTTCGACGTAGCTCTTCAATTTTGTCATTGCCAACTATTTCACAAAATTTTTTATAAGAAATTGTTGTATTTGGATCAATTGTTGGTAAATCATTGTGCTCATCCAGATTATCTTCAGTTTCAAATTCTTTTCCAAGACATTTTGAATAGTCAAGAGCAGAAGAATTCCAAGGAAATATACCGCATGCCCTAAACCCACTTCTGATAACATCTGGATTTAACCTATCTATAGCAGATTTTAAAACAGGGGCAAACTGTACTTTTGTTAACACTTTTTGGGGGTTGTCTCTCCTAAACTGAAGCACAGCTTTGTTCCAAAAAGTTTTTAGAGGCTTAAATGCAGCCACATCCGCTGGTTGCAATAATCTCGTGGCATTAGGATATAAAGCTACTAAAATAGTTTTTAAATCTGTACAAAGTTGACTTGTCTGTACAGTTAAATGGGTTTTATGCCCATCAACAAAAAGTATCACCGAACGTGTAATATTATTTCGATCTAAATAAGGGTTAAATATATTTCCAATATATTCATAAAAGTTTTTGTTGTCCATCCAACCATTTTCAGTTAAACCAATACCCCACGAATTTGTCACAGCACTTAGTATAACATTTGGCAATCTTTTATGGGGATAAATTATCATAGGAGGTAAAATAATGCCTATTGCAGAAAATGTGAACATAACTGTTAAGTTAACCTTTGGATTATGTTCAATTTCGTAGACGTTTCTGGAACCCTTTATAGTCAAAACCTTTTTATTTTTGGGACATAGATAAAAACATGTCTCGTCACCATTGAAGATTCTTGTTGGGTCTTGAAGAATGTCTGAAAGTCCTTTTTTATTTAGATAAGATTTTATGTTGTCAAACCATTTGGTAATATCCCTTTGGTTAATGTTTGAACTTGCTGATGTCACTCCCTCTGAAGTCCTTAGCGAAATTTTGGGATTGCGCTTTAGAAATGCTGATAGCCATGTTCTACCTGGTCTATTTTCAACAAATGGATTAACTCTAGGGTTACTCTCTAAAAATGATTTAACGGAGTCCTTAATGTCGTCAACACGAACAGGAAATCCTCTATTTTGACAATGAAAAATCCAGTTTCAGTTGTTCCTCTTCATTCTTCGAAAGAAATGGATCTGGTCCATGGGTTACTTTGTAATGAAATTTTTCACTTTTCCGGTAACTTATAGTGGCTCTGAGAATATTAAAAATTTTTTAGGCTTCTCGCTCACTCATACCATTTTTAATTAACTCTAACGCTTTTTTAACATCGTCTTCGGAATACTTTTTTTATAATTGTTTTCAGTTTTAGATCGTTTTGGCATATTTTCCAAAACAATTTATAATAATTAGTTATTGGCCACATATAAAACACTAGTTATTAACATATGTCAATCACTAGATTCTTACAAAATCTAATGTTTCAGTTATTGGCCATCTAGGCCAATAACTGATACATTGATAATTTCATGCATTAGTACTTGGCCACCTTAAAATTTACGTTATTTGTATAAATAAAGTTATATTCGTTATGCAGTTTGGAACAGGACATACACTATATTCTCACAAAAACATAAAATATAAAGTAGAAAGTAAATTGCAGTATATAGTACTTACCGACCAACACAAGTTTCTATAGGTAAATAAGAAAATTTCGGTTGCAAACTGGCGATACAGAACAGTGTCTTATTCAACATCGAATACTGACTAAAATTTAATGGTTACCTTGAAACTAGATGTGTTATACTCTAGGAGACATGTTGCCAAACTTAAAAAAAGTAGTTAGAATTAACAAAATACCAACATTTTCCTAATTCTAATCAAAACATATTAGTAGGCCAATAACTAGCACATGGCCAACAACTGGTGCATTTACCCTACTTTTATTTCTATTCTGAAGCAAATTTCTACTTTTTTTTGATTTTTAGAAACTAAACGAAAAGCCATTCCTGGGAAAACTTCTCGAGATCAAACACTGTATATAATTATAATAGAATCTACGATATACTTTTTTCAGGATATTTACTGTTGTGAATTGTCTCCTTTCTACAGTACAAGAAGTGGGCCAGACGTTTGAACTAGCTAAGTATGTAGACCTGGATTAAATAATCCTTCGTCGAAACAATTTCTAATTCGAACTAATAATATTAATTTTGTTTAATTTAAGGCGCTTTATTTTATGTTGCACTTCAGTTAGAAAACATTGCTTTTTTAACTAACACCAAACTATTTATTTGTCTGATATTAGTACGCAGGTTTACGTAGAGCGTGTGTATTTTTGCACAAATCTTGTGATCATTTTTTATATTAAGAAGAGGAAAATTGGCGGTAAAATAATATCAAAGTGTATTTGGATGCTAAAAGAAGCAACATGTTTTAACTGAAAGCAGACGAGACAAAAAAGTCGTTTAATTTGAGTTGAAATATATCGAAAATAAGTAGAATTTATTTTCGTGTTTTATTAATAATATTGTAAGATAATATTGAGGGATTATTGCTGGTATGTTATGACTTTAACATTCACCTTCCGGTAGAATTCGATAACTTGCTAGATTATTGCAAAACTTCTTAGTCCGAAAAATTACAAAGTATAAAGTTGCAAATTACATGGACTTTATGATGACTTGTCTGTCATTTCATTTGTGAGATTATAAATTGGGGTTGAACGCTTTTCAGCACTTTCATTTGTGAGATTACAAATTGGGGTTGAACGCTTTTCAGCACATTGAACATAAAGGCAGTCGAATTATACACTCATGGACAAAAATATCGAATATTTTGGAATTATCAAATTTTTGTTTTTTCAAAATAAATTCTGGCCAATCAAGTCGTTTATGGTAAAATAGAGTTTATTTTAACAATGTTTAATGAACAATTTTAAGTTTTTATATGGAGAAAATTGCGAAAAAAATAAATGTTTAATGTTAGGTAAATAAGGTTATTTTACTTTAAACTTAAATGACAATTTAAATTACTTAAACAAGTCATTTTTACTGAAAGAAGTGTATGATCAGTAACGAGTATTTCCCCTCTAGCTCTTATTACTACTTGCATCTTCCTCAGCATACTTGCAAGTAAATTTTTTACATATCCTTGGGAAATTGCATTCGATTCATCCTGTGCAGCAAGCCAAAGCTGCTCTATCGTATTTGGAACGGGATTTCTTTGCCGTATGCTGCGTTTTAGGTGATCCCGCATATGCTCTATTGGATTTAAATCCGGGCTAAACGGTTGCCAATCCAATTTTCGAATTTGGACCTCATTAAGATAATTACTCACTATGGCAGCGGCATGTGGTCGAGCATTATCGTGCATTAACGTGAATCTTTCATGTCCAATGTAACCAACATATAACAAAACATGATCTTGCAGGATGTTTTAAACGTAAGAATCACCAGTCATCCATCCAATCACTTCCACAAGTGCGGTACGTACCTTCCAACTAATACCTTCCCAAAGAATTATGCCATCAACTCTAAAACTAACGGTCTGGGCAAGACTGCAGCTGACGAATCGTTCTCCAACTCTTCTGTAGACGTAGTTTTGACCATCTTGCTTCCATAATAGGATTCTGGTCTCATCAGTGCAAAGAACTTTTTTCCAGTTGTCGATATTCCACTAAATATGTGTTCTTGCAAATTCCAAACGACGAGCTTTATGATTTTGGAGAAGACGTGGAACTTTGGCAGCGCGTCTGGGCTTTAAGTTTGCTTCTTTTGATCTTCGTCTAACTGTTTGTAAACTCATATTAACTTGTCTAACATTTAATAGCTCATTTCTGAGGTGCATCGATGTCAATGAACAATTTTGTGTAGAATTAAGAACCAAAAAACGGTCATCAATTGTGGTTATGCACCTTAGGTGTCCTTGACCAGGCCTTCGTACAAAATTCCCTGTTTTGCGTTACCTTTTTAGAGTATTCGAAACTATAGATTCAGTTCTGCTGAGACGTCGTGCGATACCTTTTTGTGCATATCCTTCCTCGTACAAAATTACAATATGTGCTACTTGGACTTCCTCGCAGTTTCGAATTGGTGGGATAGTTGTTTTAAACTTAGTAAAATCAAAACAATATTTAATTAAACTTAATAAATTAAACTAATTATGATGTTTGATGTATGACTGAATGTATGTATGATTAACATGTATGATTTTTCCTTTACGTGAAGAAGGATTTTTATGATAAAATGTACGAATGACACTAACCACTGAGTAAACCTCAAAATAAACATCAAAATATTTTAAACCAGTTGAGTACATCAGCCTACTATATAAGTATTATCAGTAATCTAAAATTATTTTGAAATAATAGTGACTACAAAAAAAAAATTGGAAAATTTCAAAATATTCGATATTTTTGTCCATGAGTGTATTTATCCACTGAAATTAATTATTCATAAAGCTGCAAGTTGTTAAAAAAATCTAAGAAACGAGAAAAAAAAAAAGACATCCAGTTTATAACATTACAATTATGGGAATAAATAATTGGAAAAACCTAGACCTCACCAAAACAGAGACGACCAAAATCTATCAAACAACTAAACCTAAAATGTTTTATTACAAGAAGAAGTGAGAAAGAAATGGAGAACATTTGAAAGTTTTATAATAGAAAATTCCAATTAAATTATTATTGTGGCACCATTGTAGCATTTACCATTGAACCATTGTACCAAAATATTATTGCGTGTTATGATAGTTTATAATGCCATTTCTGTTAAAGGTAGCTTCGTCAGTAAACAAAACATAATTATTAAAATTGACACTTTGTATATTTTCCGTTAAAAACAAATCCCAAATCCCCATTCTTTTAAGATAATCTTCATCCAGTAATTCTTGAAAGGGTGTTAAGTGATAAGGATGAAACTGCTGTTCCTTGAATCTTCTTCAAATCATCATGTGAGAAACATCTAATTGAGCTGCTACTACTCTTGTACTGCTTCCAGAAATTTCTTCAATTGCTTCCAAAATCTCTTCATCGTTTTTATCTACTTTTGGTATTACCAACAATTTGCGGTCTCAATGTACCTACCTGTCTCTCGTAAATGACGATCAATAGAAAGAAATAATCGTTTGATTGGTATATTTCGATTAGCATATTTTCTGCATAATGCCTTGCAGCTGCTGCACTATTCCCTTGGCATTCACCCGTAATTACCAACTTACCAATAATTATCTAAAACTCCAATTTAGCCTGCTCAAACTTACCCATAATTAAATGCATATCTGACATTTCTGAAAACGAGTACACCATTTTAATAGAAAAATCCAACAACAAAATTTGAATGCAATCTCTCAGATCCAAATTTACTCGATTTTTCACATATCCGCTATGGTCTAGACTCTAGACACCAGCAGATTGGGGCAACCAACTCAGAGACGTAGACCATGAGGGCAAGAGAGACGGCTGGAGAAAGAGAATAGTATTTGGTTGTTTTTTTGTAAAAATCATGAACATACAATTTGAAATTTTGAATATTGAACTCAATAAAACAATTTTTAAAGTACCAATTACTTGTAAAATTATATCAGTAGGTTCATTTTCAAAAGAATAATTAAAAGACTCAATTATTGTACGTAATTAATTAAATTCTCGTGTCTAATTTACATACAATCGCAAACGATAAGATACCTGTCCTAATTTTAAGAAACAATCGTACACACGAGATATCAAACGATCCTGCTTATTCAACGACCTTCATCAAAATACCGCATTTCCTTCAAAAAGTAGTAGAAAAATATTAGCGGCGTATCGGTAATATAACAAACAAATCGAACACTTCAGAAAACAATCATTGCCGATATTAATGAAATGATACATACCTGATTTATGTCATCTCTAGCCTCTATTATTTTAATGTGAATTCTAGATTCAAGTTTCTGTACCGGCGGATTATAGTGTCGATTTAAACATTCACTTTCGATCGGTCGTAGCAGTTGTGGTTTAGTTTCTGCAAAAATGAGTAACAAAACTCCTATGATCGTGTCATCTCGAAGAGAACATCTCAGAGGCAAGTACTTTTTTTTATTGTTTCTTCCAAGGTAAAGATAATACTTTTTTATTATTAATATGATTACCACACTTCGCTTTGTTTTTATTATTCCTACTATTCAGCTATCAGTTAAGGTGCTAAAATATCACGAACTGTGTACTAATTATAAATGTCATATTTCATATTATATAGGTTTTTACCTTCTAACCTTTTTTTGTGTGAAAATTGGACACGAATTTTCTTATTTTTTTTATCATCGTGTTTATTAATATGCAAAAGTTAATGTAAAGGCTTGATAGCTCCATTCCAGATAAACGTGGTTTTTATCGTAAAAGCCCTTATTAATCTTTATACTATTGTCCATTTAATTTTTAAAGAACTTTTTGTTTTAATTTTGGTAATTTTTGGATATTTATTGACTTTTTCGTCATCAAAATTCGCTCCAACTTTACATGAAGCGGTATAAATATATTTTTCCTTTGTGTTTGTAATTAAGTACTTGTTTATTGATTTTGTTCCTCCTTTTTATATGTTATATCTACATAGCTCCCCATTGTAGGGAAATCTGCATTTCTAGCCCTTTTAGGAAGTCGGCAGCAACATCTTCAGTAATTCATCTCTATGGCTTTAATTTATTTCTTTTATTTATCTCCTTCTGCTACGTAAAGTCGGTTCGCTATATTTACGCGGGTTTCGGATTAAAATTTTTATTGTAAGTACCCAGTTTTAATTACCTGCTCTTTGGGGAAATATCAACTGGTCAAATGAAATGAAAAATAATCCATAACTTTTTTTAATTAAATAATAATGGAAAATCTTTTATATAATTGACAGTATAATAAGGAAAATTACTTCCTTAATGGAGTCTAATGTGGCTAATATAAACCTAATAATAATTTTATATTACACTTCACACAGAAAATATAGTCTATGTATATTTGTTCTATGGAGAGAATTTCTAATGAAAAATAAAAAAATTTAACTTGCCAACAAAAATGAAAATCAGTCATTATCATCAAATTTATCATAATCGTCATCATCATCACTGTCATCACCATTAATTGTTATTATGATTGGACTTATTTGGTTTATTTTATTTTCACGAGTCCACCAATCTTCTATTAGTTTCTCGCACTTGAATATACAGTTGCACCACACTTCTGAAGTTACAATTGAAAGTGCCTTTCGCAAAGTTTCCCGAACTGCGTCGTCGCTATAACCGTTAGGCCCAATATGGTTGTCATAATATTGTTTTGCTATTCCCCATATATATTCGATGGGATTAAACTGGCAATGATACGGTGGCAGACGTAAAACTTGATGACCGTAACTTTCAATAATCTGATCCACAACAAAGGTTTTTGGTTTTGCGTGGATATTTGCCAAGCGTAATAATTCTGATTTTAAAATATGTTGTGTAAATGGTATATGTTCCTTTGTCAACCATTCTTTAATTTTATTAACAGTCCAAGAATTCGTTGGACTTTTGTTTAATACTTCAGAATGGTAAGGTGCATTGTCTAAAATAATTACGCTGGGCTCACTTAAACCTGGGAGAAGTTTTTCATGTAACCATTTTACAAACGTTTCTGTGTTCATATTATCGTGATAGTCACTTGATTTTGATTTAGATGAAAATATTAAATCAGCACCTTCTATAAAACCCGATTTCTGATAGACTTTACGTTATCATCTTGCCATATTCTCTTGGTTGCACCCCTAGAAAATATCCATGTTTCGTATAAATATATAAAATTTGGCCTTTCTTCTTTTAATTTAGAATATTTTCTTAGAAAGTTAATTCTTTTATGCACAACAAAACTTCTTTCACAAAGGGCTTTTCTGTTATCCTCCTTTTGAAATTTGAAACCCAAATTATGTATCACTTGCCATAGACTTTTTCTGCCAATTTCGTCAAATTTTCTATCTTTTAATTCCGAGAGAATTGTATTTAAGGTCACATGTTCCTTGTTGGCTCGCATTCGATAAATGGTATCACGAATTTGAAATTTTTTCCATCTGGAATATCTTTCGTTTTCAATGATAGGTGAGTTTTTCGATGATCTTTTTTCGGCCGTTCATTATTGCGATTTTGTAATACTCCTCTTAGTTTGGTTTCACTAATTCCTAGAGCATCACATACGCGTTGTTGAACAGACATTACCGATTTTAAAGGACCGCCATTTTCTTTTTCATCCATAAAATACTTATGTACACTACAAATTAGACTATCTACATCTAACACACGTCTAGGCATTTTTAAATATTTCCACCAAACATACAATGTCAACACTGGCAAACAATCAATTCAACTGCAATATTGTAACAAATTTATACCTACCCTAATGTTATTTTAATGTATATTAAAATATGACCATTACTGCAGTTTTTATCTAATTATCTGGGAAGTCGTTTACTGCAACTGGTTATCAATGAGTCATTAGCATAATTTTGTTAATCCGAAACCTGCGTAACTATAGCGAACCGACCATAGTGTGCATGTCTACTGCTTTTAAAAATCGTTTTGTATATTTTTATTTTGTTGTTTTTGGTTATTGTACTTCTTCTTGTGTAGATGCCGTGTCCGTAATAAGATGTTGGCCGTTTCTCTATCGGCTGCTGCATGAAATAAATCTTCTACTGGGGTACCACACCATTGTCCAATATTACACTGCTATAAAAGTTTCTTTCGACCAAGCCATCTCTTCACTCTACTTTTCCTTGTATTATAAGGCGAAGTAGATGGTATTTCGGTCCTCTAAATATGTGTCGAAGTATTCTGTCATTATTTTAAGAACATCTTCATTGGAAGTGTGCGAAACTCAATGTCCATGTCTCACATTCATATAACAAGATAGAGCACACAACATTTTAGGACTTCATTATTTATCATTATGAATATATCAGTTATTATCTTTTTATCAGAATCACAATTTACATTAAACCAGCTGCCGAGGAATTTAAAATGGTTTGCGTTTTGAACAGCATCACTTTATCTTTGAAATGTTAATTATGAGGCAACTTGCTTCATTGACTAAATTTACTAATATCTGGAGATCTTGTAAGTTTTCTGCAAAAACAGCTGTATTGGATGCGTATCTGACATATATTTTTTAATCAAATAAAAGACAGATATCGAGCACACTTTATTTATTAAAACTTGCCCAAGTACTTTTGCTCCTAGAGCATCTTCAGGGGAATTTCGTTAAATTTGGCCTACCCAACAATATATGGAGAATGTCATAAACAATAAAAATTATACATTAACAAACACGACACAAGGCCTAACAGTTGAAATTGTTTTTTAAATGACGAAGCTACATATTCTTTGGCATCCAATTGGCATCCTTTGTAAAATGCATTTGAATAGTTTATATCTGCCTTGATTTCTCATTATAGGTCACAAGTACTGCAGCTTACTGCCATTCAGGATGTTGACCAAAATCCGCGGTTGTGTTCATCCTCCGTAGTACTTCTTTATTATTTACTGTTTCTGTCCATGGTATCTTTAGGATCCTTCTGTATAACCGTAGCTCAAAAACCTAAAGTTTTGATAAAGTTTCCGCCATAAATGTCTACGTTTCTACTTCGTACATAAGCACTGAGTACACATAACATTTAAGGAGCCTTATTTTTGTTTCTAGGGTGAGGTCATGGCTCTTGAACACAGAGTTTATAGTCAAGAATGCACTTTTTGCCTTTCCGATGCGATATTTAATCTCTATGGTATTGTCCCACGATTCATTGATGTTTTCTTTGCTGATGATCATTAGTTGGGTTTTGCTGGTGTTTCAATCCAGTCCCTATGTTCTACTTGTTTTCGTTATTTTGTTCATTAAGTTTTTTAATTAAACAACGTAAGCTTGAGTACCTCGGCCACGTGATGCGGAACGAAGAAAAATATTGAATTCTTCAACTTGTTATGCAGGGTAAAGTATTTGGCAGAAGAGGACCGGGACGCCGTCGTATCTCGTGGTTGAAAAATCTCCGACAATGGTTTGGGATGACCTCAGCGGAGCTGTTTCGCAGAGCAGTCAACAAAACCATGATAGCCTTGATGATCGCCAACATCCGGACCGGATAAGGCACTGAAGAAGAAGAAGAAGTTTTGCAGCCCTTCTATGGTATTGGAAAACACTATTGTATTATCTGCATACCGCAGGTTATTGAGCTTGACACCATTTATTGAGATGCCTTCATCAATATCTTTTAGAGCCTCTTTAAAAATGTATTCCGAGTAGAGATTAAATATCAGTGGTGACATTATGCATCCCTGTCTCACCACCCTTAAGATTTTGACCTGATCTGTATATTCTCCATCCATTCGAAGCACTGCTGATTGATTCTAGCTATTATTTTTAGGTCTCTTGCATCAATCCCTATCCTCTTTAGCACTTCCATCATTTGTTCATGCCTGACTCTATCGAAAGCCTTTTTGTAGTCAATCAACATGCAAAAATATTACATTTGACATCTCTATATTTATGAAACAAATCCTGTATGCTAAATAAACCTTCCCTTGTACTAACGGCGTTTACAAATCCAAACCGATTGGGCTCAATTTGTTCTTCGCATTTCCGGTAAATTCTTTTGTGAATGACTTTTAAAATCAACTTCAGCTCATTCGGCTTATGGTACTATAGCCTTCACAAACTTTTGTTCCTGGTTTTCTGGGCCATGGTACGAACTCCGATTTGAGCCACTGTACTGAAATTTTTCCCGCCTTCTATATTCCATTAAATTTTTTCAGATATTATTTTTATTTGTTCTGCATCTCATAGCTTCAGCAGTTCTGCAGAAATTTTATCAAATCCCGGTGCCTTTCCATTCTTCATTTGTCTGACGGCTGCCGTTCTATATATATAGTGGGTTCTTGTTTTGTTCTACGGTCTTGGAAAAGTTTCTTCAAGTATTCTTCCCAAGTATTCTTTTTATCTTTTTATGCCTATGGCAAGATTGCCTTCATCATTTGTTATTTTTCCGCTGTTGAGTTTCTCTTTTGCTTCTCTTATTTTTCTGACGATGGTATGTATTCTCTTATAATCTTGAGTCATCCACGAGTTCCGTTTCTCTGTATCTTTCTTCATGTGTTGTTTTTGACGTGACAACGTCTTAAATTAGGTTGTGGCTCGGAGTCATTCATGAAAAAGTGTAACGCCCGCTCACGTCTGTTACAGTGAGTCACCGAACGAGAGAGAGGCCCGCCGGACCGGCGAATGCCTTGCGTCTCTCTCCCACTCAAACATGATCGGTCCGCTGCGCGCGCAGCACTAGAGAATTAGGCGCGTTGAATCGGTGCGTGCTTCCGTGCTTGTGTCTCTGTCAGTGTTGTTCCGTCTACCGATTTTTCGGTAGATCTACCGAATTTGATTCCTATCTACCGATCTACCGAACTGCCCCTTGAATCTACCTAATTTTAAAACAAATATCACAATGACTTGAAAATAAATTCGGATAATACAATTTATCTTTTTATTTCTGTTACCATCAAAAAACTTTTCAGTGTAACCTAATACTTGGTAGTTTTAATACGTTTGTATTAAAATTCATTTGATACTTTCCTATAGTGTTTAAAAATATATTTGCAAAGATGCAAAGAAAGCGAAATACCCCGAGATTCAAGTTCGTAATTTTATACCTAATATTGTATATATTGTATAAACATCATTCTGTAACTATAATCATTCACACACGTCTCTTCAATTCTCAAAGAATCTCAAGTATCAAGTAATAAATTATTAGCTAAATGACGGTGTGTGTGCTGTCGGCTTTCTTTGACTGCCGACTTAATCCATTAGCAGATAATGGTTGTTACATCTATTTGAACCAGAACGTTTTAACTTTCTGTAAATATTATGACCTATAACTATTTCTCAAAATATTATTAAATCTTATTTGTATCATAATAGCTGATGTGAGCATTTGGTCCCAATAATTTAATTCTTTATTTATTAAACAAAATTCAATGAATTATGGTTATTTCTAATAATTAGTTCAGCATAATTATTTAAGATCTTTAACTTTTGAACCATTAAGTCGCCACCATAATGGGAAACTTTTCTATTTTTAGTTTTATGGAAAAAAGTTATTCTTTCTAAAAAGTTCTGAATGATCTAAAACTTAGAATACAATCATCAGATATTAAATTTTTTTAGTAATATAGGCAGTTTATCAAAAAATATGAATTTTATGTTCATATTTTTTGACAAACCTATATGGCTCAAAAAATTTAATTGATGATTGATTTTAGGTTTTAGGTCATAAAACTAAAAAAAAATTCCATTATGGTGTTCACTTAATTGGACGCACTGTATTATAATATATATATATATATATATATATATATATATATATATATATATATATATATATATATATATATATATATATATAATTCACGTCATTGCATATGATCTACCGAAATCTACCGAATTTTGCCGAAAGCATCTCCCGATATTGGATAAGCTCCACGGAACATCACTGGTCTCTGTCTTTCTCGAGCGTTCTTGGCGTTCAAGACACATTACAGCAGAAACACTTCCTTTCATTTCATATTTCTCCTATCATCGTCCTATCCTCAACAAAATCACTCAAATAGAAATTAGTTAAGTTTAAGTTTACATGTACAATGTTTTAGTAAACAAAATATATTTCTATAGTTAAAATTTGTGCAATTCTTATTTTCATTCAATTCCTTGTTCCTATTGTGCAATTTAATAATATTCATATCAATAAATATTCTACCGAGAAAAAGACGTTGTCACGTAAAATCTTCGCCCGTAAAACCGACTTTACAGGCAACCGATTTTTTTTTTTATTTCTCTTACTTTTTTGTATGTTCTAACGTATCTATGTATATTTTTTGATATTAAGATTAAGATCTAATTCTTTTGAATCTCCGTTTTATCCCACTCGCATTTATCTTCTCTTTTCAATTATTTTTTAGGTATGTAAAAACTTAATTACTTTGGGCCTATCTGGATAAAATTATAAGCAAAGTATAGTTTAGATCTCTCCTGAAATATTTCTCACGTCGCTGGAGCACTCTAAACTTCTTCAGGATTCTTCTGGACTTTCTTCAGTACCCCTTATAGACCAAAGTGTGATCTGTAATAAGAAAAGACTTTAATGTTTCATTTTATTATTACGATATTTCATTTTATATCATATTATATCAACATTTCTTCAGCTGTTTTAAATATCCTTTACTTCTTAACTTATTAGTCACTCTAGCTTCACTTTAATTAGTTTTGGACTTACCAGGCCAATTTTTTTAAGTAATTTGTCATCAAACTTGGGAAGGGTAATTATGTGGGAGGACTTTACTTTTTGTGTAGAATTATAGTTAGATTTAACTACTGAGTGATACTATATACTTACCATATGTGTAGTATCTATAAATAAATCTACCAAACAAATACAAAAAAATATGATTTAAATATGTGCATATATAATCGTCCTACATTTACATTATAATTTAGTAATAATGATATATACATGACCGGAGCCGACTTTTATTTATTTGGATGATGTCATACGACACGAGTGATTACTGTATGTAAAATGTTAAACAATAAATTATTTTGCATTTAAGGCAATATTTGCTGCCTTTAAGACTTATTATTAATTGTTTACTTAGATGTTAAAACCGTTTCTTAATGATTTATTTTTGTATTTGTCCTATTAATGCCATGCTGAAGTTTTATGTCTGAAATGGAGAAGGATTTATCATTTATATTTAGCACATAATAAATATTTATTCCAGGGTAGGCATTTGTTGCCTATTCTAGCGCCAAACTTTACTTTACAATTTCATGGGGCGTACTTCACTATATCCATTCTCTTTATATGTTATTTCTAGACTTCGGCAAATATGCAAATAAAAATGTAGAAAATATGCGCATAAATATGCACGTGTTTACCCAAAAATATGCAAATATTTTACAAAATATCCATACAAATAAATAAAAAAATCGTAAAATAGTAACAATTTTATTTAAAAAAAAAGTGTACATAACTAAATATTTCCTACTATTCATTAAGATTTACATTTATTTTAATTAACTACATCATTTTTAAGTATGAATAAACTTATTTAGAATTATGGTAACAATAAATGACCAAGTGGTGTTCAAAATTTTCTAACAAAAACTTGTGGCTTCTGTCTGAGTCCATATATTTATATATGGAAAAACTTCGTTCAACATCAACTGATGTAACGGGAGCATCTTTCAAACTAACCAAAACATTTGGTTCTAAATTAATTGTTTCCGAAATATTTCCAGCTAGAACACTGACTACTTCAGAAAGAATATGGTAACCTTTATTTTTTTCCATAGTAGCTTCAAATTTTTTTAAAATATCTTTTCCAATATTACCTCTAACGTTCTGACAACATGACGCAAATTCTTTTATTAATGCTGTACTTTCGAACAATGACAGTTTTGGTGATTCTAACTTAGTAATTGTTTTTTAAACAAAACTAAAATTTGATTTTATAAATGAAAGTTCTTGTTGAAGCAAGTTACTCTGAAAAGTTTGTTTAGAATCCAAAAGAGATTGGGAACTTTCATCTGTTAACGTATCAATTATGTTCTTTATTTTAACAAAATGATCTGCATAAAAATTAGCTGCTTCTAACCATGTTCCCCATCGCGTTAAAATAGGTTGTGGTGGAAGAGGAATGTTAGGTAGCATTTCTTTATGAAGTTGAATTCTTATAGGAGATTTAAGAAATACTTTTTTGACACTGGATATCATGGTATTTACAAGAGGAAACTTTTTTCGTATTTCCTCTGCAACTCTGTTTAATCCATGCGCTACACAAGTAACATGTATTAAATCTGGGAAAAATATTTTTAAATTTTGTCCTGCTTTCACCATATAAGGAGCAGCATCCGATAAAATAAGCAGTAATTTATTAGAAGGAATAGTTGTCGGAAGAAAAAAAGTTGCTAATGTTTCTTGTATAAAACGCGAAATTGTTAAAGCATTTGTTTTCTCAAGTTGCTGGCATGAAATAAGATGAGATGGTAAGGTATCTTCTTTAAGAACACCAATCAATAAATGAGCAATATACTTTCCTGAGGAATCAGTGGTTTCATCTACAGAAATGTAAAAATAATTATCTGCAATTTCTTCCTTAATATTAATTAACACCGACGAGTATAGCCCGTTCACATTATTTCTTCTTAGAGACCGATCACTTGGAACATTAAATTTGCAATATTTTTTTAGAAACGAACTAAAATTTACATTTGCTAATTTTGAAAGCGGTATGTTTGCAGACACTAATGCGCGACACAAGTCTTCATTAAAAGTTTCTTGCTCATCTAATTTTTTTGAAGTAGATTGGAAACATTTAGCCATTGAAGTTTGATGTTTTCCTCCTATTTTTCCTTTTTTTGCAATGTGTGAAGCAGTTCTCACATGTTGGTCTATCTGAAATTTCTTCTCACATGCTATCTATAAATAAAAATAAAAACCTTTATTTTAACCCAACCTTTAAAATATAAAAATATACAAGGTGTTTTTGGTTAATCAAATAACTGGTTTGGAAAAAAAAAACACTCGCTAAGTGTTTTAAATGCAGTATTAATCCACAAATTAGTTTTTGTTACTAACCATTAGTACATCATATAACTTATTTTAAAATTCAACAAAAGTTTTTTTTTTGGTAATTCAATTACAATAAAAATAATTGTGTTTTAGAATAGCTGACTTCATAAAAAAAAGTAAAGGTGAAAAATGTTTCTAAATACACACCATTGTATTGTACCATGGACAATTTTTTCTCACTAAAGGAAGCTATTTTTCATTTAAAAACAACCTACGAGTACTAAATTTCAAGTAAATACGTTTATTGGTTTTAAAGTTATTGTTGTTATTAACTAAAAGAATTTATTTTTTTTTTAATTTTAACACCCTGTATCTCGAAAAGTAAATAAGTTTGACCCCTCATTAACTATATCGTTTTGTTCAATTTTTCGAGAAGTATCTACAGTCAAACGTTGTAAGTGTCATTTGGAAACAACCTGTATGTATGAATTATTAGATATTTAATAGAAAATATTAGATACTTACAATTTTGCCACAGACTGAACAGTAGATTTTTCCCATATCCATAGACAGCTCTTTATGAGGTTTAATCCAAGTTGAAGCACTGGTTGTTTTAGGCATTATAAAATCACAATCTTCCTTTTTGTTACGCACAACGAGTGTTTACGCTTTGAATATCAAAACAAAAATGATTTACAAATCTGAGCATCAAATTAGAAATGTTTAGGTACCTAATTCAATAAACTGGGAGATTTTGGAAAATCCCCAAATTAGGAACAAAACTATTAGCCGTTTACCTGCTGTTAAGATACAATAAATTGTAGATAGATTTGGGGATTAGATCATAAAATGCAAATGAGCGAACCCTTAGCGATTATCCAATAACTGAATGCCTCAGTGACCGAGACTTTCTAAGAATGTTGAGGGCTACTTAAATTGATCTTCTTTGAAATTTTAAATGTTTTGTACCTGTAGAGATTACGTACTTAGATCATTTCTTGATTAAAATGACTACAAAATTTTATACAAGAATTGAAATAAATTGGTATGTTTAAAAATTTTCAAATACAGTATAAAAATCTGAACTTTTATGCACTTTATGCAAACTTTTATACAGATATGCCAAAATATGAAATATTTGCATAAAATATGCACAATATGCAAAATATGCAATATGCATATTTGCCGAAGTCTAGTTATTTCTATCTTGTGCTGTATTTTTGATTCTCTCATTTATCGTGTGGATATTTAGTTTTGTCTTGCGTCTTCAATTATTTGTCTATCAAGACTTTTAATGGCTTTTACTCTTCAAAGACATTTAGAACGATGTTTTTCATGTTGGTGCTGTCTAAAAATTCTACGATATAAAACACATCTATTTGGAGCTCATTTTTATTATTTTCATGATCAAATTTTTAACCTTTTGATAACATAACAATTTAGACAACATTTAATGAATATTATAATACTGGTTCTTTATAAAATGTCTTAAGTACATTTACAACATGTCAATATTATCTTTAATTTGTTAATTATTACGTAAGTGCAAGAATACTATTTTGGTAAAGTATCTTTTGTAATTTAAATGCAAAAAACCATTATAAACTTCATCATTTCAAACACTTTTTACATAATCTCTATAATGGCTGATATAAAAATAATGACTTAAGTACATTTAAAAATATCTGTAATTATTGATTGATTTTAAATAGTTAAGTATACTTGTATTTGAATAAAAGAGAAGTAGAAAGAATAATTTATAAATGGCAGCAACATGTGTTGAATTTTTCACGACTTTTTTCTGTTTTGGGACTCTTACTTATTTAGTCAGTCTCACAAAAGTAAGAATTATTAGAATTATTATAAAATATTATAGACTACAAGAACCATCATGGTCCGCGCGCTGCGAGGGAATAACCGCCAGGGTCCGAAGGCGTCTCCTCTCTGTCTCAACAGTTCGGGTCGGGTGCAGCATTTCTGTGATTCTCTTTCTTAGTTTAGCGACTTTGTTGGTGTCTTCTAGTTTGCCAGTTGATTTTATTTGACCAATAGTAAAGTAGTGAGTACATACTGATTACAATGGAAAGTAGTGGTAGCGACTGTAGTGATGTAGATGTGGGGACTGCTGCTAAAAAAAGAAGAAGAACAGGCCGTGTTTGTGATGCTATAAAACTTCTAAGATCCACCACTCATGAGGTAGGGCCAGATTGCATGTGAAACCTTTTTCGTTGTTTTGGGAACGTCAATGAAGCCGAAAGGCGACGCATTTTGACACAATTCAATGAATTTGCTAACTACGACGATCAGAATCGGAATTTAGGTTCAGTTCTTCCAGTTATGCGTCTACAAATTTGAGTGAGTACAGGGACACCTAATCTTACTTCTCATTTCTATCGCGTTAGGAGTGATCCTAATGGAGACTTTTGTGAAGTGTGAGTAGGTTTCAAAGCATTCTTATCCATTCATGGAATTTCTGCTTTCCGAGTGCAAAGAATTCGAGATTTCCTGGCCTCATCTGGCACTCTACCATTGGGCGCTAGAAGTAAACACAGAAATATCATCATCATGCAACCTCTTCTGTCTACTGCTGGACATAGGTCTCTACCATTTTTCGCCACTTTTCACGGTTCTGTGCTTCTTGTTGCCATTTCTTGGATATTCGTCCAATGTCTTACATCCAGCGTGTTGGTGGTCGTCCTCTGCTGCCTTTGTCTTCTCTTGGGCGCCAGTCACTTAGTTTTCTGGTCCATCTTGTGTCTTTCAGTCTCGCTATGTGACCTGCCCAATTCCATTCCAGCTTGGCTATATGTTCGACGACATCACTGATACCTGTTCTTTTCCTTAAGTCTTGATTCCTTATTTTGTCTTTTTTTGTCACGCCGATAATTGATCTTTCCATGCGTCTTTGTGCCACTCGCATTTTTAGTGCTGTTGTTTTTGTGAGCGTGAGAGTTTCTGCTCCGTATGTCATAATACCTAGGAATAACGCATTGGTCAAATGTCTTCAGTTTCATAGCTATCGGGATTTTGCTCCTAAAGATGTCTCTTAGTGGACCATACGCCGCCCAAGCAAGTGTTATTTGTCGTTGAAATTCGTAGGTCTGTTGTCCTTGCCTATTCTGATTTCATGACCAAGATACATGTATTTTTCTGTCAATTCTACAACATGATTTTGGATGATTGGGTGTTCGCTGTGAACTAAATTTGTCATAACACAGAAATATGCCTCACAAAATTTCTGAAGATAGTGTCGTCAAAGTGACAGAATTTATTGGTTCCTTGAAAGGAAGAAAATCGCATTACTCCTGGAAAAAAAGTACGAAAACTTATCTCCCTTAAGAAATCAACGTAACTGACTTACATACTATGTACTTTCGATAATAAATTATCGTATGATACGTTTTGCGAAATTTTTGAAACAAAACTTAATATTGCATTCGGTTTACCTAGGAAAGACATCTGTAGCTATTGTGACACTATAAAAGCGGAAATATCTGCCCTGTCGCAGAAATTACATGACAGTAGTGATGAATATAGAACCCAAATCTTGGAAAAATTATAAGAAAAAAACAAAAAGAAACAAAGTCTTGTGAGAAGTGAAAAATTTCATTCTGTAAAAAGAAAATATTGGAAAATTGTCGTCAAAAGCAATAGATACCGAAGCCATAACTATAGACTTCCAAAAAAATTCACCAACCCCTAATGCGACCTCAAACGATGTCTACTTATAACTGTTTTCTATACTGATGACGAATCGGTAGCAAAAAAGTACTGACGATGTGTATTAGATGATTCATCACTTTGTGTATAACGTAGTGTCATTTCAGGTTCAAAATTTGATAATATTTTGCGACACTTGTGAAGGGCAAAATAAAAATTACACAGCTTTTTGATATCCTCATTATCTAGTTTAGACAGAAGGATGATTTGAATTTGTGAAAGTAATTGCTCCCATCAGAGGACATTCCTGTATAGAGGAAAGCTTATACGGAAGCTTCGGATGATTGGAGGGAAGTCCTCCGCAACAGCAGAGTGAAACCGAAACCGTTCCAAGTAGTGGACTGTGAGAAAGATATCAAATTTCTGAATTAGACTAAGCATTTTTCCAACAAGTATCACAAGAAATGCTCAATGCATACAAGACTTATTCGAATGTTGGAACTCAGGAAAAATATCCCTAAATTTGTCTTGCACAAGAATACCTCTTCTGGGTTATTTGCAAGCTCGCTGTTTAAATGCAAAATTTAACGAAACCGGAAAAAAAATTTTAAGAAAGTTCATAATATCACAACTCCGGAAGTTACCAGCCACAATAATTCCGGTCAAAACTCCTAAGTTACAAGAACTTCTCCAATTGACCAAATATTTGGAAAACGTAAACTCTAGAAAGTTCTACAATGATTTACAAGGTACTGAACAGGAGGGAAGCTCGGAGAAAGAAACATTTTGTGACCCAGAAGCTTGAAGGTATTGGGGAAGAACGTTCATGGTCACACTCAAATTTTTTGTATGATTTTTTGCAAAGAAAATATTTTTTTGTCGTCTCTTGATTTTTTCTCTGTAAACATGTGAACGTACCACTGAAAAAATTTACTGATTTATACGGTTGAGTTAAAACAATTTGTTTTAATTTGAAACATTAAATTTCGATTTCCATGAAAACTGTTTTTGTGAACTCAGATTGTTTTTCCCCCTGACTACTGAATTATTATCGGTAATCAAAGCATAAATGTTCTCACTCCTGTTTCATACGAAATGTACGGCGTTACAAAAATAAAATAATCTACATACTGATCCGAAACTTTGTGTATGAATGCCGGACCGAGTCAAATTGCCGAAATGGGAAGAAAGTTTTCCGAAAATAAAAATATTCTTGCTTCTGAAACAAATATTTTTGACGGAGACGAAGATGTCCTAAAAATGTTTAAATAAAAATGCTCAGCAAAGTTATTGGGCGTGATCGGTAGCAGTATAAGAGATAGAGAATCCTGATGAACTTTGAGCTCGTCAAGTTATATACGCCGATTAAGTTAAGTTTGAGGTTAGGGGTTCTTCTTCTTCATGTGCCATCTCTTCTAAGAAGGTTGGCAACCATCATGGCAATTTGCACTTTCGATACCGCTGCTCTAAAGAGGTCAGCAGAAGCGCAGTTAAACCAAGCTCTCAAATTGTTTAACCAGAAGATGCGTCTTCTTCCGCTACTCCTTCTATCCTGTATTCTTTCTTGTATTATTAATTGCAGCAAGTTATAATGCTGCCCCTTATGACAGTTTTTTGATTTTAATTGTATTTAAAATCTCTTTATCTTTTCCCATTTTTCTCAACACCTCGACATTCGTGACTCTATCCACCTAACTTATTCTTAATATCCTTCTGTAGGCCCATAACTCGAAGGCTTCTAATCTGTCCGAAACATCTTTCTTTAATATCTAAGCCTCCAATCCATAAAATAATACGGAGAACACGTAGCATCTCAGAAGTCTTATCTTTAAAGAAATTGAAATGTCACTGCTGCAGAGTACTTTTTTCAGTTTGTTGAAAGAATTTCTTGCCTGTCATATTCTTGCCTTAATTTCTTCTGTGTACTCATTATTTTCGTTAATTATTGTACCCAGATATTTATATTGTTAGGGGTTCTTCTTCTTTGTCAACCATTTTCCATCCACTCCTGAATGTAGGTCTCTCCCAATTGCTTCCATCTTTCTCTATCTTGCGCCAATCTAATCCACTGTTTGCCTGCCACTGTTCTTATGTCATCTACCCATCTTTTTTGAGGTCTTCCCGTGCTTCTTGTTGTCGTCCTTGGTCTCCATTCTAGAATTCTCCGTGTCCACCTGTTGTCATTATATCGGGCTACGTGACCTGCCCAGCGCCATTTCATTTTTGCAATTTCTTCCACAATATCTCTAATCTTCGTTCTACGTCTTATCTCGGTGTTTCTAATCTTGTCTCTTAGTGATATTCCAAGCATGATTCGTTCCATTGCTCTTTGCGTTGTTTCTAATTTTTTAGCAGATTTTTTGGTAAGGGCTACTGTCTCCAAGCCGTAAGAAAAAACTGGTAATATGCATGTGTTATACACCTTTTTCTTTAAGTTTACAGGAATGGAGGTGTTTTTCAAGATATATGCTAATTTGCCGAAAGCGCCCCATGCCAGTTGTGTTCTTCTTTTAATTTCAGCATCTTGATTTGGTTTTCCTAGTTTGATAACATGACCTAGATATACATAATGTTCAACATTTTCTATGGTATGATTTTGTATTGTTATACAGGGGTTAGGCTACGCTTATTTAATAGCCTCAATACTCGCCTTGTCACGATACTTTTCCTATTCGCAGATAACTTTTATATCAGAAGACCATTTACTGAAGCTTAGACTCAGCTTATTATTTAAGAATAAAATATCTTCTTTACGTACTTTGTCAAGAAAATCATATGATAGCAATATCAACCTTATATGCAGTATAACTAAAAAAAATTTTTGGACACATCCCGAATGTTAAGCAAGATTGCCTATCAAATACTTATTTTAAAGAAGTCTTTTTTTTATTTTTTTTAGAACATAAAACTTAACAATATACAAATTAACAAATTAACAATAACAATTAAAAAAATCATTATTTAGCAACATCATAAATATACTTTCGCAAAAGCGTGCATACCTCACCGACAGTTTAAATAAAGTAGTACATTTAATTGAATTACGATATTTACTTTAATAAAGATATTCTGCAAATAAACCTGATTAACAGTTTAAGGTTGCAAACAAGATAATTTTTATAATTCTGCTCCCGCACAATCGTACCAACGTATCTAATAGCTCAGTTGATTGATGCTAGGTGGCAGTCGTTTTTTTAAATGAGCGTGAACGTCATTTCGAATAAAATGTCACATGTGATTGAAGGTAAGTGGAATTATTTAATTTTTATTAACATTAAACCAGGTTTTTTTTCAATTTTTACGATTTCTTTTCTCTATTTTTAAACTTAGGTCTTTTTTTGGCTCCCAATTGTCCCTATTCAACAAGGTTTTCGTGCGTCTAAAAAATTTTAAAATAGTTACTTCATTACTTTAAAAAATTCTTTCTTCGAAATTTTAAAATAGTTACTCCATTACGTTAGACAATTCCTACTTGTTCGTTTTATTCAGATGGTGCCAATAAGGTATGTGCTCGTATTAATTTCATCGTTCATCTATCTATTGAGTGATTTGACTTGCAGATTTTTGTGACCTCATTAGTTCTATATCGGTTTTTTAAACTATTTATATAAACTAAGAAATCATTAATAAAATTTTTATAAGTGTGTCTTAAGTCATTCATGTAAGAAGACTATAAGTTGGCTCTCAGGTCAAGTTATATTCTTACTGGGTTTCACTCAATGATTTGATGACACTTTTTTTTACTACTACTACTTGTCGGTTTATAATGTTCTCCGCCGTTTTCCGACTTCCAATCGCCACTTAGACCGGTTGTTCCATAGATCTTCTTCTATGGCCCTCTCTCTCAGTTCTTTATTTATTCCTTCGCTCCAACTTTTTCTCGGTCTACCTCGTTTTCTCTTTCCTTCTGGTTGCCACTTTAGTATTTCTTTTGGCATTCGTTGTTCGCCCATTCTTTGTAAGTGTCCGAACCAGATAAGTTGTTTTGTTGTTAGGTCATCTGTGATTGTTCGTTTGATTCCCATTATTTCTCTAATGCGTTCGTTGGTAATCCTTTCTCTTCTAGATCTTCCTGCGGCTCTTCTCCAAAAATCCATTTCCGTCGCTTTCAGCGTTGACAGTGTTCTTTCTTTCAGTGGCCATACCTCACAGCTGTATAAAGTGATACTTTTTACTATAGTCTCATATAGGGGAAGAGGGGGCACAGTGTTACATAAATGTTTTTATTTGATGTCATTTTGACAGGATTTCATTAAAAATAAAATTTTTAATATTTTAGAACTCGTTTGGATTTGACGCATACTATTATATAATCAACTATAGGAAAAACTTACATGACTAGTCGGTAAAAACGATTTTGTAGAGAAAACACAATTGTAACATTGTGCCCCACTAGTGGGGAACAGTGTTATATACTATGGGGTACACTGTTACACAAGGAATACTGAAGTGATTAATGAGAATTTTATATTAAATACCATTTATTTGTCGTAACTCTACATACAAATAATATAAAATTTATTTTAATACATTATAATAATTTTGAAAATCTACGGGAAACACCAGCATTTCACTTCTGCGTGCTGTCTGGCCTGAAGGTTTGGGAGTTGGTAATTTTAAAACAACTTGGGAGATATTAAATACGTAGTTTTCATTGGAGGAAATAAATGTGAACTTGGGAAATAAACGACGGATATAGGTAACTTTCACTGTAGTTTCAGTTTTGCCAATAATATGTCCTATAGACAATATTTCTATGCCTTTTGAGATACCTTCTTTAATGAGAACATAATCGCCAACGTTTATTTCTTTATTATCGTCGTAATCCATTTGGGATATCTCTTCGTCATGACTTATAAACGATCCCATACTTGATTCACTATCAGCACAAGAGAAAGATTCTTCCGATTTCTCTGAGTCAGAAGAATCTTCCATATCTTGAAGTTTACGTGTATTTGATTGAAAAACGTTTCTTTTTACAACTTCTTTTCGCTTTCTGTCATTTTCATCTTTATTAGGCGACTCTTCGTCTTCTGACGCTGATGTCTGTTTCTGAATCCTTTTATGTAAGACAGACATTTTTGTTTTACCACATTTTTTTGACGTGTTTATTTCACCGCGTTTTCTAGTTGCGTTCTTCTCATGCCTTACTTTTAGATCAGCAATTAGTGCGTCTTTAATAGGTGTATTTGTTAATATTTGACTTTTACGTTTTCGGTTCTTTCCTCTTCCTTCTTTTCTATCTTCTGCTCGAGGAAAAGGGCGAACTTGTTCTGGAGAGACTAGCGATGACAACCATGATGAAGTTGACGGAACTTCTGAGGATATTGCCGAACATGAAGGCAGCTGAAATGATGCAGTTGCCACAGGCATTGTCTCAGGTATTTGATGTGTTTTTATCTCAGCAGTTTCATTATTGACTAGCTGTGGTGCCATATCAGGCGTTTCAGTAACGACTTGTTTTATTGGTAACGTAGCTGTTTCATTTGTCATCTGCTCTACGGGAAACGGTCGGTCAGTTACTGCAGATGCTAGAAAATCGTCTTCAGAGAAGATCTGCCGATTCAATGGCCAAATTCCAGTTGACTTAAATCCACTAATAATGTTGTTTGGAATAAACGCAAGTGGATATGCTTTGCCCAAGAGTTCAGCTATTTCATAGATAGTTATTGTTTTGCCAGGATTAGTTATCATCCAATCATTGCAGGCTTTATTAAAGTGAGTTTTTAATGACTTATATAATGCTTTATCTAAAGGTTGAAGTTTTCCGCTTGTGTGTGGGGGTAAAGTTAAAAGTATAATTCCGTTAGACTTACAAAATTCCAATGAAGCAATTGTAATGTGCGACTCATGGTTATCCAAAATTAGTAGTATGGGAGATTCTGAAGATGATTTTGTAAAATGATGGAGATGTCTCAATATGTCGATGAAGACTTCTCCGTTGACCCAACCTGTTTTTACTGCTGCTCCTGCAGATCCAGGAGGTGCTCCCTTCAACATTCTGTCCTTAAAATGAACTCTCGGAAATACAAGGAAGGGCGGTACAGAATTACCTATTGCATTAATAAAACAGCATACCGTCACCAATACCCCTCTTTCACCTGAAGTTACTTGTCCAATTTGTTTTAAGCCTTTCGGACCTACTACATTTGGAGGATTGTGAACAGTGGTAAGTGCTGTCTCATCCAAATTGTAGATATTTTCTGGACTTGGACCATTGCAAAATTTTTTAAAAGCACTTACCAAATTGTCAAAAAATTCGTTAATATTTGTTTTGTTGAAACTGGTTGCACGACTCAGACTAGTCGCCTCAGGTTTTCTTATGGATAGCTGGGAGTATCGTTTCATATAACCGTACAACCAGTCTACTCCAGCCTGTTTATTTTCGTTCCATGAATTTGGAAACTTAAGATTATTTTTCACAGCCAATTCATATGCAAACTGCATTACATTCTTTCTGGTTAAGCCATGGTGCATTTTACAAGCTATAATCAAATAATCTCTTAGTTGATCTTCTAGCTCTTTCGAGAAAACTTGATTTATTTCATAGTTTGGCGTAAATCTGAAATTTACTCGCTCTTCTTCAGACAAAGCTTTGTATTTATCAACATATCTTTTTAGAGTCATATGAATTATATTAGCTTGAATGGCTGCTGCCCTTACTGACCATCCGTTATTAACTACATTAAGAACGGCCGTTTTCATTGTATCATGGGTAAATGAGGCTATTTTTCTGATGGATTTTCTGTTACGAACCATTTTGATTCTGAAATAAAAATACAAAAGTAAATAAAACATCTTACTACTACCATATGCAATTTAGTACAAAATTAGTATTGCACATCATGCATATTTTCATTGTTTTTCTAGCAAAAAATGAAATATCACACTGTTCCCCACGCCTAAGTAGTGTAACACTGTACCCCTTCATAAGTTGTAACTCTGTGCCCCGAACGACGTTTTTACATTCAAATAATATTTTTGCCGAGTCACGAATTTTTGGGGTTATGTTAGTCCTACGAGTGTGTAGCTACAAGACGCATTTATAGTAATATATATCAATACAATGTGTAATATTTATTTACTAAGAGTTAAAACAGTTTTTAATACGTATCATTTACTTACTTTGGTGGTACAAAAACAGAAAAACACTTATATTTTCACTCAAATGTACAGTGACGGTCTACAAACACACCTACTGTTAACAAATAACGGAAAGTAACTACGACGACGACGGTACGGTTTTAAGTTCAACTTTAAGAAGATGGCGGAGAATTTAACATTGTACCCCGTGTAACACTGTGCCCCCTCTTCCCCTATCCTCTTTTTATTTTCTTTGCTGGTGGATTGGTCCCATAAAATGGTGTTTAACATTGTGATGGCTTTTCTCCCTGACGTATTTCTCTCTCTTATGGCTTTGTCTAATGTTCCATCTTGTGAAATAGTGATACCTAGGTATTTGTAGTCACAGCAGTGCTTTATCGTAGTGTTATCGTCTAATATGAGATCTTTTTGTTCTGATCCAATGCACAGGTATTCGGTTTTCTTTTTATTTACTTCTAGACCCCATATATCATACTCTTCAATTAATTTTCGTGCCATATAGTTTAAATCGTCATAATCTTGAGCCATTATTACTTGATCGTCTGCAAAGTTAAGCGTATATACCATAGTATTGGTGAGCGGTATCCCCATTGTCCTGCATTTTTGTTTCCATCTTTTTAAAGCACTTTCGAGGTATATTTTAAATAAAGTGGGAGACAAGCAACATCCTTGCTTTAATCCTTTTGATGTTATAAATCCTGTTGTTATTTGTGTCCCCGCTTTTATCTTTATTATTGGTTGGTTGTATAGCACTTTGACGGCTTTTATTAATTCTATATTAATATTCGTGCTTTCCATTGATTGCCACAGCTTCTTCAGTGGAACGCTGTCGTAGGCTTTCCGTAGGTCGACGAACAACATATGAATCTCTTGATTCCTTGCTATCTTTTTTCTATTATCTGGGTTAAGGAGAAAATGTGGTCAATAGTGGATCGACCCGTACGAAATCCTGCTTGTTCTTCTGCTGCATAATACAAGTATTCTCTCTCGATTCGGTTCTTTAACACCTTTTTATATATTCGACTCATAGATCCGGTTACAGCTATTCCTCGGTAATCTTCACAATTATTTTTATCACCCTTTTTATGTATAGTGCTAAGGTGTGATATCTTCCATTCCGTAGGGATTTCGCTTGTGTTTATGCATTCTTGAAAAAGTTGTCGAAGACATTCGTACAATTTGTTCGTTCCGTACTTAAACAATTCTCCGGGTATATCTCCTGGTCCGGGTGCTTTGTTCCTCTTCAGCTGTTTACATACATTTTTAATTTCCTCTGTTGTTAATCTTATTGGCGAGCCAACTATTGAAATTCTATCTTGGTTTTGATTTCTACGTTCCTGAAATTCGACTCTATTCTCTACCAAAACTCCTTTGAAATACTCTTCCCAGTCTTCAGGTTTTATGCTCTGTATTACTTCTTTATTCTTTTCTTTTCTCAATTTTTTTATCAGTTTCCAGCTTTCTGTGCTTCTGGTTCCTCCTAGATAAGTATTTATTCGTTGGCAGTTTCTTTCCCAAGACTCGTTCTTCTTCTTAGAGATTTTCCTTCGTACTTCTGCTTGTTTTTCCTTATATTTTATTTTGTCTTGTAATGATTTAGAACTTAAATATTGTTGGTATAGTTGTCTTTTACATTTTATTTCTTCCTCTACACTTTTTTTTTCAAACGTCAAATCATTTTAATTGTTTTTATATTTACTTATTATTGTTTTTTGTCTTTGTAGAGCAGAACTGTCAACCTTTCTTTACAATGTACCACTATCTATTTGAAATAAGTTATTCAAGCCACCAAAAATTTTCTAACTAAAACTTAAATTTTGGTTGAATTTGTAGGAAATACTACAATAATATGAAGGTATAAATTTGAGGTTTTGCAATAATGTATTATGTATTGCCATAAATATTTATACTTGATGAGGTTGATGTGTGGCTTTTCAAACTAAATGTTCTCAATTATATTTTGAATGTTGTGGTCAATTTTTGTTAGAACTAATAAAATTAGATTATTTACTTGAATTATGTTTACTTTTGAATTATATATTGTAATTCAATAACACTCATGATTAAAAGATTTGTCGAATCGAATCGACAATACCACAAAGCGAAATTGTGAAGATATGGAAAATTAGCTGTGAAAACGTGTTTCCAAAGTTTAATATAACTTGAATTGCTTATACTTGAAAAAAGCTCGTTATGTTAATCTTTTTGCAAACATTTTTTTGTAAAACTATTTGAAATTCTGTCTAATAATGTGCAATCTTTATACTCCTGTCATCAGAGATAAAACATTTTTTCTACAGCGAACAGATTGTTGGTAAATCGATTTGTTTGCATTTTTACCTCCCTATAAGGGGCTTTTAAGGGGATGGGGTTGAAGTAGCGAACTTTTTTGCATCTTTTTGGGGCCCCAAAATTAATACTACCGGCAAAATTCAGCTTGTTCGTATGATTTTTAGGCATCAAATCTCTGACGCCTTGACTATTAAGGAAAGAAAAGGTAAATTCTAAGGCCAGTCTTTACTTTTCCGCTGAAAGCTCTTGATTGACAATTCTTCGTTCTACTCCAAAAATGATAATTCTAATGGGGCTTCAAATTAAATTTTTTGGCACCACCACACAAATTTCACAAATCAAACAGTAAGGATTGGAAGTGAATAAATAAAAGTTTTTACGTCTATTCAGTTTTGATTTCAAGAACCGCCATATCGTCCCTATATTAACGTTTTGATTTTAATAGAATTCTCATGAATATTTTGAAAATAATTATTATACCAGGAAATAAACTTCTTAAAAAACTTTAACACGAAAGTTAAAAATAAACTGAGTCAACCCATCATGTCGCGTTACACCATCATCATTCTCTTTACCTTTATCACTATGCTGGATCGGCTTTCCTAATTACATTTCTCCATCAGTGTCTGGACTTGGCAGATGTCTTGTCTTACACCTCAGCGAGGTGTGAGACAAGGGTGTATACTGTCACCAACCCTGTTTAATCTCTATTCCGAAGACGTAATGAATAGAATACTCTCTGAGCAATCCGTAGGTATTAAAATAAATGGTGTTAGATTAAACAATCTGAGATTTGCCGACGACACCGTTCTGATCGCAGAAACACTTGAAGAGCTACAGCCATTGGTGAATAAGATAGCAGACTGCAGCGAAGAATATGGACTTTCTGGATCTTTGAACATAAAGAAAACTAAATTTATGGTAATATCGAAATCAACACAGAATGTCCAAAATTTATATTTACACAATGAAATTATGGATCGAGTTATACAAATATTTAGGCACTTTTATAAATGAAGACAACGATAGCTCAGCAGAAATCAAAATAAGAATAGAAAAAGCCAGATCCATATTCACTAAAATGAAGAGTGTTCTGCGGAAGAGATTTGAGCCTTGAAATGAAACTTCGCCATTTGAACTGTGGATGTATCGCAGAATCCTGAGAATATCATGGACCGAGAGAGTCACAAATGTCGAGGTCTTGAGAAGAATGAATAAACAAAAGGAAATCATATTTACGATCAAAAAACGAAAACTGCAATACTTGGGACACATTACAAGAGGCGAAAGATATGAACTGCTTCGAATAATTATGCAAGGGAAAATAGCAGGCAAAAGGTCCATAGGAAGAAGACGAAACTCCTGGCTAAAGAATCTACGGGAATGGTATAGCTGTAGCAGCAACGAATTGTTTCGGTCAGCAGTTTCGAAAATACGTATAGCCCTGATGATCGCCAACCTTCGGAACGAAGATGGCACTTAAAGAAGAAGAAGATCAGTGTCTATCTTGAGTTAAATCAATATTAATACACTTTACCGACATGTCTTGCCTAAGCGTAAGACCCCCCAGGTCTTTTTGGTCTTCCTCTTCTACTAATTCCTGGAACCAGCAGATCATCAATTCTTCTTATTGGGTGATAAACGTCTCTACGCTGATCATGACCAAACCATCTTAACCTTTGCTCTCTCATCTTGGCAAAACGATGACTAATGTGTTTGGTGAATAATGGACTTGGGCAAGATTGTAACTGTCACTTTACAGTGCGAGTCAGTGGCGTAGTGTAAAAGATGAATTTATATTTAGTTTAAAAACATATTTTTTCAAAATGTCCTCGCGTGCCTCATTGAAAATGTCGACCGTGAAAATTCATGGCACGCAGTGGGTTGAGGATTCATGGTCTAGCTCATGCTTTATTATTAGAGAAGCTATACATATAGTGTTAGAGGACTGACCTGGGAATGATTTTGATTTTGTATCTCTAGCAAGCCACAATTTGTTATTGTTTATAAGGAGATCTCAGCGGAGCATTTTACATTCACCTTTATAGATAATATTTATCCAGATTTAGCCATACGGCTCACACTCCCTCTAAGTGGAAAATTTACTCATCTCTAATACCTACGATGGAACTGGGCAGGTCACGTGGCTCGAATGACAGACAATAGATGGACAAAGCGGATACTGGAATGGAGACCAAGAGATGATGCCTACCGAAGTAGAGGTCGTCCACCAATACGTTGGACTGACGATCTAAAACGTTGTCATAGGAATTGGATGCAAGAGGCACAAGATCGAAATAGATGGAAAATTATGAGGGAGATCTATGTCCAGCAGTGTATAAGCGAAGATTGAATGATGAATACCTACGGTATTAAAAGGATTGAGCCCTGGGGAAACTCTTTTCAAGTTATCGAGCCCTAGATGAGCTGAAGTATCTCTTTAACATTTTCGTACACATCTGGACGTCGCGAGAAGTACAGATTTCTGCATGGGCTTATAAAGATGTTCATTCAGACCTATCTTTTTTTATGTTCTCTAGGAGGTTTTTGGGAATAACACCAGTAGTAGATAGAAGAATGGGTACTGACATTGTACTTTTCATTCTCCATTGTGTCCTTATTTGTACTTCTAGATCTATATACTTGGCGATCTTTTCGTTGTATTTAACACGTAAATTATAGGTGTTGGGTATCGTCACATCAATAAGTGTTGTTTGTCTAGTCAGTTTATTAACTAGTATGAGATCTGGTCTATTTTGTGCGACTGGTTGATCTGTGAGCAGAGTGCGGTCCCAGTATAGCTTGTAGTTGTCATTTTCAATCATTCTGTCAAGGACGTATGGATAATAAGGAAGACGGTTGGTTTGTAGAAGTCCTAGTCAGCTAGTGCTTGGTGGATAATTTCTCCTACTGAGTCATGTCGTTCTTTATATCCAGTACCGACAAATACCTGGCAGCCACTGGTAAGATGTTGGATAGTTTCTTGGGCTTGGCATCCATATCGGCATTTGTAATTTTGGACTTAAGGATCTAAGCGATATATTTCAGGTCATTTTTGAGTTGGAATAACCTGATCCTGAATGGCAATTAGAAAACCCTCAGTCTCTGGAAATATCTTTCCAGATGTCAATCAATAGTTCGACGCTGTATTGTCGACATTTCGCATTTCTTGTTCTCTCCTTTTAAGCGACGTTGTATCATCTACTGCGCAAATTGCTCGATGTAAAGTATTATGTCTTAGCCTGTACCTGAAAATAAGTTCTTAAATTAGCAAACTTCACTGCGTGGATGGTGTTTTTGTGACTTTGTGAGAGTGTTCTTACTTTCCGCTGAAGATCCTTTATATCCGTTTTTGACTACTTTATAAGACCAAATGAGTAGCTCAGCGTGGAACAGTCGTACGTATTTAATAACTTAAACAAATTTTTACTATTAAGATATGACCGATTTAGTAATCTTAATTTTAGTACGAACTCCGAAGTTAGTTCGTTAGTTTATTAATTATTATTATCACATTTTAGGGATTTTGTATTCCAACTTACATTAATTTATTAGATGAAGCATTTTTAAATGTAGCAACATTCATATCTTTGGTTTATTTGGTCTGCTTTTGTAGCTTTTCTATTCTGTTAGGATATGGTTCCTCCATAAGTTCTGGAATTCTTATTCAGTTATTCTCATGTAACATTTGTTATTTTAATTCCTTTCCTATACATCTAAGAACTGATATTTTATATCATATTACAGAAAACGTTTTTGCATTCAATAGGTGTGAGTGGTCGATAATGCCCCGTTTAGGCAAACTCTTTGATCTCTTCAGAGAGGTAATTACTATCTATATCAGGTATATAAATGTCAGTTCTAACATTTAATAATGTATAATTTCTATTGCGCGCATTATATTAAATAAACTTCCTAAATTTATAGATTTTTGGCATTCATTAAATTTAATAATGCTTGGTATTTGGTCTAGATCAGGAATTTTATTGTTTTTTGTCGATTATATTACATGAATTACCTGTAATTTACTAAACTTGAGAATAATAAAAGAAATGGTTTCTGACTTTAAAATCGATGTATTATTTTCATCCGCGGGTATTTGTTCTGTTTGCAGAACCATGTTTTCTTCCTGTATAGCAATCTTTTTAAGTTAATATGTTTTATTATAGTTTTTTTCTCTTCCCATTTAATCTTTTTTTTATATATTTTTGTTATACGAGCTTTTTAACTTGGCTACATAATCGCTGTTATAAAAATCTGATATTTTATTCTTGAGTTGATGTAAATCAATCCAAATGTATCCATTTAATTGCTAAATTATTTAATACTTTTGTTCGCGTGTTTCAAGGTCACATTTAGTGAATGAAATCTATTATAATAATATACCTAATATACTGGTTATTCCTAAAAAAGTTCATTAACTTTATTTTTATACCAGCTACTCTTTATTTGATGATGTTACAGTAAGATACTTTTAAAATATACTCAGAACAATAATTGTCCTTAAAATTTTTTGTATTTAACTTAGTTTTAAACATAAAATAAAAACAAAAATAAAAATAATTAAAAATGTTTAATGTCCTAATACTATTTAACATTTCAATACATATACACAAAATGTTTCAGCCTTCTTTTCTGCTTCTGCCAACTTTCCGTTTCTGCACCTCTTACTTCATGGGACCGCTATTCTCTTCGAGTATCCGGTGTCCGAGTATCTGGACTTCTGGGCGTATTTTTCTATAAGTTATTATATTTATTTTTGGCACCATACCGACTTTCCTGCTTGGTTATCCTCAGCTATCACCTGGTTAGGCTTCAATGTCAGTCACCAATGTCTCTGATCTTTAATAGTGTTTTTATGACCTGTTTAAAGAAGTATCTTCTTCTGTTCTTGGCCACTTCCCTCGGTGGTGTATACTGAGACCTTTCTTTAATGGTTGCATTTGAAACTGAGTCCTGCTATGTCTACCTTTAACATGCTGTTTTTGTTCTCTCTCAGTTAATTTCTGCGGTGGAACCCTATACTGGAACTGCATATAACATCACAGCTCTAACGTAGGCTTAATATTACTGAATTGTTTTTGCCTGCGATAGAGGGCTGCTCCTGAAAATAAAAGGTTGAATTAGCTTTTTTCCCGTTGATGCATTTCTCTTGACTTTTTGGGTGTGAAATTTAGTTTTCTGTCGAGGAGCACTCCGAGCTACTTGACGGATTTTCCTGATTTAATTCTGTTTCCTCTCATCGTTACATCGTTCTATTACTGATGTAGTTTGTTGCTGCATAAAAATATTAAATTGCGTCATCTCCGTGTTGATATTTATTTTTAATTTTTCCGTATAGTCCGATATTCTTCTTAAGTGATCTTCTGGTCTCTATACTCTTCTTTTGTCGTCGAAAGTATGGTTTTGGCTTCTTCTGTAAATTACCGTATCGTGTGCCTAGAGAGCTGTATTTTTTCTTGCATAGGTGGGTAAATCTGAAACAAAAATTTTATATAGAATCGGTAATAAAATGCTATCTGAAGCACCTATTCTTAAATTTACTGCATTCGGGATATCTTTTAGTCAGATGAAGCCTGAAATGTTCTATTATCCAAATACGAGTCGCATATATTGACCAAGTAAGAATATAATAGAATAAAATAGAATTTATTAAGTCAATATACAAAAATAGTTATGCTTTTGACAAGTTAAAGGAATACTGACAATTTACATACTACATATAAAATTTTTTTTGCGAATTAAAACATTACAAATATATATTTAATATTAACAATTTAAGAAACGATAAACACTCTAAATAAAAATATAAAAACATGAAATATCATCATAATAGGCAAACACCCTTACCAAACTAGTACTATTGAGTAAAAGCTGTACTTAGGTACTCCGTTTTAGAATAGAAACAATGTTTCAAAAAGTGTGATTTGATTTTAATCTTAAACGATAACAAGTCAAGACTTTTTACATCTGGCAGTAAAAATTATTTACATTTTATAAATAATTTTTACAATACTTTTCCAAGTGATTCCACTAATGAAGCTGGTGTATAGCTGTTTGGTTTTCTCTAAGACTTTTTGTCGTTCTTTGGTTTTAGTAGAGGGATAATCTCGCATGTGTCCTGTTGTTCTAAAAATACGCATGTTCTGGGCAAAATCTGTAGATGTAGAATAATTGCACTTTTATTTGCTCTAAGAATTCTTTCAATGTAATATTGTGGATATCTTTTATTCCCGGTTCTCTGTTTTCTTCTAGTTTTCTTATTATTTTTGCCACTTTTGTTTTTTTTAGCAGCCACTTGACTTTTAGCAGCCTTTAAAATATATGTAAGTTCTTTATCCCATCCTACTTAACATAAATTGACATCATAGCATGTTACATAAGTTAATAGAAATTTTCATGTCAAAAAATAGCTTTGAGATGTAATTGAATGTTATTAAGAAAATAACAGTAAACAATAAATACAACGAACAATCAATAAACCAAGAACTGCATAAGAAAGTCTTGAAATTAGTCTTCTAACCAACAGAAAACAATCCTAGTACCTTCTGCTAACATATAGAGACAAGGTATAAAAAATAGCCAAATACATTAAAAAGAACAAAATAACACCAGCTTTTAGAACAAACAACAATTTAAGCAAATATATTAAAAACAACAAGAGCCAAAAAATAACCACTTAAACATTAATGTATACAAACTTACGTGTGGCGGCTGCCCAAAAACTTACATCGGTCAAACAGGTAAAACTTTTATCAAACGTATAACAGAACACAAAAGGGCTTTTAATAATAGAAAAACCGATCGTACGTACGCACTTCAACTTCTAGATCATTAGCATTCTTTTAATGACAAATTTCGAATTATTCATATTTAAAATAAAGGCCTTAAGCTATCTTTTTTAAATTCCATGGAAATTAATAAATTAAAAATATACAGATTGTTTTGAATAACCGACTTCAAACAAACAGCTCTCTCCGTCTCAACTTAAAAAAAGACTATAATGGTAAAAATACGTCACTTGAGATTCGACACTTTGCCGAAACAGCGGTAGTGATAGTAAATTACAATAAATTTTTTGGAAGTGTTGAAAATAAAAATTTTTAGTGTTTCATTATTACATAATTTACAACAGTATATAGAAGAATGTACATTTGAGGAATAAAAACCTGGTAAATGTCAAAATGTGTCTCACATTTCAGGCAATAGATTATTTAATTTCATTAAAGAAGGCTCTGAAAAGAACCATATAAAAAATTTACGACCTCACACAATAAAGGCTTAGGAAAAGGCAATACTGCGGAAAATCGAACGGGATTTACAATAAAACCAATATTTCTATGTAGATACTAAGCAGATCCATTAAATGGAACAAATGTCACATAATAACTTATATCCTGTATAAAAAAAAAACAATACGATAAAAATAAAAAATATGAACAAATACTGCGAAATATTTATCTATAAATTAGTTCACGTTTTAATGAATCAATGACAACGACAAATTTAAAATGCATTTCTAGAATTAATTTTACAATTGAGTAAACACGAATTCCGTAATTACTGTAGTTAATTAATTATTTGTAGAGTTGATTAATAGCTATTTATATTTATGGTGTGGAGAATTGAATATTGTTGTATCTTTCCTCACATTTTTTGTGGCATTCACGCAAATAAAAATGCAGTTAATTTTTTTAAAGACATGTCCGCACTTTCCAATAGCAAATTTCCAACAGAAATGGAATGTTCATAACTCCTATTTTGGATTATACGCTTTGTTTGGCCTATATAGGATTGGGGGCAGTCTGTACAAGGAATTTGTGTGGAACAACTGCGTGTTGTTCATTTGGAATGTTGTCTTTGATGGATCGGACAAGAGATGAAAGTTTTTGTTGGGAGGTATTGTCGATTTTGTCAGTGACACCTTTGATGTAAGAAAGAAAAGCTTTGGTATGATGAGGGTTTGAGTCTTTGGGTTGAGTCTGAGTGAGAGATTGATGTCTGTGGATGCTCCTATTGATGTGATTTTCGCAGTAAAGTTTGTTTAGCAGTAAATGGTTGACTTCAATTAGTATAGACTATAAACATTCTGGGTTAACCGATAATAGTATAAAAGGCCCGGTTTCAGGTAACAATGGTGTACCTGAGGTACATGGTCTTAACACTGGGCCAACTCAGATAAATTTAATAATATTTACGACCGCAGTAATTGAAGTCAACCATTTTCTGCTAAACAAACTTTAATCGTTTTGGATGAGGGCTTGTTTTACACTAGAGAGCTCAGCGAGTCTACTTGCATTATCGCAAAGGCGTATTGATTTGAAGACAAGCGTATTAATGACTAAATTAATTTGTGAAGGGGGATGATGAGAGTTGGCATGCAAGTAACAATTGGTATGGGTGGGTTTTCGATAAACAAAGTGGTGAAAACCTTGGGATTGGTTTTTCTTTATGATAACGTCGAGAAACGCTAGGAATGAATCATTTTCCACCTACATCGTGAACTGGATACTAGGATGTATACCATTCACGAATTGAAAAGACACCAAAGCATACCTGCCATAGGGACAAATGGCGAATGTATCATCAACATATCGTAGCCAACTTGTGGGTTTGAGCATTGATGTGAATAGTGCTCGTGTCTCGAAGTTTTCCATAAAGATATTGGCAATTACTGGAGATAGTATGGAGCCTATTGAGGCACCATTTATTTGTCTGTAGAATTGATTTTGGAAGATAAAATAAATGTTGGACATATAATGTTTAATGAGAGATAAGTGGTCTCGCTGGACACTGTATTTAGTTTTCAGAATGTTGAGTTTTGTCCATAGGAATGTTTGTAAAAAGTGAAACGATATCGAAACTTACTAAATTCTCTGACTGTGAGATAGGGTATTGTTTAAGAAGTTCGAACAGAAGAATTTCTCAGAATCCTGAGAAGAATTTTTCAGGATGAAGGATGAAGCATTTTTGGCGAGAGGTTGTAGAGTTTTGGCCAAGTACCTGGCCAATGGTTGTGTAGGGTTGTATGCACTAACAATGGGAGGTAGAGAAATATAGGGTTTGTGAATTATGGATAGGCCATAAATTCGAGGTGTTCTGGAAGACTTTTTACGAGGAACTAGAGATTGTTTTATGTCAGCTGGAAGAGAGGTTTTATTGATAATGGCTTTTGTTGTTTTTTCCAGATAGGTTGTTGGATTATTAGGAATTGGTCCGTAGTCTGGAGTATAAGTAAGATTGGAGAGTTTATTAATACAAGAAGAAGTGTTTAGGACGACAGTGGCAATGCCTTTATTGGCGGGAAGAATGACTAGATTTGGATTTGACTGAAGTTCTTTCAGGAGTTTTTTCTCGGATTGGCTAATATTTGGAGTAGGAGGCTTTGAGTTTTTAAGAATTCTAGCGATGTCTTGTCTAGTTATTTCAGCATCTTCAAAAGGTAAACTGAAGTTGGCTTCTTCGGTTTGACGGATGATTGTCTTAATTGGAATGTGACTTGGAGTAACAGAATAATTGAAACCCTTTGTTAAAGCTTGAGTGGCAATGGTCAAAACAGGAGTATCAGAAAAGTTATAAACCTTATCTTAATAATTACTTTCATTATATATCGCAATACTAACAATGCTGTTTTCTTACAGATGAAACTGACGATGGATTCCTTGGTGTCAGTGAGTTCACAAAAAACAAGAACATCTGGAAAGCGCTTCTCGCCGAATGTCTAGGAACATTCATCCTGGTATTTATAGGATGCGGTTCCTGTGTAAATATAGTCGCAAACGATGGTGGGGCATTTATTAAAATTGCTTTCGCGTTTGGTCTGACGATAGCCACTGTTGTTCAGGTAAGAACATTTTATTCTACTAATATTTAACGATATAACAATTTATTATTAGTTATTTGTATTCATATGGAAGATCTATTAACAACATAAAATATGCAGATGACACCGTGATTATGGCAAGCTCTGCTGAATAACTGCAATTACTGCTAAACAAAACAAGCAGTTTCTGTGAAAAATATGGACTAAAAATGAATATAAAAAAGACCAAATACATGATAAGAACAAAAAAAAACAAATATAACAACAAACACACATTTGAAAAATGTACCGATAGGAATTGTTGATAAATACAAATACCTAGGAACCTGAATTTCAGACAATAATGATCAAACTACCGAAATAAGAGCCAAGATAGAAATAGCAAGAAATGCGTTTGTAAAAATGAAAACAATTATTTGCAACAAAGACTTTAGATTAGAACTGAGAGTAAGAGCACCGAGATGCTGCCTGTCACCAGAAGACGTGTTTTCGATACTGCAATATGGACTTGAAAGCTGGACATTAAAGCAAGAACACATAAATAAGTTACAGTCCTTTGAAATGTGGTGTTACAGGAGGATGCTTAAAATAGCATGGATACAGAAGAACACTAACACGGAAGTATTTCGAGAAATGAGCAAAGAATGCGAAATACTAAACACAATAAAAATAAGAAAGTTACAATATCTGGGACACGTAATGAGGAGACAGCGATATGAACTGCTAATTGCTAAGGCTTATAATACAGTGAAAGATAAGAGGAGGAAGGAGTATAGGAAGAAGGAGAGTGTCATGGTTGAAGAATTTAAGAGACTGGTTTAAATGCAGTTCTATAGAACTCTTCAGAGCAGCAGTAGATAGAGTAAAGATAGTGATGATGATATCCAACCTCCGATCGGCACTTGAAGAAGACGTATTTATATTTGAGCTACCAATAAATCATTTTCTCCACCATTCTAGTTCGAATTAGTTTATATCGTGATCGAGAAGTTCAGGCATAGGCTATTTGAATTATACAGTAATTTTAGTGATAATTTAAGTTTCACGTTGAGTTTATTTAAAATTTATTGATGTTTGATGATAATAAGTCAAATCACAACTTCCAACTCATAAAATCATAAAAAAATATAAGCAAATCTATAATATTGACAAAAGATTATTTTTAATCCCAATCGTATACTATATACCTATCATTCGTCGTTACAAACGTTTACATAACCGACCCGTATACGTAAGGGAAGCGCCAATAAAAGCGTCATAACTTTTTATTAACTCCTGTCACGCTCTTAATTGTTAATTATACTATAATCATTTACCTCGTAAGTACTTGTGCAAATAATAAAGAAATAAAAAGGTTAACAAGCGTGTGATATAAATCAAGATATTGTTTGCTTTAGGAATCTTATATGGGTTATCAAATTTATTATCAATAAATTAAAAATACGAGAATCTAATCATAGGCTTCGCGGCGGCAATTTAAAAATCGTACTCGTGAGGTTGAGCTAATATTTAATGTTTGTTGTTTATAGGAAATATAAAATTTAGAGTTTATAAATAATCTTAATAGGAGGGGTTTCTTTATTCATCTATAATGTTTTACTGGCAAATGTAACTCTTGATTGTCTAATTGTCGGTTGTACAACATTTAGCTCATCATCTTCCTGTCCAATATTTACTGTTTTTTCATTTTTTGAGCGTCCCACAGAAAGTTTTAGTTCCTCGCATTCCGACTAGTCTTCATTTAAAAATGCACAGATGATCTCGCTAACACACTTCCTGACTAAAACTATGTCACTTAGTTCAGTAGATATCAAAGATTGCTTTTCAGTTAATTTTGGCAATCATTTGGTACCACTTAAGTTAATAATTAACAATTAATTTGAAACATTTTGAATTGTCCCAGTATTGTTGCAAGAATTATTTCATTATTATGAAATACCACTCATTCCGATCTCCCATTTAGAGAGTAATAGCATAAATAAAAAGTAGACGGTAGTTTAATAATTTTATTCAAAAATTAAGAGTACACAAAAAGACCAGGCAGCAGAAAAATGATGTGTATGGAGCTCTACGTTTTACTGTCTTTGTTAAAATTATTAAGTCTTTGTAAAAACTGTGGTAGGTAGAGATAATTAGATTGTCAGAGACTAGAGACATTAAATCCTTTTTCTTGTTGGCAGATATTCCCACTGGTTTGTCATAAGCCTTTTTCTTGGACCAGTTTTTTTTACAATAATTTTATCAGTAGTAATCAAATAGTCATTATTGTTGCGCAATTTTCGCTTGTCCTGGTTCTGTTCAGCAAAATATTAACAGTCTTAAATTCATCCAAATACGATAATTTGTAAAGAAATTTATAAGGTTTCTCTCTGACAATTTTTACTATTTTAATATCTGAGAACGAAAAGGTGTCAGATTCAATATTTTTGTTGTGATTTGTGCCGATTTCTCCTGCCAAATCCTTGAAATCAATAAAATCATTATATGAAAATTCTCTTCTACGGTACACTGGAGAGGTTTTCTTTGCACTTTTCATTAGCTGGTAGTACTGGGCCAGCATATAAATAGGTTCAGTTTTTTGTTTTTTTTTTGTTGTCCGCAGCAGTTGTCGGTAAAGAAAATGTACTCAATTTCTCCTTCTGCGCTCATAGGTCTCTCCAATACATTTAAAAATACATGTAGCTATTTTATTGGCACCTCTGTGAGCATCACCCTCGTGCCAAATATTGCAAATAGCTTGTTTTTTCTTCAAGTCAAATACAGTTAGGTTGTACGTAGAGAGTTTCGACTTGTAATAAACCGTTGAAACTTCTCCCTTAGGAGTAGGCAATGCTGCTTTTAAATCGTATGTTGCTACGATGACATCTGCTAGCGATTGAGTTTTATCTATCTCATTTCTCTTTTCGAGACAAGTCCTTTTCATGCATTGTTTTCTCGAAGTTCATCATTGGAGTTTTAAAACACTGTGCAAAATTGAAACTGGTCTTTTTTGGGACTAAAAAATGATAAGTTGTATTCTTGATTGAAAATACTTAAAAACATCATCTGATAGTCACGATATATTTGCGTTATTGACTTACCTTCTTCGATAAACTGCCTTGTGGTGTTAGCTCTTATATAGTGGCTCTCCACTTTTGTGATTGAATCAATTAGTGCTCTCATATCGTTCTTAATAGAAACATTAATTACTTTTAAATTTTCTTTAGCATAACGATACTGAGGTTTTATTTCAGCTGAGTGACGAACCACAAAATTTCGCTGCTTGTCTATACTGCCAAGTTCCCAATATCAATTAAATAAAGACACCCGCATTTCTTCTGAAAATTTAAAAGGGCAGTTGTGTTGACAATTTCTGCAAGGTCTTATAACTTTTGTTTTAACGATTTTGTTAGATTTCTGAGAAGTATATTCCTTACCTGAATTACGAAGCTATTTAGCCTTGTTACTTTTCCACTCTGAAGTACAGACAACTCGTTTTTTCTTCTTCTTGTAGAGGATCTGCCTTCGTTTTCTGGTGGAAGATTATTCACTTCAACCAGAACTTCAGCTGCTGGAGAAATTTCATGATTTTGTTTGAGCCTACTTTCTTTAGATCGACTGATTTTTTTTGCTTGCTTTTTACTCAACCGATTCATGTTAGCTTCATTTACTTCAATACTGCTGGGAGACGTAACGTAGTCGGATACATCGAAATCTGGATCTTTAATTCTGTCGTCATCTCCGAAAGGTTCACCAATATCACTACTTGTGAATTCGTTGTCTTGATTTTCAATCCTGTCTTCAGCATTGTGTGTGGGTTAAGAACATGCCACAATACTTTTATTTAAACGAGGTGAGATTTGGGTGAACTTTTGACATAATGTGGCTAAGTCTTCATCACTCATTATAGTTGAAAAGCGATCATATTAAAAAATAAAGGGGTTCCACACCTACAATATCGATCTTGCGTGATGGTGGATTATTAGGTTCTGAATCTAGATTCTCATCATCATTCTGAGTAGTCAACTCATTGGAGAATGATATTGGTCTACATTATGATATTAGAAGTCGACCTCGTACACCAATATCAGATTGATATGGCACCTGAAAGTAAAATGAGCCAAAATGTAATTTTGAACATTACATTATAATTATTCCTTTCAAAGCTATCAAACCTTTTCTATTAAAATATTGTGTGCCATTATAAATGAATAATATTTATCAGAATGTGAAAATTGACCTATACTGTCTTGTTGAAATTTATTTTGGAATTTTAATGTGTGTTTTAGTTTCAAAAATTTATTTCATATCTTTATCTTGGCTTAGAAACGAATTGATCGAAAGTAGTGAACCGATGTCAAGAACCGCTATTCTATGATGCTACTCGTAACTTTAGTTCCGTGATGCTCGCCTCAACATTTTACTGTAGACAAAAAAAGTACAAACGCCACAATACAAGAAGTCATCCTAATTACTTTTTTCTACCTCCTCTAGTTTTCGGTGTACCCTGCAAAACATACCAATTGGGGACACCCTGTACAGATTGACTGATAGGTAAATTCTAGTTCTAATTATTACAATGTATTTAGGCTTTGCAACTGTACATGGTTTATCTCCAGATTTTTTGGGATATACCATGTTGAATATCATGTGTTGACTTTTGCTTAAATCCATTTTGTTTGGAATTTTTCCGGGAAAATGGATGACATTAGCTCGAGGGACATCTTCTTCAGTTACTTGATCTGTCTGCTGCGTTCTTGCTCGTCTAATCGGATCAGATTTTACTTCTTCCTCTCATCGCCTTTTTGATACCTTCTTTTTACCATAACAATGTCAGTTGTCACGTAGTAACTGAAATAAATATTCACTTTGGGCAAAAATGGATCACTTTTCATTTACTCCTATGTTTGCAACGTATTCTTATTTAACCAATGTGCTTATGAAAGAGAACATACTTTAAAAACAAAAAAAAAGTAAACAAACCTTGAGTTTATGTTGAAACAAAAATTAACGAAATATCTTCACTTATGACAGATTATCACATTTAATAAAAAATTTAAGATTTCTGTGTGTATTGATTTTAAGATGTTATTAAATAAATATATAACATTATCTTTAAAATGCAGCTAATTTGCTTAAAAAATTAAGTTAACACAATTAACACCTTCAAGGTGCTAAAAATGTTATAATGTATTATTAGGCATAAAGTGGTTTAAACATGAATCACCTTGGCAGGTACGATTCTTTAAATAATTCACTTCCTACTAGAAATGTAAAAGTATAAATAGATTTCAACACCTTTTGCTAAATCTCAAAAAAAAATTTCAAGTTTAGGTTTTCAAGTTTTTTTCTTTAAATGAACTACCAGAATTTCAACACGTTTTGTTGTCACTGAGAGTAACTCAAGAAGACCCGGTCAAAGCTGCAGAAGTGTTACAACTCCTGATTAAGACAGATTATTGGGACTTTGTACACTAAGACAAAGGTTTGTTACCAGTACTTCTCTACAAAATGAATTTTTAGACTGTTAGACTTGCCGAAAATGACCTGTACCCTATAAAAAATGTCACACTGAGAGTGCAGTATGGGTAAGATACGGCAATGCTTTTGTTATGGAGAATAAACGCACAGGGTTGTCGGTTTTCTCCAGCTGTTGACGTAAGACGTACTTCGTTGATGACTGGTGTTAGCGAAAGAAGCATTTACAATTTCAAAAAAGAAAAAGAACAGAGTGGAACGTTCAAATCGCCAAAAAAATGTAAAAAACGAGTGTGTCAATCAAATTCTAGAATATTCACATATGACGAGGGTGTAAGAAGTATTCTATGGAGAATTGTTCATTGTGAATTTTTCATAAAAAATTTGCCGCCATTTTTAAAGCATATACATAACTTCATACAAGGTAATGAGAATATACAGCCGTTGTCTCTTTCTACTTTATACAGACTTCTGAAAGATATTGGATTTGTTTATCAGAAACGTGGCCGAAGAAGCATCATGGTGGAGCGAGAGGATATTATTCATTGGCACCATAATTATTTGAGAACTATACGACCTTTGCGAAAAGACCATTGCAATATCATATATTTGGACGAATCGTGGGTTAATGTTGGCCAATCTATAAATTACGAAGGGTGCGATAATACGATACAAAACGGTCGTGATGCTTTTCTCAAAGGTTTAAGTACTGGCTTAAAAGCACCTACTAAACGAGGTCCACGATATGTTTTATTGCATGCAGGTTTTTCAGGAGGTTTCCTTCCTGGCACACAGCGTGTTTTTCTGGCAAAGAAAAATGATGGCGACTATCACGATGAAATGGATGCCGCATATTTTAAGTCGTGGTTTAAGGAGACATTAATATCAAATTTACCAAATAATGGTCGCAGGAATGCCATTGTAACGGACAATGCATCGTACCACTCCCGTAAAGAGAGATTCCCTAACAATTCCTGGAATAAAGCTGCAATCAAGGAATGGCTAGTGGAAAAATATATTTTTTTCGAGGAGTGTTATTTGAAATCCGAGCTATTAGAAGCAGCGCGTGCTTTTAAAGATCAATACGATAAGTATCATCTTGATCTTGACAACATAATGTTTATATTTTAAGGCTTCCTCCATATCACTGCGAATTGAATCCTATAGAAATAGTGTGGAACCAAGTTAAGCAATATGTAGGTACCCATAATACCACTTTTAAAAACGACGAGGTACGCTAGTTGATCGACGACGTTTTCGCACGCGTTACAGAGCAAAATTGGCGCAATTATGTCACTCATGTTGTTGAGAAAACGGAAACTGAGATGTGGACTGCGGACAACCTGCAAGATGACGTAGACCAATTGATAATACACGTTCCTGATAATATTCCCGTTCCTGATAATTTTTCACATATTTACAAAAGAAAAAGTTTTTCTTGGATATTGGGCTGGGTGCACGGAAATCGAGTTACCGGAGGTTCCACCCGGTATATTTATAGCTATCAAGAAATGTAATTTAAAATACATTTGTTAGTTTAATAAAGTATACAGTTTTATAATAAAATTCTCGCTAAAAACTTAAGGTCTTTTTATTCAAATTCATGCCTCTTATTTGGCTACTTGAAGGCAATTATTTTATCAATATGTTATTTTATAATAAATAACAGAGCCCGGCGTAGAGATCTGGGTACGGTTCTGTGACTACCACTTGGACCTGTTTGTATCGCCAAGCACAAGGCGTGAAATCCGGCAATTGTGCATTCCTATATTAGCCGTACTGCACTCTCGGTGTGACATTTTCTATAGACGGGAACATATTGGCACGGTATTAATTAGTGAACATAAAAGGCGAATATTGCATTTTGCATCGATGAATCTAGATTGTCCTTTTTCTGATGACAGGCGAAATAGAGTACATATACAGAAGATCTAGGAAACGCTACAAGCGATGTAATATTGTAGGGACTATATAATGTGATGGCGGCTCCGTAAGGGTGTGAGGTGGACTTAATTTGGAAGCTTCTACGGTGTTAGTTCACACAGACAGATTATTATAAATTGTATAAAGAATTAAATATCACTCAGATAAGACGAAGTATTTTAGATGTAATTGCTAAACGAAGAAACTGCAAGCGGTTTTTATCAAAAAATCTTTAATCAATATCTAGAACAGAATTTGATGAATACAGATATAAATAATGAATAGGAGAATTGGAGAACGTGTACTAAGGTGTGTCACCAAGATTTGTTATCCACAATATGGGCAAACCAATCAGCATTGGCTAAAGCGGTGCAAAAAATGTTTTAATAATTAAAAATTGAAAATATAGAATGCATAAACACTAACGCTATTAGATTGTAAATTTCTTGTATCTTTGTAGGCGATAGCTCACATCAGTGGAGGCCACATCAATCCTGCCGTCACTTTCAGCTTTGTTTGTACTGGGGATGTTAAAATTATTAAAGGCTTAAGTTACGTAGTCGTCCAATGTATTGGAGCTATTGGAGGAGCTGGTTTACTAAAGGTAAATAATCCTTTACTGTTTATTTTGCAGTTATTTATAATAATTTATGTACATAAATAAAAGGTGGATCTATTTAATAGTATGTTCATTCCAGTCAATGTTTTAATATATTTGCAAAATTTTACATAAATAAGTAATAACTGTTTTTTTAATTATATTTTTATTACTACAATCTGATCAGATAGATCAAGATGCAGTTCTTTTCTGACTTAGTTATTGTACTGGATCACATTTTTATCTTATTTTGTTATTATCCAGATATTGTATAGGTACAAATAGTGTTTAGTTATTAATCATTTTGATGCTGATAGATATAATACTAAATATATTTCCAATACTTCTTTTAGTTGGTTGTTCCTGACTCTAAAGTTGGAGCTTTCGGAGTAACCGATACCCACAGTTCCTTATCTGACGTTCAAGGAATGGTAATGGAAGCAGCTTTGACGTTCATGTTCCTACTTGTCATCCAAGGAGTTTGCGATGCCTACCGAAAAGACTTGAAGGGATCTGGTCCTTTGGCCATTGGATTAGCTGCAGTCGCTTGCCATTTGACTGGAGTAAGTACTAGAGACTATTTTACTATACATAAATGAATAAATAGTTTTTTATTTCTCGATCGTGATTGAAAACAAAAGTTTTTGTTTTAGTTTTCTTAGATTTTTGATCTGGTATTAATAAAATATTTTACTGTCGTTTAAACATTTTTGCATTGTCAATAAACACTATTACATACTAGAATTTAGAATATATATATTTTTAATATTTTACCATATTACTCGCATACCAGTTTCTTACTACCATAAACAGTCGCATGGTATAAACGTGTGTCCCAGAATAAATCAAGTCTAAAATATATATTTAATTGTCGTTTTAATATAAACAAAGTTTGCTGTTATAAAATATTTAATAAACGACCTTATATTTTGTTAAAAGCGAATAAATACATTTAAAAATTAAAATTAGATATAATGGTTACCAGATCATTTGTCTTCGTCTGTATCGCATTTTAAGCAGACGATCGGCGATTTTTTTTGATGTTCTTTGCAGATTCAACTACTGCAGAGGTAACAATACTCCCTTGTTCTTTTGCCTATTCTTCGGGCACATAGGTAGCATTGACCATTTCTTGTTTTGGCCTTCTATGGTTGGGATGAAGATTTTTCTGCAGAAGTCGAAGCTTCCTCCTAGTGTTCTTTGATTAAAGTAGAAATCCTTATTTTTCCTTCAATTTTTTCGAAACATTAGAAGTGTAAAATTTCTTTCTAATCTGCGGTTTCAATAGATTGAAAGCTAAGCTGCATAAAAAATCTAGCCTAAAAACACTCAGATTTGAGTTATTTATTTGGAATAGTACTAAGGCATTTATGCCTGCTTTATTCATAATATAAAAAAATAGTTAAGGGCTATCTCCTACTGTTTTTAGCGACATTAAAAGAACTACACATTTAATCTACAACATCGACCTTGATCTTAGAATGATTGTAGTCCACTATAACTATTGGTTTGTTAGTATCCTTGTCTATGCTGTTATCTGTATGGCGTGTGGATAAGACACGGAGATTTTTGCAGTCTCTATGAAATGCAAACTGACTACTGAAGTCTAGTCATTCGGTAGTGTTCTATAGGCAACCCCCCCTTTTATTTTTCTTAATTGTTCTTAGCATAGTTAGACTAAATTCATTATTTGCATGGCTAGTGGGAAATTAGAATTTTCTGCAGTATTATGGTATGTTCCCTCTTATTGAACTTACAACTCGCTTGACAACATTCGGTGGGCTATTCGATAGTCGAAAGGAGCCTTTTGGTTGAGTTCCTGCATGTATTTTGAAGTTCACAGTAAACATGCTACTTAAGTCAACTAATCCGAAGACATTGATGTCATATTTAGCACGCTTTGAAGATATGTATTGCCTAAAATGGCATCGACCTCTGAAACTTAAAAGTTGTTCATCAACTATTAGATCAGGGCCCTGATTCTATTTCATTTCGATGTCGAAATTTAAAAGCAACTACGCCATGACAGTCGCAATCGCTAGCGATTCTCATTCATTTCGATTGTAGTTAAAACTGGGGATATTTACTTTATCATTTTGATACTGCTGAAAATTTGGGTTGGCCCTGTTGTTTATTGGCTGCACTACGCTTGTTGAATGTTTGTTTTGTTTACGTTACGTGAACGTCTTTTTTTCTTGTTTGAGTTGTTAAATTATAAATAGTGGCCATTTTCAATTATATTTTGAATTGAAAGAAAAGATGGCAAGAAAAAAAAGGCGATGTGGGAGATCCTTAAGTTATAACCACTAAGATTTGACTTAGTGGTTATATTCTAATATATTTTTAAATTTACAGCTTAGTAATACTAACCCTAAACATTTTGGGTATCCTAGAGGCATAAACACCTTCTTCCAAATATGGTTCTAATACCCTTATTAAATAATTTGCAGCTTGTTTATTAAGCCGGAATTGCTGCCTAAATTGAGCATCACTTAGTGAAAAAGAATTTTGAGTATCCCGTAACATTCTTATCCTCCGTTATGAGCGTCGGATATCTATCCTCTCTAATTCCTCCAAAACTAGCAAATGTCCGTAAAACACAGCCATATTAATACTTTTTGCCTCAGTTTTCCTTGCAAGGATCAAAACACCGCCTACCTAAACTGAACCTAAGTTCACTTCTCCCAGTCCAGTCAGTCATGTCAGATTAATTTCGACTCAAAATGAAACTTCAACCACTTTCTTGAAGTTAAAATTAATTTCGATAAGTTGAAAATTAGTGACGTCGTTTGGTTAGCTCAGCTGAAATCCACAAGGTTCGCAAAGTCGCGTTTCGACGTCGCCATATTAATTTCGACATGTTTTGAGTCGAAATCTCAATTAGAATCAGGGCCCAGGTCAAAGTATTACTAATTTCTGGTAGTTTTCTATAAATATTTTAAAAATATCTCGTACTGCTGCCAACTTGTCAGTTTTCCATTGCTCGTGACGACTATTGACATCATCTAAGCGTAAAAGAAATCGGAAGAAATTTGATGTCCATTCCACTACCGTCTGTTCTTAAAATATCTGTTATGTTTTGTCCGCCTGATTTATTAACTCCTACAAGATATACCATTTTAAATAGACCTTTCATTTCACTCAGATCAGTTTATTTAACATCGTTCATAATAATTGTACTTTGGGTTGATATTTTTAATATATATTTGTATAATCAGTTACCATTTCCACAATGTTGTTGCAATAAAAATTTCCAAACTTTCTGTTATGGTTTTGGTATTTACTGCATCATCTATGGGCTCAGGTATTTTTTCAATATATTACATACTAGTTCTTGTTTGTGATGGACACTCTCCAGTGGGTTGTACGGTCTTTTTCACCATAACAGGGAAATTCATTATCGTCGTAACGTCCTATAACTTCCTCTGCAACATCCTTCTCCCCGGCACCTTCTTCTGAATCAGTGTTGTGTACACTTTTCGGACAAAAATCTTTATCATCTTCGCTGGATCTAGATCTGCTTCTTCTTTTCATTGCGCCGTCTCCTTTCCAAGGTTGGCGATCCAAATGGCAATTGTAGTTTTGGAAACTGCTGCGCGAAAGATCTCTGCGGATGAGCGGTCGAACCATCTCCTCAGGTCTTTCAGCCACGAGTTCTGGCGTCTTACTACTGATCTTTTGCCCTGTACTTTTTCTTCCAGTATAACTTGAAGTAATTCATATCTTTCGCCTCTCAACACATTACCCAAGTATTGCATTTTCCTCTCTTTGATTATTCTTAGTAATTCTTTTTGTTTACACATGCCACGAAGTACCTCAACATTAGTAACTCTTTGTACACTTGGAATTCTTAACATTCGCCTGTATATATACATCTCAAAGGCATCTATTATTTTTTCTATTTCAGAGTCCATTGTCCAACTTTCACAGCCATAGAGTAAGACAGAAAAAACGTAACATTTGATCATTCGGATTCTAAGCTGTAGACTAAGGTCTGATCTTGTAAAAAATGTTTTCATGCTCATGAATGTTTTCCTTGCTTGTTCGATTCTTGATAGGATTTCTTTTTTTGGATTACACTGACTATTGATATTTGTTCCCAAATATTTTATGGAATTTACCTATTCTATTATTTGACCATTGGCATACACATGTACGTTTATTGGTGTCTTTGAAAATACTAAAGTTTTAGTTTTGGAAACGTTTAGATGTAAACCGAACATTTCGCTGTGGTGAACTACCGCATTTATTATATTTTGTAAATCTTGTGCGTTGCTTGCTATTAAGACGGTATCATCAGCATATCTGATGTTGTCTATGCTGATTCCGTTAATCTTAATTCCGCCTTGGACCTCGTCTAATGCTTCTCTGAATATAGACTCCGAATACAAATTAAAGAGTAGCGGTGATAAGACGCAACCCTGTCTCTACTAGTATAGTAGATCTGCTACTCCAATTTTTTCTTCCTCTACCATATCTTTGTACCATGCCAGCCATTTTTTCGGATCCTCGTTTATTTTTGAAATCTGTAAGTAATAGTTCACGTTAAAAAACAAAATATAATAAAAATAAACACATATTAAGCTCACAATGAAATTCCGAGGTCACATGGAATACGTACGTGTCCCATAATCAAAGTTAACCTCAACAATAATTCTGAACAGAGACGCACACAAACACAACCCACCAAAGTCTTGAGTAAACTGTCCGGCAAGCAAGGGCGAAAGTTTACTTATGAGCTGGTGTATCACATGCGTGGTTTTCCGGCAAGTTGGATACGCTGGTATCCTACGCGAGTATTGTAGGAAGAATATTAACACATTTGCTTAGCTGTATTCAAGATGTAAGTTCTCTACAAACTAATGAAGGGTAAAAACCTGTGTCACCGGAGAATGCATTCAGTCGGTTTTCTAAGAAAAATAAGTTTTGCCAGTGTCGTGGTGAATGTTTTATTAATTAATTCATTAAATTATAATATAAATTGAAAAACTTTTGAATGTTTGACTTTATTGTTGATGCAGGTTGATTGATTTTTAATATGTTTCATCTGCATTTTACATCTTTTATTGTAATTTGATTTTCCTTATAAAATTGGTTTATTTTCAAAATCAAAAGAATGGCTATTTACTAATCTATATCTGATTGATTCTCTTTATTTATGAAATTAAAACAAAAGATTTTATTTACATTAATAAATGGATCTAGCCTATAAGATTGAAAATATCACTAAACTATCTTAACTTCCTTTTTCCTTTCAGATTCCATACACAGGATCAAGTATCAATCCCGCGCGTTCTTTCGGACCAGCTGTAATTGTGAACGCATGGCACAATCACTGGGTAAGTTGGAATTTTAAATAATCTTAGACATAACATTTAAATTCACTAAAGTTCATGGTAGAATGACAACTAATATTGACCCAACAAAACTCACATTAAGTAATTCTGCAACTGTTAATTTTTAAACGATTATATCATTACTTGATTAATTAACGCACTTAAGTAGACAGACAGATAGTATAAACGGTGTACGTCCTCTAAGAGTGCATGATTTCTCCTCAAAAGAATAGGCGGTTCTTATCTGTACAGCAGGTTTATGGTCTATCTATTTGATTTTTAGCTATGGTGGTAAAAGGTTGAAAACAAATAAGTAATTAACATGCCAAGCGTATATTTTCGAGAAGAAAAGATTCAAATGGTAAAATGGTATTATGGAAACCATACTATTGTATAAACAATACAATTTTTATTGTTTTTTTTTTAAATCGCCCAATTCCGACATACAAAACAGTACGATCAGTTATAAAAAACTTTGAAAATTTCGGTTGCATAAATACCTTTATGAAATGTCTTCCAACGGATCAATCACGATCGAAACAAATCTCTGTTGAATGCGAAGCTCGCGAAATGCAAGTGTTCCAGAAATGAACATATTGTTTTAAAACATAAAATAAAAATGTAATTATTTAAACTTTTCTTAGTGTAGAATAACTGTAATAGTGACTTCATCAAGTTTGTTCGCGACTCCGACTGACTGGCGTCGTCTCACCCTCTTAAATATTTTTTCACACCTAAATAAAATAGGAATAATCTTCACGTATCAAGTAGTGATTTATCAGTTCATTCTCACACATCGCTCTTGAGGCATCGAATTTTTAAACACTCTCAATTCACGTATTAAATATTTCTCTCCGCCGAAATCGGACATTTTCTTATACCGGTGTGTTCTTTTACGAGTTATAAAGAAATAATTTTTTGATATTGTATAGTAAGCTACGGCCGTGTTGGGCCTCTCTACTCTAAAAAGATTTAATTATAAATCGATAAACTCAAAAGTGATTTTATTTCTCTGGAGCTATATTTGCTCATATTAAGAATCCTTATCCTTTAACGATCACTGAAGAATCAAACCTATGGAGATACATCCATTCACAAGTCCTTTGAAGTAAGGCTTGGAATCAAAAGATTTCCAACCTTCTTATGTAGGTAGCCAGTTACAAGGCTCCCTCAGCAAGTTTGTTTTACTGCTGAAGAAACGCCTTTTTTTGAAGAAACTGTAACGATATAGATACAATTGCTATAAAGTGAAAACCACCCAAGAACTTTTCCAGACGATTATTTTAATCGTATGGAATTGTGTGAAACAATGATGGAGATATCGAATGAAAACTTTTTAAAAAACGTTCTGTTTTCCGATGAATCTTCATTCACAATCCATAAACGTCATAAGGCATCTGTCGTCCGCTATTGGTCTAGGAAAAATGAACATTTGAGTATTACTGTGAAAACACAATACCCAAACAACTTAAACTTGTGGACTGGACTTTATAACGATAATATAATTGGTCCATTTTTTATTACGGGAAATCTGAATTCACATAAGTATCTAGATTTATTACTCAATCAGATTATTCCAGCAACTAGTTTTATTTCCAAGCTATCACAGCTAAAAATCTACAAGAATTGCATTTAAAACTCAAATATAAGTGTTTGGGTTTTTCTTAAGATTTACCATGAAGAGTTGGTGATAAAATAATTTTATGCAGAGAACTTCACACTCCTCGTCAGTGTCTGATAATTACCGAATGCCGGATAGCCGGATGTATCTTGGCGGTTCGCGCTGTGAAGGGAGGCGTTGCTTAAAATTTTAAAACTCATCAGGGAAATAATGCGTTATTGCCACACATCAATTTCTTAAATCAATGTTCTTTGTTAACTAATTAAGTAATTGATAGAATCGATTAGAAAATATGAATTACATGTCTACTTTATTTAAGTTTTTTTTTGGGACAATATTAATTTTCATTTTACAATGAACTGTAATGGATTTAAATATTATTTTACACTCATGTATCGGACCAAAATTATAGATGGAAACACTGTCTAAAAGTCATACCCACTCCGTCGGGATGGTGACTATTAAAAGTGGTATTAAAGATGGTAAAAATTGCCATATCGATATATATCATCTTCTATAACAAACATATTATATTTGTTATAATAAATATTCTCTTTTAGATCTACTGGATTGGTCCTTTGCTTGGAGGAGGTCTCGCTGGAATTATTTACAAGATCTTATTTAAAGTACGAAAAGACGAATCATACGACTTATAGATATAATACTCATCAATATTTTTAGTTTTTAACTACATATTTTTTGTTAATTATAAATAATTTTATTTTATTTAAATATACCTAACAAAACTTTTAACAGTTGTTTTCACTGTGTTGATCATTGCACGTACTCAAAGTCCTGACAAATTTAGAAGAGCCTAGTAATCACAAAGTCTATATTATTTCGTTCGCTATATAGATTTTGTGGAGGGGAGCAAAAAATATAATACAATAATGAAAACGGGCTGCTGAAGGGGGGTGACTAAGGTGAGTGAATGTGGTTGGTAAGTATTGTAAATAAGTTTAGATGACCCTGCATGTATCTCTGGCGTACATCTTTGCCACCTATGGAGTAAATTGGACACTTATACCTAGGAACACAAGAAAGTGATTATTCTTTTGATTACCGACAGAACGAGAGAAGGTTGAAGAAATTAGAAACCCGACAATTAAATAGTTTAAACAAGCAATACAGGCGCAAAGAAACAACAAGGCGCCAGGATAGACGATTTTTTCTTCAAATTATATAAATTAGGTGGCGAGCACCTAGCAATACAGATGCATGGCCCAATTTGGCCGGTAGCACCAATGGAAGTAAGGGTAAACGAAAGAGGGGTAGAAGAATTCTCATATTATACAGCACAGCGGGAACAGCTGGGTGTTTGGAGTGGAAATTGTTATCTGTTTAAAATAGAGTTACAAGAATGATCATTTTAATAAAAATATTGAGTATTTGGTAGTGTTGTTATTTGGACTCGCCAGACCCCTGATTCAAATTGCGTCATAGTAGAATCTTGAAACTTGGTACAGAGGTCCATGCATATTGTTAAAACCCATTTACGGCCAAAGGTGCGTAAACGCAACCTTTATTGTTAATTTTTTTTTTTGCCCGAAAATAGTTTTTTTAATGTTTTCTTTTTATTGAAGTAACATCTCAATAGATTGAGGTATATAGTATCATTTTTCTTTTGACAAAAATATTACTTTTTAAATATTTTAAGATTATTATAATTTTGCATAATTTAATGATTTATGCACATCTTCATACAAAAATTTTTTCCGATACTAATTATAAACTTAATTCATATTTTGTATTCTATAATTATAAAAATATGTTGAAATTTTTATTATTCTAAAAACTTATTCATTCATACTTTAAAAATAAGGTCTATAATTGCATGTTTATACGATGGATTCGTATACGCACCTTTGGCCGAAACCATATTATATTTTTTTCGTAGACTAAACAATATGAAATTACGATCTCGTCAATAGTCTAAGTCAATATACTTTATTCACTATTTATAAAATTGCTGTGTGCTGTAAACGTTATAATATTTGCTTTTTTCTTGACTTAAATCAGTTTGAAAGTTTCCTTGTGTTTATTTGTTTTATATTCCATATAAGTTGAAATGAGGTAAGCTAAATTATTATCATATGAATATACACTAACTACTAAAGAGTTAATGGCTTTGTTAGAAGAAGACTCAGACTGTGAAAATGCTGACTCACTTGATGTGGTTTATGTGCCGCCGGAAACAGATGAAATTTCCGATGTAGAAGACATTAATGATAATATTATTGGTACAGAAGGAATAAAAACAGATATTGCAGGTACATATGAAATACAAGTGAATGGGAATTCTGACGATTCTGATGATGATATTCCTCTGAACCACAGATCAAAACGTCCAAAGAAAGAACCAGACAAAAATAATAAATCCAAATTTGTCCCAAGTTGGGTAAAAACAGATACTCCTTCGTACTCGGCAGTAATTCAACATCAGTCTGATCGATATTTAGAAAATATAAAAGCCAACCATGGAGGCAAGTCACCTATTGAAGTTTTTTCACTCTTTTTTGATAAAGAAGTAAGTGAGAGCATTCGATATTTTACAAATATTTATGCATCGCAGAATAACCGTCACGATTTTGAAATGAATGATACATATTTAAAAAAATTTATTGGCATATGTATATTATCTGGTTATCACACTCTGCCTCAAGTTGATATGTATTGGTCGAAGGATGAGGATAAAGAAGTGCACATTGTAAGAGAAAGCATGAGCCGACATAGATTTCGTTCAATCAAACAGAACATACATTTGTCAGATAACACCTTACTGAATAAAAATGATAAATTGGCAAAATTGTCACCAATTTTTGAAATAATTAACCGAAAGTTTGCACAATTTGGAGTCTTTCCAAAAAATCTTTCCATTGACGAGGAAATGGTTCCATATTTCGGGCAACATTCGTGCAAAATGGCCACATTATAAAAATAGACGATAATAGTGCAAGAAGAAAATGTCGGATGTGCAAAAGTAATACTATTTATTTATGTAAAAAGTGTACAGTGCATCTACACCTCGAATGTTTCGAAAATTTTCATCTTAAAATTTAATTTACAGTTAAGATATAATATGTCCCTTTTTTAAAAATTGTATGCGTATTTGGCCAAAGGTGCGTATACGCACCCACCTGTTTTTCCTTTCATGAGAAAAAAAAATTCTTTTTGGTTGTAAATTAGTCTTAATTTATGTGTTTTTAATCCAATCTAATAAATCAATTGTCAAATTTCTCTTTGTTTATTGTCTCGGCCCTTAATGGGTTTATAAGGAAGGACCATATTAAATGTAGGGCAAACACATTTTCTTCTCATTCTTGCTATATATTTACGTTTTATTTTTCTTGAAGGGAAAGTCCTGGAATCTCGAAACCTGACACCTAAGCATATTACGGCACAGACATACTTTCACTTATTCTTAAAAACTAATAAGGGTTGTTCTTTACGTTGAAATACAATACATCCAAAAAATTTTGAATTTTTTCGCAATGGGTGTAAGGGTAAGGGTAAACCGTCTATTTTAAAATGCTCGAACAGTATTATATGGCTAGATAAGAACTATATTATTAAAAGCCTTTCAGAAAAAGTTTATATTTGGTTATCAAAGTTATGAATTTCTAACAAACTCAAATAATTCAATGTCAATGTGAAAAACCTTTATAATTATTTCAATAAAATATGTTTAGCGTGGGTGGAAAAAGTAACATTTTATGTTGCTTCGGAATCAGGAAATGAAACGTGTACGTTAAAAAAAAAACTAGCTGGAAATTTTAAACTTGGAAATAAATTGGAAACGAAATTAAAGAAATGTTTATTTTAAAATGCAATGATGGAAACGTAAAAAAAATTATTGGCTTTGAAATCAGATGTGATATCTAAAAAAGCTACGGAAATAGCACAAATCGAAGAAGCAGCATAAACCATCACTTTAAAACTTGAATGAAAGAGCACCTTACGGTATTTTAACTGCAAAAGATATTGATGACACTTTTGTTTAACTAATCTACCCATGGTTAACGTGATTACCCATGATGATTTACAGTTGGTAATAAAATTTGGCGGAAGTCTGGGTTGTCCAAGCTCAGTCGACAACAAAACTTTGAATAATGTCCACTAATCCCGATGCAAAAGTCGGAGGTTCTAGAAATAGAATACAGTTTTGCCAAAAATTTTCCTTCTCACGTCTCTGATGACGTAATACCACGTATTTACTGGACGCACTGCGTGGAATGGATGTACATTATGTAACTAAAAAGAGAGGCTGAAAGACAAGTTTCCGGCGTTTTAAAATTAATGAAACTTATGGACAGAGATAGAAAACTCCAACAAAAAACATTTTTGCAAGAATTAATAACAATTTGATGTATATTAATAAATGAATGTACCAAAAGCCTTTTACCACAGCTATTATGAAGGTTTCTAATAAACGAACCTATTCTTCTTTCAGTTTTTTAATAACATATTATTATAATGCAGACGACATTTACAAAAATCAGTCATTTTTTGCTTAAATTTGTAAATAAATCCCTCGTAAATCTACTTTTTTTATATATAATATTGAAATATTCATTTTATATGTATAAAAAATTATTGCAATATAAAATTAAATATGCAGCGTCATCTGTTTGCGAGTAGCTAAAACGTGTATACTAGATAACTATATACACTTGGGAAACATTAATCTTATGTAAATATGGTTGCATATTTATAGTAAGTTTTTATAATCAGTACCAGTATCTTTTAGATCTTTATTATCTTTTAGAAATAATGTAGTTACATCTTATTCAATAATGCAAGAGGAAAAGAAAAATACCATAGATGGTACTCAGTAAACAAATAATCATGCTACCCCAAGTTGGACGGTAGTAGCACTGTATGGAGGTCAGTAGAAAAAAAAGGATGTACAAAAATTAATACCATGTTAAAAAAAAAACACTAATTCTTAACTGGAGTCAACGTTCTTAATAAATTTATCTTTCACAGAAGATATCTTTCTTATACCTATATTGCTCTTACCTTTTTATTGGATCTTGTACTTTTCAACACTGGTTCACAATTGTATTGGTGATTCCGGTGGTCAACTATCCCTTGTATTTTAATTTAATAATGTTTAGTTCTAATTCTTACTGTAACATAAAGTATTTACATAACTTACTTCGAACTCTTTATACAGGACAAACAAAAACTAAAGAATTAAAAAGGAATATGTGAAATATAAAAATAAAATGGCTAATCTAAGTGTGAATATTCCTCGCCTGATAAATGCTACAAGCTTTAACAATCGGAAACTCAGGAGTTAATAGCAATACTACTGGAATAAATGCAATTATCAGATGTACCTATTGGAGCAAACAGAGCAAGAATGTAGTATAGAAAAGTTGAAAGCTGATTTTAACTCCAAGATTCCAAAGGTAAAAGCAAGATAGTGCAAGGTTTAACAAACACTTGGATTTAGTTAGGGATGCAAAAACTACATAGCAAAACTTTAAGACCTGAAAATCATATTCGAGAGAATAAGTGTATTTGCAAAATTAACATTGAAAAGTAAATTATTAACATTGAAGCTAAGAAGAAATGAAAAGTTAGAAGATATCTGGTGTTCGATACCCTTATACAAGTATTATGAAATATCGGACACTGTCGTCAGATCGCTGGAGAATAATTCCGAGATATGTGAATAGGACGTTGGAGAGAAATCAACTGGAGGGAAAGTGACCTAAAGGGATAAAGGGTGTCCAGGAGCAAGCAAGAAGATAAGGATAAGATAAGATATTAACTTAGACCATTACAGGCAGACCACAACTTGTTAAATTTTGCATCATGACTTGATTTTATTTTAAAAAATTACTTTTTCGGAATGCATTTTTGGCGTCAATGGTCTGTATTTATTTCAGAACGACTTTGGTCAGACTATCACTATCAACTGCGAGTGCTATTGGTCGCTGATTACTAACTTCGTTGGTCTGAGTTGTGAGAGAGTGTCCCCTATGCTCTGCTTTTGCAAATATCCTCATTACTCTTTTTTGTAGTTTAAAAATTCGATCTGCGTGAGAAGAATTACCTCAAACACTTATTCCGTACTGTAAATGGCTATGAAATGGTAGCACATTCTAAGGGTTCTTTTAGGAATCATATAAACTAAGTTGTTTATTAAAAATATACTTGTAGTAGGTCTAGAATTTAAGTCATCTGTATGAGCACTCCAATCAATTATCATCTAGAAATATTCCTAATAGTTTAACACTATTTCTTAAGATATAATTCTAATCGGAAACAAAAATCAAATTCTGATTTTTCTCTTCATTCAGCTTCAGCCCATTATGTACAAACCCGTTATTTGCTTTCTGGGTATCTTTATCTATTTTAATTTTTAAATGATGCTAATTAATATCAGTATTAATGAGAGTTGTATCATTTGCGAAGCAAACACATTTTATAGGAAAAGTATAGTGAAATAAATCGTTCAAATAAATAAAAAACAAAGTGGGCCCACACAATAATAATAGCTATGATAGTGGCCAAAGAAATAGACACCCTAGAAAAAGGAACTTAAAAAGGTAGTGAGTGTTACATTTAAGTAAATATTTTTTTAATCTCAATATCCTAGTTCTTACAAATACGAATAATAAATTTTAGGAACTTTAGTGTTTTGTTTTATGGGCTGTTTCACGATCAAAATCCCAAAAGTCTCTACCACGTACCCGAGATACACTTCGTTTCTTAACTAGTTTCCTAAAATCTACTCAAAAAGTAAACATACAATCTAAATTTACCTCCGCGAAACTCCATTAGCAACTTTAAAGTTATAATTCTTGCAGTTGTCAAGGAATAACTATGAAACAAAGTATACGTTCGCATTCTAGTCGAACAGTTAAGTAAAGCAGGAAGTTTAGGTGGAAAAGTTTCAAGTAAATTATGAGAGGAGGAAATTAAATAGAGCATGGCAATTTGTCTTTGCGATGTGTTAACGAAGAACATTCTTAGAGTATTTACCAGTAATTAACACGAATTAATGTTACATATTTCTTTCAAATGCAGCGGTTCTGTTAGATAGTTTAACCCTTTCGGAATGGATTTACTTTTCAATATCGCTCACTCGTACGCAAAAAATATAAATTTTTCACACCATGATTTGTGATGTACTGTTTGTTTCCAAAAATAAAAATACACATTTGCTTAAACATACTTTTTAAATAGATATAAAACAAAAATTTCAAATCATTATTAATTATTAATATTATAGAGTATTGTAGAATACCGGTGGTTAAAGGCTGGTAAGGGGTCTTGGAAGCGTCATGAAGATGCCGATGCTTTTGTCGTAACAAAACTCTAAGAAATTCTCACTGTTTTTCAACGAATGAGTTGGAGGTTTTAGACTCTCACGTCCACGAAGACATACCATGTCGCGTAACCACTGGGTGCATGGTGTACAATGGGGTTGCTTTATGTAGCAGATGATAGAGGGTAAAAGGCGAGTTTCTGGCGCTCAAAAACTGGAACATATCGGCTAGGGGAATGAACCCCAACAGAAAATTCGGTCCTCCAAGGATGGGGGTTAAGTCGTTAGGCCAGCGACCTTCTTCTTCTTCTTTATGTGCCTTGCTTGTATTCAAGCGTTAGCTATCGTCATATTGACAAGCTGATGAAATGATTCTAGGTCGGCAGCTAGATGAAACAGTTCCTCGACCGTTTGACCTGTCCATTGTCTAATGTTACGCAGCCAGGACAGTTGTTTTCTTTCGACCCAACGTTTTCCTTCGATTTTGCCCTGAATGATTAACCGGAGTAAGCAATATTTAGGTCCTCTCATTATATGACCGAAGTATTGGACCTTTCTCATTTTGATGATGTTGATCAATTCTCGCTCTTTGTGAACTGTCTCTAGCACGCGTTCGTTAGATATGTGTGCTGTCCACGGGATTCTGAGCATGCGACGGTAACACCATAACTCAAACGCTTCTAATTTGTTAAGATTTTTTATTTTTGTTGTCCAGGTTTCACATCCATAGAACAAAGTGGACCAGACGTAGCACTTCAATACTCTTAGCGACCTTACACTTGTGAAAATTCTACAGTGCTAAAAAACTCAATGAGCCCCGGTTACCAGACGGAAATTACAGTAGTTGAAAACAGCAACGAAAATGGACTATGAATTACGGAATCTGGAATATACAGGGAATCCGGAACAAGCAACAAGAAATTATGCAGGAATTCGTAAATCGAAAATTAGATATAGCCATTCTCTCTGAGACCAAGAAAAAAGGAAATGGAAGCGAAAAATTAAAAGACTATGTACATTTCTTTTCAGGAGTGGGAAAGGATCAAAGAGCAAGAGTAGGAATATCAATATTTGTACACAAGAAATTCGAAAAATATATTAAATCTTGGGAAGCATACAGCGAACGTTTTATTAAAGTAACGATTCTCCTAAGAGGAACACAAATAACAATTCTGGGGGTATATGCCGTAAATGAGGACTACTTAGTACAAGAAAAGAAAGCTTTTGAAGAAGACTTCAGAAAAATCCTGAACGAAATTCCTAACAGCCATGAGATTATATGCGGAGGAGACCTAGATGCCAGAGAATGAAAACAAGTACAAAGTAAAGTGGTAGACATGCATGGAGAAGAAACTGTTAACAACAACGAAGAAAGACTCATAAATATATGCCAACAATATGAGTTAAAGATTTTGACAATCTAGATAACGAGAGCACACAGTTTCTTTACTCCTGGAGACTAACACAAAAACTACAGGAATCACACAGATCAACGACGGATGAATACGAACATATAAAAAACTGCATGAAAGACGCATAATGATGATTACATTAAACAGGAACCTTTCTGACAGCAGGAAGGTTTGTTCTACTCCATCCCTTAGAACATTCCTTCTCTACTCCCTTAATCTCCTTGTGTCTTCGTACATGTTTCCCTTAAACACTTGCTTTATAATTTTTCCCCTCTATTTCTTTCCTATCCTTTTCATAACTTCCAGCTATTTTCCCCTAACCCCCTTGTGTCTTTGGATGCTTTTCCTTTATGACTTTTCTACTCTGGTTCTCTCTTATATCCCTTAATTAACTTTCAGCTATATTACCTTAACCCCCTTGTGTCTTTGGAAGTTTCTCCCGTATGACTTTCCTACTCTAGTTCTCTCTTATCGCTTTTAATATCTCTGGTTTACTCTCTTAATTGTCTTGTGTGTTCAGATGCTTTTCCTTAATAAATTTCGTATCTCCCTCTCAACTCCCTTAATACGTTTGTGGCTTTTGACGCTGTTCCATTATAATTGTCCTACTCTACTACTGCTGATAACCTCCTGCTCTAAACCGTGCTGACATTTTCTTTAAAATATCGTAGTCAAAACTTCATTTATTTTTAGCTTGAATATACTCTCTTTGTACAATCAGAAGCATATAATTGATAAATTTATAAAATTAACATAAAAAACAAATTTTATTTAAATTATATCACATATACAACAAAGTATAAATATAAGCATATTAAACGGACTAACAAGTAATTGTTAAAATCGCATTTTTTGCCTTTAGTTTATCCTTTTTTAGCTCCTGCAATGTCATCGTTATACTGTACACACTGTCATTTCGATTCAACAGCACAGGATGCTTTAATTTTCTTTCTTTAAACTTAAGTTCACAAAAAAAGCCCTTCTCTTTAGGACCACAAAATTTGGCTTCCCACGTTACTCGGTCGTCAAAATATTTTGCGTAGGTGTAGAAAACTCCTTTTTCTTCGTTTACTAGAAAAGCTTCTGGATATGTGTGAAAGGTCACAATAAATGATTCGAGGATTTTGGTTGTGCCGTGTATGAGCTTAAAATGTTTGCAGATGTGCTTGAACTGACCCTCGAACGCGCAACCTTCAATAGGGCACTGGTAATCGCAGAAGGTGCAATTTATTTCGTGGTCCTTTAGTTCTGTGTTCAGAAGTTTTTGTGGACATCCATATTTTTTGTACTTACAGTGAAGAAGAAATTTGCCAAAGTTTTCTTCAAGGTTGCTATTTCTATATCCACAAGGACACAGAAATATCGGCGGTCTTATGCTATTTCCGCATTGAGGACATGTTGAATACGATTCTCCATCCATTTCGGAGATTGCTCCTAGGCTTAAAGTACTCTTAGCTCTTTTTAAAATCCTATTCTTCAAGTCAGATAGAGTTATCGTTTGTGATCTGCACAATGATACTTCTTTTTTGGGATGGTGTTCATTATAACTCAATTTTCTGTTAGGTTTTGGCATATATGGCAATGTATTTTCCATATTTTCTATTTGTGTTGTTAAAAATACATTATCAAATATTTCTTCATTGGTGTTCTCCTCTTCAACTTGTTCATTCAAAGGAAAAATCTGAGTGATATCTTCTACTAAATTCTTGTTTATAATAAAAGTACAATCTAAGAAGGTGACTTCACCAAAAGTTTGTTCAATTTGTTCTAAATCAACCACAATAGCTCCATCATCTTTAACTTCTATATATTTCGGATGGCAAAGCTCGCAATTCACACGTACCAGTATATTGTAGTTAATTGATTTTGCAATTTGAGCTGGACCTAAAAACCGTAACCTCACCTCCAATGTTCTTTTTTCTTTAAGGATCGTTTGAGCTAAATATATTTCCTCTTCGACAAAGAGGAGATGATTTTCTGATGGTTCGTGAAGATCAATATCAAAATTGTTGTGAAAGTGCAGTAGGTCTTCGTGGTTTTCTTCGAAGTGGTGAAGAATTTCTTCCGAACGACCTTCCCAAGGACAGGAGTATTTTTTGTCTGCAGGGCAAAGGTATATTAACATTTCTGCAAATAAAAAAAATTATTAGTAAAGGAAAGAGAGGAATGTGAATAAGTCTTTGTTGTTATTTAAATAGCTAGACCTAATGATAGTACACAACAAAGCTTTAAAATTACATCAGAAAACGTAAAATTTACAATAAAGAATAAATTAAATAAAATAAAACTAAAATCTAATTTTTTTTAATTGTTTATTATTTTATATTATATGAAAATTACACATAGACCAGACATATTAGAAAAAAAAGATGAAAAAGAAGATATCTAAAGTTTTATGATAAAAAATAAAAGTAGGGGTTAGGGGGACAAAAAAAAAGTTGGTTTATTTTTCGGCAAAATTTGACATATCAAAAAATTTCAAATTCGAAAGTATAAAAATAAAAAATCTGCAACTTTTGTTTTATAACAGTTTTTTTTTAATTTCTTATTACTGACCTGTAAATGAATGCCATTTATTATAATATTCTTTAACTTAATCAAGAGTTGGAAGCGGTAACTGATAATTGAGAATACATTTTCCCAACAAAAAAATCTATTTCGATCAGTTCAAGACATTTAAGTGTTGTTGTAAATGTTGTAAAAAGTTCATTTTAACCTGGGGTCTACTTTTTGTTTACGTTAAGTAAAGTTAAAAGTTACAGAAAAAAATTTACTACTTTATTTACAATTACTGCTCATTATCTGATACTAAAATACACAACAAAGGAACTTTTAAATAATTATCTAGCGATAAATATTTAAAAGGCCACATAATATATAAATTTAAAGTAAATTATACTTAAAGTTAGCAAACATTTTAATTAAAGTGCAAGTTCAGTGCTACTGGAATAATCTTATGTGAGAGCGATTATGAACGATAAATAAAAATGTCATTAAAAAATTAATAACATGGAAATTTAAGTTAGAAACCGAATATATTCAAAATTTAAAGTTACAAAAGAATATCAATAATTTTTTGAAATCCATAAAAAAGAAAAATATGTTTTATAAATCACGATGGAGCAAAATCTTCAAGGGGTAATGGAAGTACGTGCTTGGCCGAGAAAGGCGATGGATAGGGACGACTGGGGAGAGATTCTTGAGGAGGCTAGAACTCATGCAGTGTTGTAAATCCAGAATGATAATGATAAAATCATCTGAAATTTTTAAATTATAATTTGGGATTTTTACTCACCAAAAAATCTTCCAGCCATTGAAGAGAGCATGATTGAAAACATGGCTGGTAGAATTTCCTACAAAGCATTTTACAACATTCACTTCACTACCTTTTTAAACTAATTGAAATTATTCCCCATATGTTTTTATCTTGGGTCATACCAATTAATAGTAAATTTAACCGTTTATAGATTTAATGAATCATGCCTTGCAAATATTTCTAAAAATTATTTATTCAAGGATATACAAAAAATGTCAGCGGTAAAACCCAATTTGGTTTTAACAATGCAAAGAGTACTAAGAGAATTAAGATACTATATTTAACTGTTTACTCAAAAATATTATTACCTATGGAAAGATATCTTTATATTATTTATAATATATTTATATTTTATATTTAAAAACCAAAAGAGTTTTGGTAGCAAGAAACATCAAAAAATTATGGAAACACTCAAGAAAATTGGACTCGATAAAAAGAATCTCAAAATTATTTAAAATCTACATCGAAATTCATGTCAACGAATATAAAATGTTACATAAGAATATTCTACGGGCAATAAAAAGATTAGAAAAATCATGGATGATTCAGAAATGTATGGAAATTGAAACGCTACAACGCAAACATTTCGATTTCCTTATGTATAAAAAAAAATAGGAGATATAGAACACCAGAAAACAACGTAATATAAGTATAGTTATAGACATCAAAGGCCATCTTTTATTATAGTAGTCAAGACTTTGACTACTATAATTAAAGATAAATTAAGGTACAGCAAGAAGACCGACTGACATCGACAATCCCTACGGCTCAGAAATAACAAACGAAGACTATGACAATTAAGCGAATTAAGGATAGATCAGAAATCCTACTCCATTAGAAATAACACCAAATCCAATTAATACAAACGTCCCTAATCAACTAAAAAAGTTCATCTCATCTTCTCCATACACTAACGAAAATACCCCACAGACCGGTTCACAGATATTAACTTCTCCTGTAGTAAGCAAACCAAAAAAGTCAAAAAAGTCAACCAGAAATTCCCGCGAAGAACTTTTACTTTCACTAGAGTCAATTAAAGACAAAATAGAAAACAGATCACCACCGTTTATCCTAAATTATAATGAAATATGTGACTTTCTAGAAAATACAATATATGCCAAACACCCTGAAATAATTTCAAAAGATTACTCGAATGAAACTACCAAGCTAATTGAGATCCTTAATTTTGTTCACGTTTATACCCACAATTCAAAATTAAAAAATATTATAACTAGATTAAACAAGAAACTAAAGCCCAATAATATCTCTTCCACGGAAGAAACAGATGAACAATTATCTCAAGCAGAATTCTAACATGTCAAATTCCTTTATTTTACAGTGGAATCTTAATGGGTTTTATACCCATTTGGAACAGTTAAAACTATTAATAAATGAATTATGCCCAAAGATCTTATGTCTTCAAGAAACTCATTTTAAACAAGTTAATATAAATCTTCGAAATTATCAATGTTTTCCAAAAAACAGAGTAGCACAACAGGCCAGTGGCCAAATCATCAGTACTCGATGAAATGCGTGGTGAAATGTTAAATCTATTAGATGCACACCAAATCACAGCTCTTACGAAGGGATTTAACAATATACAGAAATTCTCCTGACAAACAAAGAGCTGAGTTTCCTCAGATAATTTTAAGATATAATTTAATTCAATTCACCTAGTTAAATGCTTCATGAAGGAGATAAAGGTATTTGAAGATGAAGCCTTGTAATTAGTTTGTTTAAATATCTTCTTCTTCTTATGGTGCCGTG